>NC_134458.1:34206609-35450047 GCF_047948215.1 Lycorma delicatula
ATACCATAAGTGATTGGTATCGAAGGATATTTGTTATTGTTGTATAGTAGATCCACTTTTAAACTATACTTGGACGACTCTATGAAAGAACGTCAGTCCTCAGGTTTATGAACTTGTTTTAGGTGGAACATAAGCTCATCAATATTTGTACAATAAACCAAATTATTTTTTATCAATAAAGTACTTTCTGTCGGCTTTGAAAGCCCAAAATTTTTGTATTTTTTGAAGTAAATTCCAACCTTGCAATATTGATCCTAACAGTTCAGCTTGATTTTTTGATAAATTTAAATCCCTAACCAAGTCATATAATTCATCTTGTGATATGAGATGTGGCTTATTGAAAGATAATTCAAAATCATTGTTTTCTTCAGTACTGCCTGATTCTTCATCGCTGCTTTCGAAACATACATTCACAGGTGGCTCAAGAATTGGAATAATTTCCCCGTGAAGTACAAGCCTGATTGCAGATTGCAGTGAAGGATATTTTACAGTATGTTTAGATTTTTTAGAAATTCCAGACACTTGTTAAACAAAAGTAACAATCAGTTATATGATCCTTTGGTTCACGCCAAACCATAGGTACACCAAATGGCAAAGCCTTCTGTGTACCTTTCAGTCATCCTCTAAAATATAAAATATACAGAACAATTGTATAGTATATGAGGAGGCCACGTCTATCCTGATCAGCAATTTTACACTGAAAATACAAATGATATGCTTTTTTAATTAAAGGCGTAATGTTTTTTTCTATTTGATTTGAAACTCCCCACATACATAACAAAAGATATCCACATCATTTACACAATTTCGAGGCATTATGACACTGCACTGTTAACAAACTTAAGACAGCAATAAGACTGAACAAAATTAATTCATTCCAAAATCCAGTGCTTAATACAAACAACCCAGCTGTTTTCAGCTACATGTTTAGTGACTATGATATGATTTAATTCTTTGTCTGGTATTGTTTCTTTATAGCTTTCAAATTATGTTAACAAAGTTAAACAATAAAAAATGAGCTAACAAAATACAATATAGGAGCTTAAAATGCTAACTATAAAGAAAAATGAAAAAAAAATCCTTTAACATTAAAATTTTAAAGTTTTTCAAAAATGGTGGGTGGTAGAAATATTCTGAGTTAATATTCATTTTCAGCATCAAAAAACAGATTAAAATCTTGTTAGGAAACAAAAATTATGTTTATCAGTGTAATGATACATTTTTAGACAATGTAATTTTTAGTGAAGAGTCAACGTTTTACATCAATGGCAAGGTAACTGTGGATTTACCCATTTCATAGGATGGTGAAAACAGTCATGAAACTTTGCAGCACATTCATGATAACTGTAAGGTCAATGTTTTGTGCCCTTACCAAACAAATACAATACGGTTCATTGCTCTTCCAGGAGACAACCATAAATAGCATCGTTTATCTGGATATGTTTCAAAATTTTCTAATTCCTCAGTTAGATGATGATGACCAAGATGGATGCCATTACTATCAGCAAGACAGGGCACCACCTCACTACCATCTAGAAGTCCGAGATTTTCTTGATACTTGATTCCCCGGTCAGTGGATTGGTTGTGAAGACCCAAATGCGTGACCACCTTAATCCTCAGATTCAACCCTGCTAGTTTTTTTCTTGATTTCATTAAAGATCAGGTTTATGTATTCTCTTTGCCTGCTGATCTTGTTGAGCTTAGACTTTGAATTAATACTGCAGCTGCAGAGGTAACGCCACCCAATTTGCTGGCTACAATCTGGAATGAAATCGAACTTCAGGTGGAATGTATGTTGAATTAAAAATAGGAGCCATATTAAACCAAAGTGAATGTTGGGTGACGAACTTGAAATGTTTAACTATGAAATGAAACCTCAACTGAGTTTGTAAGTTGTCTCGATAAATCTTTATATACTTTTAAAGTTCCAAATTCCTTTTTGATGACTCATATGTATGTATATATATATATATATATATTCTGGCCAAGAAAATATATGTATTATTTGTCATAATTGGTGCATGTCACACAATTACATCCAACTTTACTTTGCAGTAACTTGCCAAGTACATGTTCTATTAAAACAGAATTTACTTTCTGCTGTACATAATATTGTTTTGTATATCATGGGTGAATTGAACAAAATGAAGCTGTAACTTGAAGCAGGTTCTTCTAGGTAAATTAAACCCACCGGGTTGGTCTAGTGGTGAACATGTCTTCACAAATCAGCTGATTTCAAAGTCAAGAGTTCCAACATTCTGATCCTAGTAAAGGCACTTACTTTTATACGGATTAGAATACAAGATTGTGGATACCAGTTTTCTTTGGTGGTTGGGTTTCAATTAACTAAACATCTCAGAAATGGTCGACCTGAGACTGTACAAGACTACATTTTACTTACACTCATACATATCATCCTCATTCATCCTCTGAAGTAATACCTGACTGTGATTCCCAGAGGCTGAACAGAAAAAAAAGTTCTAGGTACTTGAAGTACTTGCTCAAATTGAGTGAATAAACAATTTCTTTGACACAAACCATTTACTTGGTGACTTCAATCTTATTCAGGAAACTGAAGCAATTGCTCAACCAAGGAATCACTTCTAATCTAAAAAGCTGAACATCAGCTCATCTCTAGCTGAATTTGTTTTATGTTTCTCCATGCCGGCCTGACATCTGTAACAGTTTTATTCACTTTGTTGATGAATGTGGTTGCAAATTGTCGAGTGAAGAAGGTGTGACAAAGAAGATGAATCAAAGTTGCCATTGGATGTGTTGACAGAGAAAGAACTCTGGAAAATAATTACCAGTTGGTATTCCAAAATTGCTGGGGAGTATGTTATAATGCTTAAATAATAAAAGAAAAGTGCTTTGCTATATGAAAACCAGTGTGAAGAGTCAAAAAAATTGGGAAAGATTTTTGGACATCAAAAGAAAAAAAAAGACAAAGAGGAAAAACCTGAATTTTGTAAACTGTCGGTAGTGTTTCTGTTGAAGAAAGGAAGAAAAGTGATGTAGAAAATGCAGATGTGAGGAAAGATGATTAAAACCTTGTAAATGACAAATCATATTTACAATTGGAAATAAAGAAAAGTGCAAAAATTATTATGTAAAGTAGCGAGACAAGGATTTATCTCATATAACATCAACATATTTTGCTACTACAGCAAAGGCAATAAAATAGAAAGAGAAAAGATCAAAATGGATAAATCTATTAAAAAAAATTTTTTTGAACATTGTATGCAAACTGAACCAAATTATAATTTTTTTTTTTCAAAAAAATTGTAATAAATGTATTTACACTTAATCCCTTCTTTTCTAATCCAAAGATAAAAATGACAAAAAACTGTAATGAAGCTAACAAATCTTTGCTCCCCAGGCTGTCTTAAATGTTGAAGCAGCCCGAGAAAGATTGGCTGATAGGATGGCCTCAATCACAATCTTGCCTTCAGCTGTAGACTTAACACCAGCCAATTTTTGGCAGCATGTCATCACACTAGGAGCTAACTGTAACAGTATCTCTGTTTTAATATATTTTAAAACCATTGTAAACTTTTAATAATGACATGTTACTTCATAAAATGTATTGTAAATATGCAGTGATAATTTTTATTGTTATTAACATTTATAAAAAAAATTGATATGATACTGAATTGCATATTAAAGAATATTAAAAAAAAGTGGTCACTTTATTTTAATGATTAAATTTTTTTAAATGTTAAGTGGGATAAAATATTAAAGAAAAAAGTGGTTACTTATTTTAATGATTGACTTTTGATGAAAAAAAAACAACATTCCAGAAATTGACTTTTTCAGTGCAAAATGTGCAGTCTGTCCATGATAGTAGACAAGTATAAACTATTGTTCATCTACTAAGTAAAGGTAGTCTACTAAGTAAAGGTAATGTTATGGGTATAACATTCATTTGAATATAGAATAAATATGAACTGATCTATGTTGGATGTATGTCTTATGGAAGACGTATATCCTATTCATCTGGATAAGAGTTTACCACTGTGAGAATCAGATATAAAGATTTGATCTTTTGGTTTGATAAAAATTAGCATCATTGATGTATGTACTAACTTTGGTATCAATATTATAAATGATTGGAGGATTAGATTGTTTTGGAATATACCAAATTTTATGATAAGGAAAAATTATTGGATCGACTTGTATATCATTCCAAAATTCATTCAGAAAAATATGCTTGTAAAATATGAAGTCAGAAATGAAAAACATTCCTGCAAAAATCTTATTATGTTTTAGATATATTAGATTTGAAAGGTTTAATGATGCAAGTGTGAACACCTAAAATTGTTTAATTACAAGGATTATTTTCATTAATGAAAATAATTTTCATTAAATGTTGAGATGAAAAATATCAGGAGAAATATTCCACTGAATTTCTGTATCAGCAAAACAGTTGAATTCCAAGTTTTCTATAAAGGAACCCCTTAGTGTTAGTAGTAAAAAACTATTGCCTACTTTTTCCTAAATCTAATGAAGAAAGATGGAAAAAGTAAGAACAGAAAACCAGAGGAAGAAAGGCAATGATTGAAGCAATGTTATAGAAGATGTAACCCAGATAGCAAACAACATTAAATGTTTACATTTGGACATAGCTGCTGCCATACTGTGAGCCATGGATCCTGTCAAAAGCTGTTGCTTTGGGTATATTTTTACAAGGATAGACAGAATGGTATTTGATGTCTTGTCAATGGGACATATTGAAAAGTGGTGAAAGCAAACTATTCAATCACGTAATGGTGGAAATATGATCATCTTCCAATTTCTTCACACATCCTTATTTTCATATGTAATCACATATTCAATCATCTTTCTATTTTATTTACTCATTTCCTACCACTCTGTTAAAAAAAAGCTTTAAGCAAACCTTTAATTTAATTCACTTCATGTTTGAAAGTAATATTTTAATAGAATTATGTTTGAATTATAATAACTCACCATAATATTTTTTACTGCATCATTAAGTTTTCTTAGTGAACACTCATTCCATAGTTATTCTACACAGTGATGTAATAATTCTTTTTTTTTACTAACAAATTTTTGTATTTCTGTTTATAAAAAAATATTGTGATTTCTGTTCTCTAAAATTAGTGATAAAAATTATTCCAAGTAAATCATCAGAATGGATGAAGTAAAAATGAGATTGCCTTACATTAATCAAGAGATAGGTGAATGTTTTCTGGTCAAATGAGCAAAAAGTGTAATAAGCTAGTAATACTATGAGAAAAATGTTCTCTAGCATTAGTATCAGAAATGACTTCTATTGAAAAACTCAAATCCTAGTATAGAAAACAAAAATATTAACCGATAGTAAAGGTAACCCTTCATTAAAAATAAACGTATTAGTAAAAGAAAGTACCCAAGTACCTCCATTTTCACTCATACCAGATGTCATTTTTAAATTTATATCCAAAATAAATAATAGCAAAGAAATTAAAAATTATATTATATATAGTGATAACAAATTTTACTTTGTTATTTACAAATTAATATAAGCTATCAATAGTTTTCTTCTGCTATAAAAACTATTATTATTATTCCAATAGAAATGCAGAGACAACTCAAACCAAGAGACCTATTAACTATAATTATGAGACTAGAACACTCACCACTCAGTTGCTGTGATTGTAGATATTAAAATAAGCTACTTGAAACTATAAAAACACTTTTTAGATGGAATTTACTAGGAAATAGGACAAAGTTGGAAGCTGCCATTTTCAATTTGAAGTATTTCTCCCCTAACAACCTGTAAAAGGGTATCAATAAACTGTGTTGTAAGTTGACTACCAGCCTTTGTGAGCATATTAAATCTAATGTACTACTATTTACTGATGATACTCTTATTGAGATTTACACCACAGTTAATAATTACAATGAGTAATTTAATCTACAGAGAGACAATTGAATTTATGATATCTGTTGAAAAAAACTACCATTAAACCTCAACAAGACACTGGTCATAACTTAGATCAGGAAAACTATAAAATGTACATATCGTATTGCATATTGAAAATCTGGGTGCACAAAATATTGAGATTGGAGTGCAATTTGAGCCTAAATTATTATTTACTAGTCATTTTGCCAAGATTTTTTCTAAAATCAGAAAGAATTTTACTTCTTTGGGTCGCCAGAAGATTTCATATTTAATGCTATATTAAGTTGTCAGGCTCATGCTGAAATATTCTATTGTTGGAACTATCGAAGAGAGATGACACCTAATAAGACCAAAACAAGTTATTATCAGCACCGCACTGACAGGGTTTGATTGAGAGAGGCTTATGGTTTGATGATGATTGCCTTAAATTAGACATTTTTAAGGTTGATAAGAAAAGTATAGCAGACTTTATTTACAAAGCAATTAACAATTATGTTGAAACCAGTATTGCTGAGATCAGTCTCTGTGTTTCAAGCATGAACATCAATAAACAAGATTTATTTATCCACATAAATGCTGGAGAACTGATTGCATATGGAGATGTGTGTCCAAGGAGTGAATGAGGTGAATTGTTAAAATGTTGATGTATAACCTGACTGAAAATTATAAAAGTTGATAATTTACAATGTTTCTTCATGAGTTAAGAATTTATGATTAGCGATCTTTTTTTTATTTTATTTTGAAAATTTTGTTCATAGATTACACAGTTTATGATAGTGTGACTATCCGTTTTCAGTTACGTCTATGTTTTATTTTGTTTTATTTTTATTAATACTACACTCTTATCAAGAACAGATCATTCTGCTTCAATGTTTAGATATATAATCATGAGATTGGGATGGTTATAAGAGGTGATGTGGAGGCTGTCAACAGCAAAAATGTTGAGACATCTTTTAATAAGAAAAAATGTAAAAATAAAGCCTTGAAAATTTACATAAATCTTTATAGAAGTAGCAAAAACTTAATGGGAAAAATGCAACCAATAAGAATAAGTCCTTAAATATTTGCTTAATTTTCTCTTACAATTTATATTAAAAAAAAAAAAAAAAAAAAAAAAAAAAAAAAAAAAAAAAAAACATTAAAAAGTTACAAATTCAAAAAATTGTTGAAAAAGGTATGTAATAAAATTAGAAAGTAACTACACTAAAATACTGCCAAAATATTTTTGAGTGATTATTATAAAATCAGAACTTTTAATTCATGATGGCCCCTACTGGGATTGATGAAACAAAGATGCACTGAAGCAAAGAATTGTGGGCATCAAATGGTACTCACCCAGACCCCAGGTATTCAGACATAGCAATAAACTTTTTAATAAATCAGCTGTAAATGGTTCTTTCTGTTAAAAAAAATAAATTTTTATTACAGATCCAAGTATAAAAATACATTATACAAAGAGTGACAGAAATATTTTCTCAAATATTCATCCCAATTTGGGAATTTTTATATATACATATTCATAGAATTTTAGGAGGTTTCTGCTAAACTTTATTGGTAAACTGTGTTCAAAATATGTTAAAGATTCATATGAAGATTAGCTAGAAAAAATTTCATTTTGAATTATGGCGTCAAAATCTTTCCTCATTTTTTTTGCCTCAAAGATAAAACTGTGGTTTTGTACTTTACAAATGCAATTTTTAAGTCCAAACTTGTCATTTTAAGTGTAATTTTAATTAAAAAATTAAAATTCTTTAACAATTTTTGTATCGTAACTATAGTGATGATCCATTTCTTTATCCGAAGAATGAAATTCCAGAGATGATTATTGAACCTGTGTGAGCAGTTTTGTTGCAAATTCATCATTTATGTATATTATTAAAATACTAGCAGAAGGAATGAGTTCATGGTTTGAAGAGATTATGTGTTAACTATGAATGTAAATATTTATATTCGTAGTTAATATACTGTGTAAGTTGCGAAGAAGTAGGCTTTTGAACAGTCAAAATTGTTTCAAATCTGTTCAGCAATTCTTGAAACTGTTGAATGTTGAAAAATATTTAGTTCAGTTACTCTTTTACAAGAGACTGTGACTTTTTTTTGACAGAGTTCTCATTATCATATCTGTTAATATGTAAGTTGATAGTAACCTACTTCTCAAATTTATTCTGTTAACTGGAATCAATAAATCATTTGAATTTTGAATATTTTTCAGGTATGATGAGTTCGGTGAAACTTGGATGTGTCTTAGTTGTATGTAAATGTAATCGGAAAAAAGAAAATTTTACATTTTGACATGAAACGTTTCAGTGTAATTAAAATTCTGTGGAAGAGTTTGATTATTTATACAATATATCATTTCATTATACTTTGTCAAAGAGAACAAAAATTAACATTATCCTGTATTGAGGAGTAGATAACCGTTTTGAAGTCTTATAGTTCCTATTTCTTTATTGCTTTTATAAATCTGTTTTGTTAAAACTATTCTCTGGCAGGATTTACTGAATTGTAACATTAATCGTTTAATACTTTTATCTCCATGGACTGGTTGTTTGTAAGCTATGAATTCATTTATATTACAATAATGATGATAAGTTTATACAAAAGAACTGATTAAAGAATTAACTTTGTAAAATGTTAAATTATATAGGACTTTATTATTAAGATAGCGACTGCTGTAGTTTACTAATAGGTAAATTTTTTTTCAGTTTTTTATATGTATGAAAGGTGATTTACTGACTAGAAATAATTAATGCACTACTATTTGAATAAAAAAAATAATAATTACTTTAAGTAAAATTAATACTTTTTATGTTGTTCATTAAAATCTTTCTTATCTCTAAACTTTTTTGTTTGGTAGTTTAGTTTCTAACACACTTACAGCAAATTTATTCTAGAAGTACTTTTAGTTTTTAATTAATTTAAGGATTTAGTCTAAATTACCATACTTAATATACATTCTTGGATCTTTGTGGTTTATTAGGATTTTGCCTTGTGTATTTTTCCCCAGTTGTTACATCAGCTAATCCAAGTAGAGAGAGTTAATTTTGGTATGGCAAAAAATTTTCAAAAAAAATTACTTTATCATAATTTTGGATGTTGTTTAAATTTATTACTTAATTAAACATATTTATAGTTGGTAGTATTGTAGTTTGTGATACTTTTTATAACCTAACAATTATAAAAACATATAATATTTATAAAAATAAGATCGTAAAGTAAGATCACATGATAATAATGTAATGTGTGTGTATGTGGATATATCTATAAAAAAAAAAACCAAATAAATCCTGAACATAAGTATTCCAACTTTACAAAAAGTCAGTAAGCTTCAGAAATTGAAATCATAGTTAAATGATAAATGTATAAATAATGAAAATGCTATCCTAAAATACTTTCAGCTTTAGCTCTTTAAGGTAATCTGTGGATTTTTATTTTCCTAATACATCCAAAAAATTGAATTAACTCCAGCAATAACTAATTTACTAATAATTACATAAAAAAGTAGAAGAGAAGTAAAATAATATACTGTCATATGTATATATGCATATAATATAGAGGTAATAAATACACATATGAAAAGAAAAAGGATATAGAAGTTCATTTATATTTTTTAAATGGAACTAAACAAAAAAGATAAATCTGGAGAGTACAGTCTAAAATTCTAAGTATCTTATTGACTTAAGAAATTTGGTGGTGATGTTGAAAACATCAATGTGAAAGATTTACTTCTGTATTTATTTACTGGTACATGAAGGAAAAAGTGTTCTAGAAGAATCAGTTTTAAACAAACTCAACTCTGATACTGATATTAAGAGGCAAAGTTGAGTCATTATAGGTTTTCATAATCTTAACCTGCCATTTTCCTTCACACAAATAACAAATTTTAAACATAAGAAGTAGGCTGTTCTGCCTAGAAAAATTTCTCTTGATTTATGAGAGTTGTCTGAAAAGTTTTGGGCCTAACATAGAAAGCCGTTTTTTCTGTCAAATATAGTTTTATTTTTCAACAAATTCTCCTTTCAAGTCGATACACTTTTTCCAGTGATGCTGTAACCTCTTTAACTCTTCCAAATAGTAGCTGGCATCTTTCTCCACAAAATAGGTGTTTGCGTATGGGATAACCTCCCGTTTGATGAAAATCTCTTTCCTCCAAGCAAAACTTTAAGGTTAGGAAACAAGAAAAAGTTGACAGATCTGTTGAATATGGTGAGTGGGCAACCAATTCAAAGTGCAATTCATGAATTTTAGCAATGGTGACGTCAAAGTGTGAGTAAGTGTATTGTCCTGATGGAAAAGCACTTTCTTCAATTGTGATCGATTTTTTGAAATTTCTGCCTTCAGCTTTCAAGTAATGATGTGTAATACTGTCCCATTATTGTTTTACCTTTTGTATTGAGGTGGTTGTTGAGCGGCAAGAGGCATGTCATGAGGACCAGAGTAAGCCATGGATTTTTTGGCCTTTGGACACTTGACAATTACAGATGACCTCTATTGAGAGACTTGTGCAGGCGCAGCAAGAAAATGGAGGGGATATGAACCTTGATGATGTAATCCAGAAAGCTTGTGCATATGCCTTAGATAGAATGGTGCAGGCACAACCGAAACAGGTTTATTGGTAGTCGGAGGATTGGTGGCTGGGCTGTGGAGAATATGTAATAGACGCATTCCAGACTAAGGAGAGAAAATCAAGAGACATGTGAACAGGTGAGGGCAGAATTGAAAAGCTCCACTAAGAACCTCAGAAGGGCTATACAAAGGGCCAAGAAGGAAAGCTGGAGAGAGATTTGTGATCAACTGAACAAGAACCTCTGGGCCCTAGTGTACAAGTTGGTGATGGGGAGGCTAGGGAGGTCCTTGCCTAGGCTCCCTAAGGTGTGTTTAAGAGAAAAGCTCTTAGCATTGTTTGCAAGGGATGTAAATCCAAGATGGAGGGAGTTGGTGGTTACTGAGATAATGCGGGTGATTGCTGAAAAATTATGGTATGCAATGTCTCGGTTACACCCAAGAAGCCCAGGGGTGACAGATGGTGTAACAGCAGAGGCAATGAAGACCTCTCCCTCCATATTTTTGGAAGCCTTAATGACTGTACAAGGAGTATATTCTGACGCCGTGGAAGGCGGCAAGGGTGGTCCTGCCTAAAGGAGGTGGGAGAGAAAATGGCCCACCAGGTTATAAACCAGTTTGCCTTCTCAACAGCCTGTTGAGAATGGGCAAGCTGTTTGAGATTATACTGGCGAGAAGGCTTCAGGAGGAGTTGCAAGGGACTGGTAGAGTATCAGACAGGCAGTATGGCTTCCACAAGGGCAGAAGCTTGGTTGACATGGTACAGAGAGTTGTGGAAAGGGCGGCCAGGGGGGTCAAGACATGTTAGAAGGATTCCGCTGGTTGTCCTACTAAACGTAGCCAATGCATTTAACACAGCAAGATGGAAAGCCATACTGTTGCTATTGGAAGGAAGAGGAATTGGGTTATATCTGATTAGGATGATACAGCAGCAGTTGAGTTGTAGAGAGCTTAAAGTAATGTCTGAAGAAGGGGAGGAGTTCATTCTACCCATGCAGTGTGGGGTGCCACAAGGATCCATTCTGGGCCCTGTACTGTGGAATGTGGTGTATGACGACCTCCTTTGGAAAGAGTGGCCACCAGATGTGGAGCTGGTCATCTATGCTGACAATTTGGCCATGATGGTAGCAGCAAAGGAGTTGAGCATCGTGGTGACAGTAGCTATGAAGACAGCTGATCAAATCCAAGATCTGGCTCCAGGAACAAGGTCTGTGGCTGGCAGTTAATAAGACCAAAATTATAGTGAAGGCAGTGTTTGCCACCAGTTCTCAGTTAAAGTGGATGGTGTGGGGATTACCCTGAGGGATGGAGCTAAGTGCCTCGGGGTATGGCTCCATAAGTCTCAAAGATGTGCCTACTATGTATAGCAAATGGTTATGAAGGCAGAGCAGATGTCCTTGGTGCTGGTTAGGCTTATGGCCAACATCGGGAGCCCCAGAACCTCCAGCTGTTGACAGTGGTACTGCATGTAACATGCAGTGCCAGTCTGGGTGGAGGCTTTTAGGATCCGAAGAAACACCCAGATTAACAAATAGGGTGTATAGGAAATTGGCGTTAAGGGTGGCACAACTGTACAGAACAGTCTCCCTTGATGCAGCACTGGTGGTGGCAGGATTGCTGCCGTTCGACCTTGTGGCCAAGGCCACAAGAGGAAGGGAAGAGGCGAAGACACAAATGTTTATGGAGTGGCAAGAGAGCTGACATAGAGCAAAAGAGGGCAGCTGGAATTATATATTGATACCTGATGTTACCATGTGGGTTACCAGAATGCATGGGGAGGTGAACTTCTGGACAGCTCACAGGTTGTCTGGGGTCTACCTCTGTAAAATTGGCAGAAGACAGACAGATAGCTGCCAATACTGCAGTGCAGTGGATTGAAGAATACCTGGAGGACAGTGAAGATGTCAGGTGAAGGGGTGCCCTTGCATTGTCATTGATGGTTCCCGAGAGACGTGGCCTTAACGTCTGAGGTTGGCACCACTGTCAGGACTTATTTGTATAGTGTATATATATATATATATTTCTATAAATAGAGTGTGAATAAAAGGTGTAAATATTTGTATGAATGTGAGGTGTGCCTACGATGCATGTGGTGCTGCGGTTATGCCATTGGTGGTAATTCCAGCACCACGTTGTGTGAGGGAGTGGGTCCCACCGCAGTTTATGGTGAACCCCACACACCCAATATTTACAGGCTGCTGGGCATTTGGTTGAGGCAATTTTCAACCGTATTTATTTGTAGCCTGACTATCCCACAAACACAACACATATATTTTATAAAGCCACTCTGGAGATCGAGAAAAAGCCCTATCTCTTTCAGGTCAGCGATAATTCATCATGAGTGTTCATCATACTTATAGCTTTTAAAATGTCTGACATTCTTCCATTCCTACAGCTTGTACTACCAGTGTAGAAGAAAACTTATTCGAGTTACGCAACAACGCTGCCTTTAAGCTTCTTTTTGATGAGTTATAAATAAACACCGATCATGAATAACATATTCAGTGTCCAGTTTAGATATTAGCCCCCTAACATCACGGCAGGAACAAATTAAACCATCTCTCTAATGTATTTCAGTAAGTAATAATTTTCATTTCAATTTTTATATACTGAAATTTTAGTATCCTTATTTAATAAATTCCACTCTTAAAGACGTGAACCTAGGAGTTCTGTTTTCAACAAATACAAGTTGCAAATTAGGTTGCTCAGTTCTGCTTGTGTGATGAGGTGAAGTTCAGTAATTGATTCTTCTGTAATGTAATTAATATCTACGTTCTATCTAAGTTGAGGATTCATTGGTCGAGCTTTCTGGGTAAATTAGAAATTTCTTTCCAAGTATTTGGAGTGATTGAAATCTAAATCAATACCATGAAGTACAGATCTCATAGCTGAACGAACATTTGGGTATGCGATTCTACTTTTAATGTTTGAATTAAAACCAGTAAAATTTGTTAAGCAAAAATATCAGTCATCATAATGGTTAGTAGGCTCTTGTCAAATCATAGGTAAGTGAAAAGGCAAATGCACTTTCTATTCTTTTAACCAGTGGGTTAGTTTAATGTAGCAATTGGTGCATGCTACATGTGGAGCCCAGGATTTATCTCGGTCTCCTAAGGGACAGTCAAAATAATGTTTGTAAATAGTTTTCAGCAGATTCAATACTGTTTTTGTTGACTTGTGAATTCTCGCCAAATTAACAAAATATATTTGGAAAATCATTATAAGCCCAATATTTATTCATTGTAAAATTTTAAACGTTTTAATGAATGAAAGTAAACTGAAATATTACAGAAATAGTTACTTAATTATAAAAATAATTAACTTTTAATTTATAAATACTTAAAATACTTCATAAAATTGTTTCACCATGGAGTGCAATAAAAGACAGTGTGAAACACACACATCCAACTTAACAAATCTTGATTTCAATAAAATAATACCAAAAGTTGTTCTGTCATAAAAATCTTTCTCTAAATTAGTAGCATCACTTATGAAACAATCTTTATATGTGTATGATAAAACCACTATCACAACTAAAGAATAAAGCAAGTCATACCAAGAGCTGAACCCATACTGAAGAAAATTTCATCATGTTGAATTTCTCATTCCTTGACTGATGACATGTCTGGCTTGACATAAAATGACATAATTTGTTATGTATCAATTATAGGTCTACAGCATGCATCACAATATAAATCGGATGTGAATATGGCAATATACAGATGTACTAACTTATTTGCTTCACAAATGATGGAACAAATAAATTTAAGGGGTTGTAACTTAAGAATGTTACGTGACGGGTTGTTTTGGATTACATATTCAGATTCAGCATATAAAAATACTATATATAACACCTACATCCTTTTTAGTTCCTAATTTTATGTTGATCAGTGTTATTAATTAAACTGGTCAGAAATACTTTATTACATTGTTAATATTTGCTGAATCATGTATTTGTGGGCCCTGATTCTGAATATGAAATCAGAATTTTCCAATTGCCTCAGGTTATTTGTAATTGCCCTTCCTATTATACAGCAAGTACATACAATATATTTTTATTTATTCCAGCAGTTGAGTTGATAAATAATATCCATGTAAAATAAGTATTATTATTTACACAATAATTAAAACGATTACAAATGATATATATATGGTTCAGGTCTTTTCATTTTTTTGACATGACGTCTTATAAATCGATGAACGCCGGCAGCACGCACGAAAAATTGTTCCGTTACGCCTGAGCCGAACCGTCGTGCAATGGAATATACTATTATGTCAAGCAGGTTTTGGCAGGCTTTTCAAAATAGCAATTTCATTTATGATTTCAATTTCATCGTTTTAAATTGACACTTTATCAACATTGATTTGATTAAAGTTTATTTCTATAGCAAATTGTTCATAATTATTTTTGAACAAATCATTCAATTTAAACTTATAAAAATTATTAATATTAATTATTATTAAATGAAATGAAAAATGGAATATTAACGTGTTTCATTAGCTAATTAAACAATCACTTTGATTCAATTTGTTTTTTTAAACAAGTAATTTTTTAAAACATCCAAATCGTGGATGAATTTAATTAATTGGTATTTTCATCTAGCCCAAAACACCAGTTTCTCAAAAAATGTGTTGAACATACTGCATGTCAAAAAATCATAAAAGTTTTTCTTAAATATTTATAAACAATATATAACAATAGTAATAATAATTGCAAAATAAATTAATAAATTTTACTATCGTAATTCATACATTCAATATCGTAGCAGATCTTAAAACAAATAAATCTATACTGAAAATACTATGGATTCACTAATACCCTAATAATAATATTAATAAATAAAACACAATAGAAAATATAAATAATGAGGGTTTAAAATCCTCATTATTTAATTACTTTACTTTTATATTTTTTCATTATTTATTATTTTGAAGGATAAAAATAATGAGGGCTTGCTTTCATTTAGAATCGTAAACATGATTTTTTTTTTGGCCTTGTAATTACAACTAAATATACATATAGGCAAAACACGCGAGTCAAATCAAATGGTAAACAATAAAGGTCAAAATTAGAAGAATTTTGAATCCTATATTTCCTCCTTAGCGATTTACTGATTTTGAAGCTAACTTCTCTTTTGTTATTGTGTCAAGGAAGGTTAGTTTCATATTACGATAATTTGTTTCGTAAACTGGATATAATATATAACTAATAAATAAATTCATTTAATTTATATTTAAGTTTCCAGCTCTCGAATTGAGTGAATTTACATATGGATATTATAGATCTAATGAAAATGTTGAGTGTGCAATCTTTAAAAGATGCCTAAACCAGATTTAATTGGAAAGATTTGCTGCTATTTTTTTCGCTTTTCCTTGATCAATTTTCATCATTCAAAAAAAAAAAATGTTTACTCAAGAGGTAATCAATTTTGGACACCTAATAATCCCATTCCTAGACGTCGCCCTGGCGGGCGACGTCTGTTGCCGTTAGTTTTAGAAATATGTCTGTTTTTTACAATTACCATCTGTTTTTTTTAAATCATTCTTTTTAATAGTTTAATTTAAAATCTGTCAGCTTTATTTTTAGAAATAATAATAGCTTTGATTAAAAAACAATAAATCAACATTTTTTTTGTAAATAAAAATTATAAATTTATGATTTCGCTAATGTGTATTTTATCGAACTCCTTAAGTTTGCTATAAGGTTCCGTTTATGACGAAGTTTATTGATAATCGTCTAGTATGCCTTCAGCTCTTTGGGTCAATTTACATTGTCGGTCTTTGCAAGTCGTTGTCACGCTCAAATCTCGTGCGAAACGTAGTTCCACACAAACCAATGTTTTTTTAAAAATGTAATATGTCACCTGTTGGGCAGTGTATATGAATTTTGTTTTGGTGACTCTGTAGTGGATGTAATGCTGCAAACAACAAACAATGTATAATGCTGGCTAAGAAAAATCTACATCAGACAAGTGAGTGTAAAATTTTGTAGGCAGCTACTTTTCCTACAGATTGATTTTATTTTTCTCTGTAAAGTCAGTGCATATACTACATTAGTGTATATATAAAGTTCTGTGAGTGTATAGTGAACTTTTAATAAAAATGCCATACAGTCGCATTAACCATCCATAGAGTTTCTGGTGGTGAGGTAACATTAAAATCTCAGAAAGAAATATAACTCCACTGATAAAAAAATTATATGAATTGTATTTTGGATGTAAAGTAGGTGATCAGGACAGGTCCTGCGCTCCTCATATTTGCTGCAATTCATGTGTAATGCTGTTGACTAGTCGGCTGAATGAATCTTGTCACATGACATTTGCAATTCCAATGGTTTGAACCAAAAGATCACTTCATGAAGAACTGCTCTCTTTGTATGAAATATCAGGGATAACAGCTAAAACTAGTCGTAGTGTTAAATAGCCTGATATTCCCTCTGCCATAACATCAGAGCCCCACAGGATAGTTTCCGATTCCAGTACCACCAAAAACGTGGAAATTAAATGAAGATAAAGGCTATTGATGTTGAACGTTGTGTAGAGATATATCAGATTATGAATAAATGAGAGAGAGTCCCAGACCTTTTAGAAAACACAAATACTGAACCACACTTAATCAGTTTGAATTAAATGATCTCATTTGTGATTTAAATATCCCAGAATCAAGCAGAAATTCACGCATATGACTGAAAGGATGTAATTTTTTACTACACAACATTAAAATAAGTGCTTTCTTTGATAGGCAGTGTGAATTTGAACATTTCTTCTTCCAGAATGGAGACTTGATTTACTGTAATGATGTGAAATCTTTACAAGAAGTTTTGGGACATATAAACTGTCCTGATAAATGACATCTTTTTATAGACTCCTGAAAGTGTAGTTTGAAAGCAATCCTTATGTTAGAAATAATATTCCATCAATCTCTTTAGCTTGTCTAGCTCACACGAAGGAGTCACGTGAAACTGGTGTTGGATATGATTCAGTGTGAGAAACATTTGTGGAGATCTGAAGGTAATGGCACTATTACTTGGGTACACTGAGTTTTGTTGCTTCTTGTGCGAGTGGGACAGCAGAGGTGTGAAGATTCATAATGTAAAAAAAGTGAAACATTGACTGTAGGAGAAAAGAAAGGAGTCCACCAGCAGTAGAAAAACCTGAAAAAGTCTTACCTTCTGCCACTAAACATGAAAAATTTTGTTAAAGCAATGGATTGTGAAGACTGGATTTAAAAAAAAAAATCAAGTTCCCTAATATAAGTGATGCTAAGATAAAGGAAGGGTATATTTGTTGGACCACAAACAAGAAAGCTAATGAATATTTATTGTATTTGAAGAGTTTGAATGTGAGGTTGCTGTGTGGAAATCTTTTAAAAACATTGTAAACAACTTCCTTGGAAATTATAAGGAAGATAACTAGAAAGAACTTATGTATAGCTGAGCTTCATAAAAACTATAAAGCACTTGGATATAGTATGTCACTAAAGATCCACTTTTTGTCTGGATCTTTTCCCTGCCAACCTTGGAGTTGTGAGTGATGAACAGAGAAAATGCTTTCACTAGGAAATATACACCAGGGAAAGTAGAACCCTAAAATGCTGCTGGAATCTCAAGACTGGTGTACGTACAGCAAACTACGCCAGAAATTCCAAAAGGAGCATATTTTAGGCGTGTAGAAATTGCATATATATTGTTATACTACCATCACAATGTTTTTTCTTGCAACAAAAAATGGTAATTACAAAAACCTATGCCAGATAGAAAACAAACATTACATATTTGAAATCAGTGTCAAAAAGATAATAAAGATTCAGCTTATAAAACAAAGAAGATTTTTGTTCTAATTTTAATCTAGAACAGCTGATTTAGGTTTAATTCTTGGTAAGGATCTAGCTTTTTTTATATATTTCATTCACCTCCTCATCAAAATATGTGCAAGTACACAGGGCTAGATTGATTTCTTGAAAGGAACACTAGTTTTGTAGCTGGCACAAACTGATCAATAGTTATGACATAAACTATATAACTAATAGTTATATAAAGTTGTTATTTAAATTGGTTACACAAAATCTACTGTGAAACATTTTAACACCTAATTTCCATACAAAGTGAGTGAATTGTATAATTCAGAAACAGATTGATATCTAGCGCAGCATTATTTAGTTCTCGGGTATCTGCATTCCTTGTCAGTGAAGTACATATTGTTGCCACATACAAGTCAGCAAGTGCAACGTAGCTGCTCAGATGTCAGTGGTAGAACAGTATGCCTGCACAAGTTTCACCCTCGCCAAGCCAGCTGACCACACAATACATCCTACCATAGCGGCGCGGCCCCCACCATGCTCTGGCTGCCTACATAAGATGGTGTCTATACTGCGACGAATTAATTCTTCACCAACCACCACCTGGAGAAGTTCCCTGACCGGCCCAATGTGGAACCTCCAGGCAGATGCCAACATCCCCACCAAAGCAGCAGGCCTGGCCGGCACTGAGGGAGCCGCTGGGCATGGATGCTACCTTCCTGTCCCAGCTTGCCAAGCTTCAAGCACTCTGACCATAGGCCCATCACCAGAAGCTGATCCATCATGCGATCACAAGGAGAACCGTCTCAGCTGTGCTGGTGGAAGATGACTGACATCAACCCACCACTGCCACAGTGTTGTGGAGACCCTACTGCCACCGAGGGGAAGCTTGGCCTGATTCCAACAGATGAGCCGCACTGCCACGGTGTAGTGCAGACCCTACTGCCACTGACTCCAACAGATGAGCCGCAACTCCTCGACATCGCTAGACACCAGCTCCCAGAGCCAACAGCCCTTCTCAGAGCTACCATAATGTGCCACCTGCCATGGAAGCCATTCAGCAACAATATGTACTATTACAGCCTATATTACCCAGAATAGTATGTGCTGTTAAAACCTATAAAACAATTGCAATCTGGTTATAAACTGACATAGGAGTGACACCTTGCATGGCCTTGAAATAATTTCTCTCAAGGAATGTTACAGTTGCACAACTCCTTCCATATTATTGTGTTATGTTATAAATATATCTATTTAGTGTTTCTGTGCAAAGGTACTTGTACAATAAATACGTGTACGTTCCCTACATAGGAATTCAGATTTTACTGCAATCATTTTTATACAATAAAATTGAATGAATAATGAAATCTTAATGGTTTCACTTTTCAAACTCTCCTTAACTAATTATTTTCTGTCATTTTACTGATTTGATTCATTTTCCATTGCTTTCTATTTAATAGCGATCTCTTAACCTCAGAAACATCCTCCATTACCTAATTCATTTATTCTAACGTTTGTTTTCCTTTACAGTTTTTAAAAATTAAATTTCCTTCTAGAACCAAATTTACTTTAATATATGGCCGTGCCCTTCCTTTTTATAAGATCTGCCACAAACTTCTACCTTTTCCAATTTGCCTTAAAACGAATCCATTTTGTATTCAACTAACTCATATAATTTTCCACATGCTCTCGTGAACATCATACCGCCCAAGTCTTCTTTTTTTTGCCTCTTTTTTCTGTTTCACTGTCAAGAAGCACTAAATTCTGAATAAATATTTAAAAAACTTATTTTTTGTAAAAAAATCTATCTAAACGTGCTCTCACAAAATTGTGCAACAAACCAAAACATAACAGTATAATGAGCCTACTTTAATTTAATTTAGCACAACCCATTTGAGAAAAAACACTTCTTTTTACATGTAATAAAAATAAAGTAAAAATAACTTTTAATTCAAAAATTAGAAAATTGTTATAAAATGATATATTTACATTAAAAATAAAAATTTTAAGAAAGTACATTTAAATTTCAAGTAAAACAGAAACAAAGTACAGAAAAAAGAACTAAACATCGTTATGCAGTATTTAATTAAATAGAATAATGGATGACCAATCAACTTTCAGACAGTTTAAATATATTTTTAATGTGGTAGAAATAGCAGGCATTTAATATCTAATGATTAACTTCTTACCAGGTCTTACATCAATAAGAAAATTTTGTCTAACAAAAATATTTAAATGCAGTTGGGGGTGCTCTTTCATATAGAATTACTATTTCTGAGCCCTCTAATTGTACTGTCATCAAACTCTTCAAAAGACAATTTGCGAGAGCTTGCCAAGCTCAAGCTGATCTCTGCGTACCAGCACAGGCTATTCAATTTTTCTGAGTATATCAGTTAATTTTTGTTCTGGTTTGGTTCCATCATGATTTTGTATTATACTAGCAAATACCGTTTGAATTTTGAAAATTGTTTGCGAAGATATAAGAACATCCCATTGCACCTCCCAAAACAGTGCCCCCATTTCTTACCAGTTGACCTAATATTGTCTATAAAATAATATTGTCTAACCTCGCAAGAGGAAATTGTATCACCTCGCCATTCTAGCCTCACACACAGTCCCCACGGGAAGCCCATTACTATTAAACAGAAATTTTTAAATTTTATTTTATATAAATTTAATTCTATTATTCTTATATTATTCATTCAATTGAAACACAGTGAAAGAAAAACAAAAATATCACAATTTATTAATTCAACTCATTAAAAGTTTGTGCTTCAACTGGGAAATCTCTACTACTACATAAATATACAAAAATATATTTATACAGCTTATGACACTCCCAGTAACATAAAGATTCCAATGTGGGGTTGTACATCTAAATCGGTTTGTCTGTTGAGCTTACAATGGAACAAACATACATACACCTAAATACATTACACTACTTTTTGGGTAGTCATTTAAAAAACATGTTACCTCAATGTATTTATTCAGTACCCAATAAGTTGCTGTTTGTCAAACTAATGTTATTTTTCCCCAAATTTATCACAATATATTCAATAATATTTTCACACAAACCATCTGCTTCCCATACTTTTCTTCTTCTTAATTACGTGTTGAATACAATTTTTCCAGCATTTGCATCTACTCTGTCGCTTAACTTAAATGTGTTATTTTACTCACAATGTAGTCTCTGACTTGGGCCCATATCAATACCATAGGGTTAAAATTGCAATGGTGTGGAGGAAGATGCAACACAACACAATTTCTTGATTTTGATTCCAACTACTTAATATATTTTTGTTTAACTGATTTTACTATTTTTAAAAGTTCTACTTTTAACATACCTTCAGTGTCTGCAATTTTCAGGTCAGTGTTTGGAATTGTTTTAAGTTTTCAGGGAATGGTGTGGCACATTATCCATTACCCTGACCTTACGGATCCTTCAACAATAATTTAAAAAATTTTTTAAACCACTGCATAAAATTGTCATTCATTTCATCATGATATTCTTGGGAATATCTGGATTCAAATTACTCATAAACCAGCATTCAAAACCATTTTCACTTCCTACATGCATTATAATAATCATTTACCTTTACCAGCTGGAGTTTTCACCCTAGACGACAAACCTTCTAAAGTGTCTTTTGCACTTTATTTCTTTACCTACCCGTACTTTTTTCCCGTACATGTCCCGTGTATTAACCCAAGTTTCATCTAAATAATATATTGTTTTACCCTCTTCACAAAATCTCTTAATTTCTATTAAATATTACCTACACCATAAAATATCTTTGCATTCAATCAATAAAGAATTATTTTTTCTGGACATGAAATGAACATTCATCAATTTTAAAGCACGAAGTAATGTACTTCTAGAAAAATTTGGCAGTTCAGAATCAATATTCACAGCACATATTTTGTTGAAGTTAGGAAGCTCTTTATTGAAATAAAACATATGAACTTTTTTTTGATAGTGGTTTTAGTAAGTTCATTCCAACTTTCTATTAGTTTTCACATGCCTTCAATTCTTTTTAGAGCTAACATGTTTAGTTTTTCGGTAACAATTTAGAAACTATTACAATACGGATGTAGTCACGTAGACTTAAAACTAACTTTTGACAAATTTTAACAAAATGATGATCAATTGTTTTATATATATATATATATATATATACATATATATGTATGTATGTATAAAATTTAATTATATAAGATTATAGTTTCATATATGTTAGTCATAATTATTCTCTTGAAGATAGCAGAACAGCCAAAACCCCTCGAAGAAATCAAATTAGATTTGGTAAACCATTTTAAAATTATATGTAATATTAACAGGTTTACCATCAATTTTATGTTTATTATATTAAAAATTGTTCTTTCACCAACACCTGTTGTACTACTTGCTTTCTCATCAATGTTTCAGGGTCTTGTTTTAAGGTTTTATAATGTTAAAATAAACTCCAATCCTAATTAAGGGTAAAACTATTCTCTTTCTAAATTATGCTAAAATAAAAATAACCTTAAACTGACAGTTTGTAACAACCAAGGCTAAGAGTTTCATCTACACTAATGTAAAAACAAAACTTGTTTGTGAATGTCAATTCTATAAACTTATGCAGTTTTAAATAAAGCTGATTGAATAATCCTAATTTGCGTGGATAAATAACTGCTGCAATTGTGTAGTGAATGTACATCCATTGTTTATCTTTGGTTTGTTTAGAATTGTTTTTTTTTTTTTATTTCTATATATTAATCAAATTTGGCTTTGGCTAGTAGTATTTTATTCTTAGCCAACAGCCTTCAATCTCCTGACTGTAAAAATGTTTTCAATCAAGTTGTAACGGTGCTTTATATTGTAAGCTTGACAAAGAATTGCAAAGTAACATATTCTTTCCTGTAAAATTTAACTGGCATTTCCAGGTATCAACAATTAAAGATAAAATGAAGAAATCTGTGCAGGAGTCCATAAAGTAACGTGGAAACTACCACTTCTTTTGAATTACAACAGTCTTCTCCAAGAACACATGAATTCCAGAATACAGAAAAAATAATTTTTCTTTAATAAGCTTAAACATTTAATAGAACAGTTTTTATTATAATTTTTACAAAAAAAATAGGTTTTACCTAACAAATGAAATATGAGTAATCTTTTTCAATTTTAAATACTGGAAATGTACAATTTTTATAGCTTAAAACATGGTAGGTTCTTCTTGGTTATAGTGAGACTTTTATTCTTTAACATAAATAAATGGTCATGATACTTGATACGGGTTAACTTTGCAGAGAATAAAGTAATCATGTTTATTAACAAATACTTAAATCCGATAAAATATGTTTCTTCTGACTAAAACATTTGCTGATAAAATGTCTATATTGTTATAAGGATCAGATGTGTTGATTTTACAGCATGAAACACTAAGATTTTGCTTAAATAATTAACATTTCCAAATATAAATTACTTTTTATTTTGGATGGCTAGCAGATTACCACTTTTAACTGCTCATTAAAAAATAATTTTTGGCACATGTTTTTTTTTGCTTGAATACTTTTTGTGCAGCAACATCCATCCATAGACTGCTTCAAAAAACTGCAGTTTTTTAAATAAGGTAAAACATTCAAATCGATACTAGGTGGTGAGATAACCATTAACATACATTCCTTAACTAAATCAAGAAATGTGAGTAAAAGTATTACTTGAATCTAGATAAATTAAAAGCAAATTAGTATCAGCAAAGTAGTTTACCTAATGTATAACAATGAACTATGTTTGAAATATGTCTCTGGTATATCCTATTTAGAAAGGTAAACAGAATTAAAGTCATAATCCTAACTTTTCGTACATACAATGAAAAAATTATTACAATTCTGAATTACTACACATACTTGTGTGTACACAGTATTCAGGTTGTAAATGCTTCTTCACCAGTGATGCAGATAAAATTTTTATAAAATGTAATTTTTTATTTAGCCAAATTTGCTTCTGACAATAGTAGTATCATAGAACAGGTATTAGATAACAGATCAAAAACAACTGATTTTTTACAAAAAAATAGAAGGATTATGGTGATAAAATAAGAATTACTATTGAAAATTAACTTTTTAATGAATACAACCAACACTGAAAACCTGTACTTTGACATTTTTAATTAATTGTTATAATACAAAGAAAAAATGGAGCAAAACAAAGACAAATGCACTGATCTGGGGCACACCTTTATTTATCTTTGGTCCACTTCATTGATTCTCAATATGTGTATAAAATGAGATTTCAGGACATATTAATTTTCTTTAGTATAATTATTAACAGTATGGGAGACATCCATTATTAACCACAGTATTATCTGCTAATTTAATATGTAACTATTTTGACAGATTACTCCAGAGCAGCGGCGCCAGATATAATTTCAATAAGTTCCCTAGTAATTACAGCTTGTCTTGTTCTGTTAAATGTTAATGTCAATTTATCAATCATTTCACCTAAAATAAAAAATAAATCATCATTAATTTGAATCATACTGACAATAACAATTTATTACACATAACCAATTTTAACAGGTTCACAATTAATTTCAATTTTTACATTTTAGGTAATAAACAATCAATATATTATTCCACAACTTAAAAAGAGCTGTATAATAATAAATTTAAAAAAATAGAAAAGGTACTACATTTAAGTATTAAGAATTAATGACAAATGTTTTATAGTAAGGGTTTTCTACACAGAAAGAAAATTATTACCAGTTTAAACCTATTTATTATTAATAAACTAAAAAAAAAGAAAATTATTGTCGGTTGTCAAAAATAAATAACAGAGAGCAGCAGGCCATTTCCTGATATACTTTCCAAGCTTCCTCTGCTGTTTTAGCAAAGGACCATACTACTCCTTACTCACCCTTATTATCAAATATTACCTACTACTCTCCTGTAGTTTTACATCCCAATCGTTCAACCCCACACAGTTTTGTGAGGTTGAAATCATCTCTCATAGTGATTCCATAGACAACTGACCTCTGAAGTTAGTCTCATCTCAGGGATAAAGAAACGGTTATATCACACCTTTAAAGTGGTATAATGGAACCAGCAGCCACCATTGTCACTGTTAGCACACCAACAGTGTACCAATCTGTTGGTCCATATCAACATTAAAATTGAAGACACATTAATCATTTTAAAAGGAACCAAAGAGGGTAAAACTAGATTCATGGCATTTAAACTGCAGAAGAAAAGAGCTATTATTTTTGGAAAATTTTGAGGACTCTGGTGGCTTATCTGCTTCAACTGAAATTCTACCACTCAGCTGCTGAAATATATTAAGTGTTGTATAGCCTATGCATCAGGTTGTGGATAAAACTTAAAATAGTTAATAAGGTTACAAGGAGGGAAGAATTTAGCTAGAATGATATACAGGATCATCATTAACACTTTGAGCACTAATCCCATCATTTGATGAAATGACGATACTAGTACTAGTAGGATTTAGGGTTATGTAAAGAGATAGTGAAAGCTTTAGTAAAAATATTATTCTTGCCTAATACAGATTCATTTAAAATAGATAAAAATTATGCTGTTCTTTTGTTTTAGTTTTAAATAGTGTACTAAAAACAGAGGTGACCAACTTGTTACATGTGTGTAAAGTTACCATACTGTACAGCTAACTCAAAGAAATATATGGTATAGTTAACAATTTCTAAGAAAGGTCACATTCCATTCCGCTCCCATACCACCTCATAAACCAACATACTATGAATTAGATGCCACCCCCTATAAAAACCTTAAAAATAAAATTATGTATAATTTATATCGGTGATTGTAGAAATGGAATCGCTCACTACAAGTAACATGACCTGAGGCTCGTAGCTCGTAACTAACCAGGGGAAGTTCAGTATGTAGTTAGTTAACAAAATAGCTGGTTGCAAAGAATTGATATTTCTAAAAAATTTTTATGAACGAATAAGATCATTTTAGACAAAACACAGCAGTTGACATTACATAAGTAGTGAATGAAATCAAAACAAATGAAAAATATATTAAATGAAAATAATTACCTGCATTCTTGCTGGCATTATCCATAGCAGTCATACGCGATGACTGCTCACTGCATGCACTTTCCTTCATGGTATAAAATAACAAAGAAGCTAGCGAAAATTCCAAATAACTGTTAATAACATCTGCATCAAGAGAATCATATACATTCAATTTAGGAGCGGCCTCAACAGCAGCAGCACTGAACAATGGAAGTTCTGATGTAGCATAAGACACAACGGATCTACATAAAAAAAAAAAAAGAATTGCACTAAGAAATAAATTACTGCTTTCACTTTTCAACTGTGATAAGGCCAGCACCAGATTTACTTTTTATAAATATAGTTCCCTCAATAATGGTTTTGCAAGTTTCATCCCTGCAACTTACAGGAAACATCAAACATTTTGCATAATACTTAAGTGCAAGTTTAGTTACTAAAATCATCTAAAGACAAATCAGTCATTTGAAAAAATATAATTTAAACAGAATCATGAAAACTCAAACAACTGCTGTATGTTATTAAATTTTGTCATTATTTAAAAAACTGCATCCAAGGCAAAAATAGCCAATTATTAAATTTCCTGGAAGAAAATAATTTAATGTTCAATAAATAATTGTTCTTTTTAACACACACAAAAAAATTGATAAATGTTATTTTATACAAAGTGTATCACAAAGTTCTCTTGGGACTTTCACAACCTCTTCTACTCATGAAAATAATGGAAAAAATTCTTATAAACACGTTCTAAAATGCTAGGGCTAATAGAAGCTTTCACTCAGATCTCAGCTACCTCAGTGAAATGAGGTCAATAACGTTAATTAAGGGGCAGAAGTAGTGATTCCTTATGGTTTTTTACCTGAAGAATCGAATAAAAGAGGTCGACCGATACATTTTGCACACTAGCATGCTACATGGAGACAAAAGGTACTATCAAGTTGGGCATGACAGCCCCCTCTCATGAGTTGGGCACATGATAGCTAAAATCCCCCTCTACAAACCTGTGATAATACGCTGAAATCTGTTTACCAGTTTGTTTTCAGTAGCAGTTAAAATGTCAACACGGGGCAGTGATCAAATTTTTAACAGCAGAAATGATGAATTCTATGAATATTTTTCATCATTTAAAAGTGATTTATGGTTGTGAAATTGTTGACAGGAGTACTGTGAATAGGTGGGCATTGAAATTTCATGAATGTGAAGTAACAATTGAGACGCTCCTCGCAGCAGACGACTAGTTTTTGTGACTGAAAAAAACATCGAAAGGAGGTGGACAATTTGCCTTAAAGTGACCGGTGAATCACCCAGTAATACATCGCTATTCAGTTAGACATATCTAACGAACGAGTAGGCCATATTATCGAGCAATTGGGTCACCGTAAAATCTGTGCATGATGAGAACCACGAAAACTGACACGAACACAAGCGTCGTGGCGAAGAGCTTTTACAGCACTATCGTGCCAAAGGAAACAACTTCCTTTTCAATATTATGACCAGGGATGAGAGTTGGGCACATCATTATGACCTGGAAGAAAAAAAGCAAAGCATAGAATACAGATATTACAAATCACCAAAATTCAAAACTCAAGTCTCGGCAAATAAACTCCTTTTGATGGTGTTCTGAACGGTACATTCAGAACAGAACATCTTAACAGACGTTAAGACGCCTCAGACGATGAGTATGTCGCGTTCAAAGACCACCATGCCCATAATCTTGCAACTTGACAATGAGCGGGCTCACACATTAATGCCCCTACAGAGGCTCTCTGCAAGCTGAAGTTTGAGCCTATTTCGCATCTGCCATATTCGGCTCCATGCAACTTCCACTTCTTTCCTCATCACAAGAAGGATCTCAAAGGTAATCATTACACCACCGACGATGAGGTGAAGGAAGCTGTGAAAAAAGATGCCTGACGTTTTCAATGATAGAATGCAAAAACTTGTCACACATTTAGAAAAGTGTATCAGTGTAAGCAGGGATTATATTGAAAAGTATGTTTATTTAGAAAAAATACACTAAAGTGCATTATGTGTACAAGTTTATAATAAATATTCGAAAATGATCCTGCCATTTGCAACAAATTTCTTGGTATGCTTCTGTACTGCTTTTGTTGCTCTTTTTAGTTCAGGACTGTCCTTCAGTTGCTCAGTCACATCCATAATGTGGACAATTAATTCCTCATGAGTGTATTTTTGTTTTGTATACAATATTTTTCATTCATCCCCAGATGCAAAAATCTAAAGGCGTTAGATCAGGTGATCTTGGTGGCCAGGAATGTGGATCTTTATGACCAATCCATTTCTCAGGGAAATGATTTAAGTGAGTGGAAACAACACAAGAGAAGTGGGGAGGTGCGCCATCATGCTGGATGTATACTCTGTGCCTCAGCACTGGAGGAACATCTTCAAGCAACTGCGACAATTCTCCTTGAAAAAAGTGCAAGTAGACCTCAGTATTCAAGCGGCCAGGTAATATGAATGGTCCAAACAGCTGATTGTGAAGAAGAACATACCACACATTGATGATAAGTCAGAGTTGAAAATTGCATTTCACCATTTCATAAGGATTTACTTCTATCCACATATCCTCATTGCATAAATAGTTGATGTCATCTCGAGTAAAATTTGTTTCATCGGTGAATAAAACATAATTGTAGAGTAGTCAACTTGTATTCCACCAGTGCAGAACTCAAAGTGAAGCAGACCATCTCCTGGGTGTAGATGTTGAACTGGCCATTTATAAGGATAAAGCTCGTTTTGTTTACGTGTTTTCCAAACTACCGAATGCAAAGCTCCGATCCACTTAGAAAGACGTCATGTACTAACGCCTAGACTGCATCGATAATTTCATCAATAACAGCGTCATATTAGACAGATCGTTTGTAGCTTGTACAAGTACTAGGTAGTGAACCTGTTTTCCAAAGATTTTGAAAAATTGTGCTAATTGTTTTGGGATCTGGAATCCTGCAATTCAGAAAACATTTCATATTTTAATGCAGCAGCTGTAACATTACCACTACAAATACCCAAAACGAATACCATATCAGTGTATTCCTCTATTGTAAATAAGTATGACATTACTTTAATGGCAAATTGATCACGTTCAAACTAAAATTCACAGAAACAATGGCACAGTTCACAGAACCTGATATACTTAATGTACCTTACAGAATGATTTAAACACTAATACAGTATTGCGCATTGTTAATCAACTGTTGTTATTTTATTGCCAACTTTGAAATAATCATTTTTTAAATTATTTATTGTATTTCTAACATAAATAAAAAATTATTATCCACATAATTTTTATATTACAACTGTGTAATTTCCAGTTTTAAAAAATTTTTAACAATGAATTTTGTTTTTACAGATTTTTCACATAAGCAAAAAAGAATTTGGTTTTTGTTTACATTTAATAAGTACTTTTTTGAAAAATTAAAATTTTTCTAACTTTTCTTTGCTTTATTCAATTTATCTTATAGCATTTTGTTCAGAATTAAATTCTCTACCAGTTTTAATTAAAATTTTTACCTGTTTATACCCATTTAACAAAGTTATTGTATGTCAAACATAAAAAAACAGGGTTTTTTACCCTAATTTAATGGTTTTCACCCCTGATTTCTAAAAACTACTGCAGATATGGTTCTGGGACCTATATTATTCAATTTTTCAGGTAAAAAACGATAATAAATCACTAATTCTGCCCCTTAATTTATGTTCCAAAAATAAATTTCAGTACAACCTTATTTCACCGGGATAGCTGAAATCTAAGCAAAATAAATATTTCACCAGCCGTAACTTGCAAACGAAATGTTTTACGACATATGCTTCTATGAACCTTTTCTAATATTTTCACAAGTAGAATAGGTTATGAAAATCCTGGGAGATCTTTGTGATACACCTGTATGTATTTAAAAGTTATGATTTCATAGAGAAAATGGTCCATTAGTGATCAATGAAACCCTTTAACTACAAGACCTAAAATTTTTGCTACGCTCTACAACTAATGAATGGCATCCAAAATCGAACTGAATAAAATACATAATTTAAATTAAATTCAAGCACATCAATTTTCTCAGTAAACAAATGTAAAAATATATATAATTTTTTTTGAAATTTCAAATAATTCATTATTAACATGTTTGACTATTGTGTTAATAAAATTTAATATTATGTGAAATATAAATTGCCAAAACAGTCATTAGATAAGTTAAATTTAGGATATTTATAAGAATCGATTTTCATGTCATCTCTCATCTTTAGCTGGTAATGAATTCTATAATTACATTACGTGATCTGGTGGTTCATTATTTTATATTTTTGTTTAAATTTATAAATTTTATTTTTTATTTTTTCTTCAAGTATATCCAATTTTTATTACAAGACTGCCTAAAAAGGAGTGTAATGTTCTTAGGGTGTATGTAGTTTATTCCACCGTAGCAGCTCAACGGCCAAACTGATTTAGATGTATGACCCCATACTGGAATCCTTACGTTACAGTACGTGTTGTAGGCTATATGAGTATATGTATGTTTAATTGTAACTAAAAGGCCACAAAGGATCATATATACAATTGATAATATATATATATATTGATAATATATATTATATACATATATATTCATATATACAAATTGATAATCGATAGTATTTTTTTCAGTATCGATTTATTTGTATCAAAAATAATAGTTATGTTTTAAGATCTGCTACGATACTGAAATAAATTATGGTAGTAAAATTTATTAATTTATTTTCTATTATTATTACTGCTGTTATTATTGTTTATAAACATTTTATGATTCTTTGACAGCCAGTATGTTCGATCAAGTAAGCATGTTCTTTCTTCTTGCTCTTATTTGTTGGTGTTGCTTCTTCTTACTTACTGTTCATAAACATTTAAGAAAAAACAAATCATATGATTTTTTTATGGGCAGTATGTTCGATCATGTAAGCATGTTCTTTTTACTGCTAAATATTAACTAATAATCCCTTTCTTTTATTAATAATTTCAATAATAAATAAATAAAAATAATCTACGCTTAAAAATTAAATGAAATAACCTATAAATTAATTGACAACGAACTGCTTCTGGTGGGAGTCGTGGAGAGAGCCATGTGCAGCCACCTGGCACACCACTATTGGTCTGCTCTGCACCACAATTTTATTGCTTAATATTAACCAATAACCCCTTTCTTTTATTAATAAAATTTAATAAATAAGTAAATAAAAATAATTATGCTAAGACATTAAATAATCTGTAAATTAACTGACAATGGACTGCTTCTAGCAGGAGAGTTTTGGAGTGAGCCATGTACAGGCGTCTAACACACCACCATTTGTCCGTTTTGTGCCAAAAATTCATTGCTATATATTAACTAATAATCCCTTTCTTTTATTTACACGACTGCCCAAAAAGGAGTGCAATGTATTTAGGGTGTACGTATGTTTGTTCCATTGTAGCTCGTAGAATCGATTTAGACATATGACCCAGTGTTGGAATCCTTACATTATCGGGAGTGTCATAGGCTGTATGAATATGTATATACACACTTATGTTTAAATAAATTTAAAAAAACTGAAAAAATCTTATCAAATGAATGAGTCATTTTTTAATAACTTGCATCTCATGTATGAGATACAAGGTTTCCAAATGTTCAGAATGAAGCACCAAGATGCAAGTTATTCATTAACGACTCATTTATCTGACAGCTTTTTTTCAAATCTATCATTTGATAGATCAAATGATCAATTTTATTCATTTAACTAGTGTTTTTACGAGACTGCCCAAAAATGAGTGCAACTGTTATTGTTTATACATGTATTTATGTACATTAGTTTCACTGTAGCAGCTCAATGGCTGAACAGATTTAGAGGTATGACTACGCATTGGAATCCTTTGTTACCACGAGTGTCATAGGCTATATATATAGATTTAAAAAATTTGAAGAAAAAAATGTTACCCGCACACTCTTCAATTACCCTATATTAAATACATGCATGGCAATATCTTTCATCCCCATAAACTTGGAGTATTTCTCTTTCATTTATCACAGTTCATTTCTCTACAATGCTACCATTTAAAACCATACTATTATTTTACAGATATACTATAATTATGTTACACAAAGTAGTTGAGTTTTAAATCTTTAATATTTTAAAAACACCTTAAATTTCTTTTATTTTCAAAGCAATTTTTTTTTTATTAATACATAAGTTCAAAGGCTGTTAAATTTCAATTCACTCAAGGAAATTCTACTAAGAATATTTCTTTTCTGAACAATCCTTAACACATTCACCATGGATTGGCACACCTATGAGCTGAAACAATAAATTCATATAGGTTGCTTCAGTACACCAGTGCACCGCTAGGCTAGATATTATGTTTGATAGGCATTTCAGCACATTGGTGTACTGAATAACCCAATTATTTTAAATCTATTTCACTACTTGCTGTCTTACAATAATGACACAAGTTTGGTTATATCGGCTCTAGGGAATGATTATTAGTCTACATTTGTTACAGGCGTTCATTCTGACTTCCAAGCAAGTAGCTGTGTAGAAATAGGCACGACTTCAAAATTAAAAAAAATTCTCTTAAAAATATTTTATTTTTATTATATTTTATTGAGTAAGCTTAATTATAATCATAGACAAATAACACCAGAAAACATAATTATAGAATAAGAAAAAAATTAAATCTTGAATTACACTGAATTATTGAAATTTTCCATTGCTAGGATATGCTGTTTCACATATGAAATTAACAGATTCTTATTATAATTTACATTACATACATTGTATCAAATCTGAAAATATTTTTAGACAAAAATTATGCAAGTACTTAATCATAAAGAACTACTTCTAAAATAGAAAAAAGGTACTTTCTGATTAAACGGAGGCTCCCTGTTTTCAGAAGGAAGAATGATGTTTTTAAAAAAATTCAAACATCTGGTTAGATTATATTAATCTAACCAAACTTAACACCTACACTCGCTAACATTCACTTACTAGTCAAGGTTAGTGAGCAAAGCGTAGGTTAAGTTTGGTTAGATTATATTTATTTATTATATAAAAGCAAACATTACACAAAAAATTACACACAGTATAGGACTTTATTTATATGCACAACCTAACAGCTGCAGTGTGCTGTGTTATAATGGCCTCTGTTTAATCAGAAAGTACTGAAAAAGATATAAGTGCACAATAATCAAATAAAAGCTAGAACAAACCACTAATATATTATGTTTACATTATTATAATACTAAAGAACTTACAAATGAATTGTAACAAAAAAATTTGAATTATATAAGAATTTAAAGTTGCTTATTTGTGTCAAAATATTTCTAAAACAGAGGAAAATACTCATTGAATTAAAGTCACAAATACCTGGAAATTTCAGTGTACATTATTAAAACATTGTAAACAGGAATGAAGTTTATCAGGACACTGCATGTAGAATGTAGCAACTTTTTTCATCTATAAGATTCCATGCTTCTTCCCATACTGTTCGTACAGTTTTTTATAACAATGCCGCCATCTTCTGTGAAATGCTCATATTTGTCCAGATGATTTCTCTGAATGATGGCCTGTCTTCTTGTTGATAATAAGATTTCATATTATGGTTTCTGAATCAGACATTAGCTTTTTAATAATAACAATTATGAAATATAAAAGTGAAATTATTTTTCCATTAAAGAATTTTTGGTGTAACATATTTTGAAAACACCAGTTCCAAAAATAAGCTCCATTGCTACTTTTCTGTACCACTTTATGGTTTTTCTTAACTTAGAACAGTATGCACAGTCAACTGATCAGAAAGATCTACACCTTTCCTAACTTTGTTATAGGTTAAAATACAATCTGGTTTACTTATTACATTCTCAAATCTGCTTCATTTGTTTAATTCCACCATCTTTCCTTTATGTTCAGTACATGAAGTCATCATTAAAACTTACCTTTTATCTGTCCATCCATCTGACTACTAACCTTTATTATCTGCAATATAACTTCACTTTTTTGGCTTTTTTTTAATAAAATATTAAAATATATAAGAACGTCTTCCTTTACAAAAACTCTTAGGTAAACATGTGTAAAAATTGTGTCCATAAAGTAACCTTCCTTCATCTAACAAGCCTTCTGTAATTTCAGTTGATATTCTGTGACCATGGCCACTGTTTTGAGTAACTTCTGCTGTTTTTCCTGCATAAATAATTATATTATAGAAATATCCAGATGGCAGACACAGTTTATACAGCTTTATCCCATACTTATAACTTTTTTGGGGAATTACTGTCAAAAAATAAGTCTTCCTCTCCATGGAATCATACTCACATCAATTAATAATTCTTTCTCTGGTTTTTAATGGCTCGAAAATTACTTTGTAACATATTTAATTAGACAGAGTTGCTATCTTAAAAATCCTACTACTACCACTGTCATTTTCATTGTTGGCAAAATGCCAGTGGTTTAAAATTGCAATAAATCTGTCTTTGGGCATCATTATTTTTATGAAAGCATTTGCAAACATATCATTTGACCAGTACATGCATATATATATCTGGCAAGTGATCTATGCCCATCAGCATAACAATTGTAAGAAATATTTTCATTTCATTCACCTTAATCGATCCATTTAAATAACTTTTTATGTTTTCTGGCTTCTTTACTCAAACATTGATTAGTGAAATGATTAGTTTCACTAACAACCTAATATATCATCTGATAAAAACATGGTAAACAGCTCAAATAGCTTTTCTGTTGAAATGTCAGATCTTAAGTATTGGTCATCATCTTGAAACTCCAGGAAGGAATTTACGTTTAAATCAGTAATAGGAGACCAATCAAGACTGTTTATTATAGCTTCATCTCTACTTGACTCTGACGTATGGGAGTTACGTGAATAATATGAATCACTTACCATGTTTTCCAGATAATCCCGGTACTTGTCAGTGTTGTCAGAAAAATCTTTATTGGTAGATGCGTAGACAGAAGCGCTGGTGCTCAGATTAGCAGTTAAAGTGATGGTCTGAGTAGTAACTGTAACACACAACTGAATTCCTGATGTACTGTGTTCAGAAGAATCTGCAGGATTATTTTCTTCAAGATTAGATGTTAACTTGACAGACTCAATGTTACCCAGCAGATAAATATGAAATTGGTATTGTGATCTGATTATTTTCAACGTCAGGTTCTTCATCATTCGATGATGACAACAAACCTAATTTTTTCATCATCAGCGCACTTTGACAGACACAAATAATTTTTCATTAAGGCATCTTTATTCTATAAAATTAAAAAAAATTAATAAAAAATCACAAAACCAAAGAAAAAAACAATCGAAACAAAAGCATAGACTAATCATGTCCGGTAGGCAAATATGATCGACATCAAGATTGCTAATAAGTAACGGCATGCAGGTGTTCCACTTCCCCACCACTTCTAACTTGCCTGTGTACTGCTAAGTGATTTGGTATAAAAAAATAGCCAGCACAGCACATCCGAGTACCGATACAGTTCTTTTGTAGGTTGGAGCACAAAACAGGTGTGCCGACAGTTTTTTTTGGGATAAAACATAGAAATTTCATAAATCTAAAATAAATGACTAATAAGTATAAAATTTCAGATATATATATTTTTTAAAACTAGAGACATCTAGTGTGAAGACTGTTCGTGGCATTAAACATATTTCTATTAGAAGCAGGAAAATAATGTGCCGGCAGAACATGATAAGAAAGAAAACTCTTTATTTTTCCCAACTTCCCATTAATTATATTTACATCATCCTGTGTAATCTATACTCTGTAACAGGCTGGATAAAATTTTATTTCAAGAATAAAAATCAGTCATTTTTAAATAACATTGAAATTCCAAATTAAAATACTAGCTTGTCAAATAAAATGAATAAAATATCTAGATACATAAAATATAGTGCTACAATAATATAAGTCTGAAAACAACATAAAGTAACAGTAGTGCACATCATATCAACATCAAAATTGTTTAATTAGTTTTATCGGTGTTGAGGATTGACAACCATGCTTAATTTCAGAATTTTTAAAACAACTTAAGAAATTTGGGAATTTTTTAAACACTACGAGACATCAGTGAATGTTAGGAATTTTGGTTGATTTCCCATACTTTAAAGTAAAACCTATACACGTACCTGTGAAGAAATATTACTAATAATAAAATGAACCCTGATGGGATATAAATAAAACAATATAAAAAGTATTAATAAAAAAAATTAGTAAAGGAAACAAACTGAAAAACTTACTTAATAAATAAAACTGTATCATTCACCTGAATTTATTGTAAACAATCTTTCCTGATGAAAAATTATGTTTGCTTATCTCTAAAGCAATCTTTGATGCATCCAAAAAGGTAGGTGGCCTACGTCCGACCTCACTTGCAACAAGAGCTATATTCTTACCATACAATCTGAAAAAAATAAAAATAGCAAGTCAAATAATTTAACTGGGAAAACATAAATTCAATTATAATATGTAGGTAATATCTTCTAAGAAGGTGCAGAACAGCATGACATACTACACTGGAAAAAGAAGCTCAAACCATCACTGCTTTCATACAATATGAATTTATTTTTTAAATTCAGAAATCAAGAAAATGTTAAAAAAATTAAAATTTGTTGAAGAATGTTTATTCAGTCCACTTAACTAAAACAATTTATATTTACAATCCAGATTTTTAGCATAGATTGTTATCTTTACTATATAACTTTATTTTAAGTGTTCTGAATCTACTTTCATTGTAACTTTAAAAACCATAATTTTGGGTTATATTTTTATAATCCTTATTTCATCTTAGTGTTGTCTTCTGTACAACTAAAACCTTCTGTTGTAATGTACTGTGATAAACTGCCACTTTAAATTGCGATAGTCAAAATGATTTAAATGATAGCACAAGATAATCTTTTTCTATAAACACTGGCACTAAGTACATTATCTATTTTTTTGTATCGATGAAAATTTGTTTATTACTGTTATCTTCTACTTTTACTGCATATTTTATAGTTAAATTCATTCCATGAATTAAATATAATGCCATCTTACATATAGTTATTTAAAAACTTACATCGTAAAGTTAACTAATCCAGATTTAAAAAGTTTGAGTATTAAGTACACCATTATATCCTCTAAATTCTTCAAGTACATTTAATAAACCGCATTTATCGACTGCTATGGTCATGTTGACATAGTCTATGTTAATTATATTTTTACAGTTCAGAATGTTTTAAAAGCTTCTTCTTTTTTTTTTACTTAGTATAACAAAAAAAGAATAAACTTTTTATACAATACAGTCTGTTATAAGTTCATTTTTTACTTTTTTCTTTTAGTTTTAGCAAAGAAAATTAATGCTTCTCGGTTACATACATTATATTCCCTTTTATTAATTGTTATAATTAAATTTAATATTTAATTAGCTTTTTGACTTATTGTATTGTTTACATATACTTTTTCTGTATTACTATTTCCATACGTTAGAAAACAATAATCATTAATGAAACAGATTAAAATAGATTTGATTGGAAGAAAATATTGCAAAACACTGTTTCTTCTTCTTAATTGTTTCCTTTGTAATTTTTTAAGTATGGATTTAAAGAATAATTTTTGAAAATAATTTTCCTGGAACAAGAAAATTGTTTATTGTAATGTTTAGCTGCCAGAAATGTTCATAAGGTCTGAACAGAACTCATAAAACAGTGAGTCTTAGCTTCAAATTCTATGATGAATATTTTGAAAAATTGCATATTCCTCTATTTTTAGAAAATAATTAATTTACATATCCTTAGTAAATTTTTAAGTGTTTTACAAAGTGAAAATTTAATGCAAACAGTATATATTCACATTTATTATTTAAAATTTTGTGTTCACAAATTTAAAGTATTTGTGAATTTTATTATCACAATCAGAGAAGTCGCTGATGATGGTATATCAATTGGTTCATACCATGAAATGTTTTTGGATGTTTTGGGTATGAAATGTGACAGCAAAACTTGTTTCAAAATTGTTGAATTTCGAACAAAAACAGCGGCGAATGGAAGTTTCTCAGGAGTCGCTAAATGAAGTCAGCAACAATGCAGAACTACTGAAATGTGTCATAACAGGTGATGAAACATGAGTTTACAGATATGATGTCAAAACTAAGGATCAACGCTGTTTGCATGAAGCAATCCGAAAAAAATGCCCGGATTTGTGGTGAAACAATTCATGGATTTTGCACCACGATAATGTGCCTGCTCACACTTCATTGCTTGTTCATTAATTTTTAGCCAAAAACAACACTGTAATGATACCCCAGCCACCATATTCGCCAGCCATGGCCCAGTGTGGCTTTTTCTATTCCCAAAAATAAAGAGCTTAAAGGGCTGTTGTTTTACAAGCATAGATGAGATTAAAAACAAATAGCTGAAAGAGACACTATTCCAAAGATCGAGTTCCAGAAGTGTTTCAGGGATTGGAAAAAGCGCTGGCTAAGTATATAATATCTAATGAGGACTATTTTGAATGGGATAACATTGACATAGACGAATAAATAAAATTTTCTTTCTAAAAAACAAAAATTCTTGTTACTTTTTGAACACACCTCGTATGTACAAAAACACTTTGAAATATGATATAATTGAAAAAAATTATGTATGCAGCACATATTAATTGGTTAATTTGCTTTTGTGTGGAATGCAGTAAAGCATTCAACATTAAATTCAATATCAGAATCGCAGCTGATTTCTAGGCCAGAATTATTTAGAACAGAAATTCTAACTCTTATAAACTCTGTGACCCATTACATATTAATAAACACAATAAATAAAGAATTCCTGGTGAAGTATATGCATGTTATAAAATGAAATATAAAATAATAACTTGACATGGTTTTCTTTGTTTACACACAAACATGTGTGTAAATGAAATCTAGAAGTATACAACTAAATCTCTAAAGAGAAATACAACTTTGTTTTAAACCATGATGCACCCTTTCTAGAGGTTATTTTAGACTCAACAAATGCAAGAACTAGTAATTGAAGCTGGGAGACTAGTAGAAAATGTCCTTATATAAACTAAAATCAAGTAAATGAGGATAAGCATCGTCTGTAGGATTTTCAGGAAAGATGCTGGTAGATATGTTCAATGTGTCCAAACAATCCAATATATTAATTTCATTATACTTATTTTTATAAAACATATTTAAATCCAACATTTGGAAGGATTTTTCCTAGAAATACTTCAAAATTTAAAAAAAAGGGAATAAGGTTTGAGAAGACAGGGATGCAAAATTGCTGCCTCATGCACTGCAGAAGCACCAAAAAGAACTGAAAAAAGAGAACATGTGGGCAAGAATTGACAACCTACTGCAAATTTACCTTTTATAACTATTTAGAATTACCTATAATACTTTAGACAAATATTGCACATTCAACAGACAACAAAAGAATGCTTATGTGTTCTAAAACTCTGTAGACAGTGGCATTTTAGGAGTATCCCTATTGTAATGACTTCATATCTGCAGACAATGGCTGGTGCCTTTCCACCTCGACTATGTTTAGTCAACAGTTTATTTTTAATATGCAATTATGACTATAACTCCCTTTATAATAAAATTTTTGACTATCATTATACAGTACGTATCACAAAGTTCTCCTGGGACTTTCATAACCTATTCTACTCATGAAATTAATAAAGTTCATATATGTTTTAAAATGCTTTGTTTGCGAGTTATAGCTAGTGAAAAATTTGATCAGATTTCAGCTACCCTGGTGAAATGAGGTCGTACTGAAATTTTTAGGATGTTAATTAAGGGCCAGAATTAGTGATTACTTATAGTTTTTTATCTGAAAAATAAAATAGGTCATAGAACCATATCTGTAGTAGTTTTTGAGATATTTGAGAAAATCAATAAATTGGGGTAAAAAACCTGTTTTTTATGTTTGACATACAAACTTGGTAAAATGGGTAATAAACAGATAAAATTTGTAGAGAAATTAATTCTGAACAAAATGATATAAGATAAGCAGAATAAAACAAAGAAAAGTTGGAAAATTTCAAATTTTATTTAGAAACAGTACATTATTACATTTGTCAGAAAAGTACTGATTTAATGTAAACAAAAATCAAATTCTTTTTTGGTGATGTGAAAAATTTGTTAAAAAATTAAAAATAAAACTGGAAATTACACTACAATTGTAAAATAAAAATTACTTAGATAATCTTTTTATTAATGTCAGAGACACAATAAATTATTTGAAAAATTATTATTTCAAAGTTTGCAATAAAATACAACTGATCAACAATGCACAGTACTATATTAATATTTAAATCATTCTGTAAGGTACATTAAGTACTGTGAACTGTGCCATAGTTTCTGTAAATTTTAGTTTGAACATGATCAGTCTGTCACTGAAGTAATGCCATACTTATTTACAACATATGCTGATATGGTATTCATTTTGGGTGTGTGTAATGGTAATGATAAGTTGCTGTTGTAGAATATGAAATACGTTTTCCGAATCGCAGAATTCCAGATCCCTAACAATTAGCATGACTTTTTGCAATTTTTGGGAAACAAGTTCACTACCTAGTATTTGTACCAACTATGAAAAAATCTGTCCAACATGATGGTGTTATTGATGCAGTTCAGCACAGTCCAGGCTCAGTACATGATGTCTTTCTAATCACAGTTTCACATTCAATGGTTTGGAGGACACTTAAACAAAACAAGTTTTATACTTGTAGTTCTAGTTTTATGTTGTAGTTCAACATCTACATGTTGAACTGACAATTAATACACTGAACTGACTTTATGATACACTGTTGATAGACTGTTTATGTTGAACACAGGAGGTCTGCTTCACTTGGAGTTCTGCAATTGGTGGAATACAAATAGACAACCCTACCAAGTATGTTATGTTCACTGACAAGGCAAATTCTACTCCAGATGGCGTCAACAACTTACACAACGAGCATAATGCGCAGCAGAAGTAAATCCTCATGAAACGTTGGAAGGCAATTTTCAACTCCAATTTTTCATCAATGTATGATGCGGCCTTCTTTACAATCAGCTGTTTGGACCATTCATATTACCTGCCCTTTTACATGCTTAGGTCTACCTGCACTTTCTTCAAAAAACATTGCCACAGCTGCTGAAGATGTTCCTCTACTGCTGAGATGCAAAGTATACTTCCAGCACGATGGCACACCTCCCCACTTCTCTTGTGCCATTTCCATTCAATTTAATCATTATTTTCCTGAGAAATGGATCAGTCATGGAGGTCCATATTTCTGGCTACCAAGATCGCTTATCTTTAGATTTTTGCGTTTGGGAATAGATGAAAAATATTGTATACAATATTTTGTAAATATATTTACATATATTTTGTATATATAAAAAACAAAAATACATTCTCGTGAAGAATTAATTGTCCACATTGTGGATATGGCTGACTAACTGAAGGACAGCCCTGGAAAACTAAAAAGAGGAACAGAAGCATTACGGAAGTGTGCTAAGAAATGTGTTTAAAACAGCGGGCTCATTTTTGAAAATTTTTTGTTTATAAGTAAAATTTGATTTTTTCTAACTTTTACTCATTTTATTCAACTTATATTATACCTTTTTTTTTCAGAATTAAATACTCTACAAGTTTTGTTTATAAGTTTCTATGTGTTTATTACTCATTTAACAATGTTATTATATGTCAAACATTAAAAACAGGGTTTTTTTAACCTAATTTATAGGTTTTCACCCCAGATTTCTGAAAAAGTACTGCAGATATGGTCCTGTGACCTATTTTATTCGATTTTTTAGGTGAAACCCCCTATGAAATCACTAAATCTTCCCCTTAACTAACATCCTAAAAATTTCAGTACAAACTCATGTCACCAGGGTAGCTGAAATCTGAGCAAAATCTTTTACTAGCTGTAACTCGCATATGAAGCATTTTAGGACATATGTTTATATGAACTTTTTCCATTATTTTCAAGAGTAGAATAGGTTACTGAAATTCCAAGGAGAACTTTGTGATATACCCTGTTTTTGTTTTTTGTCTTCAGTCATTTGACTGGTTTGATGGAGATTCCCAATCTAGTGTCAGTCGTTTCATTTCAGTATACTCCCTACATCTTACATCCTGTACACCCTGTTAGAGCACATTACAATGAAGAATTTGAATATTTTTGTTTAAACACAGATTTAACTAGTTTTATTGTTACAAGACTATAGATTGTCAAAACTTTAGTTATATTTTTCACTCATTGTCATGCTTTTTCCAGTGAATATTTGAAAACAATCCATTAAAGATAGGGTAAACTAAATTGTAAAGCCAAACAGCAGAAAGAAATGAGTGACTAAAGAAGTATACAGCCAGAACAATAACAGAAGAGACAAGAGCAGGAAAAGTCCAACAGTCTCTTGACTATCCCTAAATGATTCCTTTAAACTTAAATAAACTATTTAACTTTCAATAAGTGTAAATGAAATAACTATGTAAATTAAAAATTTTGAATATTATGGGCTGTGAAATCAGTCTGTTCAGAGGATTCCAGTTAGAAGAAAACTAAAACAAATGAATCTTAAAATAGAAAAAGATTTTTAAATCTAACAGTAATAAAATATAAATTATTAAAAAATAAATAAGCAGTAACTTTTTCTGTTTCATATTGTATTTTCTACCACTAAAACATTATAATAATATAAGATTCAACTGAATAATGTCACTACAAATACTTTATTTCAGTAAAAAACATACTGTCATTATACTGTCCCGATTCTGCTACATTAAAAAAAATAAAATATAATGAAGTACTCATCAATCTATTACAATTTCAATTTGCGAGTGACAAAATATACTTATGCTTAACCAACTGCTTCGGTTAATTTTTAGTCGGTTGTATACATCTACATAATTAAAAAAAAGTGTTTAAAATGAAATAATTTACAACTAGTAAAAGAATGTAAAATATGATTTACTAACACTTAAGTACTAATCGAATATATTATTCTTCCAAAGATATTTTTTTAAACAAGTAACAAATCAGTATGATAAAATCTAATAATTTATAATAAATATGACAAGGAGTAACTAATACCATTTCCTGCAATAAATAAGTAATAAAGAAAATTAAATCTTAAGAAACGAGTACCAATCACTTTTAATGTTATAAAATGCTCATAAGTTGCAAAGTTTAATGGGAATATGAACCTCAATTTTTCTAAAAAATATTTATCTTGATAGCATAAACAGTCATTTATCATATAATATTTTGTCTCAGGATTGTGCCCCTAAAGCAAAAATGTTTTTAAAGTTCGGAGAAGAGCAGGTCGAATATAATTATTCCTAAAATATGTTGCTGATCATAGAAATAAGAAATAAATTCACAGAACTTGAGAATGTTACACTTCCTTTCATTTACAATTTACAGGTAACACTATGAGGATACACTCGCTGTCTGCCCAAACTAAATTCAGATATAAACATGAATGTAATTATTCAAATATAAATTATAATATAAAATTCAAAACTGAAGATGATCTAAGAACTTGAAAGATGTTTTCTGACTAGTGAACATTTTGAATCGATTGCCAATTAATTTATCATTGATAAGTTAAATATCTGTGATCTTTATCAGGTAATTGATATTTCTGGTAACACCACCAAAGGACACACTTACACGTGATTACCTTTTATTTGCATTCTTTTGGCGAATTAGTTTATAGCTCATTATCATTTACGTAATAAATTAAATTGTTTGTTACCTTTGAAGAATAGCTTTAGATTTATCTCCGATGCAAATAATCTGTGTATTTCTACCATCTCCTTCCAACTGGGATCTAATTGCTCGAGCTACTTGAGTGTGGACACCACCACAAAGACCACGGTCTGAAGTGACAGCAACAAGTAACTTCCGAGATGATTTATCATCAACAGGATCCTCAGGTACTTCAGCTTTATGAAAGAATAACTACAAAATAAAACCAAAGATTAGGTATAGACACTTTTAATAGTTTAAGTGACTTAACATTAAATATTATGGAAGTGTTGGCATTACACAGAACACACTGACCTGATCTATGTAATGCATGAAAACAAGAAATTCAATGAATTTATGCTAAAGCAATGGTAATCAAATCAAGCTACAAATATAAGCCTATATCCTCTAAAATAAAAAGGCAGTCTGTAAATAGATTTTCGTACTGCTCAAGCCTTAACAATGCCTTATCAAACATTTCTGAAAATAGAGTTACCATTAAATATTTTTTATGTCAAAATAATAATCAAGATTTTAATATCACCGCTTACCTTAGCACCTTCACCGTATGGTCGAGCTTGCCTCAAATCACGTTCAGCTCTTGAATATTTTGCAGCTGACACCATCTTCATTGACTGAGTAATTTTCTGAATATTTTTCACTGACTTCAGACGTATTGAAATAGCTTTAAGAGTGGCCATACCACGAGCCGGTTGAACCTGCTGTGGAGTAGCATTTTTGCTAGAAAAAAATAAAAAATGTTAACATTATTACTGAATCACAACATATAACATAGGTAAAAACATGTTATAATTGTTACTGACCAGGGAGATGAATGGACAAGCTACACAAACACTGTAAATTAATCTGTAATCTAATAATTTAGGGAGCAGAATATGTCTGAATGCGAAAACGTGGTTCAGGGGAAATTTCATGGAACTTTTTACCAGTCATAAAAAATATAAATCACAACAAAAAATATCAACTGATGTTGTATTACATCAGTAATACATCATTCTTACGATTATTAACAAGAATAATTGATCTTTTTTCAAGTTTTGAAAAGAAACATTTATCCTATTGAGTATTAGGCATAATAAGAGCAAAGGTAGCAACGTCATTCCTAGTGTGTGATAACTCATACACTCAAATCGCGACAGGCAAAGAATGTATTACTCATAATATGCATTGTGGTCACCAGTGTATGTGTGTGAGTGCATATCGTCTCCTCTCTACTGCACTATTCATTTAGTTGTTTTTGGGTAGGCAATAGTGTTTCTTTGTTTTTATTAGTTGGCCAGTTGCAAGCAAATTGTTTTCTTTAATAGTGCAACTCATCACATACAATAAATCGGTTGGTAAAACAATAAACCCTCGCCTTTTGAAAAAATTTCTGACAAAAAAAATTGTTTGGGGGAAATTTCTAAACATTTTCTGATCCCATACTAATAATAAACATCAAAAACATGTAAAGGAGCATTATCATCACATTGGCACTACACACACTAGCCACTAAAAATTTTGTTACATGTTAGTGTAGATTTAATTTGAAACATGACCTGTAAAGGAACAGAATAACAGCTAAACTGGTAGCAACACCATTTCACTAAAGCACATACAGCATTCCTTTTATTACAATTTCTTTCCCTGTAGATATTTCTAGGTCATGTTTCTAACACAGGAAAATTTTTCAATACTCTTGACCCACCTATATGAGTGCTGGGGACGACTACACCGACATACAAAAAGGTTTTCTGCTTCTGAAATTCAGTATTATATGAGACTATACGGTCATAAAATCTATCTCATGGTCGCTATGCTCTTAAACTCAGTGCCCCTCTTAAATTAACAAAATATTGTTGCATTTAAAAAAATTTTTTTCTCTACACACATTCTATTTGCAAAAACAGTATCAGAAAACGTCAAAAAATCACTGCAATTAAATAAAAAATGCAATATAGAGATATTCAATCACTGTTTTTCAAAATGAGTTTTATCTTCTGAGGCAAGTAAAAATGTATATTGTATGTAAAATGTTTTTGTAATAATGTATAAATAAAGGGGGATCAAGATCACTTGCTATACAAGCACCCCTGCCTTCCTTATTTACAGAAAATTGAAATACTGTGAAGTTCTAATTTTTTTTTCTTCAAAAATAGTAGAAAAGTAAAAAAACATAAAAAATACTCCTAGTATCAAAGAATCTGAGCCCTCCTTTATAACCCCTTCAATGTGAATAACTGAACAGTTAAAACAAAAATAAATTAATTAATGAATGCAGTGAGAAAAAAGCACGACTGATGAAAAAAAATAAAAATAAAAAAATGTCCTTTGAGTTCATAGCGAAGGAATGCATTACTTTCAGCACCAACTGAATAAGAAAATAATCAGAGATGTTCTAACTGTGACAATCTAATCTTTGATGTTCTAACTGACCTTGACAAATTTTAAATAATCTTTAGTATAAGTGACAGTCTTCTCAAATTTTTTTCTTTTTATATTACTTCATTAATATTTATTTCTCACAAAATAGTTTTTTTTTCTTAACATTCCAAAAATACTATGCATTACTCATTTATTATTAAAAATATTTTACAGTATAATGCACAGTTCAAAAAAGAAGTATAATTTGTATAATGCACTTAAAAAAAGTCACATTACCTAGGATAAATAATTCTTAAAATCACGCAATTCTCTCACCATGCTCTTTTTAAATACTGTCAGTATACGGTGGAGGTATATTCGTTATATAATAAACACTTCAGTCACCTACCATACAAACTACTAAACATACTCCTCTAAGGAAGAAAAAACTGGTCACTTACTTCATTATCTTGGCTTAGTACTCCTCTAATGTACTGTTTGGATTTTTTGATGATATAGTAATGAGGTTTAAAATTGTCTTGGGCAAACAACTTTGCCATACTTATTTGCTGCACACGATCATATTTTCTTATCAGAAGTAAGGATGCAGTAAATGTTAGTTTTTAGGTAACTAATCAAGCTTAAATCTCAAGAACAACAAAAATGATCAAATACTGCTGTCATTAATGGGATAAAGGAAAAATGTAATTAACATATAAAAATTGTCAATTATTGAACAAATAACTAACTTAAAATGTTATACTGAATCTCAATTTCACTTCTCTATAATGTCGTAATTAGGCATGAATTTGTGGATTCAATTTACAGTTACACACTAAATATATGCTATGGTACATACCTAATTAGGTAATCTTATTTTACTTCACTGTAACCAAATCGCTAAGAAAATAATTAACAGCAAATAATTATCAAACCCAATAATTATAGTATTGATTACAGATACAAAAATAAGTTTTAAGCATTTATACTTTTACTTGTAATATAAAATTCTTAAAAATATCCAAGTTAGCAAGATTAATAGAATTTACCTCTGAACTAGAAAGCTCTATAATTATCTTTAGTTCAACTATAAACGTTATTTCTCAAAAATCGAGATGATCATGAGCAGCTTAAATGATAGGTTTCAACATACGAACACGATTTATAATTTTGCAAACCTGAAAGAAAGCGATACCTCAAACCAGCCAAATAAAGGTATTGAATGAATTGAAATGAAATAATCAACTAATAATACAGTTAAAAGTAAATTAAGTAGAATTAGGATAAAATTACTAAGCGTGAATAACGTATAAAACCAACATTTTATTTAAAACAGGAATAAAGCACAATCTGCAAGGAGCTCTAAAACCGTAGGGGCCAACCCGAACCGGAGCAAATCAATCGCTGACCTTACTTAAATACAACCTACAAGATAAATAGCCTACCAGTAAAGAACAATCAAACACATGTAAGTAAAACTATGGGAAAAAAAACGTAAAGGAATGGTCAAACCTAATTTGTACTTACTAAATTGTTAGAAGGGCTTGCTTTCCACCGAACATTATTTATCTTGAACAACCTTCACACCGTGGAAAGGATGATGAAGAAAATGGCAAGCTGATTACGAAGCAGTGATGTAGTCTAGCAGATGATAGTAAAATTTACTTAATTCAAAATTTACACTAAATGAATAATTTTTCAAATTAAGTGTTACAAACTAGTTACGAAATTTAAATGTATTTCTTCTAAAAATCTATTTGATTAAATTGCTATTTTTTTCTATTTATTCCGAAATATGTAAAATACCAGTTTCATGAAAAAAAAGTATTTTATTATATTAATTATGCAAAATACTTCAAATAAGTTATAACGAAAACTTTGACGGGTAGTTTTTATTTATTATCAATGACGATTAGTATTTACAGGTGCAAAAAAATCTCAGGTTTCATAAAGTGAAAAATTAAACGACTAATATTTAAAAATGAGGTTCGTGAAATGAAATATTTAGTATAAAACTGAAAAACTTAGTATAAATCTATTTACTTTCGGTAAAGGAAGAGCAGGATTTAAATGTTCCAATTATGGAAATTTAAATTGCAAAAACTAATTTTTAACAAGTCCAAAAACATGATTATCAATAGACCTGATGAGTTGTGATAAAATAATTTTTTTTCTAAAAATTAATAACAAAGATTAATGAAAGCTGTATTTATAAAATTTAGGGAAGTTAACTAAATTCTTCAACTAAACTAAATTTGCTTTCTAGGCTGATTTGTACTACATGTTCACCCAGTTATTGTAATTTAAATAACACTACTTCATGTGCACTCAAAACTATTTTACCAAAAAATATTCATTCAAAAATTGAGCTTTTTGCAAATCAAATAATGTATTCTTTCCTCTTTTTTTATATAGAGTAAATCTTACTTAGCTTCATCATAAATAAATCACCTGTTGACACATTTCATATATATTCCATTTTTACAATTACTTCCTCAACCATTAAAGAATAAAAATCATAAGAACTACAACCAATTATCATTTCAAATTTAATTTATTGACCCCCACTATTCATTACCGAAGAATTGCAGTTCAGCCCACTATCAACTGTATTACTATGAATTTCGTTAACATATGATAAAATATCCACTTCTGTACAAGAAATGTTTTGTTTGAACTACATAAATCTGCCACACTGTGTCTGTCAGGATTATTAAATTAGAAAATGGATGTTGGAATTACGGTTGTATTGTATAGTGCTAAAATATTTGAGATAGCATATTATAGCCCCTCTTTTAAATCTAGTAATAAATCAAGACAGATTCATTCTGAATTTAATTAACCTTTGTCAGTTGATGTCTATAAATTTGATAGGTGTGTTCAGACAGATTTTTTTATACAAACATAACAAAAGTGTTTTAATAGAGCTGTTCATGCAGTCCAGTGTGAACCTCAGTAGTATGAATTTTCTGATGACTCATTTCATTGACTAAACAGAAAATATGTTAATTTAGGTACAAATATTATGATGCATTAATTGTTCAATCAGGAATCCTTCAGAGATCATTTTTATTCAACATAATTATAGATGGTGTAGACTATTGCATTCAATATTATTATGTACTTATAACTTGAAAATGTACAAGTATGTTATTAAAATCAGGAAGGCTCATTCCAGGATTTGAACTTCCTATCTAGTAATCTGTGTACAATAGATTTAGATTAAATCTTTTTTAGTTTTTTGTAACATATTCTGAGGTTAATTCTATTCTGTACTAGTTGATGCAAAATTTGCACTCTCCACATATTCTGCAAATTTTTGCAGATAACTTTGACACTGTGTAGGTACATTAGAAAGACTACAAAAAAGTTTTTTTCAGATTTCTTTATCATCATTTGACTGGTGATTATTTCTTACCTTGTTCCATAAGGGGGTTTATTGAGAATTTTTAGTTTAGTGAAATTTGCTCACCTAGTTTAATCATTTAGATTATTGCATTATAAAGTTAATGATTCAGTCTCTTGGTACAGTGGAATTATGAGTGTCATGAATGCAAAGCAGGAAGGTACTTACTTGTCATTTTCTTCATATAGTGGTAACCAAACACTAATTGATAGATTAATGTGATGTCTTTATAATACGTGATTAATGAATCCATTTTAAATAAATATACCTAATAATTTTTTTTTAATGTAATTCAATAATGTAGTTTATGTAAGAATTCAAAGAATGGTATATACTGTGCACAATATAATTGGGTTTGTCAGGTACTTTAGTAGGAAATTTACTTTTAATCACAATATTCTGTGTGGAATGATTAATCATTCTACACAAAATTAAAATGTACCCTTTTTCTGATGTAAATGTTTATTCCAGAGTTGTCTAAATACAGAAAAAGGTACAATAGAGGTACACATTTCCTGCTTGATCAACTACCAGGCCTTCACTAGTTTGTACTTAACAGGGGCACTCCCTGTAAGTTTAGGTCATCTGATATGATGGAATTGAGGTGAAGGCTACAAGAACATTCTTCCTTGGCTCCTTTACAATGAGCATTTTCTTTTCTTGTTCTTTTATTTTTTTAGAACAATAATACAACCTCAATTTAAATTGTAACAATACAGGGCCTTAATAATTACTATTCATAATTTGTTGAATTTATTTAATTTTTAATGATGCAGTAGATTATGGTAAATAATTAACATTACTTTAATATTACACAATGATACATATATGTTTATCAAAAATAGTTGAAGGACTGAAATAAATTTTACAGAAACTAAAAAAAAAAGTTGAAAATACACAATTCATAAAGTAGCTAATCTTGTGTACCAAATTGTTATGAGGGTAGCCTATTCCATAAAGTTCCAGTCACTTCCTGAGGCAGCTGTACCAAAATTGATATAATTTCTCTCATCTTTTCTAAAAATTACAATCAGTGCTAGCTCAGTCCATCTCCCTGTCTTTTTTCTCTCTTCCAAATCACACAATTATTTTTTATATTCTTTTTCTTCTAGTAATCCAATCATTTCAAGATAACATTTTATCTCTGAATTCTGCAATGAACCACATCAGGAATTGGCCTAGCAGGGGTATATTTAAGTTTAGAGGCTAGCTTGTTTAAGGTTTTTAAACTTCACTCAGAAAAAATGCCTCAGCTTCACAGAGGCACATCAACATGGATATGTCTCATGTTGATTAAGGTATGAAGTACAAATTACACAAATTTAAATTTATATATTAGATATTTTTTATTTGATCAGATTATGCACATATATACATTAAAATATATTACAATCATTATATACATATTTTACACTTACAATCAATAAATAAATAAAATACTGCGTCGATACACGTCGAATTTCGCGTGGTGGAAGTTCAAATCCGAATCGGTCGTGCAATAATTCGCTTACGTTAGCGGGACTCCCGCATCAACTCGGCTTTCGATTTAGGGGCCATAGTTTCAGATTAAACTATCCTATAATAAAACAGAAGTTTTGAGTCGCAGAAGAAAAGATAAGCGATAAAAAGTTATTTTTGATTTTATTTTATTAAATTTAACAAAGTTCAACTTTATTTATACTTTTAATTTACTTTATTTAATAATCGTTATTTATTTGAGTTTGACGCATACTTACTTTGGCGGCGCTATTCGTTTTAAAAGAACGATTAAAACAGAAATTTTAAGTCGCAGAATAAAACAAAAGCGATAAAAATATTGATTTGTATATTAAAGTTTAACTTTAATTGATATTTTTAATTAATATTATTTGATAATCGTTATTTATTCAAGTTTTACACATACTTACATTGGTGGCGCTATACATTTTATACGAAAGAATGAGATTGCGCGCTGCGCCTCCCACTTCTACTCCCAGTATGCACACCACTATACCAAGCCTCTGAAACTCATGGTAACGCTCGGTGTGACACAGAAATTTTTTCTAAGGCATATCCATGTCAAAAACATTCAAATTTTAAACATAATTCCTGTTTCCAAGGTGAAATATGGCCATCGGGCTACAAAGACAACTAAAAATTTAAATCCTTAGCCTTCTGATACAAATCTTCTCGTTATCCATTTCCTGCTTGATCAACTACCAGGTCTTCACTAGTTTGTACTTAACAAGAGCACCCCCTTTAAGTTTAGGTCATCTGATGTGATGGAATTGAGGTGAAGGCTACAAGAACACTCTTCCTTGGCTTCTTTACAATGAGCATTGTGCTTGATCAGGTTGCAGCCAAATCAAATGGGTAAAAATAAATTATGTTTTTTAACAGTATAGTGACCTAGAAGTTTATAATAAAGTTGGATAAAGATACTTGCAGCATACAATAAATAATTACACAGATACGATTATTAGCATTTCAAAAGCAACTAGTTACAAGGTGTTTTAAATAACTGTTTTTCATGGTATGGTTTTTTTAGCCTCCAGAACCAGATTAGGTATAGTTTCAGAAGATGAGATGAAATGGCAATTTTGTGAAAAATGCCATGCCTGACTGGGATTCAAACCCAGGACCTCCGGATGAAAGGCTGAGATGCTACCACTTGTGTTACGGAGGCTGGCTTTCATGGTGTGTTAGGGATATTTTTAAGTCATGAGTTTCTAAGTACTAATCCCTTAATATGGATATAACAGCATATGAATATTTTTTGCTAAGTATATTAACAGTACCATAAACATAATTTATTTGACTAAAAGTAATAAACAAAAAATATGTAATAATAAATGTAGAAAGCTAAAACATATAAATAATGTTTATCTGAACTTTGCTATGACAAATTTAGCCTAAAACAGAAGGATTTTTACATTTTTTTCAACCCCTACTGATTACACAACATACCACTACTTCCATTTAAACATTAGCCATAGTTGTGAAGTATTCAGGAACTGAAGTTCTAACATTTGAGTAAAATTATGAAAATGGATCCAAGAAAACATTTTTAATTTTTTCTAATTTTTTTTTTAACATCACTCATAGTTTTATAAGTTTTAATTTTTTTTTTGATAATTTCTTCACGTATACAAATATAAAATCAAATCTGACTTGTCAATTGTTACAAAGCATGTAATTTATTGTGAATGAACAGAACAAAAGAGAAAAAAATCATTTCTTAACATGTATGGAATGTTTTATGCAGTTTTGGTTGTACAGTCAAGTAAATACGATGTAAAGATTTAATATACAAAAAATATCTGCTTATGTGCAATAATAAATACTCATTTCTGTATATGAGTCACATTATATTTTTTACACCTATAAAGCTGATAGAACTTTTCCATATATTATTTTGGTAATTACAGTTACACAAAAATTGATGCATTGTCATTTAGATAATTACTTTCATTTTTTATATGACTGCCCAAAAAGGAGAGTAATGTTTTTTAGGGTGTATGTATGTTTATTCCACCACAGCAGCTAAATGGTCGAACTAATTTAGATGTATGATCCTGCATTGGAACCATCACGTTATGGGGTGTCATAGGCTATATAAAAATGTATGTTTAATTGTAACTAAAAGGCCACAAAATATCATATATAAGATTCTAAATTGGTATTATTTTCAGTATCGATTTATTTATGTCAAAAATAGTTGTTTTAAGATCTGCTACGATATTGAATGAATGAATTACAGTATTGATTTGCTTGGCATTTCTCCCACCACCATATCATTCCGTCACCCTAAAGCATAAGACCGAATGTCTGTGCCACAAATGGCTACTGAGCCTCAAAACAGTTTAGTGACCAGTGTCCTAAATAGCTCCAAGAGCTAACCTAAAAGCGTGGTACCATACACCACTTGCTTGTGTCCCACTGCCCACTTGTCATATATCATTAAAATGGGTAGGTGCACCCTGTCAACTACTAAAACATATATGACTAACAATAATTAAATTTATGTCGTCAAAGACAGCAATTCGCTGCCACACCTTCTTCTTTTTTTTCCTGTTTAGCCTCCGGTAACTACCGTTTAGATAATTCTTCAGACGATGATATGTACGAGTGTAAATAAAGTGGTCTTGTACATTCTCAGTTTGACCATTCCTGAGATGTGTGGTTAATTGAAACCCAACCACCAAAGAACACCGGTATCCACGATCTAGTATTCAAATCCGTGTAAAAATAACTGGCTTTACTAGGACTTGAATGCTGGAACTCTCAACTTCCAAATCAGCTGATTTGGGAAGACACGTTAACCACTAGACCAACCCGGTGGGTTTCGCTGCCACGCCTAGGCTGCTGAGTGACAGCCAGTACTTGTCTACCATTAATGCGCTTGGAGGCTTAATCTGGCTGGTAGCCAGCCATATCGCTCGGTTAGCTTCTTACAGCAGTGAGGTAGGAGTCTTTTCGCTTAGGTAAACTACTGATGTTGGCTGAACAAAGCAATCACATCAAGGAACTCCCACACGGTCCAATAATGTGGCTCTTGCCACACTGACCCGCCGCTTGTGAGTGGCCAATTTTCCCCTTGACCTCTAAGTTCCAAAGTGGCCTGGGTTCTGCCCCCCCCTCAGGGGGGGTATTCAAACATCATGTGTTCGTTCGACTGAACCTCCCTGCAGACACACAGCTCAAACAGCTGCCAGGCAGAACCGAAACAAATATTGGTTTAAATTTACATGGTTGGAGAGCACTAGGGCTCCCGTTGCCCTTAAAAACGAAGAAGAGGCATACTATCCTACAAATCCTGTATAAACTTATACAAGGATCTTCCCTTAGTCATGATGTGCCATTCTTCCATTGCGAGGCTGTAAAGCCTCCTCCGCAGGCGGGAGATGGGCAACTGAAATTCAGAACCAGTGCATTGAGATCACCGTTCTGCTCTGGTACAGGTCCGGCTCAAAACCACATCCCAAATACCTCAGTCTCCCTGCAATTTCCACATGGCCAACCAAACTTTCAGCACTAAATCGATTGGGAGAGCCTTTACCAGTACAATGGCAGCCTCATAGGAGATTGTTTTAAAACCACCAGTGCATATAATTAAGGCTCTGCACTGGGCACTCGTTAAAATTTGAATAAGTGCTTGATTTCTTTCCAACCTATGCGCCTAAGCAGATGCCATGTAAGAGGTCATACTTTCGAAGAAACCTCAGTACACCATGTACAAATGACAGCCCGTAATCCTTTCGATCACTTCACCGCTACTTGCCTAATGTGGTTGCTAAACAGCAACTTCTCATCAAACAAAACACCTGGATATTTATGAACTCGAACTCGGCTGATTACACAGCCTTTATACTTAATACAGGGGTTACAACTGTATGATAATTTGTCTGCACCCTTGTGAAGCATAAACTTCATCTTGGGCACAGAAATCTTTAAATTTTTAATGTCTATCAAGCCCTCTGTGGTTGACAAAGCTGTCTGCACTCGATCTTCTATCTGTGTCGTGAGTTACCATGAATTAACAGGAGACAGTCATTGGTGAAAGCCTGGGCCATGACCCCTTCTGGGAATGTTAGTCCCAAAAATCTGTCGAATATCAGGTTCCACAGCAAGGGACTGAGAACGGAGCCCTGCGGGCTTCCCCTGGTGATTGACTTTTCCACAACTAGGTGCGCATCCTTAAACAAAGCTGTGTGATCAGACAAGTAGTCACGTACTACAGCCTGCAAGGCTACGGGAACATTGTGGCATTCCAAATCATAGAGGACAGAACTCCAACACAAGGAAGAAAATGATGCCTCTATGTCAATAAAAATTGCCAAAACATATTTACAGTTGGCACCTTCCAACTCGGCAAGAACATTTAAGATGCAATCCTTGGTACCAACTCCTTTTGTGAAGCCATACTGGCCATGATTTAGAAGTGAGTTCATATCGGTGTTTTCCCAGAGCCGTTCCATAACCGACCGATTACTGGCAAGAGGCTGATGGGTTGATAACTGCTGACCTCACATGGATCCTTTCCTGATTTTAAGAGCACCCTCAACAAAGTCACCTTCCAACTAGTGAGAAAGCAACCCTAGCTTAGGCATCCCGAGAACAGCCTGCCAAGTGGTTCTCTTATGACAGGCAGCAGATGATAGAAAATATCCGGGTCAAGTTGGCCAATCAACAGAGGGTGCCTCTGTTTTGGGAGGTGCAGTGGGGTTCTTTTATACTATCTCTGCAAACAATCGTCTGACTTTCAAAATTCAAACAGGGTATTTGTTAGTTGGTTGAAAGCTAACTTTTGCATGCATCAGGTACACTCTTGATCTTACACATCACAGTTATTCGGAAATGTTATATCTTCACAACCAGTCTTCCAATTTTCAAACACAAAGGTCTTAGTAGAGTTTGATGATAATATGATTAGAGGTAATGCTGTTGGCATCCAAATGAGCTCACTACTGATGAAAATTTGACGTTTCAAGGGGGCAGGGCAAAGAAGAATGCCATATGCTGTCACTAATATTGTGTTGGGCTGTGATGGTGCATAAACTACAAGGGACTACCTTAGATAGAGCTGTTATAGATCTGAGCACTCGCACCTTCGCCAAGGGCGAGGCCTACATAGCACCGAGTCATGCAAGACAGTTGGTGAGTTAGCCATTGGCTGTTTGGATCCCAAAAAATTGCTGTATGATCTGCACGATAAAAAGTCTCTCGAGGAACTCAACCGCTTCAGAAATCTATACAGTTTAGATTGGTATATACTGATTAAATAAATATATTAAAATGTTTAGTTTTCTCATTTTGCTCAGTACATTGATTACATTATATCCATAAGTTTTCAAATCGTGAATTTTTCTCCATGATAACTTAAAAGTATTAAATAATAAAAACAATTAAAAAACATGACTGCCAAACAATAAAAATAAATGAACTAAAAAAAAAGAACACAAGGTAGTATGGAAATAAAGGACTAAACATTGTTATGGAGTATTTAGTTATATAAAATAATGGGAGACTGATGAACTCTCAAACAGTTTTAATTTATTTAAATATATTTTTTCAAGTTGTAGAAATAGCAGGCATTTAAGGTTGTTTAATGATTAAGTTCTCACCAAATCTTACATCGATAAGAACATTTTGTTGTCCTTCAGAGTTTTGTGCATCACAGAGACAATTTATTTTTTGGCAGTCATGTTTTTTATTTTAACTTTTAGAATTTTTCAGATTTAACAAGATACCGTTCTAATAATTTTCCTATAACTACTATAATAAATAATGTAGAGGCAAGAAGCCTTACATCAGTCTGTACTTTAATTAAACATGTAAAAATGTTTTAGGTTTTGCACATAAAACACTATTTCATACTAATTTAAAAAAAACCTGTCCAATATGCAGAAAGAAATATTAGTTAAATGAATATCAAAGACAACTGAATAGAAACAGGATTGAGAAAGATTCACATTCCGTATCAGGTATTCAATATCAATAAACAGGCAACTACAAATGGACACCAAACAACTTTTTTCTTCTTCTTCTTTTTTAACAAATAGAAATGACAGTACCAGAAAATACATCTGTAAAAGGTACATAATACTATTGCTCTATTCAAATGCATTTATTGCTGAATTAATACGTTCAAAGTAATTTAGCTCTTAAAACAAAAAATAAAAATTACTTTGGGAAATTTATTATACAATTACCTGAAAATGAAGAGGAAACGTATCTTAAACAGAGCTCTTAAAACAGTTAGTATTTTTTAAATATATAGAAAACTTTAAAATTTTGAAGAAATAAGAATAATTTGAACTTAAGGTCTAATGAGTCAACAATTAAAAAAAAATATATATATATAATTTGCTTTGAGAGACTATAGAAGTTGCTTATTTCACTTCTGAAATAAACATTGGCATTACAGTTTTTATAAAACAATAAATTTTGTAATGAGATCTTAACTAAACAATATAAATATTCTTAACATTGCATTTAGCCATTTACTAATTAATTTAAAATAAAAAAATATTAGCGGTATTTTTTTATAAATTACAAGTGCCATTTTTATATACCAGTACCCAACCACAAAATTTTTATTTAACTAAGATCTTAAATAATGTATTGCAAACTGCAGCTCCATGTAAGATACCGGACTATTGAACTAATTTTGTCTAACACCACAAAGGAATTATCTCATTTTATCATATTTAAATATGGAAAAAAAGTCAATTTCTAGGGTAAACTGCAAAAAAAAATTAAAAAAAGGCAAACACAAATAAATATGATTTTCACACTAGAATGTTATTGTGACAATCGAACTTGACATTTAGTAATTCTCACAGTAAAATATTTTATAAAAAAAAAAATTTAATTAAACCTAATTTATAATAAGAACAAAAAAATTGTTGCAACTTTTAAATCTTCTTGAACAATAATTTACTGTTGCTCATGACGCCAAATAGTTGTTTAAAGTGACAGAGAAACATATATACACTTTATGTACGTAACCTGCTATTACACACAGGCTTCTGACTTTTTATGTATAAGCACGGTGATGATGTAAAGGGTATGAAGAATCTAAATATAAAAGTTTAGGCATGTATCCCCATTTAATTTCTCTTCTGATTGTTGTCAGATTTTTGGTATACCACTACTAAAATCTAGGTCTAAAATTAGGCTAATTTTATCTCGTATAATCTTAAAGATGTTGTTTATTTCAGCTTTCTTTGGTTAAAACTAAGCATTAACAGCTGAAGTAAAATAGGTTGGATGGTTGTAACCATTAAACATACAGTAGAAAAATACACATCAGATCAAGCTATATGACATCATATCATATCCCACTTGCTCATTTAGCTGAGTTATCTTTAATACCACTCATTAACTGAAATTTTCAGTACAAAACTTACACTACGCAAAAATAAGTCTCCAAATTTGTTGGGGTTTAATTTTCACAAATTGCATCACACATTGTCAAACCTGTATTTTTTCTACTGTTCACTTCATTTATATAATTAATAAATTTAATCCCACTCATATCACAAAAATTCATTCTCTCTCTGATTAACAGAATTCTGAGGTTATTTATTGAAGAATACATTAATTGCTTAGATTTATTCCATCCAAGTACCATGCAAGCAGTTTGTATGCTCTGCAAATCGAAGTGTCTAACACTTTGTTATAATCTCATACAAGAGTGTGGGAGTTCCTTGAGTTGCATTGTTTAACCGGCATCAATAATTTGCTTAAGGGAGGACTCTTAATTGCTGGAAGAAGCTACACTTGAGTAATGATTGACCATTGATCTATAGCTCCAAGCAGCTATAAAGGATGGATAGGTTTGCTGGCACACAGTGACCAAGACATGGCAATGAATTGCTGTCCTTATTTAATTAAATCAACAAGATAAATTTTTAATTTATGATGCTCATATATTTTATTATAAGATCAGGTGCGCCTACCCATTTAGAAAATATACGACATGTGAACAGCTGGACACAAAAGCAACTGGTGTAATAAACCATGCTTATACCGTTCACGCAACTAGGTTAGCTCCAGGAGCTACTAAAAACTGGTCAAGATACAGTAGCCCTTCAAGGCACGAACATTCAGTCTCATGCTTTAGGGCAACTGAATGGGGTGGTGGTGGAAAAAATTGCGATTTACTTAAAAAATTTCCATTTCCACACTATTTATGGTATTTTTTATAAGGTGCTCAGCTACATTGGATGTTAAAATATTTTTATTTCTGTACGCCCTCACATGCCCTGTCTTGTTTTAAATGAACTGAATTTTCAGAGTATGTGAGGGCCTATAGATAAAATCTAATGAAGCAACAAAGATCAAGGTCATTTCAAACATGATGTTTAGAGCATGAAGGCATAAAGAACTAAAAATTATATTAAAAAAAATTAAAGCATATAAGCACCTTATACAAAACACACCAGGCAAAATTTAAAATTATTAAAGAGAATATGGAAATTTGAGAAGTAAATAACAATATCTACAAATAAGCTTAAACTGACAGGAAACTATAAAGGAGAATTTAGTTTAAATTAGCAGGAAGAGATACGTTTTAAATTTATATGGTTTGATTCACTCACAACATGAAAATGTCAGGATGATACTTATAGTAAAACTGATTTACTGGATTGAAGTATGTGCCTCATGAGATTAACAAAATTAGTTATTGAGTGGAAAATGAGGATGTTTGGTTGAAGGACTGATTTCTATATAATCTTTTAATTACAATAACAAATTATTATGATTAAAAACTGAAACAGTGTTCTAGATAACATTAACATGTCTAAGATAGTATTAATTTTACATAGTCTGTTTATTTATCACACAGGAAATTTAAAATAATTCTAATTACAAGTAAATAAAATTGTTTAGTAATTTTTTTTATGTCTCAAGTTTTGTTAATGCGATTTTTATATACTAAAATATCTCACTGTTTCAGACCAAACTGACCAAAAACTTTAATGTACAAATATACTTTTTTTATTACATGCCCTCTACTTAAGAGAAGGAAAAGAATCCACACTATTAAATTAATCAAATTATATACATATTTAATAAACACAAAAATACAAAATTTACATGAGATTTAATTTATTGTGTAGTCACAATTATTCTGGTATTTTGTCCACTTATAGACATTCCTAATAACAGGTCTGAACTTTTCTCCTGTTTAACTATAATAAAAAACACTATTCTTTTTACTTCTGCATATTTTACTTTATAATTTTCAACTTTTAAAATACATGATTTTTACATCATTTGTTCAAAGGGGATATCTCTACATTTGTAGAATATTTTTTTTTCGAATTCATATCGAGCAGTTCTTATTGCTATGCTAATTATAATCATCAGATATCTTTTTTATAATTTTTTTTTAATACTTTCATTTACATCCACCAATTTTTCTATAGGATAGACAACCAAATATTGGTTCTTTTTAAAAAATGTATCCAATTTTTTTATTTAACCAAATATTAGTCTTAAAATCTTTATGAGAAGCCAGTATTTTCTTGGCGATAACCTCTACTACATTAGACCTGACAACTCTTCCCAATCACTTAAGGGATAATCACACTATTTTCAAGTTTACAGATTCATTTTTAGTCTTCAATTTTTTTTAATCTCATTACACTTGTTCTTTTGATTACAGTTCAAACTTCAATAATTTTTATTCTATTTTATTTATTTTGGAGATAATAAATTCTCTTAACTGAATGCAGTACAAAGTTCACAGTTTTTTGTTTTTTTATTTAACTGACAGAACAATGATATATGTTTAATATTATCCTGTTAATTAAACACAGTAAAACAACTGCACCAACAATAATAAAACGTATACTTTATTTTACACTTTAGTGAAGCAATTGTACTCTTTTGTAATAGATGGCCAAGATTACCAGCAGTTTTAATAGAAACTTTTTTCTCTTTCCTTCACAATCCTTTTCACTTTCCATTTTTAAAATAAACTTTTTTTCATACCGTACATAGAATTGTAAATGTGGTTCAACACAAAAAAAATCAATTTTTATGAGAGCTGAAATGGCAATCTTATTTAAAAAATATCAAAAAACAGACAAATCAGCTCATAAATGTACTTAATCATTTTTTACATGACTCTTAAACAGGTTATGAAACATTGAAATCACTCTGAAAACAGGGTATCATTTTGTGTAATTTTTATAATTACAAGAAAACTTCTTAAAAATAAATTACAACAAAAATAGTGCTGAAAAAAGTAAATTAATATTATAAATTTAATTTTTCCCATCAAATGGCTTGTTAGATCTAACTCATGAAAGACAAGCTTTTTCTTTTGCTTTTGGCAGGTACTATAATATCAATAATCCCTAAAAAGCACACGAATAAAGAAAGTAGTTAAAAGACAAGAATTGCCACTGTATATAACAAACTTAAGCAGAGTAAAGTGTATTACATTGTGATTCAAAATTCTGTATTTATACAAATCTCAACTAACATATTATTTTACTACTTTCAAACTTGACTTGAAAGGAAACTATGTATTTACTTTTTATGGTCTAAAATCAAACTTAGATACATAATTCCCATGTACTCTATAGTTAAAAAAATAAAAACAGATAGTATTATCAAATAAAAATAAAATTCTTGAAGATTTTAATACATGCACATAAAATACCACTTAAGTAAGACAGAAAATCATTTTCTATTTTCAACAAAATATGCACAATATACATGTTTTTTAAGATGTAAATACATTCTGTTTCTTAATACGACTTAGGTTATTATTATGCACACAATTCTGCACAAAAATGTGATATAGTCCGACACAAAATAGGCAGACATGCATATTTATATGAGCACAGTTACTTCTCACACTGATCTGTAAGTAAATACCTGTCAAATATTTAAAATATAATTTAGTTAAATGTTTCTCATGTCACAGAAAAAAAAAGAAAAGAAAAAGGTAAACTAAAACTAGAACATTAAATAATCACATTTTTACCATATGTACATATAACAAGAGCAAAAGTATGAATCTTATTAACAAATACCAATACACAAAGATATAAAATTATGCATACATATATAAATACATATTTTTGGTATTCACTGTGTGGGAGAGAATGCATTTGGATGCAAAATACGAGACTGCATTTCTCTAATCAATGGCACAGTATATGCGACACATTCATCCCATCCTGGAGATCGCCATGCACTTTCTCTAGTTTCTTTACGTCTCTGTAAACCAGAATAACCTAAAAAAAAGTCAAAAGCTTCAATAAAATCACATATGATTAAAGAATTAAATTAATTGGTATACATTTTAATACTAAGTAAATGCAGTATACTCTCATTAAAACAATTTCCACTTGTTTTCAGTCTTTCAACCAAATTATTTGGTCTTGAACAGAATATCATAAGAGTAATGTAAAAAAAAAAGATCCCTTCAGTGTGTTTACAAATACATCTGACCTCATTAATACACAATTGTTTAATCGTTCAAAAGCATATTTTATATTATAAGATGTCATTAGTATGTTGTATCGAAACAGATAAATCCTTCCTTCACCCACATTTTCCCCTCCTCATGTCCCTGAAGATGAGATGTATGAATTTGTAAATCGTAATGCAGAGACTAAAATTTCAACTATTGATGGAATTTAATATCAATTATAGCCTATCAAGAATTTAAACAGGAAAACAAAAAAGATGTTATAACGTTGACTGATGTGACAGAATACTCTGCCTCTCCTCTTGTTTTTTAAGGAAGCATGCCAAGCCTTAAAACAAGTCGAGATAATAATTTTTGCCATGGTGTGTTTCTCTACAGCAACAGAAATTAAAAACCTCGCATCACAAGACAACAATGAAAGAAAAAACAATGCTAGATTACCGTAAAAAATTAGTACCTTAAATATTTTAATGTAACAGAAAGGTTCAGTCTAGGTTTAGACCTTTTTGAATTTTAATTATATGACAAAATGCAAACAGGTACAGTAAAGCAATTTTGTTAATTAACATTAATCAGCCTGTCAGTTAAATAAATGTTGGTAATTGTCATAACATGGTCACTTGACATGAAGTATGTTTATTATTTGTTAACATAAATGTATACACATAACATTGAGATCTTTTTTCAGCAAGGACAAATCTTTGCTGTGATATTATTTATTTCTATATTTCTAAATATTATCCTAATCTGCAATTATAATTATTGTGCAAGTACATTAAAATTATGTCAAACATCGTGTAATGGCAAATAGCCACTTTGAATTGAAACACATCTGAGAATGTAGAACAAAAAAAAAGTCATTCTTGTAAATTCATTTCCTAGACTGAACAAACCACAACTACTGTAAAATTTTTTTCAAGCCAATTTTTTTTATGTGTTACGGTTTGGCAGAAAAATACAATAACTTACTTTATATACTGGTATATTAAGAAAAGGCCTAAATTTGAATGAATAGCACAACATTAAGAGTAATGTAGAATTTTAATAGTTAGATAACCACTGATACAAAGATTATTCTATATGTAAAAAAAAAGGAACAGATCCTTTTTTTTGTTTGGAAAAAAGATCATAATCATAGGTTACTTATAGATTACTGAAGTGCATAAAATAAAAAATAGCATTTCAGTATCCTTGATTTGATTGAAATGTATTTTTTTAATTTCATTCACTGTATAACAAGGGATAACAACTGTCACCTTATTACATCATTTTCATAAGAATTCAAATTAAGATTAATTTTAAAATTAAATTTTTAAAGTTAATTATTAGAGTTTTCTTTGTATTACAAATGTAATGCTATGTCATGGAAATAACAATTACATAAAAAAATATTGCTTAACAATAACAATGATTTTATAGACAAGTTCAAAGAAGACAATTAACAATTTTCTTCTTACTTAGGTTGTTTTATTATAAAGCAATTTTAACCTCGTGGCGATATAAGTCACGTAAAGGATCGCATATGGTGGAAAAGATCAAGCATCATAAACGGTGTTATAAATCGAGTATAATTGTGTTTTTTTCTTTGTAATATTGTTTACTTTTTTATTAGATGATATTTTTTATGATCTATTTATTACAAATATAGATGATACTTATTTCTTTAATTATACTACACAACTACACAAATATTTCAAAAACGTATTACAACATATATTACATTACACTTATATTATACTACAGTACATCAACATTCAATAAAACAATATAATACAAAGAATTAGCTTAGTTATTACAAAAGAAATTAAAACATAAATAGAAATAATCTGAATAATATAAATTAGTAAAAACAGTTTTGTCCTACTCATCGACCTCGGGATTTTCATTTTTAGCACATCCAGTACACAAAAATACTGTGTGTTCCTGGCAGATGTAAGCAGCACAATAAACAAAGGTATTTTTAGTTTTTGTGATCTTTGAACTGCTACAGAAAGCGCATCTTCCAGTACTATTACTACGAGCACCATTTTTGGCTGTTTGATTTACTAATTGAGGTTTCTTTCAAAGAACATCTTGAAGTCTCAATCAAATTCCCAGAGGAATGTTCACAATATTTCTATATGCCTCCCTAGAAATTCTCTACACAATTCCTTTGAAAATGTTTTTAGAAATTGCCAGTGATTTGTTATGGCAATTTTATTCCTTAGAATTATGTAACTGTTTATTCCTCCAATGAGCATGGAGAAAAACAGCATCAAACTCCATCTGTTGCTTTTCTGTGAAACTGAATAGCTACCTTTCATTTCATCAACGATATCAACCCCACCTTTTATGATATTATAAAATGTTAGTACTTCTGGCTTGTTAGCTTCCCTAGATCCAACATCATTGTTGTCTGTGCAGTGCACTATAGATAAAACGAGGCCAACTTTGTTTTTCTTTGGAACAGAGTGTCCTCTCTGAATCCAAAAATGCTGCTCCTAAAAGGTTTATTCTTCGTTTCTACAAACACAATAGGTATGACTCTCTTGTTTTTTCTAATAGTACCTATTAGAGTCAAATTGTGCAAGGAGCACAGATGTGTACAAATTGTCTGTTGTTATGTTTTGTCCCGATCCAGAAATCAGTGAAATCAATTTTTCAATGATCGCATGTGAGCTGTAATCCTTGTGTAATGGTCCTTCAGGTTGTTGTCTGGCGTATACATCCGTATTATAAGTATAACCCTTTCTGGTATTGGTCAGTGTGAAGATTTTTATACCGTACTTTGCTGGCTTGTTTGCTATGTACTGGTGGAATTGACATCTTCCACGGAAAGATTCAAGACTTTCATTGATTGTCAAATATTAGCTAGGTGAATAATTTGACTTACAACAATGAATAAAGTCTTCAAACAATTGCGGAATCGGTGCCAGTTTTGGTCTTCTTTCTTCCTTGTTTCTTATATCGTCAAAACGAAGACCTCGCAGAAGGAACTTGAATTCTATAGGTTCATAGTCGTCCTGAAAGCTTCTACTCTGGTCCCATTGTTAGCCCGTAAGTCTTCTAAATTGGTATGTGATGCTTTCAAGGCTACGGCCAAGCAAAAAAGACCAGTTACAGCTTTTATTTCAACCCAATTCGCAGTAAGTGCATCTCTGGCCCTACAATAATTTTCAATTCAAATATTGGTGATCTCTATAATAGTGTCTAGTATTTTGTCAAGAAAAAAGTATATCCACATTTCCAACACCATTTTTGCATGCTTTATATCTCTACATGCTATTGGCAAATGGATTACAGTATTCCGTCTTTGAATACACCCTCGTGTAGCAGAGGATTTACTTGCACATTCCATTTGGTATTGTCCCAACCACGGTAATAAGGCCCGTCATCTGGTTGATTTGATTCACAATTTCTTCATCTTCACCTTCAGTATTTGTATTGTGGTTGCTAACATCCAGATAATCTTCCTCGTCATCATGTTCTTTATTAGGGGTTATTTTGTTTTCTTCGTTCATTTCGTCATCAAAAAGCCATCTCCTGACTCTGTTTGGCTGTTAAGTATAGCATTCCACTCATCTTCCAGTTCTAAACTCTCAACATTCTTAAATTCTTCCTTCATTTTGAGAATCCATTTTTCATGATGTTTTTCTGTAAAAATAAAAACTATTGTTTATGGAAAATGTGTTTTACTACCAATAATAATGGCTACTGTGAAAAATGTTGAGAAAACAATATATAGTAATATATTTCCTACACAAATACTAATGGTACGGTAAAAATTCTAAAAGTAAACATGTTTTATTAGGAATAGTAAGTAATACTAAGCGATTATAAAATAAATATTTACTAAATAAGTATAATGGTATATGTTGCTACTTGCCTAAGAATAAGTCAATGATGACGGATACAAGTTGAGTGCGCTGGACAAAATATATAACGTAACAAGTCATGCACAGTGTATAAGACCAAAGATGAACACCCATAGAACTAAACGCAGGCCTGTAAGAGACTGACGGCATAATGAGCAGCGAATGAATTTGCAATCCCCCGTCAACATTCCAAAGAACAATAACAGAGAGTGACATTACCATGAGACGTGACTATGATAAATGCTAACAGTATATACTACAATACGGTTCTTTCCCCACAATGCAACCTACCCTGGGTTAAAAAAACCAGATGATGGTGCACACTTCCATATGTGGTTTTATCACTGGTGGCTAATGTTTAAAATCAAATGAATACTTTTTTCAGTTTTCAAACATTAATCGTAACACGTAACCACACTCTTGAATGGAAATTATAGGATATAAAATTGGAAGTGTTGTTCAGATTCATGTGTTTTCTTCAAACTCTTGATAAATGTAATTTAAAATATAAATAAAATAAGTATAAATTATCCATTGTTTATTTATCCGGCAATTACTTAGTGTATGCTATTACCACAACCGACTAAAATATAAAAAAAAATATTGGTGAACTCTATAATAGTGTCTAGTATTTTGTCAGGAAAAAATGATAGTGTCTAGTATTTTTGCTGGAATTGCTGTACATTAATTTTGGTCCTCTGGGCTGGATACTTAAAAAATATGGATAGACCATCTAATTAAATAATTATGTGAAGTATCAGCTACATATGAAGTTCTAATATTGTAATATATATATAAATACACTGCAGCTTAGCAAATTCAATCTTCATTGGTGATCTTCAATAATAATAATTAACTTATGATTGAATGAAAATATTATTTTGGAGTATTAACACCATTATCTATATAATATTTGTGTAATTTAGTTTTACTTTGTTTTTTTTTTGGCCATATTAGTTATTGTAATCATTATGGATAAAGAACAATTATTAAGAAAAAGAAAATCAATTAAAGCCTCCATTATAAGAATTAGAACATTCGCAAACAAATTTAATTCATCACAAGAAGACAGCCACGTCTTGCAACTCAAATTACAAAGTCTACTTGAATTGTACTACAAATATGATTCCATTCAATCACAATTAGAAACGAATGTTGATGATGACAGTTTGGGTTTAGATAGAAAACAAGTCGAAGAAAATTAATGTAACACAAAAGGTACGTTGCAATATTTATTAGTCAACATAGAATAAGTAATCAAGAACATTCTGTAGACACAGCTATTAAACAATTGCAATTGCAACCTATCAATTTACCATTGTTTAAAGGTGACATTCTTGAACAGCCTCACTTTTTTAATATATTTAATGACTCCACACTTGAAAAGATTTAAAAAATATTCAAAAATTACATTATTTACATTAATTGCTAAGAGACAAAAAACCATTGTTAAAAATCTTCCAATAACAAATGAAAATGATAAAATCGCATTAGATTTACTGATAAAACGATCTGATAATAAATTCATGAATGCATATTTTAATGCAGATCGTATTTTAAAAATAAACTGTTTGAAAAGAAATGATTAGATCTTCTATCTAAATTTATTAATGACATTTCTTCATTTGTGAAGAAATGTCACTTGAAGCACTGAAACTTCCAGTTAACATATTTGAATTAACTGTAATTCAATTTCTAACCTCAAAGCTAGATTATAATAGTGCCAAACTATGGAAGGAAAGATTATCAAATAAGAGCTGTCTAAATTTTCAAGAGTTCCTAAAATTTCTTGAGACCAGACGACACATCCTGGAAAATCTTAGTTTAAGCACTACAATCTCACAATTCAGTATTGTAAATGTTAAAGGACTACATAACAACAATGCATTTAAGTCTCATCGCAAACATCCCACTTCAAACATTAGCAAGAATCATACACAACATAATGTTAGTTATTATTCTATATCTAACTTTAGACATTGTTTATTTTGTAAGCTCGGTCATAAGTTACAAAAATGCTATAAATTTTTTAATTTATCCAATGATGAACGAAGAGACTTTTTAGAACATAATAGTTGCTGTCTCATATGTTTTCACAAAGGTCATAGTAACAAACAATGTTACTCAAATAACTTATGTGATTTATGTCAACAAAAGACACAACACACTCATTCATAATGATAAAAGTGATTTTAAATTAAGTAATAATCACTACTGTTCACAATTAAACAAAAATGTAATTTTGTCTACTGCTGTATGTAATGTAGATGATGTTTTTGGTCATTCTCATTTGTGTAGAATCTTGTTAGACTTCGGCAGTCAATTAAACTTTTGCACATGTAAGTTTGCTCACAAATTGTTACTTCAACTCGATAAAGATGCCTCTTTCAGGCACAAATAATGCATTAGTAAGATCTGATTATAGTGCAGTACTAACATTAGATTCCTGATACAAAAACTTTTCATTCAAAGTGCACTGTGCTGTTTTGCTAGACATAATTAATAATCTTCCATTATATACATTTGAAACTTCTCATCTTAATCAACCTCAAAATTTATTCTTTGCAGATCCCAAATTTAATATATCAAATAATATTGATATTTTAATCAGAGCCCAATTTTATTTAAATCTTATTTTGCCTTGTAAACTTATTCGACATTCAAGATATTCTATTATTCAAGAGGCTAAGCTAGGATATATTCTTAGCGGTTGTCTTCCTGTTAAATTTAAACATAAGAATACTGGTACATCCCTTTTTACAAGCAACAATAACTTAAATCATTCAACTATATTTGATTCTGATGTTTCAGTTAATGAAAATTTACATGTGAAACACACTTCCAACTTCATACCACTAGGAACAATCAAGGCGGATTTATTGTCTCATTACCATGTAAATCTGATAAACTCTGGCTAGGTGATTCTTTCATTAAAGCTAAAAATAGGTTCTTATATCTGGAATGAAGATTATACAACAATTCTAATCTTAAAGAGCAATATTCCACTTTTATGCAAGAATACTTAAGATTAGGTCATATGCCATTACTTAATTCTGACAATTTATTAACTAATGAATCAGATATATATTACTTACCTCACTACCCAATATTCAAGTCCAGAAGTCTTAACTACTAAAATGCGAGTTGTTTTCTATGACTCAGCTAAAACATCTAATGGTTTATCTCTTAATGATACACTATTAGTTGGGCCTGTCATCCAACAGGATTTATTCTCAATAATACTTAGATTTAGAATCTATAACTATGTCATTACATCTGACATAGCGAAAATGTATTGTCACATACTAGTTGAACCTTATGACACTAATTTATAATGCACTTAATGGCATGAATCACCAGATCAACAACTACATTTTGCACTTAAAGCTATAACACATGGAACCGCTTCTGCTCCATACTTAGCCACTAGAAGTCTAATCCAAATATCAAATGAAAACCAAAGAGACCTCCCATTAGCATGTAATGCTATTAGAAATTATTTTTATGTTGATGATTTTATTTTCGGCTCTGACCATCTAGATGAAGCTATCCAACTAAAAATTGATGTTTTTAATTTACTCCAATGTTACGATTTTCCATTTCATCAATGGTTTTCAACAATCATAATATTGCTAATATTCCTGAGCATAAGTGTTCTATTCTTTTAGCCCAGGAACATAAGTTATGTACATTAGGCATTTTGTGGAACAATTCAACAGACACATTATCATTTCAAACTGCTCAATCTATTGATACTAAAAGAATTGTTCTCTCTATTATTGCAGTAGAATTTGACCCATAAGGTCTTATTGGTCCTATTGTTTTCTCTCATAAATGTTTTATGGAAACTTAAAATTAATTAGATTACCTACAACAATGTTATCTCAATGGGTATAAGTTATACAATCAAATACACTTAATTGAATTAATGAAGATAAGTCGTCCAATTAAATTTAGCAATGGTGCTGAGATTAACTCAATCCAAATACACGCTTTCAGACGCTTCCATAAACGGTTACGACTGTTGTATCTACATTTGAACTTTATTTTCTAATCAAACAATCTCATGTAATTTACTTTGTTCCAAATCAAGACTTGCTCCTTTAAAGCAATTAACATTACCAAGGCTTGAATTAACTGGTTTATTACTCTCAGGTTTATTAGTGAAGGTAATAAATGCTCTGAATATACATATTGATGAAATACATTTGTATTCAAATTCAACAATAGTGTTGTCCTGGATTCATGGACATCCATCTGCTTGGAAGGTAAGTAAGAGAATTACTGAAATTCAAAGAGATACCTCAAATGCTAAATCGCACTACATTAAGTCTTTTGAAAATCCAGATGACATATTGTCTAAGGGTTGCAATCCAAGTAAATTAGTTGATATATCACTTTGATGGCATGGTCCTTGGCTCTTAAAATTTTAAACTCATTGGCCAAATAATCATATTAATTTTAATAACTACAGTAAGGATCTGAATGTCTTATAGAAAAACATAAAGGAACATCAACTGCTTTAGTACATAGTGTTTTACTTGATTACACACAACAGTTTTCATCTTTGCATAAGCAAACTCTTATATTCAGCTATTGTTTCTGATTTATTCACAACCTTAAATTAAATTGGACCCAACAAATCGCTGGTCAATTAACTACAAGGGAATTAAATCAAACCCTTACCTTTTAATAAAACAGTCTCAACATGTACAGTTTAGTGATAAAATAAACTTAAGAGCAATCAAATTATTTGTAACCCAAGTAAAATCATTTCATTGACCCATTTCTGGATGACTTTTATGAGTGGGAGGTAGATTACAACACTCTTTATTATATTATCAAGCTAAACATCCTATTATCCTACACTCAAAGGCAAATATAACTAAATTAATTATTATTGCTAAGCATTTACATCTTTTACATTCTGGTATACAATTAATGCATCATTCATTATGCCAGAAATACTGGATCTTAAATGCTAAATCAAGCATTTTATCAATCATTAATAAATGTTTGAACTGTTTTCGTTATAACGCAAAAACTCAAGTGCAATACTTAGGTGAGTTACCACCTTTCAGAATAGTACCTTCCCGTCCATTCTCTGCCTGTACAATAGACTATGGAGGTCTTCTTATAATTCATCATGGTAGGCAGTGGTCCAAAGCCATAAGTAAATCTTATATCACACTTTTTATATGCCTCACAACTAAGGCAATTCATTTAGAATTAGTCTCTGATTTGACTACACAGTCATTCATAGCAACACTCAAGAGGTTTATCTCACGAAGAAGTATTCCTACCCAAATCTTTTCCGATAATGATTCCAACTTCTGTTCTGCCAAGAATATTTTGTATGACCTATTTAAAGTCTTAATTCTCATCCCATTCTTACTGTTTCTACAGATCATAGGGCTCAGAACCACTATCACCTGGACATTTTCTTATTAGTTGTTCACTCACGTCTTTACCTGAACCCGATTACAAAGAAATTCAAATTAACCCCCTAGATCGTTGGCATTTAATCCAGAAATTCGTCCAATGCATCTGGAAATTATGGTCTAAGGACTATCTTCATTATCTCTAGCAGAGAAATAAATGGCATTTTCCTTCGCGTAATCTGTCTATTGGAGACTTAGTATTAATCTATAAGGACAACTGTTCACCAATGCGATGGAGATTTGGAATTATCACTAAGGTTTATCCAGGTCCTGATCAATTAGTTTGAATCATTGATTTAAAGACTGCTGATGGTCAGCATCGAAGACCTGTGCATAAGTTGTGTTTGCTGCCACTATTTGATAATTACTTGAATGTTATTTATTTAAAATAAAAAAAATACTTCACATGTTACTAATTGAGAATATTGTTAAAATAATTTTGTTAATTAATATTATACTTATTATTGTAATTTATTTATTTATTTTATTAATGTGCTTTAAACTGTGATTTATATTATGGTCATAAATGTTACATATTATTATTAATGTAATTCTCTGTATATTTATATTCTACTCATATGCTCTTCTAACACTACTCTACAGACTAATTATTTATACTACATTTACATGTACATATATACTACATACAAACACATACGCAGACAACACATACAACATAAACATACACAACACAGACATTATATGTATGTTAGATGCAATAAGTCATCATTATTTACACTTTCTCTCCAATGGCACCATGGTTATTCGGACCATTAAACACATCTTCTCCTGCATCACGAACACATTTAAAGAAATCCTAGTTGCTATAGATTATGGGTACAAGTGTGCAAGAATATATATATATATATTATTTATGTATATTATTACAGAGTTATTAATATTCTGAACATTGTGATTATTCTTATATTTATATTGTATTATTATTTTTATACAATGTCACTGATTTATGATCACCATTTATTATACTGATAAAAAAATGTGTAATACATCTACTCAATTGTATTATAACAATGAACTTTGGTTTATCTGGTACACTGAATAATATTAATAATATTTATATTAGTATAATATTTATGTACCTTATATTATATATGTACATTATTGATATTCTCATGTTATTATAAGAAAAAAGAATCTCTTTTTTTGATGGACAGTATGTTCAGATTCATGTGTTTTCTTCATACTCTTGATAAATGTAATTTAAGATATAAATGAAGGAAGTGTAAATTATCATTGTTTATTTATCCAGTAATTATGCAGTATATGCTATTACCACAATCAATGTATTACACCACGGCTGGAATTGCTGTAGTGTATTGAAAAAAATGTAGTTTCTATAATAGTGGTCTTGCATGGTACTACAATAAATTTAAAAAAATCACAAGGTAAAATATCTGCAAATATAAATTAAAAATCTGAAAGTATTAAAAAAACTTTCCCAATTGGTTAGACAACAGAAATCACACTAGCTACTAATAGTGAAAATAATATGGTTCAAGTACATGCAATTTGATCCATTTTATTTTCACATTTTGTTGTTTAGAAGATTAGGAAAGTACAAAATAATTTTAAGATTAAATTTTCTTTATGAAGCCAAGAGACAACTGATTTTTGCATTTCACATATTAATATTTTTCTCCTGTTATTGTTCATTACCAAGAAAAATACTGTAAAATTTAATGTATTCTAGTATCTATATATACATTGATAATGTTTCAAGATTTATTAATGTCAGACAAGCATACAGCAAAAGCATGTTCCCATAGGTAAGCAATCTAGTCATTCACTTTACTGTTTTGGTGGATTTCTAATCTATATTAAAACTTACAACAAATAGTAGATCAATTATATTTAATAATTATCTACGAGGGCGGTTTGGAAAGTAACCTCTGTTTGGCTTAAATAAAACTACAGTTTTTAACTATTTTTCAACATAGTCAGCAGTTAAATTCAAGCATTTGTCATAGTTTTTCACTAATTTACAAATAACTTCTTCATAAAATTCAGCTCCTGGGTACCTAGTCAACCTTTCATGGCATTTTGAAATTCGTGTTCATCGTTGAAGTGCTGTAATGCAAGCCATTTCTTTACAATAGAGAAGAGGTGAAAATCACTCAGCACCAAATCCGGGCTGTAAGGGGATGATCAAAAATGCCCCATTGGAATTGATTCAGTTCTTGAGTTCTTTGATCACTGCGAAGACGAGTGTTGTCACATAAAAAAACACCAGATGACAGCATATTGCGAAATTTGTTCTGAATGGCTTGCCTAAGTTTCTTCACAGTTTCACAGAAGACTGCTGAGAAATCATCGTACCACAGTCTATAAAACCAACTAGAACTCCCTTGGCATCCCAAAAAAACCATAGCCATAATCTTCCTTGCTAACAAAGTTTGGCGGGCTTTCTTTGGCTTGCAAGGAGAACTGGTATGGCCCCAGACTATCGACTGTAGTTGCGTTTTGGCGTTCATCTAAGCCACCAAAGTTTCATCCCCAGTCACAATTCTCTTCAAAAACCTTTCTCCTTCCGCATCGTAGTGTGAAAGCAGTCTAAGGTAGAACCCATTCGTTTGGTTCGATGGATTTCTGTAAGCATTTTTGGAATCTACTGAGCACAGAACTTCTGGGAGCCTAATTTATCGGTGACAATCTTGTACAAAATCATATGAGAAATTTTTGGGAATTGTTCAGAAAGTTTAGAGATGGTGAATCTTTGATTTTACGCACTTTTTTGCCAATTTCACTGACAAGATCATCACTCACAACTGAAGGCATACCACTCTTCTCTTCTTCATGGATGTTTGTCATACAATTTTTTAAAAATTAGACTCATTGCTGCACTACACCATCACTCATAACATTTGGGCCATACACAGTACACAAATAACGAATGTCTGCTGGCGAAACATTTTGTGCCCAAAGAAATCCTATGACAGCATGTACCTTGCATTTTACAGGACTTTTGATTACAATGCTCATGTTTTTAGGTTATAACAAGCAAACGAGTTAAAGTATGCAGCTCACACTTACACATCTGGAAGCACACTGATTCAGAGTGTGCCCATTGATACTGATGTATCAATGGGGCCGTCACTAAAACTACTAATAGCGCTATGCTACAAAGGAGGTTACTTTCCAAACCATCATCATAATACACATAAATTAAAAGAAATTTAATACAAATTTTTTTTAAAAATGAATAATTATCATAAGTAAAGTCTTGGATGTTTATATAAAACTTATTGTTATTATAAACTTATTGTTATTAAATATTAAAAAAATACATTTTGTATGAAAAACAAGGGCAGTGCTTGTATAAGACAGTATATGTAAAGTGGTTACACTAGCCGATGTTAGCACTTTGCTGTTTACTACAGAACCAGTATTCTTAATAAGCTAAACATAAAACTGTAAGTAAGAAAAAACTTTGTCATCTTCTAAAACAATAGAATTTATATATATATAATCAAATGAAAATGCTTAGAAAACTTAGAAAAAAAACAGGCTTTAAATAAACAAAACTATAATTGTAAACTTACAGATAAAAACTGAGTAATAAATCACCAGATAGTATTTAGGGAAGATCTGTGTATGCTAACCGACAGATATAACAGGGAACAAATAATTACACAGGAGTACATAATAGTACATTCTGTTTTTAATTATAGTTGAGGACAGTTTTAGAAACTGATATTTTTACCAATGATTTTATGTTTTTAATAGATATCCAAAAACATAACTTCCAAACTGTGAAGATAAAAGAGGGAAGAAATCACTTTTTTTTACCATTTTTTTTTTGTGAATTTATCACATCGACAGATGATAAAAAAAAAGTAACAGTAATATATAAACATTTTTTCATATATATATATATATATAAAATATGTATATATATATATATAAAATATATATATATATATATATATAAACCAAAAGTAAACACAGGAAAACTTACACCAAATATGATGTACATTATAAAGTCGTCCAACTTGTGAAAAGAACCCAGCAAAAGCCTCATTGTTATTCCTACGATAGTTAATAGCTCGTGCCCAGTTATTGCCCCATTCTATCATAGTGCCTGGTTTCAAACTGTAGCTTCTAATTTCATAGATGTTGCCACCTGACCTGGATTCTATGGATGGCCAGTAGCTAAATGCCAACAAATACTGGACATGTCTGGATCGGAGGTACTTTCCCTGCTCAGCTACTAAACTTTTATAATTCTGAAACAATCACATCATTTAAATAAGAGACTTGCAAAATGTTTAATTTTAAGATCTTAAATGGCCTACTAATATAAAATATGTAATCAGCAATAAACTGCAATGCTATCTGGAAAGTAACTTATGTTTTAAATTCAAGGTGAGGGGGTAACAGTGCAATCTTAGTGCAAAAGAATAGCGAGACTCGGTACATACCTAGCAGTGGCAACAAGAGGTCTAGTTTGCCACTATTCATTTAATAATATTAGTTTGAGATGTATACTGTGATTGAGAATCATGCTAGCTGTGAAATGTGCTCATAATGTTTCATTTTAGCCAGAAATTGCAAAGCAACTGAAATCCATCAACTATACAAAGTGTACAGAGAGACTGTAATGAATGAAGGTATTGTGAGACAATGCTACAGTTTAATTAACCCCTAACCAGTTTTTGACAGAATATTCTGATATAGCTGATGTGGACGATTAGGATGGATATATTCTGATGTCAACATTTTGTCTGGTTTTAGTTCGTTTTCTGTCAAAATATTCCATCGTTTTATGTAGATTTTTTTAGTAGTAGTCAATTTCTTAATATATCGTGAAATTCTATAAATGTGTACTGTGTACATATTTTATATATAGGTGTGACTGAAATTCTGCGAATATTGCTTGCTTGAGTATGCTTTACATATATTTTTATGTAATTTGTTTGTGGTAAACTTTTTTATTATAATTATTATTGATGGCATCTATATGAAAAAATGTTGACATTGCAGATCTACTGGATCAGTTGGAATACAATTACGACAATGACAGTAATGAACAATAGTTTTAGATTCTGTTTATGATGATACTCAGCCAGATAATGATGATTTTGTCGATCATAATCAGGACGTTGGTGCAAATATTCATGGTAAAATTACCATGAATTGGATTCCTATTGTAGGCCTTCCAACTTCATTGGACAATCATATGCTGTTATACAATAACAATAAATGCTGTTATTCCTGATACTCAAATGATGTTTTGAATATTTTTCAATTGCTTATAACTGATGAACTGTTGGATATGATCACAAATCAGACTAACATTTATATAGACAATTTCATTGCAAATAAAAATTTAAAACAGCACTTGCAATTCCGAGGCTGGAAACCAGTGAACAGGTCTGAAATATTTCTGCTGATTGCAGTAGATATTATGCATGGGTTTATATGGAAGCCAGAGATAGATAAACATTATACAAAAAAACCACTATTTTTTTAACTCTGGGATTTCTTGCTTTTTTACCAAACAAATGTTTGAAACTGTTATCCTGATCTTGTCATTTTACTAATAATGTTACACCCCAAACAAATAAAAGGTTGCATAAAATCAAACCAGTCCTAGATTATGTAAACAATAAATTTTCAGCTATTTACACTCCTCAAAGAGAAGTGGCTGTTGAGAGCCTTTCATTATGGAAAGTCTGATTGAGCTTTATACAGTTTATAAGATCAAGCATGCTAGATTTGTGGTCAAAATTTATATTTTGTTTGAATCTTCATCAGGCTACATTTATAAACTTGTTATATGTACTGGAAGTGAAACAGAAATAATAAAAATTATGAGCATGCTACAAATGTTGTGCTTACTTTGATGAGTGATCTGCTTTACCTAGGATACAGTGTGCATTCAACTTTTATTGTAGCCCTGAACTAGCTACTGCCCAAAAAGATAAGGGCATAAATCTGGTGAGGACAGTTAGGCAAAATAGAAAGGGTGTCCCTAAAAATTGTATAAACAAAAAACTAAAAAAAGGTGAATGATATCATTGAATGAAAAGCTGGGAAAAATTATGCTTTTAAAATGGTGTGATAAAAGAGAGGTGCACTGTTCAAAGTTTCTCAGTTGAGGTAAAGAGGAAAGTAAAGATGACTGTTCAATCAGTTATAAACGACTATAATATTTACAAGGTAGGAGTCGACAAAATAGACCAGATGCTTGGCGTATACTTTCTTGAACATAAGTGGCAGAAGGTATGGTAAAAGAAGGAATTCAAATACCTAAATATGTGTGTATTCAATGCAAATATTTTGCATAAGTGTAGACGAAAATTCACATCACTGCAATTTAAAGAGACTTTACTTGAAACTATTGTTGATAAACATTTCATCGAGAAACCAAAGAAAGGAAGGTCATCTCTTGCAGAAGACCCATTGAGGATAAGGGAACGACAATTCCCTGAATACGTACCAACCAATGGAAAGAAACCAAATGCCTAAAGAAGATGTGGAGTGTGTTTGCTCAATAAAAAAAAGGCGTGACAAGAATGTAGTGTACAGTGACACAGATCTGTGTGCAGCATCCTGCTTTAAAATATTTCACATGCAAAACACTATTAAAATCTATCAATTTTAAAAAAACTGTAATTTTTTAAAATTTATAATTTTAGTAACATGCATGGACATTTGCAGACAATCTTTCATCAATATCACATTCAGGTAGGTTAGGTATTTAATTTTTCAATAAAATTAATAGTAATAAAATACAATTTGCAAGCAAAATAATTGTTTTTAAATTACATATTAGGTAATTATTAGTAAAAAAAACCAGCAAGATAATATCCATTTCTGTAAAAAAAGAAACCTGTAAAGGGTTAAAAATGAGAAAGCAAATGTCCATAATGAAGAAAGAAGTGCCTGATCAACTATTATTAATAATAAACTGGTTAAACACAACGCAAGGTAATTCACCATATCAGAACTTTGATTCGTTTCCTGAGATCTGTCACTCACTTCTTCATGAACTGATCACAGTAACGCAAAGATTTTGTGCCTAAAGGCCCAAAAGGTTTAGGAAAGCCTAAAGTCTTTTCTAAACTTCTTTCACAACACAAAAGACAATGGTTGAAATGGGGTTTAACCTTAGTTCAGAATCAAAATATTTAAAATGTTGCTTTTTTTATAAATTAAGGACAGAAGATTTGCATTTCATACATATATGTAGACTAAAAATTGATCACTAGACTGGACTCATACGACTTACTTAAAAACAAAGCATCAGCAAATTTTTTTCTGTCACGAAAATCACGGTAATTTTTTTAAGGACAGAAGAGAATCTTGGTCATTTCATGATATGAATTATTGCATTCAATTCAGAAGTGTGTTGTAGAATATTAAAAAGTTAAGAAAGGCCATTCAAAAACAAATATCACACCATGTAAATCTCTGCAACATGATGATGTCTGCCTGCATGTTGTTGAGTATACTCTGACCTTGCTCCTCCTTAGTCTGAATTTGAAATTTGTTAATTACAATGTCTTCACAAATATGAAGAAACAGTTTGCACCCCAGACCTTTCATGATTAGAGGTTGCATTCTAGTACGTTGTGAAAAAATTCAAAATATTTTAAAACACATATGACTCTCCAATCTATGAAATTTTTATATATCTTAAATTATGTGTGATGGAAACGACTGAGTTAGAAATCATACCTTATACGACTAAGGATTTATATTTTACGAATACGAGGCCTAGCTTAACCCAATCGGCCGCCTCTGCAGTTTCGGCTTTCTTTTAATGTGAACTTTAGATTAGAAACAGTTCCATATACAGCCACAATCAATACACTGTAGTGAACCGCATTAATGTTTCAGCACCTCCAAGAAATTCTACCAGTAGCTGAAACATATTATGACTGGCCACCCGAAAGAGGTTGAGGTTTGTCTAAGTTCTATATAGCAAAAAAAAAAAGTACAAGTCTACAGTGTTTTGTATTTCAAGGACCATCCATCCGATTGTAAAAACTGTTTCGAGAGCACAATAAATTTTAATTACCAAAACAAGAAAAAAGCAAAGGATCACCACCCTAATTAACTTTTATAACAATTCAAAATGATTAATTTTTTAGTCATTTTACAAGACAAAAACAAAAAACCTATCGCATTTCTTAGTTATCTATATTCTTTTGAACACAAATTCTTTGTGTAGGATTACAGGATGTATCTTCATTGCCATAATATGAAAACACATATACTTCACATGCTAAAATCAGAATCACAAAAATAAAAATTAACAATACCTATCACAAAGATTATGCAATATTTTTTAGAAAATAAATGCCTTTGTAGCAGAGAACACCTTTTGGATTATTTATTCTTTAGTCACCTTTATTAAATTTAAGTAAACGTTTCATAAAATTTTCTTTTAGGCAGCTGGTATCCTTTAATTGTTAATCTAAAGGTTTCTAAGTAATATATTAAAAACCAAACTTCTTGTGATTTTACAGACATATCCTAGCTTCAGCACAATTAAGATGAAGAAATAATGAATAGCCCAGTTGTGTATATGCTTTCTAATATTTTACAAAGCTTTCACAACAAAATAATTGAGTAAGCTGGGATTGTAAAAAAAAAGGACCATCATATACTGAATATGCATAATTTTGGTTAATTACATTCTACTGATTTTCTTTTTTTAACTAATAAAGTCACTAATTTATTACAAAGTAACTTGAGTACATACAGTCAAATGCATTGAAAAAATCCATGAAACTGCTGGTAACAAATTTCCTCACCAAAGACATTAATAATCTCTATTGCCTGAATGATGGTTGTTTAAAGTCGACTTATTTTTCCTTAAATCCGTTTGTTTATGTAGAAATTGTTTTTATTACATTAAATATCTACTATTAAAAAACTTCTCAAAATTCTTCTTAAACTGTGAAATCAGCAAAAGAGGTATACAATTATTCATATCAGTTCTTTTTCCAATAACGTCAAATATAAGCAACTTTTCAAGCATTTAAAAACAATTTAATTTATCTTAACTTTAGGGAGGTATTTATTATGTGAAGCAAGGATTAAACATTTGATTAATAGACCTCTAGCTAAAAGCTACAAAAGTTTCATCCTTTTTACATTTTTCATAGAAATTTCTAATTCAAAACATCATACAAATTTCCTCACCTTTCTCTTTCACCCAATATGTTTGTGAACAACTTATTAATAAATTCATTGCCCTTCTTGATCCTAAAGATTATTGTATCCTAATTTCTCCCTTCCTTATTTCTTTGTATAGTTATTAATAGTTGCTGTAATGACTGACCTAACATCTCCACAGGTATTATTTGATTTTAATCTTTTTTTTCATTTATACTATGTTTGGTAAATCAATTATTATATTTACTCGAATCTAAGCTGCACTTTTTTCCTCTTCTAATATCCAAAAAATTAGATGTGGCTTGGATTCAAACTTTTTTTTTAATTCGAACAAAAGGTTTATTATAGATTTTATTAAATTTGTTCAGTTTTTTGTTTTCCACTTCCTTAACTGTACATTATTACAATTTAACATTAATATTTTAAAAAAAATTAATATTTGAAAACAAAAGCTCTCTCTACGGCTAATGAATATTTTTTATTGAAAACTGTTAGTTGAGACTTTATTTTCTTAGTCAGGTAGTTTTTCAGAATGTTATTGAGATCATCAGTGCAAGGAAGAGACAATAATGAATTCTTTCACTTTGTTTGGAGGTTAACAGCCCTTTAGTTTTTAATAATGACCTGGAAAATATCACTGCTTGTGGTCAGTAAGTATTTAGTATTTAGTATTAAGTATTTATTTAAGTATTTATCTTATTATATCTTAGTTGTGTGTACTTACCTATTTCCATTTTTTCTTTTTACTATTTGATTTTTTTATGTATTGTATTTTTTATCATCTATATTTTTATCAATGTTAACATCAGTGTACTAACAATGGCATCAAAAAGAGTTACTATGTAGCCGCTATAGAAAGGAAGGTAATTTTAAACTGGGAAGAAAGATTTCCCCAAGTAGATGATCATAATGCACAATTAATAAAATATGCTTGATCTAAAACACTGCCAGCAACAATACAAATGTTATAACTGAAAGCAAGAGAAGCCATTGATAAATTTAAAACTTTAATACATCAAGAAGCTGATGTAGAAAATTTAAGAAAAAGGAAGGATTTTCTGTTAGACACTTTAATCTGTCAGAAACTTCCTTGGATTTTGAAGATAAGCTCGTCCAGTTTTAGCAACAAATCATTGGACTTCACACAAAACACACATGTGAAATAAGAATACTGGAAATGCAGATGATACTTTCCTTTTTATTTTGATATGCCCCATAATTATAAAGCAACTTCAAAGGGTGAAAAAGAAATTAAAATAGTCAGGACACGAAAAAAGTGTCACTGTAATACTATGTATTAAAGCAGTCAGAAATCACTGCCATTCTAATATTAAAAAAGGAAAACAATGCCCAAAAACAAGAAATTTCCCAGTTATGTGATAATGCGTACCCAAAACAATGGTTGGATGACTTCCAAAATTATGGAAGACCTGGTAAATGCTGTGTGGAACAGAAGACCAGGAACCCTCCAAAAATCTAAAAACATTTAGTAGATTCAGTGAAAAATAAATTGAAGAAAGAAGACTGTGACTTGGTGGTAATCCCATGTTGTATGACCAGCCAACTCCAGCTACTTGATTTCAGTATTATGAAGCCTTTCAAAAACCACACAAGAAAATAAAAAAAACTGGTTACATTCAGCATACCATCCACTAACTGCTTCTGGAAAAATAAAAAAGCAAAGTTCTTCAAAAATAGCAGATTGGGATTCTATTGTTTGGAAGAAAATTCTAAATAAAATAATAATTTATTCCTTTAAAAAATGTAGGTTCACAAACACCATGGCTGGAACAGAAGGCGGCCTAATATGAGATAGTGATGTTGTTAACACTGCTTCCAGAGACAGTAATGGTAATGAAAGTGAGTATTTATCTTATTGTAATTAATATTATTCAATCTAAATTACCTATATGGAATTATTTTATGTATTGCGACTTTTTATTATTTAAATTTTATTTTTACTAATAATTAACTTAGCAAATTATCTACATATATTTTTTTTATACAATCCTTTCAAATAATTATTTATTTTTTTTTATATAAAGTTCTTTGTAAATAGATTTATCATTATTCTTATTTTTATTTATAAACATTTTTTCATAAAAACTTTTGAAAATATATGATGTGGCTTAGATTCAAGCAAATACGGTACATACTTTTTATACATTTAATTATTTATCATACCTTTTTAATTCTCTTTAGATCGCTAATGATCCTCAACTTTATATCTACACATTAGGATTTTAGGCATAACAATTAACTTGTGGTAGCTGTCTTAAAATTTTTAATAGGATGATTTACATTTACTTTAAAATAGTAACAAAATATGAGCCACTCAAAACATAGATGAAATTTCTTTCCAGTAATTGAATGAATGATCGTACATTGTTGAGACTGTGAGTAGGCAATGGGTGTGTCTAGCCTTGGAATATGTAGTTACGCATACCCCACACCATCACTGAGTTGGTTCCTAAGATGATGGAATGACTCAGTATCTAGTAGTATTCTGCAGCAATTATTAAGTTTTTAACAAACAAAAGAGAATTTGCAAAGATTATACACAATTTAGTGGTAAGACTATCAAAAACAAAGTGTTTGTATTGCATAAAACGTTTTCTTTAAGTTTTTTATTTAAGCAGTTTACAAGTGGCAGCCATTTTTGTTAGTGTGCATACCTATTTTTTTGATTATAAGGGTTTACGGAAAAAATCATAACTAAAAAACTATTGGTCCTGGAAGGATGAAACAAAAAGCAATTTATTCATATTTTCTCAAGGTAAAAGTCTGGTCCAGTGGTCTATTTACCTATCTTTTTCTATGAGAAAATTACCAATAAAGTTGAACATAAAAAACGGTGAAATTTCACTTTTGGTAATTTTTTTCATGAGGCATGGATGGCACACAGTTTGAATTATGTTTTTACATGTAGGTATATGTTATTAGTTTTACCATAAATAATATTAATGGTGATATACTTACCCCTAAACTTCTATAAATTTTTGAAAACAAATTTTTTTTAAAATTCAAACTTTGGCTTCGAATAACTTTGATAGGGCTGGTGATAAAAATCTCAAATTTGGACAACTTGTAGTATTTTTGTAGATGTTTATGGCAAAGAAAACGTTTCTTATGTATTTTACTAATAATGTTACAACCTCACAAAAATCATGAAATACCATGTTATTAGCGATACCATTTTGACTCGCTAAATAAGTTCTCCAAGGGGTTCTTGTTTTCTTTGCACTTTACATTTTTTATATTTAGTCTCTGTGTTGTTGAAGTTTATATTTTCAATATTTATAAAATAGTTTTTTTTTAAATTATTAATGACAGGTCGTAATTTAATGATAACCAATACCAGTAACCTAATACAATTTTTATTCAAAAATGCTTGTAAAACTTACCCAAACTGAGATTTCAATGAGTAGTTTACATCTTTTTTCAAGAATTTGTTTTTATTTTATATTGGTTTATTTTTGTAAACACTATTGAAGAAAAAATAAACTGTAGCAAAATTTTAATTATTCTACAAAGAATAGTCTGTTTTTGTAGCATTGAAAGTTCATTATTTTTCAGATACCTTATTTATTCTAAATTTTAATGCTGGTTAAGGAACACTGTTTAATTATCTCACGAGACAAAGTTTACGTGAAAATGGCACAAGTCTCGCTGAGCGCACTAGAATTTGTAAATTATAGGTGATGATTTTGGTTACGATTTACATTAAGTTCTTTCATGTAAAAGACACTGAATAATAATAGTAACATTGATGGTAATATAATAACAATAGCGATTTTGAAGTAGTGCACCTAGGCAGGAAATTAATTATTATTATTATAATAATAATAATATAAATATTTTTATTATTATTATTATAATAATAATAATATAAATATTTTTATTCATTTCCCTCAGAATTTTTATCTCTGAAATTTTGTTTGAATTCAAACAAAACAAGCCGAAAATTAAGTTTTGGAAGGAAGAGTTTGTAAACAAATTACTTAAAAAAGAATGAAAAACACGAAAAAAAATAAGGCACGCATCTTGTTACATAGGCATGGTCATTGAACTCATCTGATAACTGAAGTAAAACGGTTCCCGATCATGTTGTATCAGGAATTCCCACATCAAAATGATTGAAAGAACATCTCCTAGAATTTATATGTAACTACATGAAGACAAATAGCTGGTCACATTCAGAGACTCATGTATGGGTTTCTGCCCTCCAGTGTAAGTACAGGTAGCCCAGGTAGTATGGGTATCCGTCCGTGAAGGGTTAAGTTTTTCTGAACTGGCTTTTTATGAGTTGTTGTTTATGGACAACAGTACAGTGACTGAATTTTTACAAAAAACCTTTTCATGATATTTACAAACACTAGTGACATCTGAATTAACATTAAAAAGATTACACATCATTACAAAGATAAGTTGTTGGTTTTCATCACTAAATTTGAATGAGTTCTTTTGGCACTGTACTATACACTGTTTTATGACACTTTTCATTCACATAAATTCCTATGGAACATTGTTCATCCATTGTTTAATGTAAAATTACTTGGAAAAAATGTAAAAATTTAAATGATTTTAAAATTCGCAAATATATTATTAAGTAAAACTTACATTATTAGTAAAATACATAAGAAACTTTTTATTTGCCATAAACTTCTACAAAAATACAAGTTGTGAAAATTTGAGATTTTTATCACCAGCCCTATCAAAGTTATTCGAAGCTAAAGTTTGAATTTAAAAAAAAATTAGTTTTCAAAAATTCATAGACGTTTAGGGATAAGTATATCACCATTAATATTATTTATGGTAAAACTACTAACATATACCTGCATGTAAAAACATAATTCAAACTGTGTGTGCCATCCATGGCTCATGAAAAAAATTACCAAAAGTGAAATTTCACTGTTTTTTATGTTCAACTTTATTGGTAATTTTCTCATAGAAAAAGATAGGTAAATAAACCACTGGACCAGACTTTTACCTTGACAAAATATGAATAAATTGCTTTGAATTTCATCCTTCCACAACCAATAATTTTTTAGTTACGATTTTTTCCATAAACCCTTACAACCACAAAAATAGGTATGCACACTGTAACAAAAATGGTCACCACAGGTAAACTGCTTAAATAAAAAATAAAAACATAGTTTTAAGGTCCTGAGACATGTGGGAAACAAGTGGGTAAGTTTCAATTTTTTTTGAATTGGTCAAAAGCAACCACTCTTGGGAAACTTCAAATGGATTGATCTGATTACAGAGTGTTGTAATCCTACTGTGAACTATTGGATATGGTTAAAAAACTTACTGTTAGCATGTGATGTGCATCACCAGTGTCGTTTCTTCATGACAACACTACACCCCATACTGCCACTATAACAGAAGAATGATTGCAGAAACTCCGCTTGGCCACTGTTGAACATCCTCCTTCTACCCCAATTTGTCACCAAGTGACTATCATTTGTTTGGACTGCTAAAGGAAATGTTAAGGGGAAGATGTTTGAAGAGGTGGAAGATTTTGTGCATAACCGGCTTCATATATACATAAAATTGAATGAATGTTTGTTTGTCCTGTATGTGTTCCTATACCATTCATCCGATTGCAATGAAACTTTGGTGAGTTGTTGCGTGCATGTCTGTGAAGGTTTCTGAATTAGTTTGGACCTGCTAGGTGGCGTGGGGGTCGAGATACTTCAAAAAATTGTATTTATGGTCCAATTTGACTCATATTCAGAATTTATATTAGTTACATGAAAAGAAATATTTAAAAAAATATGGATCTGCTAGGTGGTGTTGGGGGGTTGAGATATTTAAAAAATTGTATTTATGAACCAATCTGGCTCACATTCAGAATATATATTAGTTAAGTGAAAAGAAATACTTTGCAAAAAATAGTTCCGCTAGGTGACGCTGGGGCCAAGATATTTCAAAAATAGTATTTATGGTCCGATTTGGCTCATATTCAGAATATATATTAGTTACATGAAAAGAAGTATTTTTTCAAAAAAGGGAATGATGAGAAGAAGGGTAGAGGTGAATTTTAGTAGAGGGGAAAAAAGGAAAGGTTAAATTTTATGATGTTCCGTAATGCTCAGTTTTTTAATGTTTTATCAAACTTTCATTTGTGTTCATTTAATCTAGATAAATATTCAAATCTAGCAATAGTGAAGCACTGCCGGGTCAGCTAGTATATTTTATAAAAACGGAGTCAAAAACAATAGGTTTTATGAATACGGTGTTGATGAAAACACCACACAATCTGCTGGAAGTGTGTAGATGTAAATGAAAGTAGAAAATTTATGTATGAGGAAGAGTACTTAGTAAATAAAGTAATTGATAAATTAGTTTTTAAAAAATTCCAGTTTATATCTGACTGACTCTCATAAATTAAAAAGACATAATAACACTTTCAAAGTATATAGATCAGCGCTTCAACAGGTTATTTTTAGAGCTAAATACCAAGCTAATGCATTGGGTTGGTCTAGTGGTGAATGCGTCTTCCCAAATCAGCTGATTTGGAAGTCGAGAGTTCCAGTGTTCAACTCCTAGTAAAGGCAGTTACTTTTATACGGATCTGAATACTAGATCGTAGATGCCGGTGTTCTTTGGTGGTTGGGTTTCAATTAACCACACACCTTAGGAATGGTTGAACTAAAACTCTACAAGACTACACTTCATTTATACTCAAACATATCATCCTCATTTGTTCTCTGAAATAATACCCGAATAGTAATTCCCGGAGGCTAAACAGGAAAAAGAAAGAGCTAAATATATATATATATATATATACATATATAGCTCCTTTGCTATTGAAGTTGGGGGTTACACTTGTTTACAGTGTCCAGGATATAGAAAATCCCTTTAGTATGGAGTCAAACAAAACATAAGATTTCCATTGTTTATTTATTTGACAGTACATCTAAAAATTTCATACTGTTCAAGCACGTTGAGGTCTTCATTTTTAAGCTGTGGTATTGTCTTTGTAGGTGTCCTGTTTCTATAAAGTTATTTGCAAAATTTATGCTTTTTAAAATCATTTGTCATTGAACAGCTTAACAATGATCTGTCAGCAAAGCATATAAAAGATCAGAAAAGAAGCATAATATTTAAGAAACCTTTGATTAATATGAAAAAATTCATAAATACATAATAAACTTGTATAATCAAGAAGCAGTATGTATATTTAATGTCGATTTCATTTAATAAAAATAATTTAAATATAAGATCACCATTAATACACTATAGTCCATTAAGACTATATATAACAATCATGTGGTTTAGTTGTATCAAAATAGTAATCAGTACATTTTTATATCAATTGAATTACAATTACAATATTAATTGATAATTAAAATCGCTAAAAAAAATTAATTTAAGAAAAAATGAAAATAGTTTAAACTGAAATAGACACAGCATACAACTTTTAAATAAAAGAGATGACCAATTAATAGCAGTAGAACAATTTTGTGTAATCTTCATTTGGAAGAAACATTAAATAAAAGTTAACAGGTTAAAGGTCACAAGGCAATTGAACTGATAATTCAATCAAAATCATAAAATTTTAAAATCACATTATAAAAGTCATCTTTAATTTAATTACTATTATTCAAAATTGCTTTACCGAATGAATAAACAAATAATTCTATTAAATTAATATCATATACTGATACTAAGTTATCACTTACCTACAACATCAAGTTGTAGGTATTTGCAGGTAGTATTTAGTCTGTCTTCCTTACTTTATCAAGAATTAGAAGCTTCTTTGACTTATCGATGCTAGCAAAACCTCCTGTGTAACGCCAGAGGTGCAGAGACTGGTCCAAATCTCCAACATGTACATTCCATGAAGCAACCAAGTCACAGTTTGTATCTTTATTATGATGCTGCATCAAGTTTACCAACTCCTCACTGAAAAATCAAACATGAAAATTTACCTGACTGTACCTGTGACTAAGTATGAAAATTAACTCTATCTAATATTTTGATATAATAACACATATGGAAAAAAATGAGTTAAAAGTAGTTGTAAAGTTCATAAGTTTAATTTACATTCAATAACAATTTTATCAATGTAATAAACAGAAAACCAGTTTGGTTAAGCCCAACAAGTGGAAATTCAAATGATATTTCAAACAAAAATTTTTTTACTTGAGTGAAATTAGTCATACACAACATTAACAGACAGTAACAAATGAATTAATTTAAAAAGATAAGCATAAAGTAGGACTGTAAATCCATAAGATTGTAATATCTGCTGGCCTGAAATTACGGGTAAACTTTTGAATGGTGTATAAATTATGAATTTTTTTTTTAAATGGGCATAAACAATATATGGGCATAAACAAAACAATAGAAGGAACATGTATATCATACACAGCAAATTTTAAAATGAAAATATAAATATAAAATTAGTCTAAAGACGAAGTAGAACGTTAAAAAGTGTTTTCTACTTCTTCAATAACTTTTTGGTGAGTAATGCATATAAAAAAACTTGCCTACTGGGAAAGAAAAAGTGCTGCATAAAGGCATATTGTTCCTACATGATATCTTACCACATCATTAGTATAGCAGCAGGTGGTAAAATTTGCATCATACTCTCCTTGTATGATATGCAGTACAATAGGCACACCTTACTAAGTAAATATAAGACTTCAATACAATTTTTTTAAGTCACTGTAATGACTTGCACCCATCTGTAGATCATTTCAGTTATTTTAGTAGCTGAAACATAGTAACTAAACAAGTTTTTAATAATAAATAATTATTAATAATTTATAAAAAAAATTATGAATTATTATTGCACGAGATCACATTTCATCCCAAATTATTAAAAATCTTTAGTAAAGGATTTGAGCTATTATTTTATATATGACTTTTATATTGTAGTACAAAGATTATATTCTAAGCCAAAGCATATTCAGTTTGTTTCATTATATATAATGACAACTTTTTTTAGTAAATTAAATGTTTTGAACCAGTCATTCTTACACACCAGTAATTATTATAATTTCATAGCGACTAATTAATTCCCTTACATAATGTTATCTAAGGCTGTGATATGTTTACTATCTAAATAAATTAAGATGCAAATAGTTTATGACCAGTAAGTTTACAAGATTGTTTTACTGACAGTGGATTATCTGCAAGATTAGGTGAAAACATTAAAATTTTAAATGGGCAAACCAGTAAATTAATTTACATATTACTGAATTTATGCAAAACCGCATTATCAAACTCATAAATAAGCTTTTTTTTGTTACTGTTCCCTTAATATTAAGTTTTCCTATTAAACTTATTATCAACAACATATCACAAACGAATTTTCAGATAGACCTAATACTTATTTTACTAGCTGAATGCTACAATTCCTTAAAAATAGTCTGGAATGGTTTACGATATCTTGCAGTACTACACTGCCACATATACTTGACAAGAAGTTATCGATTAAAATGCTGACATGGCACGGTTATGTTTATGATTACTTTTCACTAATCACCACAGTGTTTCAACAATTTCTAGGTAAGCCCCGATTATTGGACCATAAAATGTCTGAACAGGTAAGTATAACGTTTCTAATTTTTACTGAGATTTTAACACACCATTGTAGCTCTAGCATACACTATTATTTTTTATTTTTCACAAAAAGAATTCATCAATTATAACTGTGAGGCCCTGGCCTCTGATATTCATATTTTGTTAATACTTTTATTTGTATACACTTTCCTTAGGTAACTGTTCTGATCTACAGAGGTATTATAATTTATTCCTAGCTCCTGTTCGCATAATCTTATTGATTTTAGTTCAAAATTCCATGAATAAATAACAGTATTTTATCTGAACCTAGTTTGGAATCTTGTAATTATGTATTTAGACATGCTTAAATCATTACTGAACACTTGGTTTTTACAACACCATTGTTCTTGTTCATTAGTGATGTTTAAAACCGTATAATAACCAGTTATATAATTTATTAACTGACAATATGTAACCATATTAGTTGTTATTTTTCATATTTTTTGTCGACAAGTATCTTACTTAAACTATGCTTGATGAAATAGAAAAATTTACTACTTTTAGGCTGGTTCTAGTGGTTGTTGGGAGGATAACAGAAAAGAATCAAACTGAGAATTTAAAAGGGCTCCGCTTCAGCATTAGGCAGTTCTAATCAATATCCAACATAAAAAAACCTGTAACAAACAAGTGTATACTACATCCACATGTGCACACATTTTTAAATTGACAAGTGTAGACTACATAAACGATAAATTAATCTTATACAAAATAAAATATACAAGATTCAATTAAATTCTCTTAAAATAAGAAGAAGTCTAGGTTTCAAAGTAACAAGAAAAGTGTACTGCGTTTTAAAAAAACAAGTGTTTATAATTGAGGAAAGTTAAAAGTAATTACCAGTTATTGCTAAAATGAACTTGCATATATGTTTATAAAACATTCTGCATAATTTTCTTAGCTTTGGCCTTGAGTGATTTTTATTTAAAATACACCATATAAGGCTTTTAAATATTAATGGTTTAATTGTTCAATATTCAGAGTAGATTGTAAAAAAAAAATCAAAATGCTCAGTAAAAAAATTTGTGTTTAATTTGATCTCATTGATCAAATGACGATTTTGCAATATTTAAAAGTATAATTGAGGAAAAAAATTAAAAATTTTAGTAAACATTTCAGGTCCCAGTTAACCTCCTTCACCAAATTATATTTTTAAAGAAAATATACTGTAATAAGAGTACTAATAAAAGGGAGAAAAACTGTCAAAAGATTTGGGTTCCATTAGAAGCCCTGGCTCAATTTTAAATTAAGTTATGTCCCGTGGAATTCACTTTTTAAAAATTCCTATTATCTTCATTAATATTGGATACAGTTGAATTTTCAGTCTTGAAAATAAAAGTTTAAAAACCGTTATTTTAAGTACGGGTCCCATTCAGCCCCATATTTTTTGGGATTAGTAGTTTATTTACTGGAATAATTTTTTACTTAAATAAGCTGGCCCAATTTAATTCAGTTATTCACAAGGTTAAAAAAATAATAGTTTACAAAAAATACAGCTACATTGATGCCCCCTTGTCTGATGGGGTAAAAAAATCATGCCAAAGCTGCAATATATATATATATTTGTGACAAATTTTTACTTTTTTGCTTAACAGGTTTTCAAAATATGAACAGAGAAAACTGTTTAAAAATAATGTTGAATATTCCCCAACCATAAATTCGATTTAATTAAAACTTTGGAATAATGCCACCAATGCCTTATGTTTATAAATTTTATAAACCGTTATCAAAAAATTATGTTGAACCAGTCCAGAGATATTAATAAAAATACAGGTCAACATACACCACAAATTTCTATAACTTTTTTTGTTTTTTGGACTAAGGGGATTTTGAAAAGTTGATGTTTCCAAGAACCCTGACACCCATTATTTTAGACGATCACTACACACTTTTCCTTTATAGCTATGCCGCAGCAGCAGCAATAAAACTATAGTCAGGACAGTAAAAATATACGAGAGGTTATCTCTAAAGTAAAGACCATTTCATTGTAAAAAAATTTATTCCGAGAACTTATTAAATATTTTTTTATTTCTCTTAAACTAGACAAAAACAGTCGGCGGCAACATCGATTTTCCTATTCATTTCATAACATAATAACTCACATGTAATCATAGATACTACAACGTGACAACTTACAGACAACAATGCAGTGTGGACATTACTAGCGTGGCCATGAACGACACAGGTTTGCCAACTTTAAGGAGAGAAATTTCCCAGCAGTCTTTACTTTAGGGATATGCCTCATAGATATAAAAGAATAATATGCATATGTTGCTTGTAAAACATAATATAGAGATGTGAAGATAAACTGATTGTGTACTCGGATGAATGTTTTATCATCACATGCATTGATTAGAACTTTCAGATTTTCTATTTCCTACTGTGGAAGGGTCAAGATGATAATGTACACCAGAAAACTGTTCCCTGAGTTTACATCAAAAGTGACTTGGGACAGGGAAATGTTTCAGACACACATGAATAAATTAAAAATAGATGCATACAATGTATTTCATGATAAAAACTGACACTGACTTAGAGAATACCTTTTTAAATTTTCACATAAATTCTTTATAGTATTGTTTATATCTTCAAATTGTTTTAGTAGTTGTTTCTCATAGTTACAACAGTTAATTTTAGTAAATTTTTCATCAGCCCTTGAATGAAATAGTAAAAAAATAAAATATATTAAAAATAAAAAATTGTTTTATACTTCTAACTCGTACTTTTGCTTTTGACATACTGTTGAGAAACTGGTACCATACAGCACCAGATGAAAATATATAGTTATAAAAAAAATCAGTTTTACTAAAAAATTTTTTTTGTATCTTTAAGAATAAATGTCACTCAAATAATCGGATGGATATGAGAAAGTTGCATGAATGGTATACCAGTGTAAAATTGTTTGACGCTTGGAAAACTTAAACTGTAAGTGAAACATCGATCGTGCATTTCATGATGTAATACAACAGATATATGGTTGATTACCTTAAGAATAAATAAAGATAATAATAGTAATGCTATTATTACTATCATCATTGACCGGCTATATGAAAGTCATTTGAGTGACTATTAACATTTATACCCGACCTACCACTCAAACAATAGCTATTTTAAGTGAAACTATTATAACCAAATCTGCAGAGGTATTTGATTTTATAATTTTATCATAAATCAAATAAATATGAATCATTGGAAAGCATTAATGTTATTGAGTAAACGAATATTTACATTTTATTTAATTAAAAAAAATATTAAGATAAAGTATGTTAATAAAAAACTATCAACAAGTAAATGATAGATTAAAATTTTAAATAAACAGAAACTAAATAAAATGATTCTCTTAATTAGTACGATATAAATTAAATGGCTCTAATTCAATTTTAAGACTTAATTAATAAACAACTCTATAGTATAATACAAGGTATAATAACAATATTATCATTAAACTATATAATTTAAGATTATTTTAAAGGATATTTATCATATACAGGGTTTAAATTAATCTAACAAATTTCAAATACAGTAAAAGATTATATAAATGTAGAATTATTCAAAATACCATTAAAGAAATTTTTAACTGATTTACATTCTATTTGACTGATGACTTTTTCTACATACAATAGCAGCAGTTAAAACAAAATCATTTTTATTGAGACATTATTAAGACAGTCTTGATATAGAGACAAGAAATTTCACTACTCTGAACTCCCCATACTAGAAGGCTGAAGAAATTTACAGAATTCAAAAATATCCAAGAACATCAACTGAAAAGGGCAATTTTTTTACGTTAAAAACTGTAAACAATACATATTCTCAAAGAAAACATTTTTGAAAAATGGGAACATTCTCGTTCTATAACAGTTACGTTTTAAATAACTTTATAAAGTGTATTACAAATTAGAATTCAGATAATCTAATCTAAACATTTTTGATACAAAGTTTTATCAATTTCCACAGATGAGTTACACAACAATAATGCCAAGCTTAAACTTTCATTGAATACCATGAAATAACATTGACTACACCATGAAATTTCTATGCTCAACTCTTCTGAGTTCATCATTTTAATTTATGTAACATTTGAGTCTTCTGTGGATGTAACCAAACCTTTTACACATTACTCTGCAAATAGTAGGTTCAAGAATTCTCAACAATAAATTGAAGTATGCTAATGACATTTCTTTTTATTACAAATAAATGAAACTCAGATTATTCCCAAATTTTCTTCTTATATGTGCAGCTTTAAAGAAATTCTATTGCCACACTCCTTGTTTCTGTAAAACATTTTATCAGCTAAATTAATAGTCTGATCTAAGAAAAGTAACAATTGATTGGTTTGAATTAACTGAACTTATAACATCTGCTCCATTGTCACTGATATTGTCTCTCAAGCCATGAATAATTATGAATCAGTCATACAAAGTTGACAATCATTCATATGAATTCAATTCCATAAGACAAAAACTTTCTAGACGTATCTGGAGAGAGGCTTATATCATATTTAATATATTAAATATAACTTCTAGATAATTTAATCCTTGAACTGGCATTAATAATTCTACAAACCAGCAGAGCATTTTCAACTTTGTCACTCAACAGTAAAAAAATCGATAAATTTTTTTTTTATTTAAGTCTAACAGGCATCAGATTGACATTAAAAACTTAGAAGACACTAATTACAATAATGCAATATTCTAGTGAGCTCGGCAAGAATGGCTGACATTTTCAAGAGCGAATTTTAACTAATGTTGGGTCAGCTATAAATGTTATGGTGCAAATAGATAGAATAATTAAAATACTGCAATGCCTTTTAAATGTACAAATATTGTGTGACTATCTTTTATAAACTTTCAAATAACACCCAAAGTGAATGAGGCTGTGGACAAGAATTTTTTTAAAAACTTGTATAAAAAAGAAATAAAAATAGATCACCAAATTATTCCAAAATCACACCCACCAACATTATTTACAAAAAAACCCTCAATACCACAATCTTTTACATTGAGAAGGTGCATTTTTTTTTCCTAATGTGTATGTTAAAATCTGTTGATAGTGACAATAAGAAACTCCCTCATGGCCCAATGAGATGCGAATGATATGGATGACAGGTAACTGAGGCATAGTTTTAAACAGTCTCAGGCCAGCCATTCCTGAACCATGTGGTTAACTGAACCCCAACCACCAAAGTACACCGGTATTCACTGTCTAATATTCAAATCTGAATGAAAGCAATTAACTGTTACTCAGTAATGATCAACCTGAGACTGTACAAGATTACACTTAATTTACATTCATACATATCATCCTCATTTATTCTCTGAAGTAGTATCTTATGACGGTTCTGGAGACTAAAGATGCTATTAAAAAGTCTTGATTTTCCAAGATGTTGATTAACATTGCTAATCGATCTGCTCTTGCCATGATAAAATAAAGAATCACAACATACTTTACGTGAACAAACACTAACAGTCACCAAGTACAACAATCAACTTGAAATTGACAAGCGAAATAGACAACACATCTGGGTACTTGTATTCATGCAGGACTGCTACTATGCAAGCTTTAAATCTCCCTGTAAAAATTAGTCTCGTTATTTAGACTCTCCTCTTTGTATATAAAAATGTACCTAATATAGAACTATAAACAAACAATACAATATTTTAAATCAAAATGATTAAAATTACAATACAATGCAAGTAGGAAATCCAATTTATTGATGTTGCCAGTTGGAAGAAAAAAATCACAGCAACAAAACTGATTGCCAGTTTAAGGATTAGATTAATTAATAACAAAAAAACAATGCCATTTTAATGTAATATAAATTGTATGAAGCTGCTAACATAACAAAATTAAAAAAATTATATAAATTCTATAAAAGAAAGAAGTTTTAACTAAACAGATATTCCTAGAGAAGATTTAAACAATTTTTACGCATCCACCCTCAACCTTCGCAATATATATATTTCTTTTTCTTCTAAATATCCAGCCATAATAGGGCCTGGTCAATCATACTATGTATAATTCATATTACATAAAACTTTTTCCATTCATATCTAGGTCTTTGGGCCCTTGATATAGCAGAGGCCTAAGTCCAGGAAGCAAAACATCAAGCCATATGATGAGCTGTTGATCTATGTGTAAATACTTAGCATAGTTTCTGTAGAAAGTTGATAGCCTCCTGTGGCATGGAGACAATATCAAAGCCCCTGTGTCAACAAGTAAAATTTGGGGTTATGATAGTAACAGTTATTATTCAAATATGCAAGATTATACTTTCAGACCTGGGTATTCTACTTTGCTTGGGGCTCCCACACACCTTAGCAAGTGATCCCAAGTTGGTCTGGCCCTTTTGCTGGTCAGTCTGTACAGCAGCTTTAATTTATGAGGTGTTATCTGAAGCCAGATCACTACACTAGTGTGGTTAGGTACCCCACACCAAAATCTACGTTGACTCTTGAACCATGTCTGATCCTAGAAAAAATGTTTTTGCAGTCAACAAAGCCCCAATGAATTTGAGAAGGGAATTCATACAACCTATGGCAGGCACTTCGAATTGCAGCTGGTAGTGAACAAAACTTCAAGTTAATGTAAGGATAATTACTGGTGAAGGGTGCAGATGATCACACTAAATAATAGTAAGTAGCAAATAAGCAACCAGCTGTTCAGTTAAAACGTTATCTATAATGAATAAATACCTCCAAAACTTTTAATACTTCATTAAACCTAGAACCGTATCGAGTGATCTCAAAAACACTACGCCAGCTGCTAGATTAGTACTGCCGATCCCACAGACTGTTTTATATGTTTATTTTCAATCTTCACTGCTACCAATTAAATACTGTTATGCAACATCTTAGAGAGAAGATTTAAAATGTTTTTTGGTGAGCTCCACTTTTACTAATACGTGAAACATAACAAGAAAGCAAGTAGTTTATTATTTTCTTTGTATTTTCAAATGAAATTATATTTTATGTCTGGATTTTGGTAATTCCAACTTATTTTAATTAACTAAAACTGAGGTTTGCATAAAGTTTGACTCACTAAATACAACATTACTCACATTTACATGTAGGTCAGTGTTTGCCAACCACATAACTTCTACTTACTAATTTTTAATATATTTATCGGCTGCACTAGGCTGAACATTATGAGTTTGTAATTCATAAATCACTTCCTTATCCGAAAGCATTCTGGAATGTGATTCTTTGGTAGGCTCAATTTTTCGAACCAACAGTTTACTCAACCAACTTTCACTGGCATCATTACTGACACGGGTTGTCGACACCAATCTGAAATTTATTAAGTAAAATTAATATTAGTAAATTAGTAATTATGGAAATCTACAAATTGATAAAGTTTTTCAATATAAACAGGAAACAATTGTCATAATACAATACTTGAAATGCATCTAAACAGGGAATACAATAGAGCAAACTTGAGATGAATAAAAAAAAAGAAAGAAAATACAGTACTAAGTCAGATGATTGCGATCAATTAAATAGTTATATATATATTTTTTACTATTAAATATACAATGAAACCTCTTCTAAATGACCATTCATGGTTTGGTTAAATAATGGTCGCTTTTGGAGGCAAACTTAATTAAACATGTATACTGCTTCTACAGTATACATGTTTAGCAGGGCCGTTCTAGCAAGGTGCTTTTTCCTCCACTTCCAGCTGTACATCTACTACCCTCCGCAAGTGCGTTGCTATAACTACTCGGCTATATGTAATTCATTCTACAATGGATGTTAAAATTCCACGAAAGTGGTCACTTTTTATGAATCTAACCCAAATTAATATGGTAGCAGTCAGATTGGAGGGTTTTGAAAATCTTGCCCGGAAGCCTAAGGAAGTAACTGCAGTTCAGAAACCAGCCCCGGACCCGATGCAACCATGTAGGTATGCTGAGATGCTTAGGAACAGACATGAAACCAGCCAGTCCAAGAAACTTGAGGTTATATTTGTCAGCAGAGTGGAGGGCTTGACTGTGTCCAGCAGTCAGCTGAAGAAAGATCTCCAGGTTGCCCTTTGGGGTGACCGGAAGGGTCTTACAATCAGAAACATCAAAGAGACCAAGGGATTAATTGTAGTAGTGGATGATACAGAGACCATTCAGGTATTTAGAGATTCCACTGCAGTTAAGCAATTGGATGTAAAAATAGACCTGAAGAGAACGCTTAGGACCTGAATTATAGTCTACGACATTAACCGTAGCCTTACCGATGAGGATGTCTTGTCCCTCATTAGGGAGCAGAACACTAATTTGGATGAAGCCACCTTCCAGCGGGACTGCAGGCTGGTCTTTAAAATAGGTAGGCGTGATATTCAGAAATATCACTGAGTCTTTGAAGTGGGTTCTGGTTTCTTTCAAAAATTTACGTCTCAAGCAGACTGTTTATAGGTTACTTTTCTGGCACACTGGAATCACCGATCATGGCAGTGGCTTAATTGATAGTTTCATTGATCAGCATAATTTGAGGTCTTCAATGTTGCAGACCAGTTTGCCACTTGTTGGTATGGTTGACGGACGAAGGGCCTTTTCAGGTACAAATACTAATATCACCATTGGTAGGGACATCCCTGGCAGGATCCTTGACTGGTCTGTGGTTGACGACTGTTCTAACAATCATCGGTTGATACTTTTTGAAATAGCAGATGAGCTGCACGATGGCCATGAGGGACACCTTCCTGTTTACCAGGGGTGCTTCCTGCATAGGAAGGCAGACTAGCCAAAATTCTCCTCTTTGTTGGAGTCCAGATTGGAGATTTTTTCTCGAGACTTTGATGGCCTGCCATTAGACGTCCTGGCAGAAAATTTCACTTCTGCGGTGGTGGCGGCGGCTGTAGCCGCCTTTCCTAGAGGCACTGGCCGGGAACGTATATCTGGTTGGTGGTCTCGGAATCTGACAAAAATGAAGCAGTCTGTGAATCGACTCAAAAGGGCTGCGCAATGAGAGGGTGATCCCGATCGGCGTGCGGCCCTAACTGCGGATTACCGCAGGAGGGCTAGGTACTTTTATAACATTAGGTCCTCCAAGCGTAATTCCTGCTGTTCCTTCGTTCAGGAGCAAGGGAAAAGAGATCCTTGGGGCGTTGCATATAGAGCCCTTGGACATAAGCGCGGGAAGAGATCCTCTTGTCAGCTTTGTCGACCCGCGAGGGTGTGGTAATTGATAAGGACCGTGTACTTAATATTTCGCTGAATGATTTGCTCCCGGATGTCACTATGGTGGGTGAGGTTTCATATCACCGGCGTGTCAGGCGGGAAGAAGCGATTTTTGAGACCGACTTACAATCTTCTGAAATCACCGAGGCGGAGGTACGTCAGGTGATCTGCAGTATGGCACGGCACAAGGGCCCCCGATATGACTGTATCACAGTGGAGTTCCTCGTCCAAGCGCTTCCAGTGGTTATTGGTCCTCTAACTAAAATATTTAATAGGTTGTTCTTCGCCGGCCACTTTCCGGCGTGTTGGAAGCGTGGAGACTCGGTATTGTTGTTCAAAGGTGGCGACAAAGATCCAACTGTTAGTTCTTCTTACCGTCCACTACCGCTTTTGCCTGCGATTGGCAAGATTTTTGAGAAGGTCATATATTTGCGTATTAATGTTAAATTGGTCACTGAACATTTTCTAATGGACAACCAGTATGGTTTCCGACCGGACAAGAGCACTGAGGATGCTATACTAAAGACCATGGATATAGCTTCCACTAGTTCATGAAAATATGTATTAGGGATTTTTCTGAACATATCCGGAACATTTAATAATTTATGGCGGCCATTTGCCCTGTTTCAGATGCAGAAGCATTAGTGTCATTCACGAAATGAATGAGAAGTGCTCTCAAGTTATTTCAGCCATCGGACCGTTTCCCTGCGTGATGGCGGCTCGGACGTTCCTAAGACCTTAACTGAAGGATGCCCTCAAGGCAGTTTTCTGAGTCCCCTTCTTTGGATCACAGAATTCGATTCCATGTTGGGTTTGAGGTTGCCATGTGGTTGAGTCGTCACTTATGCTGACGATGCTGATTTTCAGCCCAGAGAAAATCACAATGATGTTGTTTATGGGCCGATTGGCTGCTTCCCGACGAATCCGCGTTCGGCTTGTTACGGCTCAAAAATACCTGGTTGTTATCCTGTATGAGAATTTTCGGTTCAAGGAACATCTACAGTATGTGGCAAAAAAGACCGCTGATGCTTTTTATGGAATCCGTAGAGTCATTCATCCCGATTGGGGGTTGAATTACCGTACCATGCGTATCCTTTACAAAGGTGTCAGTGAGGCTACTATGCTATATGCTACACCTGTCTGGGCTCACCGTTTGGATTTTAGGTATTACGCGGACATTTTGCTGCGGGCTCAGCGACTCCTCTTGCTGGCTGTTATAGGTGGTTATAGAACAGTCTCGCGAGAGACAGTCTGTGATATAGCCGGAGTCAAACCAATAGATATTTTGACTAATGAGCGTAAGGAACGCTACATTTTCAAGGTAAATAACCTATTGACGTCAGAACGAAAACAGGAGATTGAAGACCGGGACCCAGCGTCTTGGCAGGTCAAGTGGGACGAATCCCCCACAGGTCGCTACACGCATGGTATATTTCCTATAGTGTCTGATTTAGATGCGATTGGATGGGTCTCCCCCAATCGGTATATCCCTTTCGGACCCTACTCTCACTTTTTTGAGGGTTCGGTTTTCAAGCTGCAATTATTTACAGAATGTATTGGAAGTGACTAGACCTGGATAGCAATATTCTGCTGGTTTTGAACTATAATCTCTGTGATCCTACTGGTGCTGCAATTTGTAGAGACTATTTTGTACTACGTTGAATATTCAGTTAGTGTAACTGTGTGGCTTCCACATCACGAGCAGGTAAATATTTTTATATTATTTTTAATTTAATTGTGACATACCTTTTATGTAATGTAAAATGTTCAGAAATGAATTATCTTCACAATGTTGTATTTAGATCATATGTAGGAAGATATTTAATATTTTTTTTTAGTGGCCAAATCTTTAACCTCACTTTTGTGAGGTCTAGGACTGACTGCTGCTAACATCGTACTGAATATTGTAAACATTGTTGTGACAACTAATTTTATTTTCCTGCAGAAGTTAAATTAGTAGCACTACCGATATTAATTTTATGCTTTTTCATAACATTTTGGTTAATTTTTTTTTTTTTTTAATTTGAGAAAGGAATATATAAAAATAATGTACAAAAAAATGGTTATTATTTCTCATTACAGATATAAATGAGAATGCACTGAATGATGATGCTTTCTTAGCTTTATTAGACGATTCAGATATCGATTGTTTGACCGATGATGATTGTACATTTGTATGCCCTTTCAATGTACCGGCTGATGACGAAGATGAAGAGGATCGGTGCCCATCGCCCCCACAATCGGACAGACCAATAAGTGATCGTATCAAGGACCGTATCCGATGGAGACACCGACGCTGGAAGATACCAGATGTACCAAATAACGACGAAGAAAATGAAGCGTACACAGAACCGGTACTATTCAAATGAACAGAGTGAAAAATGTCAATTTTAAGCCGGAGAAAAGTACGGCGCGTGGAGATCGTGAAGAAATATGTAGACAAGACGACAATGTTTGTATAGTTCGTCGGAAGGATTCCAAAGTTGTCACATTAGCCTCTACATTTCACGGAAAAACACCGGAACATGAAGTTAGGCGATGGGACAAAAAGGAAAAACATTATATCAATTTATCTTGTCCCAATGTTGTAAAAAAATATAACGAGAAAATGGGAGGTGTCGATATTTGCGACCAACAGATTTTTTAAAACAAGTTAATGGACACTAAAAACTGCAATACATTTCATTGATCTAGCAGTAGTAAATAGCTGGATGGAATACAGACAGAATGCAAAAAATAATGGTACTGCAAAAAATGATATACTTGATTTGTTAAATTTCCGTTTAGCTTTAGGTGAAAACCTAGTAGCTGCTACTGACACAATTCCATTTGAGGAACAGGATAATGAAATAGAACCCCCATTTAAAAAAAGAGTACCCACTTCCATGCATTGAAAAAAGATTGAATAGTTTTTCACACTGGCCAAATGCGGACAATCTCACTGCTCCAAGGATGTGACATATGAAAGGTTGTCAGAAACGAACTAAAGTTCGCTGTACAAAGTGTAATGTTTATCTCTGCCTATCTTCAAAAATTGTTTCTTAGCATTTCATAGCAAGTAGTATAATGTATTAAATAGTAGTAGTAAAGAGAATTGGTTGTAAGTAAAATATGAATGTAAGTAACTAGAAAGTATGTAGAAAAAATTGAAAAATAAATATTACGTAATTTGAAAATAGGGGGTTTTTAATTTTATAAGCATCAACTTAATATTATACAAATTAATACAAGTTGTTTTCTATGCAAATGCCAAAGCAGGTAAAAAAATAAAAATAGTAAACATAACAGTAACCGATTGACAAAAAAACCATCTTCAAAAATAAATAAAGTGTATTCCCAGTGGCGTGGAGTCCCAACCCTTACAAAAGTGAGGGTACTAAAAACAATAGAAGTGGTGGGGGAAAAATTCCAAAATAAATTATTATATGTTTTGGGGGTCTATAGTGGGCAGGAAATACAAAAAACATTGTTTTCCTTTTGTAATTTTACACTCTGGTCTGAAAGGGATATCAAACAGTTTCTCTCCGGGCATGGTGCCTTACGGGTGAGTTTGGCTAGGTTTCGTCTGGTCGAGTCAATGCCCAGATTGTGGGGCTGATGATACAGTGAACCACATTCTCCATGTCTGTCCCCGATATGAGGTCGAACGTTCACGAGCTGTTAGGGAACTTGAGAGAATACATATCTTTCTGGATCTCTGTATTAATTGGATGATCCGTGAGCTATAGTGGCTGGTTTTCTTTGCGGTGTGCAGGTTTGCAGAGGGTTTAATCGAGGTATTTGATCGTGGTAGGATCTCGGGTGGCTAGGGTTCCGGCCTAGGTATTGGACTGGTTGAAGGTAGGCGCATTGGCATCGTGCCACGGTTATATTAGTATTGTTTGTGATTCGATTTGGGGCTTTCGCTGGTGGGGGTGGCCACGCTGCCGGGGTATGGTAGCCCGTGTGACCGCGGGTGTGGCTTCGTTCCGCCGGTGGCGGTCCTGATTGTGATTTGCTAATGCCATTCGAGACTCCATGATGTTACCGGGTGGGGGTGCGGAGTTTGCCCCGGCTCCTTCACGGACCGGAATGGAGTTACGTTCCCCTTGTTAGGTGACCTAAATTGGTCGACTATTTGGGTGTAGGTCTGAATTTCTATGTTGCATAAAACATAATTTTGATTGGTATGAGTGTAGCACTGATTTAACTTTCAACTCGTTCGTTTTCTGAGGTATTCACAGTCACGAACGGTGCTGTCAAATTTGGACTAGGTGCGGGGTTCGCGCTTCCGCGGTTTCGGTCAGCTAGTTTGAAAGAATCATGTTAGGTTGGATATGAAGATGTCCGTTTGAAGCGTACGTGAAGGCAAACTTTGATCTGTATTTTACTGATCCAAATGTCTGCTGAGGCATTTACATCGGTAGCATCCCGACCGAGGCCTGGCTGATGACTGTGAGATGTTATCAGTTAGAGGGTCTAAAGACGACCTCCGGTAAAGCCAGTCAGGGCTCGTTGTGCAACCCCGACGACGTGTATGTAGGACACTGTTCTTGCAGAAAATCGCACCGGTATTGCAAAGCAAGTTTACAGTACGGAGCTAGAGGCTGAGTACGAGGAGGACGAAATAGAAGAAGACAGAAGTAATTCCCTGGCCGCCTAAACGTGGGAACTCCCGGCGGAGGCCAACATCCTCGCCGGAGCAGCAGGCATGGCCGGCTCGCCGAAGGAGCCGCTAGTCGCGGACACTACCTTCCCGCTCCAGCTCGCCGGTCTTCAATCCTGGCCAGCGGACTCAGTAGCAGGAGCCGGCTCAGCGTGGGATCGCTCGGGTAAACCGCCTCGGCCGTACCGGCGAAAGACGAACGAGCCGACCCGACACTGCGGGGCTCTGGGGGCCACCACTGCCACGCTGTATTGGGGACCCAACTGCCGCTGAGGGGAAACCCGGTCTGATTTCAATAGACGAGCCGAAAACTCTCCGATTTCGCCGGAGATCAGCTTCCGAACCCAACAGCTCTTCTCAGAGCTAACGTAAAAAACGGCCCTTTTCAGGGCTACCACAAGTTGTGGAAGTTGTTATAAATTACAACGAGCCGTCGAAGCCATTCGACGACAAGTGGCGCCAAGATCGTCTGGACATAGCCACGCCTCTGCTGACCACATGTTAGCCGACAGACCAACACACAAGGCGCCCAACAACATTGACTGCCTGGTTTCCTGCAGCATTTCCGCCGGTGATAACGGCAACCTTCAGCGGCCTCACACATGAGGACCCAGAACTGTTCCTCTCTAGTCTACAAACTCAGTTACAATGGTCTAGAAACTCAGTGCCTGTTGAGCAATGGGCCGAGTACGCCGAAGGACAGCTGAAAGGAGAGGCTCTGTCCTGGGACAAGCAACACAAAGACCTACAATTCGATTGGTCCTAGTTCATCGACCGATTTCGGCATCAATATCACCACCAGCAACTACTGCCAAGCTCTGGTCTCAACTTTACGGACAAACGCAAGGAGCTAATGAATCAAAGGAGCTTTTCCTGTTGCAGAAGAGGAAACTCATTCACCGACTAGTTCCCGGTAGTGAAGTTGTCTTCCTACCAATATTGCTGGAGCACCTCAGACCTCAAATTCGATTTTCGTCGCGAGCGGCAACCATCCATGATATTGACGACTTGCTGCATCGGGCCATCATCATCGAAGCAGACGAACAGGAGATACAAGCTACAATGTTGAAGAGTACTCACGAAATCCGCGTTAGTTTTGGGCGGAGCTCGCTGGATTGAGTAGGTGAGCTTGGCTTTGTCGTGTCATTACTGCCTGGAGCGCCATTTCCGAAAAGTCGCAGCAGGGAAACGAGTAAGGGTCCCGGCTGTGGAGCCCACCGGGGCCCTCATTCAACTAGGCTCAAACATTCCTAGAATCACCGCTGAAGTAGCAGGACGATTCACGAAAGCAGCCATAGATTCTGCAACTAACCTCAGCTTTGGAACCGAAGAGCTTGGCTGTTATCGTGGCAAGCCAATTCCAACACAGATATCAAGATATCGATGGCATTGAATTCTATTTCCTGTCGTACCACGGGAGTTGTGCAAATAGAGCTTCTCTGCGGCGACACGAAAATTCCCACAACGCTTCTGCTAGTCCCGGAGCTTCGAGAAGAAATCATCTTTAGGGCACGACTAGCTGAAGGAGAAACAAGCCGTGTTGAACTACAGTCGTAGCTGCCTCCCACCTAGGCAGGGAAAACCGCAAAACCATTTTTTGGCATGGTCGACCAGAACCTACAGCATCGAAACTGGTCGGCAGTGAAAAGTAGAGCATCCGCTAAGGTAAAGACAAGATTGGAGACGGTGTTGAAGCGGCACCAGGGAGTATTTTCCAGCACTTTTGCAACCAATTAGGTCAGTAGTACATGGATCCGCCTTCGGGAAGGAAGCCGGCCGTTTCGTTTACCGAAGTACCGGTATTTTACAGATGTTTAGATTTTTTCAAAATTCCAGGTACACGTGTTAAACAAAAGTAACAATCAGTTATATGATCCTTTGGTTCACGCCAAACCATAGGTACACCAAATGAAAAAGCCTTCCATGTACCTTTCAGCCATGTTCTCTTAAATATACAGAACAATTAGTGCATTCTATATGAGGAGCCCATGTGTTATCCTAATCACCAACTTTACACTGAAAGTACAAATGATATGATTTTTTAATTAAAGGTGTAATGTTTTTTCTTTTTGATTTTACAGTAAACTCACCACATACATAACAAAAGGCATCCACATCATTTACACAATATCGAGGCATTATGATACTGCACTGTTAACAAACTCACGACAGCAATAAGACTGAGCAAAATTAATTCATTCCTAAATCCAGTGCTTAATACAAACAACACAGCTGTTTTCAGCTACATGTTTTGCTGTTGCACAGACATTATTAATCTTGTCCATGAAAGCTCACTCTTCAGTATTAGATATGATGTCATAATATGTGACTATGATTTGATTTAATTCTTTGTCTAGTATTTTTTATTTATAGCTTACCAATTACGTTAACCTTTTGTTAACATAATTTTAAACAATAAAAAATGAGCTAACAAAATACAATATAAAGCTTAAAATGCTAACTATACATTGAAAAATGAAAAAAATCCTTTAATTAAAATTTAAAATTCTTTAAGAAATGGTGGTGATAGAAATATTCTGAGTTCACATTCATTTACAGCATCAAAAAACAGATTAAAATAATGTATCACCTGTTAGGAAACAAAAATGATGTTTATCAGTGTAATCAGTACCGAGTACTACAATTACTTAAGAGAAAATTTAATGTTGAGATGTGTGGTAAAATAATAATCGTATTTATTGGTTCCTTTGGTGGATTTGTAAATATTTTAATGTGATTAGGTGACATTCATGTCTTTTGTATGCTAGGTGTAAAATCTTCATTTGTGCTTAATATTTTGCACATTTTTTTTGTGATAATTTGCAGAGGTTATTCTGACATGTTAGTGCTTATACATATTATAAGTGCTGTTTGTATTGACGAATGAATGTGAGTTTGTCTGATGGAGTATTTAGTGCAGTCACTGCCATTAAATTCTGATATTTCTTTGTTGTGTTCTTCATTATTTATTTATGAGATCATATAAGCACATTGTATAAGATGACTATTTACACTCTGGATGTTTACAGTATATTTTTAAAAAAATTTTAACTTAGAAAGTAAGTTGCTGTTGACTTCTTGTATTTCACTTTTCATTTTTGCGATCTGTATATTTAACTTTTATCCTTTCTTGAACATAGAAAATTAACTTTTAACTTTTTCATTTTTGCTTGGGATTGCATAATATAATAAAAATAAATAGAACTGTCCTTTATTGAACACAAATAACATAAAACAGATCTGAATGTAGGATACAATACTCATAGTCATTAGACTATCTAAGAAGTGATAACAATATTATAAAACCTGAAAATAAGAATAACTTACAATCATAAGTATATGAGGTGCGGCTAATAAATAACAAGCCTAATGCTGTAAAATATTTTTAATTTATACATATTCAGTTATTATCCCCTTCAATATACATCCCTCCTCTATCCCTACAACACTCCATGCAAATTTTCCATTGTTCGAAACAGTGCTGGAAGTCTTCTTCTATGAGCTCTTTCATGATACATTTTCTTTCACAGCTTCTATGGTTAGAAATCTAGTTCCTTTTAATGCAAATATGATCTTGGGGAACAGATGTCACATGGTGCCAGGTCAGGAGAATAAGGTGGATGGTCTAACACTGGGATGTTATACTTGGCTAGAAATGTCTTGACAGACAATGCAGTGTGAGCTGGTGTGTTGTCCTGTCGAAGAACCCATGACTTGTTCTTCCACAATTCAAGGGTCTTTTCTTCTTATTTTTTCAGAGTTGAGCAAGGACCTCAAGGTAGTAATGTTGATAATTAATGTTGATTAATAGTTTGACCTTCAGGAACCCAGTGAAGGTACACAATTCCACAAATATTGAAAAAAAAAAACAATCATCGTTCTGTATTTTGATTTGCTCATTTGAGGTTTTTCAGCTCTCAGTGAAGTTGAGGCCTTCTAATGCATGGATTGACGCTTAGTTTCTGGATCATATGTGAAAAACAAAGTTCATCACATGTTATCACTCTTTCCAAGAAGTGTCAGAACAAACATTTTCATGAGCTTCTTTTTTTTCGATTGTGAGAATTTTAGGCACCATTTTCGTATGTTGAAATTGTTATGTAAAATTTGCCTTACGCATTTTTTGTCAATTCCAACAGTTTCAGCAATCACACGAATAATTAACAGACGGTCAGATCTGATCAGATTACCAATTTTTTCAATATTTTTATCCGTTTTTGACATGGAAGAGCAACCCGGGCAAACATCATCTTCAATGTCTTCTCGGCCATCTTGGAAACGCTTAAACCACTCAAAAACCCGCGCACGTGATAAACATTCATTGCCATATACTTTTTTTAATCAATGATAAGTTTCAGTACAGGTTTTTCCAAGTTTCATATGAAATTTCACAATTCTTTGCTCTAATAAAACAATAACCATTTTTTTTTGGCAAAAAAAAAAAAACACCGATGTTATCCAAATGAAGGCCACAGCCAGACTAATGTCTACAGAAACTGGAGTGGTAACAATCGAAGACGTTTCACAGCTGTCAGTCATACAAATTTGGCACATGTGCAGTTCTTCTATAGCAGCATTAGTCTCTTTAATAGCCACACCTTGTATGACATAAAAAGAAGGAAATATAAACCTCTACTACAATAACATTAACTAAATTAAAAAATAGATTCTTATCTACACCACCATCGCCCCTGCCACCTCCACTACTGTGTTTATAATGCCAGACTTCGTAGCTGCACAATCTTAGAACAATCCAATAATATTTACAAATATACGCAAAATTATTGCTTCACAATAAAGTATGACATTAACAGATTTGTAATATAACTGTACCCACACTTCCAGTCTTCTTTGCATTACCGACAATAGAACCCCCACAGCAATGACAGTAAAATAAAATAACAATACTTCAATAACTTTTATTTAAATTATAATTAAATTGTACTACATTAGCCAAATTTTTTTTATGTTATGTGTTTAAAACCACTGAAAATCCAAAAGTAATATAAAATGAAAAAAATTCATAAAATGCAAAAATAATATACAATTAACACATACATGCTGACAGTAGTAGTGTGCCTACAATCTAGCTGCACTATTTAGAACCCAAAATTAATTTTTATAAATAAACAAAAAATAAATACAAAGAATAGTTACATAAATAAGAAATAAACCTCTGTTACAACAACGTATAAAATTAATATTTAAAATTTTGAATTAGATTGTACCTAAACTGCCTACAATTGAATTTAATAGTAAAAACTAAAATATTCTTCTATAGATTAATGGTTATGTCTATGAAAACTCAATCTTCATATTTAAAAAATAGTTTTAATGTAAATTTAAAAGCGGTAAACATTTATTTTATATTAAAATTATATGCTCACTTAAGATCAGAAACAAAATGTATACTTAATTAAAAATTACGTAAGTAGTTCAACAAAACATCACAGAAATAATCTAACCAATTCTGAGCCACATTTCACTTAAAAATTAAAACAAAAAATAGTTTTATATGTTACTCTTTTAAAATACTATAACTGTGAAAACAAGTACTAGTTAACATAAATACAACTTATCACTTACAAAGAACTGGAGAACTATTAAAAAATACATAAACATGAAGGGTAGGATAACACAACAAATATTCTTAATCAAAGCAACATCAGCACCCTGTGGTAGTTAACCCCCCCGCCGACCGTTTTGATTTATAATACAGTTATTAACCATAACATGCAAAATTTTACATATAAATGTAAAAAAAATGTTCAAAACACAAAAGGAACAAATACACAACATTTTACAAAAACAACATACTAAACAGTTATTTTACTGGGTTTCCTAACACTCTACACAAACAACATCTGCAACAGAACTGAAAAAGAATTGGATTACAGCCTTAAAAAAGTCTTTGGAAGCATAATTCCAGGTATTTAAAAATTGTCATGAATTTTATTTAACAAGAATGTTATTTAAATAAAATTTTATTAAGTAATTTTGCCATGCTACCAATTTTACGTTTTCTGAATTGTTCATTATTCAAAACAAAAACTTTAACAGAACTAAAAAACTGGAAATTAAACAACAGCCAACACAGGAGATTTCTAACTAAATTGATCTAAAACCCTAACACATAAGGAACACCGATTATTGTTAAACATACAGAACAAACCCACAAGAAATACATTTAAAAAAAAGTAAAATGAGACTAAAGCAGGGCAGATTTTGCACAAAAGACTTAACATATATACCAAATTAGAAATTCAACAATCATTTAGGGGATAATATTTTGTCTAAAAACTAAGCTTAATAAAATTCAGTCACAACAAACACTTAAGTACCCGCCATGTGACTGTCAATTCGGTTCTTTAAAAACGAATAGTTTGTATTTCTGTATAACTTTAGTATTTCTCCGTAAAAATGCAAAACAAAATCATCATTTTTTAACAAAGTGGATGTTAAAAACATAACTACCTTTCGAAAGAATACACTACTAACAATAATCTTCCAGAATCAATTTGAAATGGCAAAAGACTGACATTATTTAAATGGTCAAGGGAAAAAATCCACAATTTAGCAATGAGAATAACATTACAAAAAACAATTGTACCTGTTAAGAGTAATAAAACATCAATCATACCTAATTGCTTGTCGAGAACACTTAAAATATTTCGATGAATATAATGTAAACATCTTCACAAACCTAACAGTCATGTACAACAAATCTCAACTTAGTAACAACGCAATTTGGCCAACATTGCGGAAACTAAACATGGTCTTAACAATGCAATTAATTATTAAAAAAATAATAAAGAAAAATATCCGTTTTTTTTGAAAATGAAACATCAGTTTTTTAGAAATTTAACTTTATCTTTTAAGTATTATTTGTGAAGTTTAAATTTTCAGAACGTATAATCCAAAATGTTCCGAAAAAAATTTCACAGTGAATTAACACAATATAAAAATTTTCCAGTGGATCTCTAGAATGGATATCTTTTATGTTTTGATCGTGCGTATCGTTCTCAGCTGCTGGTCGAATTTTTGTTACGCTTAATTTAAAAGTCATGAGATATTAAAAATACACGTGACTGTTGTAATTTAAATTATTTATAACCATGTGTTAGTAACTCTTTTTTTTAATATTCAAAAATTAATAACGGCTGACTTTCAATATATTTGTAAATTGTGCTTCAAAATATTCATCGTGAAACTAATTGTTCCACTCCTTCCTGTCAAAGAAATTACCGTTGGTGGTGTGAATGAAACCTTAAAATGGTTAGCAAACCCTTTTTGTAGTATATGATCTTATAATTTATTATGTTTGTTCATTTAATGTGTTTTTTTTTTCATATTGTTTAAGTACGTCAAAATTCTGACTGTGTAAGAGTGCATGTTGTGATTATTTTCTATGCGTGTTTTATTTGTAAGAACTGAGTTTATTCTCTGTATCCATGAGTGAAGAGAAATTCAGTATGATTAGTACTTGTGTCTCGTGACAGGACGGTGAGGAGCCATGAACTCGATCGAATGAGCCGATCGCTTGCTCGAGTTCTCCTCACAGTCGAGCCACGCGCGTATTTCAAATTCAACTTCTAATAAAGAAATGACGACTTGAACGTGAATTAAATTGACGGCTTTTTGTTTTTAACATTTAAAACAACAATTTTGACATTTAAAAAATTATCATAATTTTTAGTTATACTTATTTATGAAAAATTATTTACAGTTATTTTTGAATAAAAAATAAATATTTGATTAATTATAAATGTATTATTTCGATTATTTTTATCTTAATAAAATAATAAGAAAAGTAAGATAAAAATAATCGAAATAATACACTTATAATTAATCAATATTTATTTTTTATTCAAAAATAATTGTAAATAATTTGTTCATAATTATTTTTTTCAAAAAGAATTATTTAAAACAAAAACTTCTGCCTAAAATATTAAACTAATAATAAGGGCTTAAAAAAGATAATTAAAAAAATAACAATTTGTAAAAAATATTATGCCAATATAACATTTTGTGAAGAAAAGTGGGACAGGTGATTTAATGATAAGCTACTGTGTGAAATCATACTCTTGTGATGACAAAGTTCACTTCTGAGGTGCTGATATATATAATTTAACAGGACCAATATAACAGACCAGGTTAATGGGTTTCTTCCAGTTATAAAGAAAGAAAGGGAAAGTAAACAAGAATCTAGAAGGAACTAAAAGGGATTATTTTCTTAAAATAACAGGTCCGTTTAACAATCTGTTCTTTGTAATATAGACAATGGAACTACTGAAAGCTCTTGTTTGACCAGAAGGATTACCGGAGTTACCTGAATAAGAACTTAAAGAAAAACCTAAAAGTGCGGACAATGAGAATTATTACGCTTCAACAATTAAAGGGACAAGTTGGGTGCTGGTTCTGTAAGCAGGGAATATAAATACTGCCAGGGACCAGTGGACAGAGTAGTAGTTTTGCAAGGGTGTGTTTGTTGCAGTTGCAATAACAAGCAATAATCAGTAAGCGTGTGGTAACAATGAGTGAAAAGTACGTCATGAGTATTCCAGTGTGGACAGTGAGTGATTGCAAGAAGTTGTTCAGTGAGTTATTGGTAAACAGTAGTAGTGAAAGTGATTTGTTGTAAAAATGAAACATTGCAAAGTGAAACATTATAAAGTGAAAGTGAAAGTAACAGTATAGTATTCATAAAGTGTAGGGTAGTTCTTTTATAAACAATAAAAGTAATAATACTTGCAAAAATTGAACTGTATGAACTTAAAACTTTTCCAGTGTTATCTTGTTATTAATGCAATATTAGTTTCTAACAGTCATTATAACGCTTTTATAATGGGGTATTCCATTTTAATTCCACAAATTTTCAAAACTTTTATTGTATCACTATTTTTAATTTTAAAGATATTTGGTATATGATAACTACCCACCTTGTAGAGACCAAAAAATTTTTTTTATATTTAAAAAAAAATTTTCTGGACTAATATACAATTTTCTAACTGGCCAACAGGTAAAAATAGCTATTTTCATAACTTTTTCCATGAGCTGTAGCATTCTTATTTTACATCATACAGAGGTAAAAAAAGGCTTTTTGGAATAAGTAACGATGGAACTTCTTCTTAGTGTACTCATAATTCATTTTGTTGCATAACCAAACCTTGTAGTATTTATTGAAGTTACGTTTACAGATTGTTGTTTTTTCAAATTTTGGGCCCAAAATAAATAATGAAGGGCTTAGGGTAATAGGCCTGTTTTTTACCTTTTATTTCTTAAGTACAAGTAGTACTTATGAAAAAAATTGGACTGTTATTGAGTGTCCTTCATTAAAAAAAAATGGCCGCCAAATCGTAAGATTTTGAAAATGTCTCATGTTTGGGGCCCAGAAACCACATGTGGGATTGGTGGCAAAACAGAGTTTTGCCACAATGTTTACAACAGTAAGTACATTTAATGTACTTTAAAGCCATATAAAATTTATTTTGTTACTCAAAGGGTAAGGGCTTTTAAAGCCTTAAAAACTGCTAAAATCACTGTTCCTTCTAACTGTGAATAATGTATCCAAAAATACTGTTTGTATTTTTTTCAGATTATAAATATTACAACTAAACTCATTAGAATGAATAAATTGACAATTAATAAATAGGCAATTACAAAATGATAAATAGTCAATTACAGAATGATAAATGATAATAATTACAAAATGATAAACATTTCATGTACATTAACAAGTTGTTCAATTCATTTTTACCTTATTTTACTCCTGCTAATGGAAGTTATGAATAAATCTTGCACTTTTTGGTAACAAACTTAACTAACATATAGCTTATTGCTCCTGCCATTTTTTTATTTAGTCCTCATTCATCTTTGGTGCAATGTTGTGTCCTCTTCCAGTAGTTGATAGAAAAGCTCTGAAGGCTTGAGAATCTTTAAAATATTTTCCAGTTGAACCCATATTTGATTATCCTCAATGATTTCTTGAATGAAATACTAGGATCCTGCGGTTGGAAAAAGTGAATTAGATATTCCTCTTCATTTTCATGTATTTTGATTTCAATGACTTCGCCTAACCATCACTTGCCATCGTATTCTCAGCAGACATAATTTTTATATTTTGGTTTTGGTTAACCTATAAAGCAATCAGAAACACTATTGTCCTTGTGTACTGATATTAAAGTAAATGTTTCTGATTCAAAGGTCGCCTGGACTTTCAGAATACATTTCTGACTTGTTAGAACATAGCTGTGAAAGGTTCTTGTTTCTGGGACTGTGCTGATTACTTGATAATTAGAACTGAGGTATTCTTCAGTCTCTTGAACATCTTTATTAGAGCAGAAAATAATTTTATTTTTCTAATATTGTCTTTGCAATAATTATACATTTCAGAAGGTGTAACAATTTTATTGTTGATTGTCCTTTGACAGCTTGCTTCAGTCACAGTTCATTTTACCGTTCCACCAATACCATCACATGGTTATTTTCCACGTTATGAAGCAATAAAATGCCATTCAGCTGCGATTTCAAAATCTTCTTGATTGTAGCACAAATTTATGAAATTTTTTTTGTTTTTATACTGGGCTGAGGAGCCATCAGAAAAGTAAATAAATTTTTTAACTTGTGGCAACAATGTTTTTACTTTATTTATAACTTGCTTTTGGAAGCAGAACGATGTAGTATTGTGCTTCAAGTAATCACTAATCACACAGTAGCTTTGGTTTTCTAATTTTCCTTCTTTTTTAAAATATATGAGAAATGGATGTACTGTGGCATAAGTTTTTGACCAGTTATATGATGACTTCATCCTGTATCACAAAAGGAAAATTTTGAGAGAAGTCTCCCATTACAATATATTGAAAAGATAAAGATGCTACGATTTGCTGATGATATAGTAATTCTAGCCGAGAATAAAAAGGATTTAGAAGAAACAATGAACGGCATAGATGAAGTCCTACGCAAGAACTATCGCATGAAAATAAACAAGAACAAAACAAAAGTAATGAAATGTAGTAGGAATAACAAAGATGGACCTCTGAATGTGAAAATAGGAGGAGAAAAGATTATGGAGGTAGAAGAATTTTGTTATTTGGGAAGTAGAATTACTAAAGATGGACGAAGCAGGAGCGATATAAAATGCCGAATAGCACAAGCGAAACGAGCCTTTAGTAAGAAATATAATTTGTTTGCAACAAAAATTAATTTAAATGTCAGGAAAAGATTTTTGAAAGTATTTGTTTGGAGTGTCGCTTTATATGGAAGTGAAACTTGGGTGATCGGAGTATCTTATAAGAAAAGATTAGAAGCTTTTGAAATGTGGTGCTATAGGAGAATGTTAAAAATCAGATGGGATAAAGTGACAAATGAAGAGGTATTGCGGCAAATAGATGAGGAAAGAAGCATTTGGAAACATATAGTTAAAAGAAGAGACAGACTAATAGGCCACATACTAAGGCATACTGGAATAGTCGCTTTAATATTGGAAGGACAGGTAGAAGGAAAAAATTGTGTAGGCAGGCCACGTTTGGAATATGTAAAACAAATTGTTAGGGATGTAGGATGTAGAGGGTATACTGAAATGAAACGACTAGCACTAGATAGGGAATCTTGGAGAGCTGCATCAAACCAGTCAAATGACTGAAGACAAAAAAAACAATATATTCACCCTCCAACAATTTTTTTTTTTTATGTTGAGTAAATTAGTTTGTTTCTTTGCAACAAAATGATGCCTTTTTAGATTATTTAAATTTTCAGTAAGTTTATCTGAGTACTTTTGAAATGGAAGAATTTGAGTAGTTAGTTCACAACAACACTCAACAGAAACCCACTGTTTGAAGGTAATTTCAGAATCAAAATCATCCCAGCTCTTGCAGTAATCTGAGCACTTCATTAGTGACTGGACATTTTTCACACTGTAACAGCATGCACATTCCATTTTCTATATCACATACCATGGTTGAAAGGAGAATTTTATAATCAAATTTCATTTTTAGGGCAGATAATATCAGTTTTAAATTTTGGTGGGTGACACACACACAGAGGGAGAGAGAAAGAGGGAGTATCTGACCCACCAGCCAGAACACAAAATCAGCAAATTTTGAAAAACTGATTTTTAAATTATTTTTCTTTGAAGGCTGTATACAATTCTTTTAAGTTACATAAGATCAGCCTTTTTTGAATATTATTTTTCTTCCCATCAGCTTATCTTACAGAGACAAATCCTTCTTGCCTGGCATCATTCGGCTGTGCTCATCATTCTAGTAAAAATCTTGGACAATTTAATTGTCATTTTCATCAATTACGTGACTGGATATCTTTTTGCTGATTTGTGGCAAAATTCCACTTGTTTTTACTAATTGTTTGGATTGACGGGCTAAACACTTAACTCATTTTGAATTTTTTGAATGCTCCAGATGCTTGGTAATATACTTAAAATATTAATTTTTTCCTTGGTTGATGTACGTTTTGGACGATTTGGACGAGGCTTCATTCAAAAAGACTGTAGGCTTGTCTTCAAGGCAGAAAAGCGTGATGCTGCTCGGTATCACGGGGTGTTTGAATTAGGCGCTGGTCTCTTTTAGAAGTTCTTGTTGGCGGGTTTAATCTTTCTGGATTTTGCATTATGCCGCGTCAAGGAATGAATACCTTGACGTGCAACGATGCTTCAAATTTTTTTTTGAGGGCGAAAAACGTTTGCACGTTATCATCGCCCGGATTTTTTTATGAAAAAAGAAATAAAAGTAATTAAAACTAATAGATAAATATCAGAGGTAAAATAAAAATAAAAATTTTATAAAAATAAAATAAATACAATTTAACAAATACAAATTACAATTTAACGAAATAATTATTCATTATTATTATACAATTTATAATAATTGTATAATTTATAATTGTGTAATATACAGTTAATAATTGTATATTATTATTATACAATTATTCATTATTATTATACAATTTAACGAGATGGGTGTAAAAGGCCAATTCTCGGATAACAAAAGCACTAAAAGAATACAAAAAAGCTAAAAAAAAATAAAAACACTAACATGAAACTTAAAACTAGGTTAAAAACTAAAATAGTAAAAATAAATAAAACTTAAAACTAATACAAAATATATAATAAAAAATTAAAACTAAGTTAAAAAACAAAACTTAAAAAAGGGTAATAAAACTTAAAACTATTATGTTTAAAGATTTACAACTAATATCACTAAAATCTTACAACAAACATCACAGACGAAATTTTTAAAACATAAAAGCAAAAAAATATATATATATAAAATTTGACAAATTCCGATAGGGATTGTAAAAGGCTCCCTATTCGGGTAACAAAAACAAAACACAGAACCATAGAAATTAAATTTTTATATTAAATTTTTTTGTGTTAACCCTACACTACGCAAAACCAGAAACATCCGGTTTAAAACTTCATTATCATTGCACAAGACACCACAGATGTTTCTGGGTAGTTTAAATTTACGACGCAATGCCGCATAACATATGCAGTCCACGACTATGTGGTGCACAGTCTTGCGGCAGTTCCATCGTGCGCATAGGGGTGCGTGTCCTCTTATCAGGTACTCGTGTGTCCTATCCGCAATCGACAGAGGACTACTTCCTCACGCCGAGATTTTCTACACGAGGAGTCCCATGGCAACACAGACTCTTTAATCTGCCGGAGTTTATTATCTACAGTAGCCATCCAGTCACCTTGCCACCTTGATCTTAAAGATTGTTTTACATAATTAGTACAATCAGAAGTAGCAACTCGAGTGGTGAAAGGAGGTTGATTTCATACGTCTTTGGCAGCGGAATCTGCATGTTCATTACCTGAAATCCCTACATTACCCAGCAAAAACTTACTTCTGTGTTGCGATTATTCAACTCAGCGATTGCGTTGTAAATTTCAATGACTATAGGATGTTTGGAATAATTGTTTTTTAAGGCTTGGAGGGCACTACACGAGTCACTGCAAATAAGGAATTTCTATATTTAGGGTTAATGATATTTAGAGCCTTATTTATAGCGTATAGTTAAGCGGTAAACACACTCGTAATACCGGGTAGACCAAACATATAAGTTCTTTCATTGAAAACAAATGCACAACCAACGGAATCGTTTTGTTTCGATCCATCGGTGTAAACCACCGCGTCTGGGTTCATCTTGGAGAGAACACATTGAAACATTTGCTGGAAGACAATAGGTAGTGTTGATTGTTTATTGTATGTCGTAAGGTCAAAAGTAAAATTTATAAGGTTTATTCCCCACGGAGGATATGAGCAAGGATACGTTGGAAAGAATGACATGTGTCAACATTTATATTCTGCAGCAGACGTCGGGTACGGACACCTACAGGTGCAGTACAACGTGGATGGTCCTCATACTTTCCCAAATTAGGATTTCTAAAGACTGAGTCAAAAGCCAGGTGATTTGGTTGACCTCTGAGACGAACAAAATAAGATAATAAAAACTGGTTTCGTCTAACCCAAAGTGATGGTTCACCACAGTCTGCAAGTAAGCTTGCGACAGGACTTGACCTAAACGCGCCTGTGGCACGCCGAAGGAAAGCATGATGTACACCATCCAGCATTTTAAGTACGGTTTGATGAGCTGAAGAGAGGCGACACAACCATAATCTAAACGAGAACGAACATAGGAATAGTAAAAACGTATCATACCTGGCCTGTCGGCTCCCCAATTGATGTTAATAAGGATTCACATCATATCTAAAAGTTTGGAACATTTTGTTTATAGTTCTTTTATATGTTTGACCCAAGTAAGACGACTATCAAAAAATAAACATAAAAACTTGACGTAAGAAGATATAGCAATAAGCTCTCCGGGTTTTGTAGTCGAGAAAAGACTACACACTTTGTTTTGTTTGATGAAAATGTGAAACCAGTAATCCTGGACCAAGCTTCAAGGTGAGATATAGTGTTCTGTAGTAGTTTCTCTGCTGTGGGTGTTGAACGGCTCGCAATTAAATAGCAAAATCGTCAACAAATAGAGAACTTTAGACAGGAGCCTGCACACAATTGGTAAAATACTGTTTATGGCTACAGAAAATAAGGTGGTACTTAATGCACTACCTTGAGGCACTCCATTCTCCAAGATGACACTACCTGATAGCAAATCGTTTATACGAACACGAAACGATCGGTGATTTAAGAATCCCCGGATAAAAGCAAGCATATTGCCCTTGATTCCCCATTCTTTGTGGGTGTTAAGAATACCACGTCGCCAGGCCGTGTTGTACGCCTTTATTATATCAAAGAAGATAGCGACGAGGTGCTGATGGTTTAGGAAAGCGTTTTGAATGGCTGTTTCCATTGATACTAAATGGTCAATGGAAGATCATCCTTGTCGGAAACCACACTGTTCTGGAGATAGAAAGCCATGTCTCTCCAAGTACCACGTAAGCCTGCGGTTTACCATTCTCTCCATTATTTTACACAAAACGCTTGTTAAAAAGATAGGGCGGCAGCTTGAGGGGTTGGTTTTGTCTTTACCAAGTATTAGTACTGGTATAATAAATGCTTCTGACCAGCCGGGTGGGAAGACTTGTTCGGAGAATAAACCATTGTAAATATTCAAAAGATGTTGCAGTGCTGAATTAGGAAGGTGTGAAAACATGGCAAGGCGAATGTTGTCCGGTCCAGGGGAAATGTCACGTGAGTTTTTAAATGCGTGTAACAATTCTTTAAATACGAATGGGGTGTTTAATTCACCAACCGAATCACCAACGTTTAACGATAATACTTCTGACTGTATCTTGTACCTTTGAAAATCGTTATTATATGATGAAGTGAGAGACACCGAGCGGAAAGATTTTGCTAAAGTATTTGCCACAGCAGAAGATGATGAAAGGACTTTTCCTTCATCAATAAGACCAAAAATAGATTGTTTCGGTGATCCAAAAATTGCACGGATTTTTTCCACACAGTAGACGTGGGAGTAGTGCGAGAGAAAGTGCTCACATATTTCGTCCATGAACTCTTCTTAGCGTTCAAGAATACTCGACGGCATACCGCTATGGCCCTGCGATATAAATTTAGATGTTCAGTTGTAGGCCTATGATTAAATTTGCGTAGTGACTGCCGTCGATTCCTAATAACATATTTGCAGTCATCATTCCACTATGGAACGGAGGAACGTCTAGGATTACCCGATGTTTGTGGGATATATCTGTTGGCATTCTCAAGTATCATGGACGTAAAAGAGGAACATTAGTCAAGGATGTTCGCACCATCGTCATACTGTGATTGGAAGGCTTTATGGTATCCATTCCAATCCGCCTTTTCAACAATCCATCTCCGTGGCCTTCTTTTAACCTGGCGGTCTACACCGAAACCAATAATAATTGGTCTGTGATCACTGCCGTGAAAGTCATCACAAACAGACCAATTAAGATGAGGGGGTAAATTCGGTGAGCATATGGAGAGATCGATGTTAGATACAGTACCAGATGATAAAGACATGAATGTGTGTGATCCATTATTCAGTAGATAAAGGTCCAAGTTTTGTATAACTCTGCTTATCATATTTCCTTGAGTAGAGCAGAAGGTTAAGCCCCAGGAAATATGCTGGGCATTGAAGTCTCCTACTATTAACGATGGAGATGGTATTTGCGTGAGGAGATTTGAGACATCTAGAGCACTGAACTCAATGTTCAGTGAGAGATACAGATTGCAGATATGCAATTTGAAGGGGATAGAGACCTTTACTGCAACAGCAGGAATGAGAATGGTTAGTTGAATCCTTGAAGTCGACACCCCCATTCTTCATGAAAATAGCCATTCCACCACTCTCTCAACTGTCTGCTACATAGTCGTATCTCTCACAGAAGTATCCTCGGAGTGTTATTGGGGCATGTTGTAGAATATGAGTTTCTTGGAAACACATGATTAGTGGATGATGTGCATGCGCCAGTACTCTAATATCTAGCGGGACTGAAGATCTCTAACATTCCACTGAATAATGTTCATAAGGGTAAAAAAAAATAAGAAAAAAAAATTATAAATAATAAAAAAATAAAATAAATAAATTTAGGAAACTATATAAAAATTAGTTGTACGTGATTCGGTTTTTCTTTTTTGTATTTTTTATTTTAAAAACTTCCGATGCCCTGGGGTCGGGTGGTTCTTCAACCATATCCTCCAGTATATGAGGCGAGTGGAGGAGATTTATTTGAATGGGATGCCGCAGTTGACATCCCAGAGGGGGTGGTTATGTGGGTTCCCTTTATGGGGAGCTTATTAGGTGGCATACTGCTAGCTACGATAGTCCCTGCCGATACCGGGAAGACTTTAATAACAGGGACTTTCGTATACATCACACTGTTGAATTTAATAACTGTGACGTAAGACTTTTTATTCATCTCTCTCAGCTCTGAAAAAATGGCTGTAATTGAAGCTACTTGATCAGAAAGCATGTGAAAAAGTTTTTTAAGTTCACTGTAGGATCCCCACTGCTGTTTATAACACTTATAGGAGTTTGTTTCGATGTAGCGATGGCAAAAGATACATCTGGTTTAACCAGGTTACGTGAATTATTTAACTTTTTATATTCTCTGTGTGCAGCTAGCACTATAACTTCTACACAGTACAGATATTGAGAATAGCCTTTTCTCCTTTAAAGGTAGGGCGAACTCGGGAGCGGGCTGTATGTAAACCACTGAAGATCACACATTTTTTGCTTCTTCGCAGTTGTCTTGAAGGGCGGTGCATATCAAGTGTAATCTGCGAATTTAAATGTGTCTCCATTAGTTTAATATTTATCAGCTTCCCTATTTTTATTGGATTCATATTGAAGTAATCTTGGAGGGCGATGCATATCAAGAGTAATCTGCGATTTTGAATGTGTCTCCATTGGTTTAAAATTTATCAGCTTCCCTACTGTTATTGTTTACATTATAAAAAATCTTTGAAGCGTGGTGCATATCAAGTGTAATCTGCTATTTTCAATGTGTCTCCATTAGTGTAATATTTAGCGCCTATCCCATTTTTATTGGAGACTTATTGAATTTATCTTAGACAGCAGTGCATATCAAGTATTATCTTCGATTTTGAATTTGTCTCCATTCATTTAATATTTATCAGCTTCCCTATTATTATTGTATACATATTGAAGTAACCTTGTAGGGCTGTGCATATCAGGCATAATTGGCGATTTTTAATGTGTCTCTATTTCATTTATATTTATCGGCTAGGCTTTATTTATTGGATACATATTGAAGGAATATCGGAAGGCGGTGTATATCAAGTGCAATATTCGATTTTTAATGTGCCTCCATTCATTTGATATTTATCAGCCTCATGATTTTCAATGTGCTCCCATCGTTTAATATTTATCAGATTCTCTATTGGTATTGCATACATATTGAAGTAATATTTGAGGGCGGTGTATATAAAGTGTAATATTCAATTTTGAATATGTCCCCATTCGTTTAATATGTATCAGGTTCACTGTTGTTATCGGATACATATTGAAATAATCTTGGAAGGCGCTGCATATCAAGTATAATCTGTGATTTTGAATGTGACTCCATTGGTTTAATATTTATCATCTTTCCTGCTGTTATTTGAAACATTGAGAAGTAATCTTGGAAGGCAGTTCATATCAAGTGTCATTTACGATTTTGAATATGTTTTCATTGGTATAATATTTACCAGCTTCCCTATTTTTATTCGATAAATAATGAAGTAATCCTGGAGGGCGGTCCATATCAAGTGTAATCTACGATGTGAATTTGTCTCCATTTGTTTAAATTTATCAGCTTCCCAATAGTTATTGGATACATATTGAAGTAATCTTGAAAGGTATCGCATACAAAATGAACACTGCTATTTTCAATGTTTCTCCATAGTTTAATATCTATCAGCTTCCTTATTGTTATTGGATACATATTGAAATAATCTTGGAAAGTGATGCATATCAAGTGTAATAGGGATTTTAAATGTTCTCCATTGTTTTAAGAATTATCAGTTTCCCTATTGTTATAAGATAAATATTGAAGTAATCTTGGAGGGCAGTGGATAGAAAGTGAAATCTGCAATTTTGAATGTGCGTCCATTGGTATAACATTTATCGTCTTCTATAATGTTATTGGATATATATTTAAGTAATCATAAAGAACGGTGCATAAGAATCTAATCTAATATTTGAATGTGTCTCTATTGGTGAATAATTTATGAGCTTCACTATATTTATTGGATACATATTGAAGTAATCTTACAGAGTATTGGATATGAAGTGTAATAAGTGATTTCGATTATGTCCATTGGTGTAATATTTATCAGCATCCCTATTGTTATTGGATACAAAATGAAGTTATCATGGAGGGCGATGCATAACAAGTGTAATCTGCTATTTTGAATGTGTCGCCATTGGTTTATTATTTATCAGCTTCCATATTATTATTGGATTCATGTTGAAGTAAGCTTGAGGGCCGTGCATATCAGTTATAAGCGAGAATTTTGAATGTGCCTCCATTCATTTAATATTTATCAGATTCCCTATTCTAATTATTTGATACTTATTTAAGTAATCTTGGAGATCGGTGCAAATCTAACATAATCCGCGATTTTGAATGTGTCTCCCATGGTTTAATATTTTTCAGATCCTCTATTGGTATTGCATACATATTGAAGTAATCTTTGAGGGCAGTGTATATAATTTGAGAGTAATTTCATTCAGAGTGGTGTAATATTTATCAGCATCCCTATTGTTATTGGATACATAATGAAGTTATCATGGAGGGCGGTGCATAACAAGTGTATTCTGCTATTTTGCATGTGTCTCCATTGGTTTAATATTTATCAGCTTCCCTATTGTTATTAAATACATATTGAAATAATATTGGAAAATTCGGTTTTTTGCTTGTAGTCTGGATGATCTCCCTTCAGATCGGAAAGACCTGGCAGAGAACCTTTCTTCAGCGGAAGCCGCTAAAAAGTCAATTCCCAGAGGTACGGGTCGAGAGAGAGTAGCTGAATGGTGAAGTCGGGACTTCACCGTGATGAAGTGGGCTGTAGACCGGCTCAGGAGAGCCACACAGCGTGCAGGTGATCCTTATCGGCGTGCAGTTTTGCTTGCGGACTATCGTCGGAAAAGGACCGAGTTTTTTCATAAGGTTAGGTCTTCTAAGCGTGATACTTGGCGCTCTTTTGTAAAAGAGCAGGGAAATAAAGACCCTTGGTGTGTTGTTTATAATAGTTTTTGGTCATAAGAAGAAGAAGAAAGACATTCTTCTGTCTGCTCTCTCGATCAAAGATGGAGTTGTAATAGATAAAGATTGTGTCCTCACTCTTCTGATGAACGATCTGCTTCCAGATGACACCGAGGTTGGTGAAACCTCATGTCATCGACGTGTTCGCAGGAAAGTCGTAGGTTTTCACTCTGAGAATGTGTCTTCTGAGATTACTGAGGCGGAAGTCCGCCAAGTAATTTGTAATCTGGCTAGGACTAAGGCCCCCCCGATATGGATGATATATCAGTGGAGGTCCTTGTTCGCATGTTGCCAGTGATTCTTGGTCCTTTGACTAGGGTTTTTAATAAGATGATTTTTGCTGAATATTTCCCAGCGTGTTGGAAACGTGGTGTGTTGAAACTGCTCTTCAAAGGTGGCAACAAGGATTCCACTGTAAGCTCTTCTTACCGTCCTCTGAGTCTCTTGCCTGTAGTAGGTAAGGTTTTCGAGAAGATCTTGTACCTCCGCATTAATAGTAGATTGACTTCTAACCATATGCTGATGGACGACCAGTATGGTTTTCACCCCAGCAAGGACACAGATGCAGTTCTTAAGGTAATGGATCTGGCTTCGTCCAGCGAGTGCAAGTATGTACTCGGCGTCTTTTTAGACATATCCATGACCTTCAATAATTTGTGGTGGCCTGGTTTCAACTTCAGCAGCATGGGTGCACGCTAAACGAGATTAGAACTTTCGAGCTACTTCAGCGACAGAACCGTCGTCCTTTGCGATGGCGGCTCAGAAGTAGGAAAGATCCTGTCAAAAGGTTGTCCACAGGGCAGTGTTTTAGGTCCACTCGTCTGGGTCATTGATTTCGATTTTCTTTTCTCATGTGATTGTGGATACCAGTGGCTTATGCCGACGATGAGTTGCTGCTGGTCGAGGCCTACTTGCGTGCCGAAATGAGCTCAGAGCGACACAGACATGCAAGGTTCTCAGGTTGTGGAGTCTTCAGCATAAGATGGTTTTCAGTGTGGAGAAAACCGCTATGATGTTTCTTAAAGGTCGTCTAGCCGCGCCAGTCACCTGCGGGTTGTGATGGGCAGCCTTCCGATTAAGTATGTCACCGTTCAGAAATATGAGGTGTCATCCTTGATGAGAGGCTTCAATTCAAGGAGTACCTTCAGTTTGTTGCAAGGAAGGCCATCGATACCTAAAAGGCAATTTCTACATTCAGGATTTCGCAAACATTCATGTATTTTCACTTTTGTGTTTAAACGTGAGTTTGTGTGTATAAGTCATACATTAAGTAATAAACTATCTAGAATATAAGCTATCTCATTAATGACATCAAAATATTTTGTATAGTAGGCCTACATTATTATCTGAAAAAATACATGCTGTGAATTTTTTGGATATATTGTTCACAGTTAGAAGGAACGGTGTTTTTAGGCTTCAACCTCTTTGGGTAACAAAATAAATTTTATATGGCTTTAAAGTACATTAAACGTGTGCTTACTATTGTAAACATTTCAGAGTTTTGCCACCCGTGGTTTTTGGGTCCTAAAAATGAGATAGTTTCAAAATCTTATTATTTGGCGGCCATTTTATTTAATGCAGGAAACTGGGTAACAGTCCAATTTTTTTTTATAAGTACTACTAGTAGTACTTATAAGAGTTAAAAGGTCAAAACAGACCTGTTACTCAAAGCTTTTTTTGAACTCTGTATGATGTAAAATAAGAATGCTTCAGTTCATGGAAAAAGTGATGAAAATGGCTGCTTTTACCTGTTGGCAAGTTAGAAAATAGTCTACTACTCAAGAAAACAATTTTTTTAAATATAAAAAAAATATCTTTTGGCTATTACAAGGTTTTTAGTTATCATGTACCAAATATCATCAAAATAAAAAATACTGATGCAATAAAACTATTGAAAATTTGTTGAATTAAAATGGAATACCCCATCATTACATAAATCTTGTCTTTTTATTTGAAGTACTATTTTGTATGTTATGTATAGTATTGTCATTATTATTTATTTTGTTAATATGTGTCTCTAGAGTAATAAATTATATTTATAAGACATTTTTACGTTTGTTAGTCTCTCAATATCCTTGTCAAACTGTGAACATGCAAGGATTTTGTGTATTGAAATTTGAAACCCTACAACTTTTATTATGGCACATAAGCTCCAACTACACTTTTATAACTATTTCTTCAAAAAAATTTCTTAAAATCATGTTTCTTTCATATTGTGCAGAAGGATATTTGTTACCATTGTCAAGAAAATGTCTTTAATTATAAATGAAAGAATTTATAAAGTTCTACTCCTTAGGTTTATAAACATGCCCTAAATTAAACATTTTACATTACATTAATATCTGTGTAATAAAAAAGTAATTTTCCTCAGCAAAAGATAAAGGTCTGATTGCAAATGATAATGAAGGATATTATATAATAGATTACACATATTAACAATCATTAAAGTAATTTTTTAGAAAATATCAAACTTCAGGGGTACCAAATAGAAAGCCTTTTGTATTTTATCCTCTTAAGTAGGATCCACAGGGAATGTACAGAATGGTGCACAAAATGATCCAATATTTGTTTAAGTTAATAATTATTAATGTGTTTTATGTTGGCAGAAATGACAGCAGTTAATGAATATTAGTTCCTTCTCTTTCTGAGTGCGATGCTTGTATATCGTTCCAAGATGGCTGACAAAGGAAGACTGACTGTTGAACAGTGTGTAAAGACTGTTGTTTTTAAATGAAACTATAATTGTGATGCTTACACAGACAGTTTTGTTCCCCTTTTCTGACTCAGTGGTTGCCCTCATTTAAAACCATATGTAGACTATGAAAAATTTAATAGTGATGGTTCAGTATTTGAGAGTAAGTGCAAACGGCCTGTCAATGTTTGTTCTTCACAGAATGTCGAAGCTGTCAGAGCAGCATTGCTGAGGAGCCTGGGCAAGTCAACAAGAAAAGCAGCAGCACGACTTGGATTTCTAGGCGATCTGTGCAGCAAATTTTAAAACTGATTTGCATTTGTATACATAAAAAATAACAGTTTTGGCCAAATTAAGATTGACAACAAACATCACAGAATGGCATTAACTGAACAAACAGGCTGTTTACCAAGACATGTTGTTGAACAATGTTTGGTTTTCAGATTAGGCATATTTTCACCTAAAAGAGGTTGTTAATATACAAAATGTGCATTTTTGGGCTTCCAAAAAGTCTCACGTGCTTCATGAAAAGCTGCATTACGCTGCAAGAATTACAGTGCAGGTGGCTATCTCAAGTCATAGGGTAATAGGGCCATTCTTTTTTGGACAATGAACAGTAAATGTTATATAAACATTCTGTGTAATAATTTTGTTCCTCAGCTTCTTGCAAAAGGATTTCAATTAGAAAATGAGTGGTTCATGCAGGATGGAGCCAGACTGCACACAGCTAATGTTGTTTTAGACTTTCTGCATAACATTTTTAATGCAAATGTCATTTCAAACCGATTTCCCAATTGTTTTACGCATGGACAGAACTGGTCCCTGAACAGTACTGATTTGAATTCATGTGATTATTTTCCTTGAGTATTTCTAAAGGAAAAGATTTTCCCTAAACATCCTGATACAGTAACGGAACTCCGACAGCTGATCATTGAAGCATCCAACAAGATAACTGAGGATATGTGTTGTTGAGTTATTAACAACAGTAGGAGTTCATGTTGAAGAAGTTGCTAGATGTGATAGTGGTCATATTGAACATGTGATAAGCAGAATGTAATTTCCAGATATATAGTGTCAAAAGACTGGTGTAATGGACCTGAGTAATGGATTCCTGCCAATTAAGAAGAAAGTAGTAGAATATGTAATAATGCGAGGAATCCAGAAAGGGACTAAAAGGAACCCTTTTAGTAAAGGTAACAGGTCTGCTTAACAATGGTCCTTTGTAATAATGCCTACTGACACACTAAGCACATGTCGTTCCATGAGAAGAGTTACCGGATCAAGATTTGGAATTTCATGAGAAAATGAGAGGGCGATCAATCATTCTCATTCTTCAAGTTGGGTCTGGTCCAGCAGGTAAAGAAGATAGGAGTATAAATACTTTGGGGAAGACCAGTTAAAAGTCAGTTCCGTTAGGGGAGTCTGCAGATGTTAGTCTGCGATGCGAGTCCTGTGAATCAGTCAGCAAGAGTATTCTGCAAGGAGGTCAGTGAAGGAGTGAATTTTGGGTGCAGGTTCGATGCAACTAAGGTTACTCCAGTACACGAAAACAAGAAATGGTTCGGTGAGTTACTGTCAGACTATAAGTGAAAGAGATAATGTACTAAATTTCATTCATTAACTTTTAGGGTAGTTTTATTTGTGAACAGCAAAGGTATTTGCAGTTAAAGAACTTTACACTTGTCTTATCTATTGTACTATTGTTGTTAATACAAGACTAGTGGTTTAAAGTGTTAAGACTAGTGGTCATTGGTATGTCTTTCGTCGATGGGAATGAATTCTGTTTTATATGTAATCTCTGTTTATTATTATTATTACTGACATTTATAATTATTTGTTTGTTATTGACATTTAATATTATTATTCTAAATATTATTGTGAGATTTTTTTTATTGTCTGTTATTATTCTTCTGATTTTTATTGTGGTTGTGATTATTATACTTTTTTTATTAATTTGTTTTATGATTGTCATTTACTATTATTATTACTGTTGTCATTGATTTGCCTTGTTTTACTTATGTTTTTAAACCAATAAATTGTAATTATATAAACATTTTCAATTGTCAATCTCTCAATATCCAGATCGAGCTACAAACACGTGACAATAGTAAACATATTGTATTTTACTTTTCTATAATGCAATTTAAATAAATATTTTTTAACAAAACCAAATGTTGAATCATTTCCTGTGCCACTCTGTACATTCTATGATGCAAATGTTTACCAACCTGTCTTATAGTCAATACATAGATAAGCTTTCTTAATTAAAGATGCATAGTTGTTCCCACATATTTTATAGTAAGCCCAACATAAATGACTTAGAAACTGTCTTAATGATTTCAATTTGCGAGATTTCACTTATTATTTACTTATAACTGCTACCACAAACTTAATAAAGAAATTATACAGCAAAGAGTAACAACACAATGAAGCTTTGTGTGTGTTTTTACTTGCACAGAGAGATCAAATTTAATTACCCTTCAGTATGATAAGTATGATGTTGTGACTGGTTGTGTACCATTTTTGATTTACATTGTTTCCTCCTAATGACTAATAGTTAAAGAGAAATTATAATTAATTTTTCTTAATAATTAATAATCTATACATATTGTCGCCGAATGGCATTGATGGCACATTAAAACTGTATGGTAGCTCTGAAAAAGGCTGTTTGAGTTTTTTGGAGTGATGGCCCTGAAAAGGGCCGTTTGTGTGTTTTGCGAGGTAACCCTCAGAAGGGCTACCCTGGGTCCGAAAGCTGGTCTCCAGTGATGTCAGCTCGGCTGTAGTCGGGGAATTGCGGCTTGTTGGAATTGGACCGACCTTCCCCTCAGCAGCAGTTGTTCCCACTACAGCGTGGCAGTGGTGGCCCTGCAGTGTCGGTCGTCTTTCGCCGGTGCGGCCGAGTTCATCCCGGCAATACCACGCTGGCCCTGTTGATCGGGACCCGCTGGCCAGGGCACTTGAAGCCTGGCAAGCTGGTGCGGAAATCTAGCATCTGCTCCCATGGCGGGTCTTAAAAAATAAAGTTCCAGATGTGCTTGCTCTACACTGCATCATTCATCACCAATGTTTAGTTGAAAGAAACCTGAGTGAACACTGCATACATCACTGCAATATGTTATCAGAGCAGTTAATAAAATCAGAAGCAACTCACTAAATGACAGATTAATTTTGGTATCTGCCCTTTGGAAAATGGGCTTAGACATAAACAAAAAAGGTGTATCCATACTGGCAGACATATCCTAATGATTTTCATTATGAAATATCCAAGATATCAAGGTCATTAGAAAACTGCTCTGCATTCCAGTCAACATTTTTAAGGAAAAACTACCAATTTTTCCCCATCTTTTTGCATATGAGCTTATACACTTACATATGAGATGGCAGATAGGTTTAAATTTCCTCAAAATTTTCCGAACATTGAGGCGTTTTGCCACTTATCTTCCAATCAGCTTTCTGCCATTACACATTGAGTGTAATAACAATATCCTCTACTTATATTTAAATTTTCAACTTTACCCCTAGTGATTTACCAACCTTGAAAATTTTCCAACTTTTACCCACTACAACAGTTTCGATATTCCACACTACTTTCCTCCAAGAGTTATTTGTAATTAATGCAAGTATTACTACTATTTTTGATAATTTTTATCCATAGACATAGTAAATAATGGCCCTTATCTCGTGGACAATAAGGTGAATTCATATTGTGTCAGTATTTAAAATTTTTTGTAGAATTATTTGTATTAATAAAAGTAGTAAATCTTATTTTCAGGAAAATAATTATTATTAATTTTGACTTATATTCAAAATTAATAATTATTATTAATTTTGACTTATATTCAAAATTAAATTTGGGAAATTAAAATTTTACATAGTATGTCGCAAAAAAAAATTGAAATACTGAAGAGAATTGACTTACTGATGACCACTAATAAATGAAGCTGTCATTATTTCTGGGGAATTTTAATGAAAAAGTAGAAAGAGAATGAAAGTTAGAGGAAAGAGGATATAATTTAGAATAGTAAGCCTACACATCTCAAACGACACTGATTTAGTTAAATCAATTTTTGCAGCGGCAAATAATAATTTTATTGACTAACATCAGATTAATGCAGAGAAATATCCATAAACTAGCTTGGATGGAAGAAATGTGAACCAATTATAAAAAAAAAGTACCAAGTTTAAAGTTATTTCTACCTTTTAATGTAACTCAATGTGAGTACTGTTTACAGCCCTTCAGATGTCAAACCGATAATCCACCTCATTCTTCAGTACTCTAATGAACATGTCTACAAGAGTTGCTTCCATGGCTGGTGTTATTCTTCGTTGCAGGTGGTCAAGTGACTGTTTTTACATTCATCAATTACCTTTAATAATCTCTTAGAGTGGTTTTTAAATTACTTCCATACAACATAGTTTACCACAATCAGATTAAATTTAATACAATACAAATTTAACACAAAAAGTCAGAAAAAGATATTTACTTAGAAAAATACATATCAACATCAGAATCATCTACTGCTATAATAAAAAAAAATAATATTAAATACAAAGTACTGACATAGACTAAATTTAACTGTATGTTATCAATATTTTATTTATTTCACAAGTAAAAACAATTATATTCTTAAAAAAATTGATGACAAAAACTGAAAAAGACAGTAAACAATAATTCAGCATTTTAGTACTATGATTAAAAGATAATGTTCAAAAAATAAAAAAGTTTAATCATTAATGAAGAGATTTAACAATATTATTAATTTTTTCTTCATAATCTTCTTTCTTTTTGTTTAGATTATTTTCAGCATCAACAAATGGTCCACGACTGATTTTTCCTGGAACTAATTTATCAACGTAAAGTGACTGCTGCTGAACATACAGATCTTTTAAGTGCCTGAAAAAAATATTACATTTTTACTAATGAATTGGGACTTACAACATGCTTATTTGAAGGGTTACCTGTGTTGTAGGAAGAAACCTTAAATAAGATTCTTACTGTTAGGATCTTAAAATAAGATATGATTTTATAGATAGGAAATGCCAATTTTGTGAAAAAAAGAGGTAATTTGGGTTTTGAGCAGAATGAAGTCATAATCAAAGTCAGGGAAGACAGAGAGTTGTTCAAATCCTAGCACATCTAGTGCATCCACACTGCTCTAAAATATTTACCTTTTAAACTAAACAATCACCATCCTCAGACACACATTTCCTTCCATAAATTTCTACGAGTCATCTCCTCACCCACTCACTCTCTCTTTATGAGTATGAATGTGGAAGAGACCAAGTTTCCATCCTTGTAATTACAGCATTTCACAGTATAGCGTAAGCAAACTTGCTTTCAACTATAAGTTTTGGTTTAAGCAAGTGTTCTATTTAGTAAGATGACAGTACACACTAAAAGTTTTTTTTAACCTTGTGTCAGTTTGTCTATTTAAAAGCATATGTGCTTAAACAGACCAATAAGAATGGTACAACACATAATAAACAACCTACCATATAGCTAGAGCTATAGCAAGATGAGTTAGTGATAAATAGTTACCATATGCAATTCTCAAGGTCAGGGTCAAAATCATATTTCTTCCTCTACTATCAGTATAGGCCTACAAATTTTTTGTCATGGAGTATTTTGGAAGTAATAAACGAGACAGCTAGTTACAAGACATAAAAACTGTGGAACCTACTAACTAAATTGCTGTAATCATAAATATAAATTTTATAGAAAGAGAAAGTTTATTATAAAAACAATCCATTTTGGTTTATATTTTTATTGGTTTAAAGAAAAACTTCTATTAATTTGCAAAAAGTAAATTTCTTATGAATTAGTGTAACATAATGTATTATTTCTGCAATACTAATTGCATGTACGATACCATAACAAAAACAACAGATTACAAAGGTGATTCAGTGAACAAATATCAATTTCAATCAAGTGACAATTTTTTTGGCAGTTAAAATTATTATAATATGCACATTTATAATAAAAACCTGTTATGTTAAATTAAAGAAAAAAAAAATTGATTCCATTATCTGGGTGTGATAGAAATTTTAATAATACAATGCCAACTTGGGTGAGGATGTCTCTGTTTGGTGTCCATTTGAATCAAGGAAGTAGTGATTTCTAAAAAAAATGATGAAACAAAGTTTTGCCTATTCATTAAACATTATTTTATAAAGAGCAAATCACCTCAGGAGACTAAAGAAAACTTGACACATATTATGGTGAATCTACACCTTTGATTAGAACGGTTTATAAGCACATATGAGCACAAGTGACACTGAATGTTCTGGATACCCTAATGATGTCACTACTCCAGAAATGATTGATAAAGTTCATGATATGGCATTGGATGATAGATGAGTGAAGGTATGTAAAATTGCTAGTGCTGCGGGCATCTTGACTGAACAGATATACAAAATCTTGCATCAACAGTTGAACATGAAAAAGCTATCTGCAAAATGGGTGCCACAAATTGCTCACAGTTGACCAAAAACAAAATCATGTGAGGTATTCCATGAGTGGTTTGTAGATGTTTCAAATCCATAGGAATTAAGTGTCGTTTCATCACTAGATGCAATATGGATATACCATTACATGCCTGAGAACACAGCCCAATCCAAATAATGGGTTGCCAGCAGGGTCGACACCAAAGGTGAAGGCCATTCCTTCTGTCGTGGTCATTACGGCTACTGTTTTTTGGGACTTGCATGGATAATCCTCATCAACTGTTTAGAAAAATATTCAATATTTACAGGCAAATATTACACATCATTATTGGACTGAAAAATGTCCATGACTGGCCCACAAAAAAGTACTTTTCCATTATGATAATGCACCTGCTCACTCCTTTGCAGTTGTGGCTGAAAAATTGATAATTAGGAATTAAACTCGTTTCCTATGTCCTTATTTCTAGATCTGACTCTTTCGGACTACAATTTATTCCCAAACATGAATGAATGGCTGGCAAGAAGGAGTTTTATTCAAACTAAGAGATGATTGCAGGAACAAATTTCTATTTTGCAGAGTTGGAACAATCCTATTATTTGGAAGGGAACAACAAACTGGAGCAATGTTGGATAAAATGTATAAGCTTAAAAGGAAACTGCATTGAGAAATAAAGAAGGTTTATCTCAAAAAATTGTGGTTTTATTTTTGCACAAACTTTTCAAACCACCCTCGTATGTGTGTGTGTATATGTGTATGTATGTATATATAGATATATACACACACATGAGGGTTGTCTGAAAAGTTTTGAGCCTAACATAGAATGATGTATTTTTCTGTCAAATAGTTTTATTTTTCAACAAAGTCTCCTTTCAAGTTGATAGACTTTTTCCAGCAAAGCTCTAATCTCTTTAACCCTTCCAAATAGAAGCTGGCATCTTTCTCCGCAAAATAGGCGTTTAAATTTGCGATAAACTTCTTGTCTGATGAAAATCTCTTTCCTCCAAGTGAAACTTTAAGATCAGGTAACAAGTTGCTTGGGGCCAGATCTGGTGAATACGGTGAGTGGTCAACCAATTCAAAGTGCAATTTCTGAATTTTAGCCATGGCGACCATCAAAGTGTGAGGAGGTGCATTGTCCTTATGGAAAAGCACTTTCTTCTTCTTCTTCAAATGTGGTCATTTTTTGCAATTTCTGCCTTCAGCTTTCAAGTAATGATGCATAATACTGTCCTATTATTATTTTTACCTTTTTGAAGATAATAAACAAAATTCCATTACTGACCCAAAAACATTATTATCCCCTTCCTGGCCGATGGAACCGTCTTTGCCTTTTTCAAAGCAGGTTCACCCTTTGCATTCCATTGTTTTGACTGTTGTTTCGTCTCAGGAGTGTACCGGTGGATCCATGTTTCATCAACAGTTATGAATCAACGCAAAAACATCTGACTCGTTTTGCTTAAACTGCTCTAGCAGGGCCTTGGAAATGTTTATTCAAATATGTTTTTGGTTCAAAGTGAGCCAATGCATGGATAACTTACGCATATCCAATTCTTCAGTTAATATATGACAAACATGTTCTTTTGATATGCCCATAGCCTCTGCTATCTCTCTAACCTTAATTCATTGGTCATCCAGCACCATTTGGTGAACTTTTTCGATATCAGTGGTAGTTCCAGTTTTTGGCTGTCCTGAACATTCATCATCAGCCAAGCTGGTACAACTGGTTGTACCAATTTAAACATGGGTTTAAATTCAGCTACACATCTTTTCACCCTGGCAAATGATGAGACAGAATCTCTGTAAACAGCCTTTCAAATGCAAACATTTAATAATGGCACAATATTCAGTTTTTTCCATTTTCACAAAAACACTTACAATACCGCTGAAATTCTAGTGAATACCTTTCAACGCATGCACGAATATATTCCCTAACTTTTGTTGATGAGTGCTGCCATCTTCAAGTTGAGGCTCAAAACGTTTCAGACAACCCTTGTGTGTATATATATATATATATATACATATATATATATATACTTTTTTTCTTTCTAAATTCTATTCTTTTGGGAATCAAATTCCTCTGCACTATACAAATTATATTAATAATCCGATCAACCCAAGTACAAAATTAATAAAATAAAGTAAAATAGGATGACACCTACCTTATTCCATAATCCAAGCAAGAGCACTTTCATGAGAACCTTGCATATCAGCTGCTCTATAATTTTTCAATCTTTTGTTGCAAATTACACATTAAAATTAAAATTGTATGAATTATATTTTGAATATATATAATATATTATGATAATACATAATATTTCAACTCTGTACAGTCACATAACTGTGGCTAGCTATTCTACATGGATTTCTATTTTATTTTTATTATTAATTTTAATTTTGACTTTTAATTTACAATTTAAAATTTTGAATATAAAAAAAAAATTAGTTTTATTTCTGTTTTGATTTAATTGGAAAAGGATCTTTTAACAAATTTAATTTTAATGAGCAATTTACAATGTACAATTTTAATTTTAATGTGTAATTTGCAATGAAAGATTTGAAAAATTAAAGAGCAACTGATGATGTGAGGTACTTGCGAAAGTGCTCTTGCTTGAATTATGGAATAAGGTAGGTGTCATCCTATTCTATTTTATTTTATTAATTCTGTACTTGGGTTGATCGGATTAATAAAATATAATATATATATATATATTATTGTTGATTATGATATGTATGTATACTTTTAAAATAAAAACAATAACTTTTAATGTTTTTCTGAATCGCTAAACATTTTTTACACAAATTGCAGGCAGTAAAATATTTAAATAAGTAGCAACGATAAAATACAGTATAGTATTATACTGCACAGAATTTATTTCAAATCAACTCAATACAGCAATGCAGGAGATGAAAATTATTTAATTATCAGGTGCTATCATCAGTTTTCAAAGAATTTTACCAATGTATTTTCTTTAAGTAGAATATCTCAGTTACATTTAAAGTTCAGATATCTACTTTACATCGAGTTACGACTTAATTTAGAATTCTGTATTACTAAAAAAAGGTAATGCACTGTCATCATAATGTGCCTTAAAAACTGAAAATGAATGATCCCATATATATACACAGGTAACAAACATTTCTTTCACTCAAATCATTATTATAATCTGTTGGATAAAATACTTTCTTTCATTTCAGCTTTATTAAGGGCTTGATAGGTTGTGAAATGATTAAAACTTTTTCTATGTTCATATTTTATATGAGAAGTCACTTTATAAAGTAATTCTGTAAATACATATATTCAGAATGTCACAAAGTTCTCCTGGGACTTTCACAACATATTTTACTTGTGAAATAATGGAGAAAGTTCATATAAAAATACGTCCTAAAATTCTTTGTTTGGGAATTATGGCTAGTGAAAGACTTCACTCGCATTTCAACTACCCCAGTGAAATGAGGATGTACTTAAATTTTTAGGACTTAATTAAGGGGCAGAATTTATGATTTCTTATGGGTTTTGACTTGAAAAATTGAATAAAATAGGTCCCAGAACCATACCTGCTGTAGGTTTTGAGAAATTTGGGGTATTCTGCTGTAGGTTTTGAAAACCAATAAATTGGGGTAAAAAACACGTTTTTTATGTACAATAACCTTGTTAAATTGGTAATAAATACATAAAATTTTAAAAAACTTGCAGAGAATTTAATTCTGAACAAAACAGTGCAAGACAAATTGAATAAAACAAAGAAAAGTTAGAAAAATTTTAATTTTATTTTGAAGCCATACTCTACACCAAAGTGCATTATACATAGCGGTTTATAATAAATGTTCAAAAATGAGCCTGCCATTTTTAACACACTTCTGTATTGCTTTTGTTGCTCTTTTTAGTTCATAGCTGTCCATAAGTTGCTCAGCCGCATCCATAATGCGGACAATTAATTCCTCACAAGAATGTATTTTTGTTCTGTATACAGTAATTTTCATGCATCCCCAGGCGCAAAAATCTAATGTGTTACATCAGGCGATCATGGTGGCCAGGAATGTGGACCTTCACAACTGATCCATTCTGAAGAAAATGATGATTTAAGTAAGTGGAAATGGCACAAGAGAAGTGGAGAGGCAGGCCATCATGCTGGAAGTATACTTTGTGTCTCAGTGATAGAGGAACATCTTCAAGCAGTTTCTTGAAAAAAGTGCAGTAAACCTCAGCATTTAAATAGCCAGGTAATATGAAAGGTCAAAACGGCTGACTGTAAAGAAGGCTGCACCAAACATAGATGTTAAGTCGGAGTTGAAAATTGCCTTCCACAGTTTCGTAAGGATTTACTTCTGTCTTGTACACTCATTGGGTAAATTGTTGCCTTGTTGGTAAACAAAACGTACTAGAAGAGTTATCAATTTGTATTCCACCAGTTGAAGAACTCTAAGTGAAATGGACTGTCTCCTGGGTGTAGATTTTGAACTGTTTATGATAAGGATAAAACAACTATCAAATGGAAAACTCAGATCCATTTAGAAAGATGTCTAGTACTGATACCTGGACTGCATGAATAATAATTTTATCAATAACAGCATCATGCTGGACAAAACTTTGTAGCTGGTATGAATACAAGGTAGTGTACCTGTTTCCTGAAGAATGAAGAACTTGTGCTAATTGTTTTGGGATCTCAAATCCTGTGATTTGGAAAATGATCTCACATTCTACTGCAGCAGCTGTATCATTATCATTACACGCACCAGGATTCAATACCATACAACATATTCCCCTGTTGTAAATAAATATGGCATTACTTTACTGGCAAACCGAGTTTGGCTTTTGTTTACACTAAATAAAGTACTTTTCTGACAAATGTAGTAATGTACTGTTTCTAAATAATATTCAAATTTTTCTTTGTTTTATTCAACTTATCTTACACAGTTTGTTCAGAATTAAATTCTGTACAAGTCTGTTTGAAAGTTTTATGTGTTTATTACCCATTTGACAAGGCTATTGTACGTCAAACATAAATAAAGGGTTTTCTACCCCAATTTATTGGTTTTCATCCCAAAGCTCTCAAAACTTATAGCAGATACAGTTTTGGGGCCTATTTTATTCAATTTTTCAGGTCAAAACCCATAATAAATCACAAATTCTACCCCTTAATTAACGTCCTAAAAATTTCAATACAATCTCATTTTACCGGGATAGCTGAAATCCAAGCGAAATCTTTCACTAGCCATAACTTGCAAACAAAGCATTTTAGGACATATGTTTATATGAACTTTTTCCATTATATTCACAAGTAGAATAGGTTGTGAAGTGCCAGGAGAACTTCATGATGCACCTGCATATATATATATATATAAGAACATGTAAAAAAGTAAAAAAAAAAAAACATGAATTATACAGATAAATATGTATATATATATACATATACATCATATTTATCTGTAAAAGTCGTTTTTTTAACATTTTTATCTAAAAATAGATGATTTATGCAAGGAAACAATTTTACATAGGATTATAATATAACTAAAATGTGATAATTAGTGAGAAAATGATATTTATTTGACTGAAACCTACAATAATCCATTATGCATCACTGCTCTCTTCCTCATTACTATAGTCATCCTCTGATTCACTTTCTTCAACCACATTTTCCTCAGTCTGACGCAAAGCATCGTCCTCATTGTCATCCAATATATTGGAAATTCAAGTCTTCAAAAAACTCGTAACAATTATGCATTGATCCTCCATGTCCCATGCCTTCACTATCCACTCCAGGATTGTACACCTGTACAATCAACGAGTGTCTTATCTGTTGAGTTGGTCAAACTGTGTCCCCCTTCAGCCATCCACTTTGCATATGAGGTGTGGCTATTAAATAACAAGACTAATGCTGCTACAGAAGAACTGTGCATGCGTCAAATTCGTACGACCAACAGCTATGTAACGTGAAGCCTTCTCTTTTGACTGTTGCCACTCCAGTTTCTATAGACATATTAATCTGGTCATGGTCTTCGTTTGGGTAACATTTGTCTTTATGTTTTGCCGAAATAATAAGTGTTTTATTAAAGCAAAGAATTGTGGTGAAATTTCATATTAAACTTGGAAAAACCACTACTGAAACTTATCTTTTATTAAAAAAGCATATGGCAATGAATGTTTATCACGTGTGTGGGTTTTTACGTGGTTTAAGCATTTCCAAAATGGCTAAGAAGACTCGAATGAGCAAATCAAAATTCAAAGTGATGACTGTTTTTTTTTTATATTCATGGGACTGTGTACCTTCACTGGGTTCCTGAAGGTCAAACTATTAATCAACATTCGTAGCTTGAGGTCCTTGCTCAACTCCATGAAAAAATAAGAAAAGAACGACCTGAATTGTGGAAAAACAAGTTATGGGAGTCAAAGTCTTTATCAGGACAAAACACCGGCTCACACTGCATTGTGCATTAAAAGGAACAAAATTTCAGACCGTTAAAGCAGTGAAAGAAAAAGTCGCATGCGTCATGAAAGAGCTAACAGAAGAAGATTTCCAGCACAGTTTTGAACAATGGAAAATTCGCATGGAGTGTTGTAGGAATAGAAGAAGGGTGTATATTAAAGGGGATAATAACTAAATATGTATAAATTTAAAATAAAATATTTTACAGCATTAGTTTCGTTATTTAATAGCCACACCTCGTATAATTTTTTTTTAAATTGCTTGTTGGCAGAAACATCTAAAGGTTGCAATGCTGATGTACAACCGCTGGGGATAATGACCAGATCTACCTTCAACTCAATAAGAAGTCATTTTGTATCATCCCTTGAATGACCAAGAAACTGTCCCAGACAAGAGAAGGCTTCGACCAATTGACTGTTCCAAACTGTGAGCACCTAATTACAAATTTACATCCATCCAACCTTTTTGCTGGATGCAAACATGAATTCCTTTGGGTAAAATTTGCTTTGGCACGGTTTTCCTCTTAAAAATTTCATAAGATGGTAATTTTATTCCATTGTCCATCACTGAAAGCATCACAGTACACCTTGATTTTTCACACCCTGTTGTTTGCACTGGTAACTTTTGGCACCTTTTTCACAAATGTTACTTGGCATGTCAAAGAAAATAGGCATTTGATCAGCATTATCTATTTGAGACAATTGTTTGTTTTTTTGTAGATCAATGACAGGCTTGTGAAAATTTATAAATTTGCCATTAGAGTCCTTTGGCATTCAATAATACAATGATGTTCACTCTGTGTGGCTGCCAACTCTTGCGCCTCGAAACATAACATTTAATGTGACACACGTTACGCAGTACTTTGACATAATCCAATAACTCTTCTTCAAGTTGTGCAAATTTTCCAGTCTTCAGACTTTGAAATGCTTTCCTTAATGTATTAATTTGGGCAAAAGCCTGTTTTTGTTTCCTCCAGTAGTGCATGTTAAAATCAGGAATTGTGAACTTACATCCAGCTGTTATGTTTCCATGTTTTTCTGCATATTCAATCAGTTTTAATTTGAAACTTGTAGTATAATTAGAATATTTAATACTGATCATAGATATTTTACAAAAATCACTTTTCACTCTAACTGCCACTGATAATGTAATACAGTAACTACCAGTAAAAGCCAAGAAAACAACAGTATAACTGTGAGTACAGTAGGTATTCGTGTCCATTCAGTAACAAAATGACTATCTTTCAAGGTCAACTGTTATTCTAGGAGGTAGTACCTGTCCATCAATGAAAAGAAAATTCCATAAACACTAAGAATAAAGTTGGGGATGTTTGTAATGATATTCTCAGGATTTATCCATTCTTGCTCTTACATTCACCACTTCCTAGAATCCTTCAAACAGACTTGAACTAACTTATCAGTGAGAATGAAAATTTATCCTCAACATCTTGAAAATAAATGTGGTTAAAATCTTATTTTTTTAAAAATACTGTTTAAAAATTGAGATATGAACTAGGTAAGTTAAAATGGTGTATATATACTTTTTCTTCAGCAACTTAGTAATATGTTCTTTAAATGTAATAGGAGACAGTCCAATGAAGCATCATCTGGGTTTAAGTTGCTGAATAACGTCCACAATAGGATTGTTAGGTCTTCCTGTAGCTATAGTGCTAAATGAGGTATTTTAACAAAAATGTGTGTAGACTGTAGCTATGGATTTCACTCCTGTTGGCCATGTAGTCATCATCAGTGATATGAATACAAACATCACAGATTGGTTGCTAATGTAACTTTCTGGAAGTGTAGTAAAATTGGCAATTTTTTTTTTATACATGACAGAAGGAATCCTATCTCTGCCTTTGATATTCCTGCCCTCTTAATTTCTTGTGACAACAGTTCAACTAGAGTGAACATTGTAAATAAGATTTTACATATCCTAAATGAGAAAAATTCAGACGTTAACATTCCTGATATAGTCAAATAATGCCAGTTTTCTCCTCTCCCAAGATAATAATTAAGCTAATGCTAAGATTTCCCATGTAAGTGTTCCGTGTTTTAGAAAAATTTGAATAAGTTGAAATATTTCTAAGTAAAACGCTGCTGAATTTTATAGGATTTTCAGAACACTGGCTAACCAATGCAGAGACAGAATTACTTTTTTAACACAATTTAGTTTATAATTATCAACTTAATGATTCTTTAATTTAAGATTCAGAAGTTTTACTCCAGCATATTCAACTTTGATATTTCATCATCAAACAATAAAATAAAATAAAAGAGGAAATGTTCATCACTTACTTATCCAATTTTTGTAATTCAGATACTTTCTCTGCTATTTCAGGTGCATCAGCTTTTAATTTTACCAATAACTCTGCTATATGTGTGGTTTCAGTTTTGTATTCTTGATTAATGTTTTTTATAACAGTCTAGAAAATTCATAAAAAAAAATTGTTAAAAATGATAAATCATAACTTAATGTCATTCTATGTAATTTATTATATACAAATCACTTTATAGTGTAATTCATAAGATATTATAATTACAGTATAACTTATTATATACACATCACTTCATAGTCGAATTCAAAAGATATGTGTTTACTTTGATTACTCTCAAGTAGCAATGGTTCTTACGGTCATCACCCTTAAATAAAATAAAATGCCAATACACTGTATCCAGCATTTTAAACTACATGATAGTTTAGAATGAATTTACTAATTAAAAAAAAAATTATTTACACCATATGTCGACATCATTTACTTTTTTATTATTTTGTTACTTAAAAAATCAAGTTTGCTTTGATTAATGGAAAGGAACAAATTTTCATTAATAATTAACAATTTCTGACATTAAAATCAAAAGTTGTAACTGACTATAACTCTAAAAAAATAATTAGGAAATAAATTTCTATCAATGGGTAATCTCTTACCAAAAATGTATTAACATCCTTGTTCTGTTTTAGTTTAGCAAGTGCTGAATCAAATGAACTGTATGTATCTGCTCGTTTATCTTGGTGGACGAGTATTTTATCACAAAGCCCTGAAACACGAAGTCGGCTTTCGCTAGCTTCATCCTGTGAACACATATGCAGCATGAGAAATAACTGGGATTGAATGTCCATACAGTTAAGATTTTTTCCATTTCAAAATCAATTTTCAACATAGATATATTAAAGCAGTATTATTCCAATGCACAAGCCTCGGCTTATGCAGTGAATAATCATCTAAAAAAAAAAATTATTAATACAGATTTATTAAAACCTGCTGTTATAAATGAAATTAAAAGTAATAATTACAACTGAATAATGTATGAAGAATATTTCAAGCATGTTGTGTTCTGAACATAACCCAATATAATCTGCAATAACAAAACAAACTAAATACATTAAAGCAATATATATATTAGAGGTACTAATGTTAAACTTTTCAGGTTCTTTTTATATATGATGCATAAATATACTAAATAATAGATGGGCTACTTATCAGCTAGAGTCACAGACTATATTTGATATTTTAGAGGTTGACATCTTTTTCCCATTAGTTCACTTTAGAAATGAAAATCCATGTACGATTTCAGTTTTTTTTGAGCTCAAAAGACGATGAAGGCACTTCATGAAAAGTAACCTCAAAATTTCAATCCAAAATCACTTATATATCCATCATCCGATTTAGTATTTACTAAAATATCATCTTAACTGCTTGAAGTTTCACATAAAATATGGAAATGAAAATGGAGCACGATCACTGCAGGTGCATAACAATAGTTTATACAAAACACTTGATCTTAGGTAAGGATGCTAAAGATATGATTTTCTTCACATTATCAGAAATATATACTTTTCAAGCCAATGTAAGGTAGCATACATCAGTTCAAAAACTGTTCCCATTGCATTAACATGGGAGTATTCTATTACCAAATTTTGAAAATGATTAAAAATGGCAATTGAATACATGTATACTTTAGTAGCAGATGTACTAATAGTCCTTCAGTTAAGGGCCCTTAAACTTCTTCAGAGATAATGAAATAAAGAATGAATTAAGTTAACTCACTGATATGAAAATTTCAGTTTAAAGTGCAACTCAAGAGAGAACCAAGCAATTTAAGAGTAACAGATTTTAAACTGCATAAATTGATCGCCAATCTATGGCTACTTTCTGATAACTACTCAACAGAAGCATTTGAAAAAATATGTGTAGATATTATTACCATATAAAATATATCAATTCAAGTAGGGTACAGTCTCGAAGATAGTTAATAAAAAGAATGAATAGCAATGTACTTCTTGTACTATCTTTTATAACCTATTTAGTCATAATTAATGAATAGGATTAAAACAAATGTAAGATCTTAGCATATTTCAATTAAATTGACCTTATTTTCAAACCCATCTTATAATGGTTTTTACAAATCCCTTTCATATGTGGTGTAGTAAAATGTTTGATCTGTGTTGTATTTGCTCATTAGTTTAAAACATTGTTTTTGTTAAAATTAGTGTGTTTCTAAATTTCATATCGTTGAACAACATTCAGCTTGTGGCTTTTTATGCCAAACACACAATAAGCATTTTGCAGGAAATATCTTGCTATCTATGTCCTGCTTCTATGAGGAAAGTGCAAAGGTTGATTCTGTCCTATGTAGTGCTTGTACAAATACCTTGTATCTGTAGGTGGCTGTACATCCAGTTTATTCGATCTAACATTCAGTGCAGCCACTGGTTTAATCTGCATACTCCCAAGTTATTTTTTTCCATTAATTTATTTATTTGGCCTATCCATTTTTTTTTGTTTTAACTTTTTCTATTTACACGACACAACTGTGTGTGGGTAAATAGCTGATGACAAGGACTAGATATTTTTTTGTACTAACTTCTCCTTTTAATAATGGTTGACAAAGGTGGTTATAAAAGCAACATACCAAGCCTATTACAACAAAAAACTTAAATTTATAAAAATACAATACATTAATGTGTAGATGTAAAAGATTTCTACTAAAAAATATCATTAAATATGACTAACACACGACTTACAACTTAATTACCTGAAATCTAATTATAGAGTTCAGGTATAAGATAAAGAGCATTTTAATTAAAGGAATACTTATTTCTGAAGAATGGAAAATAGATAAGCACTGAACACATATTTTTTCAGCCAAAGCTGTTAATGTTAGTAAAAGGAATAATCATCCGATAGCCAGCAAATGTTACAAGTGCAAAGTGCATTGTCTACTACAGTAGAGGAAGCAAAATGCATTATTTAATAAAACAAATATGAAGGGATCAGCAAATTTGACTGCTAGAGATCTACAATAATGAGATTTTTCTATTTATTGATATCAGCAGGTGCACAAAGAGTGGAGGCTGAATTGTACATAGACTATACATACACAAATTAAGTTACACTATTCATATTTTAATTATAAAAGATATAAAATAAATTACCTTAGCAATGCAAAAGTCAAGTCTTACATAAATAACAACTAACAAGAATAACAAATAGAAAGCAATGACGACAAGAAGAGGCTCTTGTAGCATTAATATTCTTGGAAACACGTAGCTCAACTAAAAACACAAAATAAATGAATAATTAGGTAAAAAATAAAAATCCTAAATTATTATTATGAGTTTAACACTATGTTTGAAATATGAACAGAGTTTCTTCAGAAACTTTGTAAGGTAATTATATGATTTTTCCAGACAAGTCTAATGATTCTGAAACATATTTCTGTCAATTATAAGCAGGACCTCGGAAGTTGTCAATTTTTTACTTTGGAGAACTAGTTATAAATTCAATGTTTACACAAATTTCAGACATATGAGGAAGAGAAATATTTTACAATAATGTGTTGTATATTTGTAATGAAGGATGTTAACACAGCCTAATTCAGAAAATATAAATTTTATTATGTAACATAGATAATGCCTTTCAACAAATTACAACAAACAATCAACTTTCATAGAGAGCGGGTGGACGAGCTTGGATGGCTATACTTCTGAACTGGATACTACGGCCAGAAAAGACTAAAATTTATAGACAATCTAAAGGAAAATGGGAGCTATTATGGTCTTAAAAGTATAGCTGGAAGTAAAGTAGAATGGAAACTGTCATGGTACAAGAGACCTGCCTGAGGACAGATAACCAAATGATGATGACTGATGATGATAATAAGCACAAGAGGGATCAAATAAAATTCTTTTATTTTATTTAAAGAGCATATTTCAATAAAAAGAGTTTTTAGTGTCACTAATTATAGATTTCTTTAAGAAACTTCACAAATAAACTGTGTAATCTTGATAAAAGGAGAATAAGGGATCATTTGATTAAAATGAGGTTTAAATTGTAATAAAACTAGTATTTAATTTGGACAAAATTAAATGATCTAACACATGTTTAAAGTTTGTAGTTAGCAAGTAAAGTTTTCTGAATTGTATAAATCATAAAGGAAAATATATGTGGCAACATTTTTACAAGATTAATTGTAAACATATCACTACAATCACACATTTTCTAAAAATTGAATTTCTCACTCAGCAAATGTGAAAAAAATAATTTAAATAAAACAATATCGATTCAGTCTAATTTGTAAAGTCAATTATTTGTGAGAGGAAAGCCTTTAAAAGCAATAAGGTGCAAAGGAATTTTCCAGTCTATAACTAAATGCTCTACCTGCTTTCTAATAATTTTTCAACCAAATAATTTAATATTCACAACTAATGTTTAAATTGTGTAATTTTCAAAACTTTTGCGACCCTGTAGACATCCTCGAGTATGATATACATTCAAAATTAAAAATAGCTAACAATCTTTATTCTGACTGGAACATAATAATACATAGTATATAGATCATGACAATATAAGATAAATTATAACAACAAAAACAAGTTATAAGATAAAAAATACATATGTTAAAAGTACATAATTCTAATTTAAATACTAATACATGAAACAATGTTAAGGTAAATGCATTAAATATAAAAAGTTATAAAAACATAATCCATAATTCAGAAGCCGCTGAATTATTTTGAGCACATATTTATGTACACACTGATGGGATGCAAATAAACTTTTTTTTTAAAAATCATCAATCAAGAAATATTCTATCTGTAAAACAAACAAAAACTTTTAATTGCATTCTAAATAAATTGGTGGGAAGATTTTTCCAACAGTTTGTTAATTTATTAAAAATGGCAATGAAATCATTAGCCCTTTTCTCAAAAGCCAAAATGTTATATTGAGTTATATGAAAATACTTCTGTTGTCTGGTTAGGTAGAGGTGGAAAATGTTATTTTTAAAGAATAAGTGACCATTCTTTTTAGTAAAGATTGTACACTCATAAATATAAACACAAGGATAAGTTAATATTTTTAAATGTAGGTCTACATGATTCATATGTATGGACGTCAGATGATCTGATAGTCCATTTTTGTATCTTAAAAATCTGTCTGATTTATTGTGGGAGCCCCAAGAGATGACATTCTTTAAATGAAAATATATGTAGACATAATAAATATTTTAAAAATTCACTTAACTCATTTTAAACACATAACTTTATAAGAAAGTTATATTTAATTTAAAAAGTAATCTTTACAACACAATTTGATTGCTTTACATCACACAATTAAGTCTACTTAATATATTTTCTAAGACTTTTATTTTAAAATCCCAATAAACATGCAATAGTAAGTTATAGTGTATATATTACCAAAAGACATTTGTCTCAATATACTCACTTCAAAATCCTGAATATGATGTTCAACTAAATTTTTCATAGTAACAGAAATAACAATCCGACCTTTAGTATCTAAATATGTATAGTGCAAAGAGTCAGGGAGCCTCTGCACCGGATAAGGAGTTGTTAATTGCATACTATGTGATCCTTCAGGTAATATAATTTTTGTAACTGCTTCATCAATTACCATATCATCAAACACATGATCGACCAAACGCATCTTTAATTTATAATCATCACCTACACAAAACAGTGTAAAATTAAATTACAGCCCATCCTAGTCTCTTAGATCAATTTATACCACTATTAGCAAATTGAATTTAAAAGTAATTCAAGGATTGCCAAATAAAAAAAGAAGGTACCTATTATTTTTGGTCAAAGGTCCTTTTTAAGAGATTAATGACCCTTTACAGTACTTCAAAAATTATTCTGAACATTCTGTTTTAAATAAACAGAACTAACCTAAAATGCACAGCAGAATTATAAAATTACTGAATTTTATTAATAAAAGAGCTTTCAGCAGATACTGCAAAAGTACGTCACTTCCAGCTTAAATTTAATTTAATTCTTTCTTAAAGGTTAATGGCAAAATAACCTTCCCTTGTAATCAAAATCCTGCTTTCATTTGAAACAACAAATTAAATATACATATTTATGTATATATGATACAATTTTAATAAATTTACCTGAATTGTAAAGATACTCATAACTGGGAACAGAGTATCCCAGAACATAGTGGGTTTTCCAACCACCAAACAAAGGAAATCTTGGTCTGAGGTCTAACTCAACCGAATCACTCAGTACACGCATATGTGAGGTCGATATATTACCGATTTCATCCCGATAGTATGCATCTGTAGCAGCAGCAGGCAAAATAGTCTGTAAGAAGAAAAAAAATATATATATAAATTTACGTGTGAAGTTTTCAAACTTGGTCAGACACAAATGTGTTTTCATAATACAATTACATTAACAAAGAAAAAAGAATTCATAGATTATAATATGGACACACCTATGCCCATGGGCACAAAAACCAACACCCCCACACAAATTTCTTTAACCTAATGTCTATTTTTTTAATTTAAAATAATAAAAAGAAAAACTAACCTGACCAACTTCCTAAAATACTTAATAAAGCTTCACCTCATGAGACTTGTGCCAAATTTATCTCATGGGTCGGATGAAGGCTACAGATTGTTTTACACAAGTTACAGATTTAAAACAACACAAATTTATTACATTTTGAGTATATTAAAACCAATTAACTAAATTAAAACTTTATAACACAATACTTTTATTTATTTGTTATTACAACGTAAACATCCATAACATCAACTTTATATACAATTTTTTAATTTTATTGAAGAAAACTGAAATCTCTAGATGAGATGTATTTTTCTTAATTAGTAAAAAAAAGAAGATTTAAGTTAATTATTGCTTATAATATTTATTAGATCAGAATCTCAAAATAAACAGGCATAACATGAAGAGAAACATTATCACTATTTGAATTTTCTATTTATCTGTTATAAATTGATATGGACTTTTAAAAATAGTTCTGGTTTACATGAAAATGAAAGTAGTTAGAGTATTTAAAATGATATTTATATCTACATTTTTTATTATGAAAAATAGGGTTGTCTCCTTTTTTATCAAATAATGTCTCAAAACCAAACCAAGGATGGCAATCTTATTTATTTAGTTTAGTAGGATTAGCGAGTTTTTTAATAAAATTTTTCTGATATTTATGTTAAAAAAGCAGTGTATTTTCTAATTATTTAGAGGTTATTACTTTTTCTTGGCTATTTAATTACAAAGAAAATAAATAATAAATATCCTGCAAAAAAATAAATAATCATTTTTTTTCTTTTTTAGTAACAACTTGGGCAGAACTTTTACATGGTAATCAAGGTTACCATCCAATAATCTTATGTGTGGTGCATCTACCGTATCAGCTTGGTGGGGAAGTATATATTTCTCACAAAAAAGAGTAAAATGATATAAGTTGTGTATTATAGGGTAATCTGAACTAGGCAAAAAATTTCAGCGGAAGAAATAAATATGCTATAACAGGGTAGAAGTGAGCATGTTAACTTATACTAAATTGATTTAAAAAAAAAAAAAAAGAAAAAGTATCTGATATCAATTACCTTGAAAGATTTTATACTTGATACTCCACTATGTGCTTCACGCTGATATTCATAACGAGAAAAGGGTCCTTTCAGTTTTGCACCTGTATGTAAAAGATCAATTTCTTCTTCTACAGCAATATTACCCCAATGTGATACTTCAATTACACGCTGCAAATGTGTGACACTCAGGAAAGGTGAATTATTTTCATAATGTATTACCATTACATCCTAATAGAAAATAAAACAAGAAACATAATCATAATAACATACACCAGTACTTATAGAAATAACAGTTAATAAAGACGTTACCAAGTCAAAAGAAATGTTTCACTTTCTTATAGGCATTAGATAAATTGCTAGACTTCTGGAGATAAATCATTTGTTTAATTATGGATATAAATTACAGGTTCAAGAGCTGCATTTTTCACCAATGAATAGGAGATGAAATTTCCAGGAGCCAAAAGAAAGTAATTTCATGCAATTCACTATTACCTATGTAGCAATCTCCAAAACACATGTAAAATTATATAACAGTAGAAAATAAGAATAAGTCAGGGCAATTATATGAAACAAGAACAAAATTTCATAACTTCACTGATTAAGTTAATAAACAATAAAACTAATTAATTTATATAAAAGTAAACAATACATATTTAATTTACACTAAATTAAGAAGAAAACAACACTAATATTAAAAAACAATTTTTTTATTGTTACCATTATAAGAATGATGATACGTACCTCAGAAAACGGTTGTATTTGAGTATAAGGACCATATGTGTAAGTAGTATCGGACTGGGACAAAGGTAATAATTTTGAATATGATTCAACATTACGTGTACCGACATTAACAGCAGTAGTTTGTTTTATGACTTGATATGGGCTATAAATATAATGGTTACCTCTGTAGCGAACAAACTGTTTATCTTTTTGAGATATACTGGTTGGGTATGGTGTCAAAATGTATGTATACACTGTCTCAACTTCCACCTGAAATAGATATTAAATTAAAGAAAAGAAATGAGTTTTGTATTTGCATAACATAACAGACACACACACACACACACACACACACACACACATATATATATATATATATTAGCCTAGTATATGTAACGCCCACTACATTCAAAGCCAAAAAGGAACAGGAAATCTTAAGCACAGGTAAATTAACATTCACTAAATGAATTTAATGAAAGTCGATGCTAAAACAAATCACATTTTTTTCTTCCTGAAACATATTTCTAACTCTTATTACATCCTTCCCAAAACTTCAAATTAAATTCTTTTTAAATAAATGTCCAAGATTTTTAGAAATTTAACCCAATTAACTTTCAATATTCACAAGCATCAGATGAATTGCATATTTTAAATAAAATACAGTTAAAAGTTGCAATGAATTTTGCAACTTCTAATGATATAATAATTAGAAAAATGACAACAGAATAAAAGAAAAGCATCTATATGTTTAGAGATTTTATTCTGATATTTCTAAATAAAACAAATCAGAGCACTCTATAAATTATTTACGATTCAATAAAATGCATTAATGACTTTTGTGATATCTGTTTAACTGATTTAACAAAGACTATTATTCTAATGTAACATTAACAAAATGCTGTTATTTCTCATTTTGATCTTTACTAAAATGCATTCCTGTAATACATTGCAGGGGCAACTTTATATTTAGAAACTAACCTCAAATGTGTAATCTGAGTCTTAATTATATGAAATGTTATGATTTAAACATAATGGTACGACATAAAATTATTATTAGAAAAAAGAACCCCTGAACTTTGTGCAAGATAATAAAAAACAAAATACAAGCCTTGCTATTGAATTACAGTCAATAAATTAAGAAATTAATGGTAAACATTCTCAATGAAAATCTACATAGTGATAATTTTAGTAATTATCAAAGGCTACTCTGCTTTTCACAACATCATATGATTTCTAAGTCTTGAACACACACATTACCTCAGATTCTGTAATAAATTTTATAGTTTCAGTCTAATAACTTTCAAATAAAAAAGTTTCAGATTAAAATAAAAAAATATTCATAATTTTTCTACACACTAGTTAAAAGATTATATAAAAAAATAATAAAATTTTCATGTTATAACACCAAACACAATAATAACGTTAAACATTCCATTATTACTATAGTTTCAACTCACTGTAACTGTTTTTCCAGATGAAAGCGCTTCTTTTAGGTCAATACGGTAAAACTGTTTATCAACATGACTGTCCACTTTAACTTCAGTTACTTTTAGATTTGTTCCGGTCTAGAAATCATAAAAATAAAGTTAACAAATATTAAGATAAAGTAATCACATGATGAGGAAAATATCCCACAAATTGTCACATTACTATTAAATACTAGCAGCAGAGTATAGATCAACGCTGCTGAAATTTATTGCATTACCACACTCAATATAACAAAACAAGAAAGTTAGTTGGTTTCTTTTAAAAGATTGGTCATCAAAGATACAACTCTAATGTATCTTGTTCACATCCTTCACAATTTACATCCAAGTGAATTCACATAACAAATAATAATTATAATCAAAAACTTGCATATCCACTGGAAAAAAATAAGCCAAAATTTATTTCAAATGAAGTGAAAAGAAAATGGTGAGTACTTAGCAGTAAAAATTATCTTTCCGCAAAATAAAGTGCCATGATGAACACACATTTAAGTCTAAAGTATACATTTAATCATATTAAGATTTACAGGTATCAGTACATACTCCTGTATATCGTATCATAAGAATAAAATTGAGATAAATTGATACATTATTTTAAAAAGTCACCTATCCCCTTCAAACTTTAGAAATATATGACTGCAAGATAGGATGTAAGTGTCTGTATGATGCACTTCAAGAGGAAATTTTAAATCTCAACAAAACTCCATTTACAAGAGACCAATTGTTTTACAAATTGCATAAGTAATAACATTTTTTACAATATTATTAAAAATAGTTATTTTCTTGAGATATGCAAATGATAATAAAAACATATTTAGGTTTATGGAATCATATAATGAAATATAACTGGGGTATTTTTATTACTACACATGAGTAGATGTTTCTACAGAATATTAATGTCCCTACACCATAAGTGTTACGTATATTTTCTAAAAAGAATACATTTAAGGAAGAGTTGCAAATGCCCAATTCTCAGGCAAATACAAGATCTGGAAGGATTAAAATTCAATCAGTATGTTGCCTTGATGCCTCAAGTACACATTCCAAGGATAACTCAGCAATACTTATAAAAAATATATATATAATTAAAGCCTTTCTAAAATATTTAATTTAAAGTATTTAAGTAATAGTCCATTCAATCAATTAATAATACCTTAAGAGTGTACTATAACAGATTGAGTGCTATGAGACATATTTATCTCTCGGGGAACAAATCCAAGACTGATTATTCAACAAAAAAATTTTTGGGTCATTTTTGCTGAATGTTTTTTTAAAAATATTTGTATTTATTTTAAATTAACAATTAATCAGAGATATGTAAAGTATTATTATTGTGTTTTTTTTACTATTTATAACCAAAAAAATTGAGAGATAAATTTAACCAAAATACGTTGTAGCACTCAACCTGATAAATTAAACTATTGTTACACTCAAGAAATAATATCAGCTTGTGATGACAAAAAATACTTTTGTGAATGTAGAAATATGTAAGCAAACACATATTAGTACATCACGTGAAGACAAGTTAAGACTTGAATCTGGATCTGCACACATCATCTAGGATAACTGTCACCTCCGATTTAAAATAGATTTATTTCAGTTGTTATAGTAAAAGAACAAGTTCTCTTCATCTGCTCTTGCCGGTTACTGATTGTTGAGGATCAATTATTTTTATTTATTACTAGCTGACCTGGCAATGCTTCGCCATTGCTAGATTTGAGTATATATATATATATATATATATATTATATGAACACAAATAAAAGTTTGATAAAACATTAAAAAACTGAACATTACGGAACTTCACGAAAATTAACCTTTCCCTTTTCTGCATCTTCTGTTTTTCCCTTCTTCTTTTTTCCCTTTCTCCCTATTTCCCTTTTTCGCAAAAATATTTCTTTTCACATAACTAATATATATTCTGAATATGAACAAAATTAGACTACAAATACAATTTTTCCAAATATCAGCCCCAGTGCTATCTAGAACGTCCATTTTTTCCATGTAAGTAAGAGATAATCTGAATATGAGCCAAATCAGACCATAAATACAATTTTCTGAAATATCTTGACCCCCAGTGCCATCTAGCAGGTCCAAACTAATTCAGAAACCTTCGCGGGCATGCACACAACAACTCACCAAAGTTTCATCGCAATCAGATGAATGGTATAGGAATGCATTCAGGACAAACATTCATTTTGAAATATATATAAGATTGATGACAAGATTTTATGGATGTTAAAAAATTAGCCCTATAATAGTTAGAAGCTACTTTTGAAAAAAAGGCTTTTTAGGTTTTCGTGAATTGTAAATACAAATAAATAAGTTTTAAATAATAAGCTATAAACACCCTTTAAAATATTATCATACATGTAGTATTTTTAATGAAAAAGAACAAATATTTGAGCATTTTTTGAAATTATGAGTTTTTTCCTAAATTTCTTTCCTTATTGATCTTTTCTTAAACAATGATTAACAGAGATTAATATCAGAGGTAGCTTAAATATTAATATTATGGTTACCTCTGTCATGAACTACACATGCTAAAGGAACAGAGAAAACAGTTTTCAAAGAACCAGGAAATTACATAACTAGACGTGCATGGGAAGAAACAGAGTATCAAAAATTAAGTATCACTTACATACAGAAATAATGAGGTAAATGATAATTTGAGATGAATATTTTCATTACGACAGCTGTAAAGCAACACACATAAAGAGATTTCAATGAATACATGTAAATCTGAAGGTAGAAATACAAAAGTGCATATGGCTTTAGGTTTAACTTACAGATGAAGTTTTCATACCTACATCAGAATTAAAAACAGCACACACCTCATTCAAGTCTATATATATCAAATTCAAACTATAAGGTGTGGGAATAGAGAATATGTAAACATAGAAATAAACCAGTATCTTTGGGCAGTATTTCTTAAATATTTTTTATGCAGAGGATCACAAATTAAGTCTAATTAACCTTTTGAAGTACCTATGATTTGGCAAGGGCCCATACTAACCATTATGATGATGCAATTTTTCCTTAACAAATGTTACTGGTTTCAATTCAAACAACAAAAGCAGTATTGCGTATCCAAATGTTCGTTCAGCTACGAGACTGGTACTTCATGGTGTTGTTTTACCGATTCTGATTATTCTAACTTCTTGAAAAGAAATTTCAGATTCCCCAGAAGGTTCAACCGATGATCCTCCTCAACTTCAAAAGAATTAATTACATTCCAAAAGAGTCAAATATTGAACCTCACCTCATCACACAAGCAGAACTAAGCGACCTAATTGGTGACTTGTATTTGTCAAAAGAACATGCAGAACTCCTAGGTTCACGCCTTAAAGAATGTAATTTATTAAACAATGAAACTTAAATTTCAGTATATAGAAATTGAAACAAAAATTTACTACAATACTTTAGTAAAAACTTAAAGGCAGTGTTGTTACATAACTCGAATAAGCTTTCTTCTATACTGGTAGCACATGCTGTAGGAATGAAAGAAACATATGAAAGTAAGTCAAAAATTTTAAAAGCTATCAGGTATGATGAACACTCATGGCGAATCATTGCTGACCTGGAAGTGATAGGGCTTCTTCTCGGTCTCCAGAGTGGCTTTAAAAAATATATATATTTCTTATGTTTGTGGGATAGTCAGGCTACAGATAAACACTACAAAGTTACAGACTGGTCAAAAAGAAATCAGTTTACCCCAGGAAAGGAAAATTTTGTCAATATTCCCCTTGTCAAAGCAGATCATATTATCTTACAACCTCTACACAGAAAACTAGGCCAGATGAAGAATTTTGTAAAAGCATTAAAGATGAAGATTGGTTTAAATATTTAGCTGAGGTTTTTTCACAATTATGTGAAGCCAGATTAAAAGAGGGAATATTCATCAGGCCACAAATAAGAAAATTAATTCATAAAAATATATTTGACAGAAAACTGAATCCTAAAGAACTAGCAGCATGGAAGTCATTCAAAGATGTCGTTGTTACTGGTTTTCTTGGAAACAAAAAAGCTGAAAACCATGATCAGTTTATAAATGAACCCTTACTCTGAACTACAAAAATTTAGGTTGCAGAATGTCATAGAAAATTAATTTTTTACATTATTTGGACTTTTTCCTTTAAACTTGGGTGAAATCAGCAACAAACAAGGAGAAAGCTTCCGCCAAGATATATTGCAGATGGAACAACGTTATCAAGGCAGATGGAATAAACCTATGATGAGTGACTACTGTTAGATGATAAAAAGAGAAGACTTCACTGAACTCAAAAGGAAAATAAAAAAAAGAAGAAATTAAGATAAACATTAATGTCTGCAAAATAAAGGGAGGAATTAGAATAGTAATTATTATTTTTGTATTCTATTACTTAAGAAGTTTCTCAATATTTTAGAGCCATAATTAAAAATCTGAGGGTGATGAAGAAAAACTGATTTCATTTTAAGATTCAGTATAAAAAATACATTCTAATTCACCTAATTTATCTCATTTCCAAAAATTTTTTTTTTGTTGACCTCTGATTTTTCTGTACCAAAGCTTTCCTCCACTGCCACTAACCTGCCTTTTTAATGTCTCCTTTATAATTATTCATCATTCACAATTTCAGTGCCTAAAATCAAACTTGTTTGGTTTTAGAATATAATATTCTACTTTCTTAAAATTTAACTCACTTTATTATTAGTATTTTCCTTTTTGTTATGTTTACTTTAATCGTATTTAATTTCAGATTAAATTCTCTCTTATTAATCAGCCCAAAAAATTTCAATAATATATAATTAATCAAGGCATTATAACACCAATCAGTGATCTTGTATCCAAAATACAATGGCTAAAATTCTTCAAACTATTTTATTTTTTAATTCATTGAAGTACAAGTTTCTAATCCTGGTAATTATTTAGAATAAAAGTAACGGTGTCATTTTTAGAAAGATCATTAATAATTAATTAGAAAAATTAATAAATACTAGTGGCTCCTTACTGCTCTGCAGCATTATTATTACACAGTAATGTTATATATTTTTAAAAATTGGCTAAAAACCCATCCCAGCTAAAAATATATTGAATCTATGCTGCTCCACAGCATTATTATTACAAAGTAATGTATATTTAAAAAGATCGGCTTAAAACCTATTCCATTTACAATACGTCTCATCCCCAATTCCCATTGTTTTTCTGTTTCCTTTCTTACCACAGGAAAAATATGTGCACAAAACCTATTTCCAGTCCATCCGGGCATTCTACTGGATGGATTGGGCTGATTTTTTTTTATTCTGCTCAGAACGGCCCACAGATATGTCATCAAGCATTGACAGATCTTCAAAGTGATTTTCCTGTGAGTAATAACTTTAGTTCCTCAATCAAGTAATAAATGAGAATTTTTTGAGTTTTCTCAGAGGAGACTCAAGTTTGGAATCCGATGACAGTTTGACATATCTGTGAGACATTCCATGCAGATGAAAAAAAAAATCAGCCTAATCCATCCAGTAAAACGCCCACACAGACTGGAAATAGGTTTTCAGCCAATTTTTTTTTTTAATATATAAGATTGGAGGGGATGAAGACACTTCCCAAAGGCAACCAACATTCTACAACTAGGGAATAAAGACCTAAATTTTACATGAATTTTTTTCTTTACTTAATAATGGAACTTCAACATTCTGTTAAGATTAGGCAGATTAAGACTTTTAATAATTAACTGACACAATAATTCATCTGATACCCAAGAATGATTTTTTTGTAATTAGAAGTATTAAATTAAATCAAATGCTTTAATGAAGTTGAAAAAAAAGAAAAGATTTTATTATGTTATCTTTGTCACGTGTAAAAGTTTTGATAGACAAGGTAATATCTCTGACAGTAGACAATTTTTCCAAAAGAACAATGCTGAAGGTTTGTCAATAAAATACGTTTTTCAAGAAAATGTATGTTTATTATGCAATATTTTTTTCAAATCTAAGATATTTTAAAACAGTAAATTTGCCTAAAATTTTTAACATTCTTATTTCTAATACAGGAATAAGAATGTTAAGAATTAACATTCTTATATCTTTCAAAATCGAACTTTTGTAGTTAGATCCCTAATATATGCAGGCCTTCCATTTAGCATCCTTGTTGTTGGCCTGATATCCCACACAGTTGGTAAATATTTCAGATATGAAATATTTGCCTCAACTCAAATGGTCAAACACAACTTCACCATAAAAAGCATATGAGAATACAAAATGGATATTACACAAGATACTTCAAAATACAAAAATCAAAACAGATAATTTAAAAAAATAAAGATAAAATACATGGTGAATTCAATTAAAAATCGGTTACTAGTTGTGTAATGCAAAGCATAGTATAATGCTAAGTAAAGAAAAAATAGTTCCGTTGTCTGATGGAAATAAATACACAATATTTTACTGGTAGAAGTGTATATTCTACTCAACAGTACCTTACAGACCACAGATGTCCAAGGTAAAACTACACCACTACATACTATGCTTAAGAATCTTTGTATTTCTTTGAAATATTAATGTTTTGAAAAAATAATAAGGATTACGAACCAGGAGACAACTCAAGCCGTGATATATCCCCGCGAAAAAGAAAAGGTGAGAAAATATTCTCTCTATAAGTCGTTTACAAGTACAAAACAAACATTCATCAATCAATAAGATAGATAGATAGATATCCTATCTCTTTACGTGGTGCATAAACAGAAGATAGCTATTTAAATCTAACTAAAATAATCATTTTACTAACCTGTGCCCCAACGAATGCAACTTTACTTTTAAACTGAGGTTCAATTGCAAATAGAAAGTTCTTCACTGGAGTTTTACCGTTGTTTTCTATGGTTATTTTATGAATGATTTTTGCCAACTGGGATGATAGATCGATTGACCGGTCAACATTCTTTATTGTTAGATCGTAATTTATGGATTCCGTAGGTAAAGAAATAACAATATCAGATAGTAACAAAGCACATACAACAGAATACTTCATCGCTATATAAGAATACTTCATTGTAAGTAAATCAATACCTGTTGACCCAAACATGCACGCAAGCAGACATTAACCTACAAACTGAAAATAACCATGCAACCGCTGTCACAATTTAATTACAACGAACCAGCAGCTTACACGACAACGCTACAAAGAGACTATAAAAATTACTTGCAGAAAGATTTCACATTAAGTAAATTCTAATAAAGGAGAGTTATTCACAGAAGGTATAGTTTGATTCAAGTCAAATTAATCTCTTAATACTACCTACCTTTCAAAATTTCACATTAATATGATTTACTGTGTTCCACTAGTTATCAGTTTTTTACAATCAGAAGAGAAGTTCCCAACAAAACTCTTAACATGATTCCTACGAAAGTCGTTATGCTTTTTTTCGTTTAATTATGTCCGTTGACACTTATTGCTAAAATTTAGCATAAAACACTATAAAAAATAAATGCAAAAGAAGTTTTTCAGAGGATCTAATTTTGAGCGCACTCTTTCAAAATTTTAAAATAACTTCCTGAAGGAAATTTGTTAACATGTTTATTTCATTTTCTAGTTGTTTTCCTAATAAAAAGATAATGTTTGTTATTTACAAAGTATAAAAAAAATGTTTAAAAGTGTTTTTTATTTGTTTTCAATGAGGTTGGAAAATGCTAATTTTTTGTATCGGTGACAGATTGTAAACATAACTATCTAAATTTTAACTTTTTAACTATGTTTTTAAGCATTTATTTTTACATTCATATAATTTGGCGAAGCAGAAGTCTCTGTGAAAGCCGACAAAGAAAAGAAGGGAAAAATCAGGCAATAAGTAAATTGGGAATTTTATTTTTATAAATAATTAAATTCTGCTACTAGAATTAGAATACAACTTGCACGACTATTAACTTTGTACACTATAAAACATTTAACCTCTGAAAAGCAAAAATAGTCCTAATTACATCTTGAGTTATGTGCCTTAAAGGTTATTCAATTAAGATACCATCATTTTTTAAGTGTTGAAAAAGTGTTTTTAAGTGGTGAAGTGGAGGGACTTCACCTTGAAAAAAGTGGACAGACTGCCAAAAGTGAGTACATGTTGACTTGGTTGTGTTAGCATGGTAAAAGTTTTCCAAATTTTTTTTTTGAAATTAACTTTTTAATATTAAATATGTGAATTGAATTTACTTAATAAATATAAACAGTAATATTATAGAAATTGGATAAAAAATACACAATGGATAAGAATATATCTTATCTATATCTAATTAAGAATATAACAAAAAAAATTGAAGTAATGTAGCTTAAATATACACAATTTACACAGAAAAGATTATAACAAAAAGAAACACTAATGTATACTATTTTATTATTAAATTAAACCAAAGTCTACTTGTTCTGTACTAGTAGTATCCCCGTTTCTGCATCCCAAATATTGTTCACTATCGAAAAAACTCTCAACTGGAGCAGAAGTTCCTAGCAAACACAAGCAAAACTCTACCAATTTAAACATATTTGTATATGCCGTGTAGTTGTGTTAAAGAGCATCAAAAACTAATTGGCGTTTCTGTACAGTAGTAATTGGTTCTTGGTTTCCTTCTTTTTCTATCCAGTGCGTTTTGAGTTTTCAGTGGCAAGGTTTACAGAAGTTCTTTCATCACGTATTTCAACAGAGTTTATAGAATTCTCATTAGTAATATTACAGCATGTTTTCTAGTTGTGGCCAGTCAAGTGAACCTTTTAAACTTATCCATGAAAATTTATTTACTCAGCAAAACTACTTTCCCATTCTTCCAAATAAGTGATGGCAGATGCGTAAAAAGACAAAACACTACTCAAAAATATTTCCTCATTAATCTTACCATCTTTTTGTAATTTTGATAGTAACTGTTTTGCAGAAACTGGTACAAAAAGTAATGACTGAAGTTTAGAAAGTAAATCAGCTTAAGTACTTGCTTTTGCAGCTGAAATCGCATCACTTTCCAGGACTAACAGTTTTGTGGAACAACCGTAAGGATCCACTCAAAAACATCAAATAAACTTCATTTTCAAAAAAAGAAGTAAAAAAACTTTTAGATTTACCATCTGATTCCAAGAAATAAGACTTCAGAGAATTGAACAACTTCAAAATCCGTTCCACAGATGGCATCATGCTCCAAAACCTAGTTCAGCTGTTTGACAGGAGTTGTTTGTATTCTATATCCACATACTCACAAAACTCTTTTAAAGAAGTCACCCGTGTTGTTTAAAGACGGAAATGTTTATACAATTTTACAATAATTCAATGTCAATTGGCAGTACTTCATGTGTTTTATTTACATTATTGTTAACAATATGAGTGGAGCATCCTACCCCTATTATTTACCTTTATAGGTTTTTTTGTAATTTTTTGAACAAGTCTTGTTGCCCCTTTTCTTTGTCACCCTCCAAAGTTAGAGTTTGTATTACCTGTACAGAAGCAAATAACTTTTCTTTGCAATGAGTGCTTTTTTATTACACTTGTCAAACATTCACTGAGCATTTCAGATGTTTCACCTGCAAGTTGACTAAACTCTAGCAACATCACTTGAATTCCATCTTTCTTGTTAAAGTACCTAACCACAATAGATACCATTTTTCTTTTTTTTCTATTAGAGTTATCGCATGTTGTAGTTAGAAAATTTGGATTCTCAATATCTTTAAGTATGTTTTGCTCAATAAAAGGAGCGATAACATTACGAATAATCGCCTTTGTTTTTGTTAACATAAATTTATCTTCAAAGGTTTTTTTTTAATAAGCTTAGATGTACAGTCCAAGGTTTTAAAGCTAAGTTCATGTTTTGCAGAATGAAATGTAAATGCTGCCTCTTTAGCGGCAATATCTAGGTTACTTGTTGTCGGTAAGTTTTTGTCCATAAAGAATTTGACCAAATTAGTTCTTGTGCGATAGCTGTTTTGTGTTTATCAACCCTTATGTTTTGTCTGTAGATTAAGAACTGTGGAGATTTTTTAAAACTGCAGACATTTTACAACAGCAAACATTTTCACAGACGAGTGTTGAAAAAGTGGACTGTCCACGTCTGGTAAGCCTATTGTTCAATAGGCCTACAAGGTGAAATAAGTTGCCTATTGTGCAACTTATTTCAACTCTTAGAATATACAATCTTTAATAGTTAATTAAGTATTAATTATTAAGTGTTTTGATAATTCAGTTATTAAATTTGATGTTCTTCAGTTAAAATCAACAGTATGGACAACAAAAAAACTGTTGTCTTTAGAGCATATAAGTAGCATATATTTTCTCACTGTGCATTTGATACTTGAAGTCCGAGAACTGAGATATTTTCAAGAGTATATCCAAAAAGAAATTCTCGTAAATGTATCACACCTTTTGTTCTATTACACTGATAAACATAATTTTTGTTTCCTAACATGCAATACATTATTTTAATCTATTTTTTGATGCTGAAGACGAATATGAACTCAGAATCTTTCTATCACCTACCATTTTTGAAAAACTTTTTAATTTTATTTAATGGATTTTTTCATTTTTCAACATATAATTAAAATTTTGAGTTCCTATATTGTATTTTTTTAGCTCATGTTTTATTGTATAACTTTGTTAACATAATTTGTAAGCTATAAATAAACAATATTAAACAAAGAATTAAATTGAAATTATTCCAGTTCCTGAGCCATCTGTGAGTGTATCTTTCGAAAGCAGCGATGAAGAATCAGACAGTACTGAAGAAAACAACAATGATTTTGATTTTGAATTATCTTCCAATAAGCCACATCTTATATCATAAGGTGAATTAAATGACTTGGTTAGGGATTTAAATTTATCAAAAAATCAAGCTGAACTGTTAGGATCAAGACTGCAAGGTTGAAATTTACTTTAAAAAAATACAAAAATTTTGAAGCTGACAAAAAGAACTTTCTCAGTACTTTGTTGATGAAAATAATTAGGTTTATTGCACAAATATTGATGAGCTTATGTTGCACTTAGGACAAGCACATAAACTTGAGGACTGGTGCCTTTTCATAGATTCATCCAAGTATAGTTTAAAAGTAGTTCTACTACACAACAGTAACAAATATCCTTCGACACCAATCGCTTATGGTATTAATTTGAAAGAGACATATGATGTGATCAAAGACATTCTTGACAAAATAAATTATAAAAAACATAGCTGGAACATATGTGGTGATTTGAAATTTATATTATTTATTATATTATGTATATATTATATAATAATATATTATATTATATTATTTATTATGTTATATTACTTTGTTAGGCATGCAATTAGGCTATACTAAGTACATGTGTTTTCTTTGCGAATGGGACAGCCAAGCTAGGGATAATCATTGAGATACCAAAAGGTGGAAGAAACGAGACAACTTAACTCCAAATGGGAATAATATTATTCAAGATCCCTTAGTTGGACCAAAAAAAATATTTTTACCCTCTCTCCATATCAAGCTAGGACTAATGAAATGTTTTGTAAAAGCAATGAAGAAGGGTGGTCCTGGATTTTTGTACATCAGGCAGAAATTTCCGAACGTAAGTGAAGGAAAAATTAAAGAAAGAATATTTGTTGTTCTCAAATAAGAGAGTTGGTCAAAGATGATGTATTTAACTCAATAATAAATAATGTAGAAAGTGCAGCAAGGGTTTCATTTAAAGACGTTTGCAAAGATTTTCTCGGCAAACAAAAATCTGACAATTACCACGATATTGTTAATCAACTTCTTACTTCATACAGAGCTATCGGATGTAATATGTCTTTGAGAATATATTTTCTCCACTAATTTTTTAATACCCCTTTTTTTCACTTGAATTGTCATCAATCACAAATTGATTCCATTTGCTATTCATTAGTAACTTTACTTTTTTTTCTATAATTTAAATTATAGTAAAAAAAACAAATTAGACTTTGTTGTTTTTAATTCCAATTGGGATTGGCCATATTATGCTGTGAAAATGCATTCTTAAGGGAATCTTAAACGGGGTAATTAAGAGGTCTGGATGGTAATGTATAGATCTGCACAAGTGCAAAAGGGAAAAAAAGAAATATGGAAAATACAAGTAAATTCATTATGATTAAAGACTCTCTGAGTAATTGATTTCTTTGAAAAATCTTCTATTTTTAATATTGAAAATAATAGAAAAATCCCTTAAGTTATATTTCTTCAAATCGATAACATATTTCTGTTGAGATTATAAAACAAAAATCTTCTGGTTAATATTTCCCTAGTTCAGTATTTTAATTCGGTTTCATTTTTAGAAATACAGTTTCAAATTATGTAACTGTAACAACACACAGATTAGAGTGTATATACAGACAGAAAATTTTATATGCTCTCATATAGTTCAGGATGTATTGTTATAAACTTTTTATCAACTAAGCAAGTGTGATATGCTCTGAAACAGTTCAGGGTGTATTGTTATAAACTTTTTATCAACCTAGCAAGTCTGATATGCTCTGAAACAGTTCAGGGTGTATTGTTATAATTTTTTTATCAACTTAGCAAGTCTGATATGCTCTGAAACAGTTCAGGGTGTATTGTTATAAACTTTTTATCAACTTAGAAAGTCTGATATGCTCTGAAACAGTTCAGGATGTATTGTTATAAATGTTTTATAAACTTAGCAAGTCTGATATACTCTGAAACACTTCAGGGTGTATTGTTATAAATGTTTTATAAACTTAGCAAGTCTGATATGCTCTGAAACAGTTCAGGGTGTATTGTTATAAATTTTTTATCAACATGCAAGTCTGATATGCACTGAAACAGTTCAGGGTGTATTGTTATAAACTTTTTATCAACTTAGCAAGTCTGATATGCTCTGAAACAGTTCAGGGTGTATTGTTATACATTTTTTTTTCAACATAGCAAGTCTGATATGCTCTGAAACACTTCAGGGTGTTTTGTTACAAATTTTTGATCAACTTAGTAAATCTGATATGCTCTGAAACAGTTCAGGATGTATTGTTATAAATGTTTTATAAACTTAGCAAATCTGATATGCTCTGAAACACTTCAGGGTGTATTGTTATAAATGTTTTATAAACTTATACTGAACACAGCAAACAATTGTGAAAACCATACAGATGGTAATAGTGAAAGTGAATTCAGTGACAATGATGATTCAGATGGTGAAATTAGCGGTTTGAAGAGTTACAGTAATTATGGTAAGTAAATAATGTTACGTTTAATGTTTTTTGCATAGGTTAGTACACTGATTCCTGCCATGAATAAGTTCTTCCATGCATTTGTTGTGTACCTCCCAGAGCTGTACATCTACTTCCCCCTGCAAGCACCTTGCTACAACTGTTCAGCTATAGATTTAAAAATGAAGTACATATTTAAAAAAAAATTATTTTCCTCAAAGAATCTGACAGAAAATTAAATTATTTATATGAAATATGTTAAATCATTCATTTATTTTACTATTAAAGGTTTTGTTTTGTTCTTTTTCAGTTAAAATTATAAAACTAGAAAGATTTAAAACTGAGAATTCACTGCTCTGTCTTCTTTTTATAACTGCATTTGTCAAAATTTTCTGAAAATAGATTCGGTCATAATTACGGTATTAAAAGTTTTTTTTGAAAAAATAAAATTTTTATGACTTAGCATTTTATATATTTTAATATTTTTTATACAGGTTGTATCATAAAGTTCTTCCAGGACTTTCATAACCTTTTCTACTCATGAAAGTATTGGAAAAAGTTCATATAAACATGTCCTAAAATACTTTGTTAGTGAGTTATGGCTAGTGAAAGATTTTGCTCGGATTTCAGCTACCCTGGTGAGATGGGGTCCTACTGGAATTTTTAGGGCATTAATTAAGGGTCAGAGTTAATGAATTCTTATGCTTTTTGATCTGAAAAATCAAATAAAATAGGTCCCAGAACCATACCTGCAATACATTTTGAGAAATCTGGGGTGAAAACCAATAAACAGGGGTGAAAAACCCTGCTCTTTATGTTTTGATGTATGATAACTTTGTTAAATGGGTAATAAAGACATAAAACTTTTAAACAAATGTTTCAGACACTTTAATTCTGAACAAAATGGTGTAAGATAGGTTGAATAAAAAAGAAGAAAGTTAGAAAAATTACAGTACTAGAGTACTGTATAATTTTTGTGAAGAAGACCGCATCACACATTGATATTAAATCAGTGTTGAAAATTGCCTCCATCATTTCATGAGTATTTATGATATGTATGAGTGTAAATAAAGTGTAGTCTTGTACATTCTCAGTTCGACTATTCCTGAGATGTGTGGTTAATTGAAACCCATCCACCAAAGAACAACAGTATCCACGATCTAGTATTCAAATCCATGTAAAAATAACTGACTTTACTAGGACTTGAACGCTGGAACCCTCGACTTCCAAATCAGCTGATTTGGGAAGATGCGTTCACAACTAGACCAACCCGGTGGGTTATTTCATATTCTACTACAGCATTATCATTACACACACCCAAAATGAATACTATATCAACATATTCTTCTGTTGTAAATAAACATGACATTACTTCAATGGCAGAGATCATATTTAAACTAACACTCACAGAAACCCTTCTCTAACAACAGCACAGTTCACAGTACCTGGTAATATTTAATGTACCTAACAGAATGATTTAAACACTAATACAGTATTGCGCATTGTTGATCAGCTGCTGTTACTGACAAGTTTGAAATAATAATTTTTCATTTATTTTATTTCTGTCATTAATAAAAAAATTATTATATAAGGAATTTTTATTTTACAACTGTTGTGTAATTTCCAGTTTTTTAAATATTTTAACAGTAAGTTTTGTTTTTACAAAACCTTTTTTTCAGATCTCCAAAAAAGATTTGGTTTTTTTTCATTAAATAAGTACATTCTAATAAATGTAGTAACATACTGTTACTAAATAAAATTCAAATTTTTATAACTTTTCATTGTTTTATTCAACTTATCTTAGACAATTTTCTTCAGAATTAAATTTTCTACAAGTTTTGTTTGTTTATTGCCAATTTAACAAAGTTATTATACATCAAACAAAAAAAACAGGGTTTTTTATCCTAATTTATTGTTTTCCCCCAGATTTCTCAAAATCTACTCCAGATAATTTTGGGAATATTTTATTTAATCTTCAGGTCAAAAACCATACAAAACCCCTAAAATTTTGTCCTTTCATTAACATCCTAAATGTTTCATTACGATCTCATTTCACTGGGATAGCTGAAATCAGAATAGAATCTTTCACTAGTCATAACTCGCAAACTAAGCATTTTAGCACATATGTACTTTTTCCATTATTTTCACATGTACAATATGTTATGAAAGTCCTGAAGGAATTTGTGATACACTTGTATTCACAAATATTTTGAGAATATACAAATTTACAGTACATCAAAACATATTTCATTTATATTTCCTCAATAAATGGCAATTTAAAAAAAAATCAGCCAGAAAATTCTTGTTAAGGAGAAACTGGTTTAACCAGGTAATGTCATTATTTATTTCACAAATCCTATTTACACAATTCATATTTTATAGTCTGCATTGTGTGTGTGATTTATAATATCATTGCAGAAGATTTACTTGTTTTTATTGTTGTCAGTTAATTAATTTTAAATAAATAATTTTCTAAATGTACTTTTTCTAAAAAAAATACCAAAACTAATAATTTCAAGCATTTTTTCCATAAATGCGGTGTACACTTTTGGCCACTGATTGTGAATTTATTTTGTACATATAAGTGAATGGGGGTTGTTGGAAATTAATGGATGATACACTGAGTTTACGTTGTATTAAGCATTTTAGTCTAAAAATTCCTATACTCTAAATAATATTGAATTACGATTAAAATATCACAGATTTTATCCAATAATTATAAAATCTGAATGGAAACAGCATGAATAATTTAATCAGTTTTAAAATTGAAGTATTAAAGAGAACTTAGATAATAAATTATCCGCTTCTTTCTTAAAAGATAAAAATTTAATTATTATTAAATCACTATTAAGTTTATTAATATGATAAAAAAAGATTGCATACGTAGTAACAGACTAGGCACGCTAATTATAAGTATTGTAGATATACATGAACTTGATAAACAATTATTACTGATATTTAAAATTTTTCTGTCAGTGTAAAATTTATATGCACTCAAGATGTTTTTTTTTTATAAAAAAATCAAATTATCCACCCAATTTTAAAACAAGTCGCATCAAAATTTTTACCTAATTTTGACTATGAAAATTTTATTTTTATTAATTTTTCAATGTATGTTTTGGATGCCATTTTTTTTTTGTCTTTTTTGTGAAGCTTGACTTTGATTGCTTTCCATTAAATTATTACTGCACAATCCTACTCAGATTTTTACATAAGGTAGTCTGTTTTATTAACCTATTACTCATTAAATTTCAGATCAGCACCCTTTTAACAATTTACAAGTTGCTATTAATTTTACAAAATCTTTTTATCTTTGGGACTATGAGACAGTTCCTTTTATACTTTTCATTTCCATGATTCTTTCACAAATTTTATGCTACTGCCTATCAGTTTTAACATTTACCTTTACACACTTATTTCTGTTGTACTTTTCTAATAAACTTTCTACTTGGTTGTTGGATACGGTAGGCTTCAGTAGGTTCCTTCAGAACATAATGAGAAAACAACTCAAATATCTCAATTTCAAAAACATTTTTGTTTTTCCTTTTTTTATTCGTGTTCCATTGATTAATATAAACCTGGTTCTAAAATAAATATTCAATTCAGTTGCTGATTTTTCAATAATTGAACAAGGGTATGATGATCTGCTAGGTCTTTTAAATCTTTCTATTTTATCCTGCATTTATCATCTATCTAATTGCATACAGCATTATGCACCTTTATATTCTAATAGTTTACTTAGCCCATTCCTTTAAATCAAAATTCCGTATCACAATTTCCTTTTTTTAAAACAAATATTTAACATCATCTGATAATGAAAATATTTGTATTGTCAAACCCATATATTTTTTTCTCTAATTATTGAAATAAACAATTCTTAATTCTCTAACATGAGCAATTTTTTTCATACATATCAAATGTCTTTAAAAAACTCATAATTTTTTGATGACACACATCATAACAGTAACTGCAATAAATATTTGCAAATACAAGTAAATATGTATCTTATGTATTGCTGATATCTTTTGTGAAATTGTCTTTTTTGTGAAATTCTGTTGTTATAATAATAAACTGTTTGTTAACCATTTAAAATGTATTAAGTCCTGTAGCTAAATTATTATTTTCATAAAATATTTTTCTGAAGTAATTGTTAAGATAGAATTATTCATGATTTCCTAACTGGATTTTTAAAAATTTTTGTTTACGTTTGCTTACTTATAAGTTTAACTTCAATTCCAAATTCCAAAGAAAACCACAAAATAAATCACCTTTATTTTTTATATTATTATATCGATTTAACAGTTGAGTACTAGTCATGCAGTCAACATGACACATGGAAGACCTCAGTTCTCAGAGGCAAAGATAAATATAAATTTAAGCGCTATTTGTTTTTTCAAGCTAGAAGAGAGAGAAAATGTGCAATGACAAAAGATAAACAGTATACAAGTATGCATCATAATGCTTTAGTGTTAGTTTAGATTCAGTCAAGAAAATTTGAGCAAGAAAAAAAACTTCAGAATGTTGAAAACACTTTACCTTATTGAAAATGCATTTCTTATAAAAAGAAAAAGAAAAGAGAAAGAAAACAAGAAAGTGCATTTCTTATACAAAGAAATGCATTTTGTCACTGTCAATCGGAAAAAGACAGTAATTAACAACTTCACAATTAGTGTGCTATTTGGCAAACAATACAAATTTTTTACATCAATAAACAGTTTCTGACTATAGAAAACTCAGGTAGAAACTTCAAGACAGCATACTCAGCTAACAATTTCTAACCTATAGAAAATCGTGAAAAACACTGAATTTCTGTTTAAAAAACACAATAGGAAGTCAGTACTATTTGAATCTGCAAATACTGAAGCAACTCGCCACAATTTCCTTAGAAGAATATGCAATCTGGAAGCTTCTAATACAAAATATTTCATCAGATGAGATGTGGTATAACCAGATCATATGCTGTCTTATGAATGGCAAAATGCTGTAAAGGCAACTTCAGCAATTATAATTTATATCGTGGTTTTATATAAGTATATGGATGGAGAGGAGAATTCTGTTGCAGTTGGGTACAAGGCAACAAATTATTATTTAAATATTGAAAATGAAAATGAATTTATAGAAGAGGCTGAATGTTATTTTGTTGGAAAACAGAACAGTATGATTAACTACACAGAGATAAATTGTATGTGCTTTGAAGGGTGAATCAGGAAAATGTTAACCTTTCTTCCACACAAATTGATTATTGTTTTAGACTAGGTCCTATATCGTGCAATGCTTGATTATGAAACCAAATATGTAAACATGTAACGGAGAAAAATGACATTATTCTGTGATTACAGAAAAAAAAATTTGAATTTTCTATTGTCATCTCAAATTTTAAATCTTTCATAAAAGCTATGCTTATTAATCACTATAAAGTTTTTAGAACACCATAAATGAAATTATACAAATTACTAAAATTTTGCAGCGAGATGTTAGATTACTATAGTTGCCAGTTGCCTGCTGTCAATTAAATGCCTCAAGAGTTAATTTGGTCAGCTTCTTAAAGGAGAATAACAAAAGTCAATATAGCCAACATGCATGAAAAAGAAATTTGTGCTAATGTAACCTGTGAGCTATGCAAGATCAAGTTGGGTCATGTTGAAGCTGTGAAAGAAATGTGTGCAACACGTAAAGGAACTGAAAACTATTCCTGGGAAAATAACAATTTGTTAAACAGTTCCAGAGGAACAGTTATTGGTAATGGCTGTACCTCTACACAGCACTAATTCATTCAGTGCCAGTAGTGATAACTGAGACACCAATTTATCCTAATAATACAATGTTTTTACTTCTGCACATCTGCATGTTGTTTTAAAAAGCTTTACAACAAAATTCATCTTTCTGAGTTCACCATTTTTTGATTTATAGGATGTACGCAATTTAAAAAATGTTTCTATGTATTAACTCTACTATTGGCTAGAAATTACATGAATTCAACTTTGAAGCTTTACAAAAAAACAAACTATCTTCAGTTAAGTGGATAGTGTGAAATAAGAACAGTAATAATAAAATCTTATGTATAAATAAAACAGAAAATCTCTAAACAAAATTACCAAAAAATACAAAATTATAAATAAAATAAATTTTTAAGAAATAAAAATAACTGGCAAAAGTATAAAATCCCCTAAAAAATAACAAAAATTTTATACTTAAAATATTCAAGAATAAATTAATCCTACAATTAACTGCAATTCAGGAAAAGTAGAATAAACATAAATAAATCGCTAAAAGAAAAATAAATATAATAAAGAAGAGTTACAATCCACTATCTACTACTGCTTGTACTAAATGAAGCTTAATAGAAACAATTAGGCAACAATGAACCCACAGGTAAGCACAGAGGGAGAAAACTAACCTATTCAGTGATTTTTCCCTCCTATTAAATGAATTATTTTTTGTAAAAAAAAACCTCTAAAAATCTAAAAAACAATAACTTTTAGAAAATACAGGATGTCCAGGCTAAAGGTATGCAAAAGTAACAACTTATATTAAGAGAATCAGTTAGTATAATTTAATAACTTTATTTTTAATAAACACAGTAATTCACCAAGCTTTAATGTACATTAATAAAGTTCAATATATGCACCTTTTTTAGTTCAGCAGAGCTAAAAAAGTCTGGTCTAGATTATTCTGATTTATGCCAAGTGTTAAGGAGCATCTGCGGTGTTATTAGACCAACAGCTTCAACAATTTTTTGTTTTAAATTATCCAAATCTCAAACTTTTCTTTGGTACATACAACTTTTAACAAATCCCCAAGCACAAAAGTCCAAAGGAATGATATCTTGAGATCTAGCTGCTCATACTAATGGACCTCCTTATCCGATCCAACACCCAGGGAAAGTATTGTTCAGGAACATGGTAACATCTCGATGAAAGTGTAAAAGAGATGGTGGAGCACCATCTTTTTGGAAACTGAAGCCTGCAAGATATCTGAGAAAAGCAATGTTCTTAAGCATGTTACAGTATGTGTATCCTGTCACAATGGGCTCCATGGAAAAAAAAGACTGATGATGCCATTTTTATACAGTCCTACCCAGACACTGACTTTCAGTTTGTCCCTTTAATTTTCAATTACGGTATGAGGAATTTCCCCAAATTCGAGAATTGTGTCTTGTTAATTTTTCTGCGTATATGAAAGGTTACCTTATCTCTAAATAACAACATATCAAGATAATTAGACTTGTTTTCGATGCGGTGCATTACCTCTGTAGCAAAGTGACATCATGGAAGGTGATTATTTGGTTTAATGTGATGAAGGAGTTATAAACTGTATGCTCGCAATTGAAGGCACTTGTGAATAAGGAATTTGCAGTTCATAACTAGCCACCTAATTAACTTTCTAGGACTGGCAGTGAATGCATCATGTACACAATCCACAATCTAGTCACAAACTGAAACTTTTGGATGATCTCCAGTTTGTGAAACCAAGCTTTCAGTTTACAACTGTATTGTGAGTTGGCTTGCTTGCGCATGCATATTCTTCTGACCTTGAGAGTACACAACGAATCATATAAATCATTTTCAGGTAGTTACATTTACAATTTTTTTTTCTTTTCCCTGTTGCACAGTAATTTAAAGAGGTACTATTATCATTTTTGAAACTAGCTGTGGAAAACGTTAAATGGGCACAATTTTGTTATGGTTGTCAGTCAAATAAATTATACATCAATTTTTTTGGTTTTAAATGCTCTTTAAAATGATGTTTATAACTCTACCTTTTACTTTTAAAATTTTTAAATTGCTCTTCTGGGGGTTTTGAGTATCGCTATCTCTTGCTGAAAAAAAATAATAATAGGTAAGTAACCTAACAACCAGATGATTAAAAAACTTCCAAGTTAAAAAAAATTAAAAATAAACAATTATTAATAAACAGCATTTAACAGTATTCCTGTTTTGTTTAAATTTAACAATTGCAACCAAAATTGCATAAGAAAAAATATTTTGATATATAAATAAACCAAATATAATGGAATTTAAATGCATCATTTAATTACTTCTGTAATTTAATTTTTTTGTATCTTACAATTACCAACATATCTTTAAATGCTAACCATAAAGCGTCTCAAATGGAGAATAAAATTGTGATATAGTTGAAGCAGCAATTGTAACTGCTCGTGCTATTCTTCTTCTTAAAATAGAATATGGTTCATCGTAAATCAACAAAAGTGGATATTTTCTACCTTCAACAATTAGTGAACCTGCAAAAAAAAATTTGTTAACTGAAATTATTAATTGAAAAAAGATTTTAGAACATGCGTATCCCTTGAAGAAACGCCTCAGTAAAGTAATTGTGGTGAACGAGATAAGAAACAGGTAAAACTTATTACGAATCTTCCAGAGGCATTTAAAATTTTTCAGACAAAGTGAAAAAATATGGAAGCGAATCATAGGTACACAAAAAAAGGCTGGATAGCAGAATTCAGGCAACAGAGATGAGGTTTTTATATAGTGTATGTGGTTGCACAAGGAGGTACAGGATCAGGAATGAGGAGATCATACAAGAGGGCTTTCAGTACAACCTTTATACGACAGAATAAAACAAAATAGACAAAGGTGGTCAAACCAATTGAGTAAGATGACGCAAGAGAGGATACCAGCAGCTTATCAACCTGCGGGAAGAAGAGCTGTGGTGAGACTAAGGAAACAACGGGTATCAGAACAGGTCTAGATAACCTAATCCCTGTAATGAAGAAGAAGAAAGTAAGAAAATATCATTTATAAAATGCTGCTTAATCATTTCCTAGATGAATATAATTTTTTTGCAAATTTCAACAATAGCTTAAATTAAATATTAAATCTATATAAACTAATTAAAAACAAATAAAAAATACCTGTTTAATAATTAAGTGTATTCCACAAAAGTACACTTGTTTTCTCTATTTCTAAAAATGATTACAAAGTGATAAATAAAGCTTTAAACACATTGATAAATCTTGTTTTCATTATTACAAGGGATATCTCTAAAGTAAAGACTGCTGGGAAATTTCTCTCCTTAAGGTTGGTGAACCTGTGTCATTCATAGCACGCTAGTAATGTACACACTCCAGATCATGGATACCACACATCTCACGAATGGTCAAAGTGAGATGTACAAGACTACATTTCATTTACACTCATACACATCATCCTCTGAAGTAATACCTGTAACGGTAATTCCCAGAGGCTAAACAGAAGAAAGAAAGAATGTAATTACACACTATATTGTTGTCTGTAAGTTGTCGCGTTATAGTATCTTTGATTACATGTGTTATTACTTATAAAATGAATAGCAAAATCATGATGGCGCCAACTGTGAAATACGTGGAGTCATACATTTTTTAAACCATCAAAATGTTAAGGCGACTGAAATTTATAGGCAGTCGGTTGCTGTGTACTGTGATAATGTAATGAATGAAAGAAACATCCGAAAATGGTGTGAAAGGTTTAGAAATAACAGAATTAATGTGCACAACAAATAAAATTCAGGGAGACCCTCAATAATCACAGAGAACTTGAAACGTGTCTGAAATCAAAAAAGATTGTTGCTCAACGATTTCCAGCCTAGCCCTTCTTTTAACTTATGTTTCAAGAGCTATTACTGGTCGCACTGTTCATGACCATTTAGGCTTCAGAAAGGTTTGTTCACGTCGGGTGCCGCACGTCTTAATGGAGCGTCACAGAAAGGTTTGTACACGTTGGGTGCCGCATGTCTTAATGGAGCGTCACAGAAAGGTTTGTACACGTCGAATGCCGCACGTCTTAATGGAGTGTCACAAAAAAGTCCGAATAGGACCTGGTCTGTAATTTTTGATGAGCTACACAGAAAAAGGTGATGAGTTCCTTAATTTGATTGTCACTGGTGATGAAACATGGATTTCGTATTACGCGCCAGAGAGAAAACGTCAGTCAAGTGAATAGCATCATCCTTAATCACCAACTGGACCGACAAAGGTCAAGCCACAGCCATTTGGACACAAACTGATGGCCACAGTCTTTCAGGATCGATTTGGCATATTGCTGATCAATTTCATGCCGCCTGGAATGACTATAACTGCAGAAGCCTTATAGACTTAGTTCCTTTTGATTACCATTTGTTTGGGAAACGGAACGAATTTTTGAGTGGTAAGCGATTCGCGGGTGACAATGAATTTAAAAATGCTGTTTTTTAGTGGCTAAATGGACTGGTGACAGAAGAATACGATGAGGGTATACTGAAGCTGGGGTATCGCTACAATAAACGTCTTAATTCATGTAGCGATTATATAAAAAAGTAATATAAGGTATGTAGTTTAAGACAAATAATGAATATTTGTAAAGTTTTCAGAATAAATATTTTTACAACGAAACAGTTTTTACTTTAGAGGTAACCTCTAATATACTGACTACACACTTCCCTTGTAAATCATACATTACTTCAAAAATTGTATTTTTTATAGTCATCAATTCATATGGTTACGCACAATATGACACGCAGTCACTTGTACAAAGGGATATTGTAAATACAGCTGTCATATTTTTATAAAGGAACCTAATTATAAAATATGGTTTATACTGTAAACATTTTCTTTCACGTTTTTGAACAGTTCAGAGTACTAATTCTGGAGATGTTCATTGGAATTATTATTTTGTAAGATGACAGTTTACTGGAGACTAAACCAGAAAAAGAACATTTCACTACGTTAAGCCCACACTGCAGTAAGGAGAATGTTGAAATGTTAACTGAATTGAATACAGGTTTTCCATGTGCTAACTAATGCTGATTATTTTAAAGGGTACAACACTATTGTCAATGGTTCAAGAACTTCATTACAGGCAAACTGGCATTTTAGATCAAATGTTTTTCATAGTTGTACGATGGTTCACCTTGGTTGGTATGTTAATAATCAGAACTACGGCACTTGGGATACTGAACCTGCAAATTTTCTTTAATTCTACCCTGCACCCACAAAAGATTGACTTATGGTGTGTTGTTAGTTTCAAGGTGATGAACAGTAGGAACCTTATTTTTAAAAAAAAAACAAAAAACTGTGGATGCTGCTATCTACCAAGAAATTAACCAACAGTTCATAATCTCACAGCAAGAGGATGAGCATCACTGCTGGTTACAACAGGACAGTGCCACTTCCCATACAGTTCGGTCTATTATGCAGATGTTACAGGATTTTTTTTGAGGAAAGAATAATTTCTAAAGTACCGTAAATAACAAGATTCCCTGATCTGACTAGTCCAGACTTCTTTCTGTGGAGTTACTTAAAAGAAATTGTTTATAGAAGCAATCCTTGTATGCTGTAAGAATTGAAGACAAACATCTAACAAGAGTAGCCAGAAACATACTCAAACATGCCGAGAAGTGAACAGAAATGGTTGGACACCATTTTCAACACTTGTAAATTATAATCTAGGTGTTTGCCAGCAGTGGCAGCTCTTAGCTAAAATTAGTGGGGGTGCTGCTCCAGAAACTTCTTTTCTGGGTCTTTTCAAAGTCATGGTTAAAGTTTTCTGTAAAATAATAAAAGCTGAAAAAAAATTAATCAAATTGAATAGCTTGAAGCAGGAGAATAATCTAATTCTACATTTTATCGCATTCAAGAATGGTACATGGTTTTTAAGCATATTGTGCTTAAAAATTAATAATATGTCTGTTTAAAAACACTATAGTCCAACGGTGCTTAATTTAAAATTTCTTTTAATCCAATTTAATACATAGTAATAATAATAAGCTAAAATAAATAGTAATGTAATACACAAATTTTAAACAATTTTATAATATTAATATTCTAAAAACATATAAACATAATAAATTAATGAGTATTAACTATTTACTTGTTTTTGTATATCCCAGCTGAAATGATGTTAAAAAAATGTATATAAATACATTACAATACGAAATAATTATAATTATAATGCGATAACTTAACATTTTTTTAAATACATTTCTTAAATGAATTCCTATGATAGTCCGTTTTAAATGAGATCAGTTTTAAAAATAAAAAGATTGAGATAATAATCTATTAAATACCCAGTATAATTCAGAAAATGATCTACATAGTTACAATCATATCTGATAAGTTCATTAATTACAACAGTGTTATGTCATGTCACTTAACATAATAAATGATATAAATAAAAATGAAGGTTGTGACAGTAGAATGGAATTCTTCCTTAATTTTACCTTCCTAAACCTTTTTTGGTATATAAAATAAACAAGTTTTTATTCTAAAGTATATGATTCATATACTTTAGAATAAGATTCTATACGATATATAAGATTCTATATGATTCATATACTTTAGTTAAATAGAAATACATAAAGATCCTAAATATATAAAATAAATCAATTCATAAAGAGTTAATGAAAATTATATAAGAACATTATTTATATGCACATTAAATGCGATGAAGAAAATTCGGGGTTTTTTAAATAGTATTAAAAAATTCAAACATAACGTCAAAAAGAGATCTTTCAATTATATTTTAAACAAATTGGTGGGGAAATGTTTGAACTGGATTTGTAATTAAAAATGATACAGAAACCATAATAAGTTAAAGTATTGTGTATAGAGATGGATATTGTTATTTTTAAAGAATAATTGAAGATTCTTTTATGCAAATATTGCACGTTTATAGAAATAACAAGGTTAACTAAACGTTTAAAATTTTCTAAATACTGATCTACAAGATCATACGGGTCTTTTCTATCATTCCCTTCCCACTTTTTTTTATCCAATTCACTCATATTTGCATGAAATTATCAATGTTAATTTCGGTCGCGCATTTTTAATTGTAGAAATCAACTTTCGATCTGAAAAACATGTACTTTATTGTTTCTCCCCCTCCACAAAAGTTTTCAAGTTTTTCACCTGGAAATAGCTCAAAGTAGCAGGAAATATTGTTAATAATAATAACCAGGTTGGGAAATAATCCAATCATCCGATATAACCATTTACTTTATAAATATAATCTAACAAAACTTAACTTATGCTCACTAACCTTACTAATTAACAGTACTGTTTTGATTTAAATAACCATGACTATCAACCCATTTTTTTCTTTTATAACCTATTTTAAGAGGATTTTTCAATAACGAATCGGCACAGACTTCACGCATATAATTCTTGCAGTCTGTAAAGGGATCACAGTTCATTTAACGTTTATAATTGAAACGAATATCAGCTAACAAGAAATGATGTAAAGTAATCGACAACACTGATGTAAGTAATCGATGTTTCTTCGAATCGTAACTAAAATATCGTACTCTGTAATTAATCTACCTAAATAAACAGTAACTTTGGTACTATTTCTTTAAAGAAAATAAATGCAGGTAATCAGTATTCCTAAACAACGCCGAGGTCTTTTCTGTGATTCCCCAAAATATAAAAAATGGTTTCTCCATCCCAAAATGAAGTGACTATCATTTTTTGGCTATTTTCCCAACGATTCATAATGAAAAATATAAAAATTGGGAATAATAAAAATACAGATCAAATTATGAAGGTCAAATACTAATCTGTCTGCCCATTTTCATATCTGGAAAACTCGCTTCTGACTTGTAGAGCAAGCCCTAACACAGATTATGATCTATATCAGATGTGAAAATATTAGAAGAAAAGATTCTGAGAAGAAAAAATTATAAGCTTTTGAAATGTGGTGCTATAGAAGAATGATAAAAATCAGATGGATGGATAAAGCGATAAATGAAGAGGTATTGTGGCAAATCGATGAAGAAAGAAGCATTTGGAAAAATATAGCTAAATGAAGAGACAGACTTATAGGCCACATATTAAGGCATCCTGGAATAGTCGCTTTAATATTGGAAGGACAGGTAGAAGGAAAAAATTGTGTAGGCAGACCATGTTTGTAATATGTAAAACAAATTGTTATGGATGTACGATGTAGGAGGTATACTGAAATGAAACTACTAGCACTAGATAGGGAATCTTCGAGAGCTGCATCAAACCAGTCAAATGACTGGACAAAAAAAAGGGGTAAAATATGTAAACATAACAAATACTTAAAAAGGTATTGATGACAGACTTAGTGTTTGTTAGGCACTTCAAAGCAAAATAAATTTGTTTATCCTTATTCTTGTTTTTTTTTTTATACTGAATAGGTTAAGGACATTTATTAAAAAAAATGAAAGTGATTACAATAAACATCACTTCAAGTAATAATACATATATATTTTTCACAATTTAAAATATAAATAAATGAAATAATGTTAAAATAAATAGATATTAAATACAAAAATTATATTTCTGTATTTAAAAATAGACTGTACTAGACAGAATGCAGTTTAGACAGCATTAGAGTTACAGAAAATACAGTTTTTATATATTTACAAAAATTAACCAAATATTATTATATTTGTGCAATATGAAATATACTAATACACAAACACAAAACAATAAATGAAAAGATAATTTAAATCCAACAAATCTTTGCTATGTTACTTCCTAAATGCATTTCAACTCAAAATTGTGTGGAACCATAATTATTATTAAACTTTTATGAAAACAAACTCTAGTCATCAGCTACCTTAAATTGAAAATAAATATAACTAACTATTAACATAATATTTCTTGTGTAAAAATTGATTTTTCACAAAAAAAAATATCATTCCCTGTAATTAATCTATCTAAATAAATAGTAACTTTAGTATTATTTCATAAGAAAAAAATAATAAAAATAAAACATGAGTGTTTATAGTATCCCCTCACTTTTGATAACCTGATCTAGTTTGAAAAATATTTTGTTAGTTTTAAAACAATGTAAGTTCTGTTTGTTGATTACCTTTGATATTTATGACTGCCATCTTCTCTAGTCTACAGTAACTATCTTCAGTTAATTAAAGATATATTAATATAATATATTATAATCGGTTTATAATAATGTATTTAAATGATGCATTAATTGCAAATATTTTCCTGTTATTTGAGAAAACTTCTAGAAGATTGCAATATATTCTAAATTTTTATTACTATTACGAGGGATGACTGAAATGTATGCATACAGGGATCATATCAGGAAAATAAAATATCGTATAAAGCGACAGGTTCTGCTGTGTTTTTAGTTTTCCCCTACCGCTAACATTTCAAAACTTGTGATCTATGACCACTCATTTTCTGTCGATTGCTATTACGACTAATCATCAAAATTAATAGATTCAAAATTACCCCTGCATTAGGCGGCAAGCATCTCCACATCGATAGGACACATTACTCCACAACTAGGCAACCTTATCACAGTAGATGTCACGCAAACTCACAGGAAAGAACAAACTTTCAGAAAAAACATTGTAAACAGTTTCTGAAACTTATTGTGACAAGGCAGCTTACCTTTTGTACAGGTGTTCAAACAATTCAAACATACTCCTTTAAAGAAGCAAGTACTGTTTAATGTATCTTGTTTTTTTTGTATTGATTTTTATCCAATTTAGTAGTTAGCTAGAAGAGGTTAATTTGAAAGTACTATCCCAAACGAGTGTCAAACTTCGCAAGAGTTACAAAGCATTAATGGCTATCATTATAGGCTCATTGCGTAATGTAATTGTTACAAAAAATTTTCTTTCATTTGCTAGTTATGATTGATCTAACAATCAAGTACACTAAAAAGGTTTCTGTAATTTGAAGATAGTCCCGTACCTGCTGAAATATATTGATCTTGCTTACCTTTTATTCTAACACGGTAGTTTTAACATCCATAGCATATCGTTGTCATTAACGTGACTAATATTGGTTAACATTTGCCATAAAATCTGAAAAGTAAAATATATATAATATTTAAAAAATTGAAATTAATTTTATTTATATATTAATTTTGTAAAGCGATTTAAAATATTTATACCATAAAAATATAATAAATATTTATTTTTATTACATGAACCTGATGTATAATGCATTGTTGCATAATCATCTTATTATTATTCTTTTGCTTCTTTGAAAAGGGTGTCTCCATTTCTTTCATTACTACATTTCACTTATTCTTCTTAAATTCTACTTCTATGTTAATTGATTAATTTTATTAGTTTTATATGTAATAAAGTTTTACCTTAAAATGTATTTTTTTTCAAATATTATTTTCTTTGGTAAGATTAAATTATTATTTTTTTTTTTTTACTATAACATTCTGTTTTCCAATTAACCGCAATGAGTGATCGTTCAATAATACATCAATTCCATCTGCAAATATTATGATAGCTTAAGTTATTCAATGTAAATATCATATTATGAAATTAAAAAAATAAAATTCAAATTTAAAAAAATTACAGATTACAATTCAGTTCAATTTTTCTATTAAAAAATAATTTATGTTTTAATAATGTATATTTCAATTTAAAAAAAAATCCAGTAATAGTAAAATGTAAAAAAAACACTTTTACTCTTTCAAAAATATTGCAAACTACTTGGTTGACAGAAGACAGAAAAAGTGTAAAGTAAATGTATGGACAAAACAAGTCTTCTTAATAGAATTGGATATTATTACTGATTAATTGGTGGTTAGCCTGTGGTAACCATTTCTAATCCCAATTTTAAAACCATCCCGCTTAATGAAATGTATTTGGTGAAGGGGTTTACTAGTCTCAAAATATTTCTGTTACTTTAATATATCATTAAGAGCAAATTGTAGAAGGGGCAATTTTACAATCTTATTTACTTCTCCAACTCTAGAATAATAATTGATATTCTATTTGTAAAAATTAGTCAAAGAAAAAAACATGTACTCTATAAGTAAGACGTAATTAATACAGTAGCTGTTTCATTTTTTCCAAAATCAACAAAAAAATAATTAAATATTGGATTGGCCTTTTACGCTGAGATTGGATTAGTCGTCCCAAGGAAGAAATACAATCATTTTCATTATCTATCAGCTTAATAGCCCAGTTACATTCTGCTGGCACAGTATAATAATGTTTTTAAAATGAAATATCTATCCTATTGGAATTTAACTAGTATTACCAAATTATTAGAACTATTAATAATAATTAAACGATTAATAATTTACAGTAAATAAATTCCAACAGGAAAAATCAGTATCTAGGACACACATTCCCAAAACACAGACAAGTATTTAATTCCATTATATATGGTCAGCCTAATTTAACACATTATATTTAAACTAAGCACTTATAACGAAAATAATCCTTACTACATACCTGTATCATCAGGAATACTTGATGTAGTTGATCGATAAGCCGACAGTTTTCTTATAAACTGTAGTTTCCTCGTAATACAAATTTTTGTGTTGTTTAATTGCACCAAAACCAGTTATTTTAGTCAGTTATTTCTTATGGTATTTTATTCAGTTGTCTCTAATATTTACCCACTTCTTCCATAAACAGTTCCCTGGAAAAATTTTATTTATTTATTCATTATTTCTCCTCGTTAATTGTACTTAAAAACTAGTAAAAGTTACTTATTCTAAAGTTTCTTCTTATTAGAGTTCCTATATCTAGGTTCGACACAATTGGTTGTTACAGTTTCTTTTAAAGAGGAAGAGACATTAGGTACTCCTGAGAAAAAAATAAGTGTGGGAGTTACAATCACATCATTTTAATTGCAATAAATGAATAAAAAAAATTATATCATATAAAGGCACTATGCTGTCTATGACAAAATAAGTGAAATAATACTTATAATTATTACTTACTCAAGAATTAACACCCAACGTATGCCAATAAACCTTGTTAACATAAGAATTGAATACAATAGAAGTTTACAGCATTTTAACACTCCAAAATGCTGAAACAAATTTTATTTGTTTCAATGTTTGTAAATAAAAAGTATAAAGTATAAAGTAAAAAATTAATTTTTGCTTAAAACAAAAGGGTTGCCCATGAATGGGCTCAACTATATCTGCAATCACGTCTCGAATTTTTTTACAATATTTTAAAAACATCGTAATTACTGATATTTCAAACAAGTATCAAATATTAATCTGGATTAGATATGTGGACGATATATTGATCATATATAATCCAATGAAAAATGACAACATATGATTATTTTAAATATACTTAAGTATAACAGAGACTTAAAATTCAAATTTGAAGTGGAAATTAACAGGAAAATACACTTTTCGGGCATTGAAATTGAAATAAATTGAAACATTAAAGAAAAAGTCGTTAAGAGGAAATCAACCATAAATCACACCTCTATACATGAGGAATCTAATCATCCATGATCAAAAAAATTGGCTCTTATAAAAATTTAATTTTTAGGCTGTTGCAATACACAAACAATAATAACCCAGATAAACTCAAAAATGAAACAAATAGCAGTTTCCAATGGCTTTGCAACATTACAGCAGAATAATAAATAAGTTACTAATATATTTCAGAAGAGAGGCAATTCTAATACAGATGACCATCTTTTTTTCTTTTTCCTGTTTAGCCTCTGGGAATTGCTGTTCAGGTATTACTTCAGAGGATGAATGAGGATGATATGTATGATGAGTGTATGTCAAAATGAAGTGTAGTCTTGTACCATCTCAGTACAACAATTCCTGAATAGTATGGTTAATTGATTCCCAACCACCAAAGATCCACTATCTACCTGCCTTTACAAGAACTTGAATGCTGGAATTCTCAAATTCCAAATCAGCTGATTTGGGAAAGACGTGATCACTACTAGATAAATCCGGTGGGATAAAGCTGTCCCTCTTTTTTTTTCTGTTTAACCTCCAGGTTCACCGTTATATAGCTGAGCATCTGCTACAATATAATCATACTATACCGACTTAGAAATTTTAGAAACATACGGTAACATAAAAATAAACTTCTTAGAAAAATACTACATTTTTAAATTCAACGCATAAAATGATCATCCAACAAGTATCTTTTGAAGAAGATATTTTGATTAAAGCCCCAGTAAATTACAACTATTCACATAACTCATATGCTGCTGATTTTTATGGTTATTATTCAAAAAATTATATATATTTTCATTTGTTCATTTAATCATAACATCGCCATAATGTCATTAACTTTTGATACGAGTTGTTTGCGAAAGTACATTTGAAGGTTTAATAAATTGATTCTTCAACTGCGTTTTGGTGTCAATTTAATTTATTCAACTTATAATATTATATCAATTAACACAGCGGTTATTGTGTTCAAAAAGTATTTTTTTTTTTTTTTTTTTTGTCTTCAGTCATTTGACTGGTTTGATGCAGCTCTCCAAGATTCCCTATCTAGTGCTAGTCGTTTCATTTCAATATACCCTCTACATCCTACATCCCCAACAATTTGTTTTACATACTCCAAACGTGGCCTGCCTACACAATTTTTCCCTTCTACCTGTCCTTCCAATATTAAAGCGACTATTCCAGGATGCCTTAGTATGTGGCCTATAAGTCTGTCTCTTCTTTTAACTATATTCTTCCAAATGCTTCTTTCTTCATCTATTTGCCGCAATACCTCTTCATTTGTCACTTTATCCACCCATCTGATTTTTAACATTCTCCTATAGCACCACATTTCAAAAGCTTCTAATCTTTTCTTCTCAGATACTCCGATTGTCCAAGTTTCACTTCCATATAAAGCGACACTCCAAACATACACTTTCAAAAATCTTTTCCTGACATTTAAATTCATTTTTGATGTAAACAAATTATATTTCTTACTGAAGGCTCGTTTAGCTTGTGCTATTCGGCATTTTATATCGCTCCTGCTTCGTCCATCTTTAGTAATTTTACTTCCCAAATAACAAAATTCTTCTACCTCCATAATCTTTTCTCCTCCTATTTTCACATTCAGGGGTCCATCTTTGTTATTTCTACTACATTTCATTACTTTTGTTTTGTTCTTGTTTATTTTCATGCGATAGTTCTTGCGTAGGACTTCATCTATGCCGTTCATTGTTTCTTCTAAATCCTTTTTACTCTCGGCTAGAATTACTATATCATCAGCAAATCGTAGCATCTTTATCTTTTCACCTTGTACTGTTACTCCGAATCTAAATTGTTCTTTAATATCATTAACTGCTAGTTCCATGTAAAGATTAAAAAGTAACGGAGATAGGGAACATCCTTGTCGGACTCCCTTTCTTATTAGGGCTTCTTTCTTATGTTCTTCAATTGTTATTGTTGCTGTTTGGTTCCTGTACATGTTAGCAATTGTTCTTCTATCTCTGTATTTGAACCCTAATTTTTTTAAAATGCTGAACATTTTATTCCAATCTACGTTATCGAAAGCCTTTTCTAGGTCTATAAACGCCAAGTATGTTGGTTTGTTTTTCTTTAATCTTCCTTCTACTATTAATCTGAGGCCTAAAATTGCTTCCCTTGTCCCTATACTTTTCCTGAAACCAAATTGGTCTTCTCCTAACACTTCTTCCACTCTCCTCTCAATTCTTCTGTATAAAATTCTAGTTAAGATTTTTGATGGATGACTAGTTAAACTAATTGTTCTGTATTCTTCACATTTATCTGCCCCTGCTTTCTTTGGTATCATAACTATAACACTTTTTTTGAAGTCTGACGGAAATTCCCCTTTTTCATAAATATTACACACCAGTTTGTATAATCTATCAATCGCTTCCTCACCTGCACTGCACAGTAATTCTACAGGTATTCCGTCTATTCCAGGAGCCTTTCTGCCATTTAAATCTTTTAATGCTCTCTTAAATTCAGATCTCAGTATTGTTTCTCCCATTTCATCCTCCTCAACTTCCTCTTCTTCCTCTATAACACCATTTTCTAATTCATTTCCTCCGTATAACTCTTCAATATATTCCACCCATCTATCGACTTTACCTTTCGTATTATATATTGGTGTACCATCTTTGTTTAACACATTATTAGATTTTAATTTATGTACCCCAAAATTTTCCTTAACTTTCCTGTATGCTCCGTCAATTTTACCAATGTTCATTTCTCTTTCCACTTCTGAACACTTTTCTTTAATCCACTCTTCTTTCGCCAGTTTGCATTTCCTATTTATAGCATTTCTTAATTGCCGATAGTTCCTTTTACTTTCTTCATCATTAGCATTCTTATATTTTCTACGTTCATCCATCAGCTGCAATATATCGTCTGAAACCCAAGGTTTTCTACCAGTTCTCTTTATTCCGCCTAAGTTTGCTTCAGCTGATTTAAGAATTTCCTTTTTAACATTCTCCCATTCTTCTTCTACATTTTCTACCATATCTTTTTTACTCAGACCTCTTGCGATGTCCTCCTCAAAAATCTTCTTTACCTCCTCTTCCTCAAGCTTCTCTAAATTCCACCGATTCATCTGACAACTTTTCTTCAGGTTTTTAAACCCCAATCTACATTTCATTATCACCAAATTATGGTCGCTATCAATGTCTGCTCCAGGGTAAGTTTTGCAGTCAACGAGTTGATTTCTAAATCTTTGCTTAACCATGATATAATCTATCTGATACCTTCCAGTATCGCCTGGCTTTTTCCAAGTGTATATTCTTCTATTATGATTTTTAAATTGGGTGTTGGCAATTACTAAATTATACTTCGTGCAAAATTCTATAAGTCGGTCCCCTCTTTCATTCCTTTTGCCCAGCCCATATTCACCCACTATATTTCCTTCCTTGCCTTTTCCAATGCTTGCATTCCAATCTCCAACTATTATTAAATTTTCATCTCCCTTTACGTGTTTAATTGCTTCATCAATCTCTTCGTATACACACTCTACCTCATCATCATCATGGGCGCTTGTAGGCATATAAACGTTAACAATCGTTGTCGGTTTAGGTTTTGATTTTATCCTTATTACAATGATTCTATCGCTATGCGTTTTGAAATACTCCACTCTCCTCCCTATCTTCTTGTTCATCACGAAACCTACTCCTGCCTGCCCATTATTTGACGCTGAGTTAATTACTCTAAAATCACCTGACCAAAAGTCGCCTTCCTCTTCCCACCGAACCTCACTAATTCCTACTATATCCACATTCACCCTATCCATTTCCCTTTTTAAATTTTCTAGCCTACCAACCTTTTTTAAGCTTCTAACATTCCACGCTCCGACTCGTAGAATGTTATTTTTTAATTTTCTGGTGACCCCTTCCTTAGTAGTCCCCACCCGGAGATCCGAACGGGGGACTATTTTACCTCCGGAATATTTTACCAAGGAAGGCGCCTCCATTGTTGCTATGTGAAAATGCAGAGAGCCACATTTTCTTGGAAAAAAAGCAGCTGTAGTTTTCCATTGCTTTCAGCTGCGCAGTACTCAGAGGACTGAGTGATGTTGATACGGCCGTTTAAGTCATTGTGACTCACGCCCCTAACAACTACTGAAAGAGCTGCTGCCCTCTTTCAGGAATCATTCCTTAGTCTGGCTCTCAACAGATACCTCTCCGATATGGTTGCACCTTCGGTCCAGCTACTCTGTATCCCTGAGCACTCAAGCCCCCTCACCAACGGCAAGGTCTCATGATTCATAGAGGAGGCAAAAAGTATTAGGATTTTCAAAAAATAAAAAAGAAGAATAATATATATCTGTATAGAAAAGACATAATGTCAGCTTAAAGAAATAAACATTTGAGATTATCTTTTCCTATAAGCCATCTTTTAATAACATTTAAATTTTGTAAAAGTAACATTCTTTATTCCATCAGGTATAGTGTTGCAATGTCGAGGAGCTATGTAAAGGTAAAACCTACAAATATCTCTTTACTTGGACTTGGGTAGGTTGTAAACCCGCCAACAGTAATTTTGTTGCTTTTTCCAATTTTGATAAAAAAGATTTTTAAGACCTTATAAATTATAGGTATATCTTCGTCACGCGTATACAAGCCCTTTCTTTGATTTTTCTATATGAGCTGTCCATTTAACTCCAGAATCGGCGGGTATTCCCAAATATTTCATGTGATCAGTTTCAATGATCCAATTACAAGCTTTACAACTATTTATATGCATTTGTAGAGCCAATGGTTCCTCCAAATTTTATCTTAATTCAAAACCGATTATAACTTAATCTTTTCTGTATTCAGCTGCAAAGAGTTGTACTCAAAACACACGCTAAGCCTCTGGAGATCGTCATGGATCATCTTACAAAGTTCATTTTTATCGTTTGCCCTGTAGCTTAAAGCTGTGTCATCCGCAAATGTGTGATAGCACAGTTTTGAACACCTCCACATAAATCTTTAATGTATACTAAAAAGAGCTCTGCTGAAAGCGTAGAGGCCTGAGGAACATCACAGATGATGCAGAATTTGTTACTCAAAAAATTGCCACCTCTAATTTGCTGGGTCCTGCCTGACAAAAAGCTAGCAAACCAGTCTCTACAGATTCCTCTGAAACTAGCATTTTTTTAGGAGTCTGTGATCGACAGAATCGAAAGCCTTTCTTATATGTAAAAAAAATGCAGAGTATTTTGGAAATAATCTAGACCATTTGTAGCCCCCTCTTATAACTAATTGTCAAAAGCCTTATAAACTAACTCGATTTCACTGAAAAATATATAAACCTATTTCAGATTTAACCTTTTCATCTGCTTGGAATAGATTAAGCAAACTAATTTAATCAGAATTATTTATTATCAATTCAGGAATAATGAACATTTGTAAATGTTGAAGTGTTAAAAAATAGCACTCATATTAAAGATTCACTTATTTTGATTACTTAAAATATTCAAAACATTTTTATATATCACAGTTTGTCATTAATTATGCTTTATGTAATTTGTATTTATATGATAGTTTTACCGTATAAACAATTACTTTCGATTAGGTTTTTGTGAAATTTAATCTATTAATTTACATTTTAATTCCATTATAGGTTTAGAGCAGTTAATGCTAAAAAAATTATTAAAATTAATTTCAGAACGTATAAAAATGTTTTTTTCTATTAAACGAGGTATGTAAATCTAAAAATTACAATTTTACTTTAATTTTAATTAATACGAGTACTTCTACTTACTTTTTATTAGCATCCTTACACATCCAAATAAAATAAGATGTAAACAGACTAAACGTTTGACCACTTTTAACACAGTATGGATAGAAACACACTTCAGAAGCTGAAGAAACAGAAACAGAAATGAACTAGACCTTGTGTACGACGACTTCTACATGGTGACAGTAAAAAGTCTGATGGTTCTTGACATATTCAAAACTGCCTTTCACTGGAAAATATTGTTATATGTATTAATTTGATTATTATAAATAAAAACATTAAATTTCATATACCACAACACAATTTATAACTGCTTATAAATATTTCAGGTGGTACTTCAACCGGTTAAGTATTTTTTTCATGCAAGCTACTAATTTTTTAAACATTCTACCCTCAGTTCAAAACATTTTTTAGGTTCATACATGCCTTTTTATGTTGTTGCTAATGTATTAATATTTCATTAACAAAATTTTAACGCTAAATTATTTTGATTTAACAAAAGCACTTTTTACACAAAAAAGTGCTACCAAATGTTTGAAGCTAAAGTACCTTGTATTTTTTTACATATATACATAGTTGTTAGGTTTTTCTTTGCAATACTAATAATAATTAATAACAGTTCATTATCTTTGTTTACGTAATAAAATTTAACTACAATGAATCCAAATTAATTACTGTAACTATTATTTTTAGTTTTGGTTAGAAATAGATATTACATGTCGTTATTTGTAATCAAAGATTTTATTTTTATTTTTTATAATTCATATCATGTAGTAACTTCATTAAAATATTGCGAGGAAATAATTTCCAAGAATTTATATTTAGGTAAATTTTTTTCATATTGTTTTATATATATATATATATATATATATATACACCTTATCTTAATAAGGTTTTTAAATTTTTTAGCAGTTCACACAGAGCGCAATAGAGTTTCGCAAATTCTAAGATTATTACAATAGTATTTATGTGAAAATTTATCTCAGGCATATTAATGAAAAACTTATTCTAATTACCTAATAATTTGATTTTCTAAAAAAAGATTTATATGTTTAAAAATTCAACATTGACTTACCTCTTGATGTTAAGAGTATTAAAAATTTCACCATAAGAAATTATTGAAATAAATAATGTAACAAATACTGACTAATTTCATTATGAAAATTATGTCTTTACTAAATCTTTGATTAATGAAAAATGTTTTCCATATTATTATCTTAATTTCAACAATATGTTTAATTTTAATGATTACTATGGTAATTTTAACAAGTTAAAGAAAATTTTAAAATTTAAAAAAAAAAAAAAATTTAAGTTATTTAATTAATTAAAAACTGCAACAAAATCATTATAAGAACCTTCTTTTAAACTGAATTATTGTTTAGTTTTACAAAAACAGTTTCTTTGTCTGGTTTTGTAGGAATGTACTTTGTTCTCAGTATAGACTGTTTGATTCTCTTCCATTAGAACTGATATGTGAAGTAACACCAAACAATTCAGTTTGTTCTTCACTATGATTAGTATACCAGTGTTCTTTGGTAGTTGGGTTTCAATTAACCACAAATCTCAGGAATGGCAGAACTGAGACTGTACAATACTACACTTCATTTACACTCATACATAATCTCATTCATCCTCTGAAGTAATACCTGAATCATAATTTCCTGAAGCTAAACAAGAAAAGAAAGAAAGGCTATGTTCAGAGCAATTGAACAGGGTAACACAGCGTACCGAGCCTGTGATTGCTAAGTTGAGGAGGCTCATAACCATTCACAGGGGGTCCATATTCATCGAAAAGGAGACTGATTTTGTCAGTTGCAATGACAATTATTTTATACGCGGTCACGGCGTGGGCTGAGGGCTTTGATAAGAAGAAGAACCTAAATAAGGTATCTGCCCTGCAGAGGAGAGCTATGATAAGAATTATGTCTGCATATAAAATGGTATCAAAAAATGCAGTAGAAATCATAGTGGGAATAATCCCTGTCAGGCTTTTGTTCTGATGCTCCGACAAGTTAACTGTAGGATACCTAGAACTGAAGCTAAAAGACAAATGCTTGAACAATGGCAGGCACAGTGGGAAACATCAGACACTGGACGCTGGATCAGAAGGATAATTCCCCAAGTCAGCATATGGATAAACAGGAGGTACGGAAAGGTGAACTTCCATCTCACACAACTGTTAGCTGGATATGGTGTGACTGGGACCAACCTCCATATTCTGGTAGGCAGATGACTCCAGACTGCCGATACTGTTACGAAATTGACTCAGTAGAGCAGTCGATAGTAACATATGTAACATATGAGACAAGATTAGGCACCCATCTGGGATAAGTAATTGCATCTGGAAAGCACGCTGCAGTACATGCTAAAAGGAAAACATGAATGGAATACTGTAGCCTCTGGATTACTGTAGCAGTAACCAGAATAATAACAAATCAAGAAGAGAGATGCTAGGTAGTGGGGTGGGGACTGATACTGGAGGTAGGGAAATACTTGTATTTCCCAACAAAATAATTGTTTGTTTTTTTGAGCAGGGCAGCCCAAGGGCTGCCCTGCTCAAGGGAACTGGTTTGAGACATGGCACAAAGAAAAGACACAGTACCGACCTACTGGGTGAGCGATCCCCACAGGGCACCACATTGCCGGATCCTGGGGGGTCTCAGGAGGTTACAGGCCACGCAAGCACTGAGGAAGCACAATCCATATTCTAGATCATGGATACTGGTGCTCTTTGATGGTTTGGTTTCAATTAACTACACAGCTCAGGAGTGGTCGATCTGAGACTGTACAAGACTACACTTCATTTTCATTAATACACATCAACCTCATTCATCCTCTCAAGTAATATGTTAGGATGGTTCCGGAGGCTAAACAGAAAAAGAGAAAGATTTTTCTTCCTCTCAAAAAAACAAACATTTTTGTAATACAAATAAAACTGATTTTAACAAAATGATACTTTATCAAAAAAGGTAAAACACTACATTTATACTATAAAAATTTGTTATTAATTTAGAATTTTCTTTAAAAAAAGTACATGTTATATATATGTAATAGACAGTAGATATGAGTGCAATAATAATAAATAAACAATTTTAAGCACTTCATATAATAAGCAAAAAATAGAAAAATTTATTACAAAACTTTTACCGGCTTGATTTTGTTGTTTAATAAATAATTTAACCTCAACATAATTGTGACAAAATACATGCTCGATTCTGTTTTAAAAGTTCATTTGTCTTCCTTTATAAATTCCATTTTCTACATGCTCTTTCAATAGCAAACCAAACAAATTTTGATATTGTATGACTGTTGTTGGATTTGAGATTAGGCTAATTTTGTTTGAGAATAAAAAGATTGTAAACGGTACTTTAAATTTTATTAAAATGGTCTAATAAAGAAATCAATGAGATAACAGCTGACATAGTACAACTGTAAAAAAGATTCTTATAATTACATGTAATTTATATAAACCTTTGTTGATCTGAATCAAGAACAATTCCAAAAAGTCTGATTACCGGGTTTCAACTGTGTCTGAACTTGACTAGACAGAAAAGGTAAAAAAATATGTTTGATTTTTCAACATTTACACCTACAACTCTATGAAAGCTCTTCTGTCATCAATATTTGTAATTTTCAGATTTTCTAAACCCCATTTTGTTTTATTTAATGTGGCTTAAACAATAGTATCATTAGTAATCAGCTGGTAATAATACAGCTGCTGATGCTGCGGCATTCCAGTTCAAACATACAGAGTAAAATTTCTTTAATTGTCCTCTGAAAGATGTCTCACTCCTGATAACCTTTAAATACAGCAGAATTCTTTTTAATGCGAAAGGGGAAGTCTTTTTTCTCTTGAATAACCTTTATTTTGTAAAAAAAACATTTGATTAGAGTTTCAGCGATTTGAATTTATATTTTGTTGATGGGATATGATTCTTTCTTAGACTAGAGATAATTTGACAGCAAAACAATAAATTTTAGTATGGATTCAGTACATTAAATTTTTTCTGATACATAATATATAATTTAAAATAGAATCTCAACTCATTATAAATTAGGTTGTTTCTGGCCTATAATGATGCTGGAATAGTTCTTGAAAGGAAATTATGTGGTAAAACTCTTTGAAAAGAAATTAATACGATTATAAAATATACTCTGCATTCTGCATTTTTGAGTTTACTTTGACATAATTGGAGAGGCTGAACGTACCAGAATTGTTAGGGAACTCGAGAGAGCGATTCCTTTCTTGATCTGTGAGTCAACTGGATGACTCCCAGAGAATGGACTATCATGGCTGGCTTCCTCCATTTCCTTGCCCTGAGCAGAATGGTTGAAGGGGTATAGTAGAGTAGCAGCACCCCGCATGGCTAGGGGCGGCCTGGGCAGTTGATTGGCCGGAAACCACCGGGTTGCTCTAGTGGTAAATGCGTCTTTCCCAAATCAGCTGATTTGGAAGTCGAGAGTTCCTGCGTTCATGTCCTAGTAAAGTCAATTATTTTTACATGGATTTGAATACTAGATTGTGGATACCGGTGTTCTTTAGTGGTTGGGTTTCAATTAACTACACATCTCAGGAACAGTCAAACTGAGACTGTACAAGACTACACTTCATTTACATGCATATATATCATCCTCATTCATCCTCTGAAGTATTTTCTGAATGGTAATTACCGAAGGCTGAACAGGAAAAAGAAAGTCGATTGGCCGGAGGTAGGTGTATTGGCATCGAGCCACGGTTAGTTAGTAAAAGTAATGGTGATTATTGTTAATGTTAGTCGTTGCACTGCTGAGGGCATGGGTTCCTGAGGCAACCATGAGATGTAGTGTCGTTTTGACAAGGACAATTTTTGAATGAGCAAGCATCACTGTCAGCGGGATGGTGACTGCACTGCCGAGGACATGGATTCTCATGCAGCTGTGAGGTGTATGTAGCGGCATCTTGACGATGATCAATACTAGCAGCTCGATATAAGTGTTTTAATACAATACTAACCAATTATTGCAATAAAAATATAAAATATAAAAAATAAATAGTAAACTATAAGAATTAATAAATCTTTCATATAACATAGGTAGAAAATATCTACCTTTCTTTTATAATATTAACAATTGCAACAATTCAAAATAGATATCAAAAACTATGCTATTAATTATTCAGACCAGATGCTTGGGGGTCTTCCAGGCCCATTGCACCTGGCAACTTTGACTGTACATATTAATTACTCTTACTTAGACAACGTATTTGGCAAACTTGTTTTGTTTCTTAGCAACAGATTTTGTAATAACTTATTAATGAGGTCCGAAGGCCCCTTCCATGAGCACGAGCAGATTGGCTTCACTTCAGCCAGAAGATATACCTCCATCGAAGCGCATTAATACAGGGGATTGCCATTTTAATTTCATCTGTTCAATTATTTATTATCTTTTTTAAAATTTTAATGTCACATTATTAAGGTTACATTATTAAATGTATTTAAAAGTAAACTGTTTAGCTGACCATCATTTCCACCAGCAGTGCTATTACTTACCTTTTCTGCAAAAGTCATCCACCAGTATCAAAATAATTACAGTATAACTGATAAACATAAAACTTATTTAGAATTATTTACAAAAAATTAGTTACTTCTTATTGTATATCTTCTCGTAAAAAAAAAATATATTACATCTATATTGTTAAACTATAACAGTGTTAAATCGTTAAAAGTGTAAAACCATTGGTAAAAAATGAATGTGGACCTACTTTAAACTGTTATAAAAGACCTTACTTATAAGAGAATAATACATGTTACTTATTCAAATGCTTAATATAAACTACATTATACTATTTGTTCTTTATGACTTATTTAAATATTTAATTCTTACAATTTATGTAAGATGGCAATTTTTTTTTGATTCTCCAACTGTGAAAGCATACTTTTTTAATAATAATGATTTTACCCTAATATTATTATTTCAGATTTATACTTTCAATAAAATGCCTAGAAATAAGTTAAAAACAGACTTAAGAGAAAAATTAGTTTGCAATAATTATGGATGTACAATATTCTAAGATTAATAAAAATCAAATTACTTTAATTTTTTAACATGACTACAGAAAAATGCAAACATAAATCTAATCTTAAAAAAATCATTTGAATGATTGAAAAGAAAATTGAGGCAAGTAAAGGATAACTTCCTAGTATGATGAAGTTAACTGTCCCTGTTTGGGATCAGTTTGTGAGAGCATGAATGAAAGAAACACTACTTCAGGATTAATTATTCAAACTCAAACTTTTCAAGCAGCAAGAAAACTAGAATTGTAAGAAGGAGAAAACTTTTGTAGGGAAAAACAGATTCAAAGCATTGAAAGACAGGCTTGATTGCTTAAAAAACCATATGGCATGGTACAGAATTAATTTTGCATCATGGCTTAATGATATGACAAAGTATTATGTGCCAAAATAGAAGAGTAAACAGTTTCCATTGAAAATACAATTAAATGAATGGTGGTGTCATAATGTAAGTTATAATTTCATGAGCGATTATATTTTAAAATAAACTAATAAGAAATATGCTATTGTTATTGCTCACCCGCAGCAGGTTTAATAAATTCTTCTTTTGATTCCAGACATGTTGCAGCATCATTTAATGATGCATTGACCCAAATTAAGTAAGAACAGATTTATTTATTTATCCACTCAAGCAACTAATGCCCAATTGCAGGTATCACCCTTGTTTTCTTTAAAGAAATGATTTCATAGCTAATGAAAAACGCCATGTATGACTGGGATCCAAACTCAGCACCTTCCAGTTGGAAGATGGAGACAACCAGTCATGAAGGTCAACATATGATTAATTATGATAATCCCACGTTTTTACATTTTTATCTATTTATTTATTTATCTATTTTCTTTTTTTGGAATCTAGTTTCTTTATTTTATTGTATGTAGAAAGTAAATCACATATACAAAGTGCGCATTTTTTACCAAAAATAAATATATAATGTATTATCATTAACAATATTTTGGAGCGCTGTTGTTTTCCCAAAACAGATGATTTAGTACTTTATTATGAATTCTTATAGATAAAAAAAAAAATGAAGTGGCAAATGTAAAATGAACAAGTTACCATAAATTTTAGCATAAGACCCATTAAAATGTCAGAATCATTAGGACATAGGTTAGTGGAAGATAAAAATGAATATTATTAATAAAAAAATGTTTAATTCTTCAATAGTGGTCTTTCACCAGAATAGTTTAAATACAGGCGTACCATTAAATTAAATATTAATGCCAATTCCTGATACTTAAAGAAAAAAATGGATATAAAGAAAGAAAAAAAGAAAAAAAAGGATGGACTTTTGTTTAACATAAAAATTAATTTCAATTTCGATTCAGTTCTTTATTTATGGTCTAATCCTTGTTATATAGAACACTACAAATAATCCATTTTTATGAATTAATTCTTATTGATCTACAATTTGGCAAGATTAAATTTAGTATTTGGTAAGATTTAAGTAGACTTATTAAATAGAAGATTAAAGAGAAAGATCTTTTTCTTTTTTAGAGTGTATTTATGAAGTCAGGTTTTTTATTTATAATATTTGTAGAACCATAAAAATTATTTCTGGCTGTATAAATATACAAAATTTAGATCTTAGAATTAATAAATAAAAATTAAGTAATTAAGCAACAAAAAAGAAAAGTACCTTCATAAAAGTGAAGTTTTTTTTTCATTAAATAAAAATGAAAACTGTTCACTTATTTATTTGTAAAAGCACATACAATATCACCAAAAGACCTTCCTTTACAAATTAAAAAACCATTAATATTCATCTAATTAGTGAAAATAAGTTGAGAAGAAATTAAAAGGCATTACCCATTTATGTACAGTTGGCTATTATATTCTTTAGCTAACACATACAGGTGAATTTTAAAAGTCGGTTTCATTTATTATATTGTAGAATTGTACATTATCACAGTTAATAAAAAATAAAAATTAAAAAAAAATCAGAACAAAAATTTTGGTTAAATTTTTGTTGAACAAAATGTTAATAAAATTGAACATGTAACATAAAAGCTGACCGTTTTGATCTGCGGAACACATCAAGGCAAGTTTCAAAAAAGTGAGAAAATATTTCTAAAGTATTTCATACTTAACAATAAAGGCAATTTACCTTTCTAAAATAGATAGCTAATTTATTAATTACCAAATGCAGACACAAGCAGATTTTGTTACTAACAGAAACCTAAATTTTTTAAAACAAAAACTGAACTTCAATAAAATATTGATACCCAAAATAATTAATAAGTAGCAATTATTAGAGCACATTTAAAAGAAATAGTAATGCATAAATAAAACATTTGGTCTACAAAGAATCAGCAAACCATCTTCTAGTGTATAGGTACTTCTTGAAAGCAAATTATTTTTATCATGTATGTTTAAAAAGTAATATGAATAAATTTTATTTAATTTAAATTAAAATAACAAGAATTATAATATGCATGTAAGCTAAAAATAATTTTTTAAAGCCTTACAAAGTGTGCGAACATTTACCTCATTAAATTCCCATAATTCCTGCTAAGTTAACCTTACAATTAATATTAACATGCATGCAAATCACATTATTTAATTGTGTACTATTTTTCTAAATGTAAAATAGTTTTTCTTAATGTAAAAATTACTGAAAGAACTTACCTAGTTTACATGTAGAATTCTTTTCTAGACGGTTGTTTAAATTCGTATAAAATACTCCTAACATACAGAATAGGTTAAACACAAATATCAAGTAAACAAAATTTGATGCGGTTTTAAAAACGCCACAAGAGATCGTAAGCAAATAAATACTATTTACCCTACATGACAACGATATTCAATAATAACACTAATATTAGTTATCAGAAAGAAAATACAGAATTAGATAATATACTATGTAAGTTTTGTTTATTTTCACAAGATCACTTTATATAATGAAAGCAACTAATATTATTATAAACAAATGTAATTTTTCATCAACGTAACACATTTTGATACATCAGTTGTTTTGACGAATTCGCGGCGCGAACCAAGTGGAGGACGAGATAGATGTACTCACAGCAATTACGCTTTTTCCATTCTCTGAACGCATTTAAAAATGAATTTTTTAATTTTAATTAATTGAAATTAAATGAATTTTTTACTAATTACAATGTACCATTGCTTACAATTGGTGTATGTATAGTTATATATCATAAACATACATAATTTCAAAGCGTTATTTATGATGAAGTAACACTTGGACAAGCGTACGGTTCATTCCAAAATTGCTACACCTATTTTGAAGGAAATATCTGAAAGTTACTTTACACAAATCTTAAACTTTTTTAAAGAAAAATGTTTATAAATCATACTATGTGTATGCGTGCGCGAGTAGATAGAAAGCTTAAAATTGCTATAGAGGAATATGGTATAATATAGCAAGTACCACGATACTCCGGTTTTTCCGGATAATCGACCCTTCTGCAAATATTATTTTCAAATTAGACGGTACTTATTTTAATGGAAATACTTAATCATTATTTTAGTTAAAATACAAATAAATTAAACAATTTGTGTTTAAAAAAACCGTTTGAAAATAAAAGTATGTTGCAAAAGGGTTCTGGCTTCGAATTCCAGTCAAGCTCAATATTTTTACACCCTAAAAATTCATTTCATAATTAAAGAGAAAAAAATAACTGGATATGTTATTATAATATGGATATGTTATAATATGTTGTCTATTCAATTTAATAAATTATTTAAGATAGATTATGAATATTTGTTTTAGTAGTGCATGATGACGATAAAAGTTCCTTGCGTGCTGTCTGGCCAGCGTCTGGTTGCTAGACACGGTTGTTATGTAACCCTTCCTCAGTCCAACCATCTCTCTTTTTACTGTTTAGCTTCTGGAACCACCGTAAGATATTACTTATGAGGATGATAGCCTGCCTGCATGCGTGCGAGTGTGTATGCATATATATATATAAAATAATATATATATTATTTTATTGAAATTAATATTTTTTTAAGATTCATATTAGTCCTTTGTAAGTTAAATTATATTTAAATTCTATTAAAGTACAGAATATTAAGATAAGACATAGCTTACTTTAATTTTTCCATGAAAGTACTTTCAAGGATCCCGCATCTTCAGTCATGATTGAAATAATTCTGTTATTGCATATTTAACTGTAAAAATACTAAAATAATGAAAATTGCATATTAATTTATATGAGTACTGCAATATTAAATTTTTGTTAGGTTTTTGTGTAAGACGATCAGTAATAACGTCAATTTGGAATTAAAACTTTTGTAATGATATACTGAACCATCAAAACATTTTCAGTAGTCTTTGTAACTACCAGGTGGTGCTGTTTTTCCTCTTCCATCAACTGATGTTACTGCTGGCAGTTTTCTTTTAATTAGATAAGATTGATGCATATTACAAATGTTGCCCAAAAAATCTTCATAATGTAAACTACTAGTATATTATTGATGTCACAAATCTGTTAACATTGATAACAACCTTGATATTTTAGATGTATACAAAAAACACATCTTAACACTCTTGAAAATTATGGAACATAAATATAAAATGATGTAATAAATGAAAAGACAACTCAAATCAAACACACTTTACAACATTAAAAAACCAGCAGTATGAAAACAACAGTACACCAGTCACTGAAGATAATTGATAACTGTTTAAAATAATTATATTTTTTATTTTTTATTTTTTTTTTTTTGTCTTCAGTCATTTGACTGGTTTGATGCAGCTCTCCAAGATTCCCTATCTAGTGCTAGTCGTTTCATTTCAGTATACCCTCTACATCCTACATCACCAAGAATTTGTTTTACATACTCCAAACGTGGCCTGCCTACACAATTTTTCCCTTCTACCTGTCCTTCCAATACCCCAATACCAAAGCGACTATTCCAGGATGCCTTAGTATGTGGCCTATAAGTCTGTCTCTTCTTTTAACTATATTTTTCCAAATGCTTCTTTCTTCATCTATTTGCCGCAATACCTCTTCATTTGTCACTTTATCCACCCATCTGATTTTTAACATTCTCCTATAGCACCGCATTTCAAAAGCTTCTAATCTTTTCTTCTCAGATACTCCGATTGTCCAAGTTTCACTTCCATATAAAGCGACACTCCAAACATACACTTTCAAAAATCTTTTCCTGAGATATAAATTAATTTTTGATGTAAACAAATTATATTTCTTACTGAAGGCTCGTTTAGCTTGTGCTATTCGGCATTTTATATCGCTCCTGCTTCGTCCATCTTTAGTAATTTTACTTCCCAAATAACAAAATTCTTCTACCTCCATAATCTTTTCTCCTCCTATTTTCACATTCAGCGGTCCATCTTTGTTATTTCTACTACATTTCATTACTTTTGTTTTGTTCTTGTTTATTTTCATGCGATAGTTCTTGCGTAGGACTTCATCTATGCCGTTCATTGTTTCTTCTAAATCCTTTTTACTCTCGGCTAGAATTACTATATCATCAGCAAATCGTAGCATCTTTATCTTTTCACCTTGTACTGTTACTCCGAATCTAAATTGTTCTTTAACATCATTAACTGCTAGTTCCATGTAAAGATTAAAAAGCAACGGAGATAGGGAACATCCTTGTCGGACTCCCTTTCTTATTAGGTCTTCTTTCTTATGTTCTTCAATTGTTATTGTTGCTGTTTGGTTCCTGTACATGTTAGCAATTGTTCTTCTATCTCTGTATTTGAACCCTAATTTTTTTAAAATGCTGAACATTTTATTCCAATCTACGTTATCGAAAGCCTTTTCTAGATCTATAAACGCCAAGTATGTTGGTTTGTTTTTCTTTAATCTTCCTTCTACTATTAATCTGAGGCCTAAAATTGCTTCCCTTGTCCCTATACTTTTCCTGAAACCAAATTGGTCTTCTCCTAACACTTCTTCCACTCTCCTCTCAATTCTTCTGTATAAAATTCTAGTTAAGATTTTTGATGCATGACTAGTTAAACTAATTGTTCTATATTCTTCACATTTATCTGCCCCTGCTTTCTTTGGTATCATAACTATAACACTTTTTTTGAAGTCTGACGGAAATTCCCCTTTTTCATAAATATTACACACCAGTTTGTATAATCTATCAATCGCTTCCTCACCTGCACTGCGCAGTAATTCTACAGGTATTCCGTCTATTCCAGGAGCCTTTCTGCCATTTAAATCTTTTAATGCTCTCTTAAATTCAGATCTCAGTATTTTTTCTCCCATTTCATCCTCCTCAACTTCCTCTTCTTCCTCTATAACACCATTTTCTAATTCATTTCCTCCGTATAACTCTTCAATATATTCCACCCATCTATCGACTTTACCTTTCGTATTGTATATTGGTGTACCATCTTTGTTTAACACATTATTAGATTTTAATTTATGTACCCCAAAATTTTCCTTAACTTTCCTGTATGCTCCGTCTATTTTACCAATGTTCATTTCTCTTTCCACTTCTGAACACTTTTCTTTAATCCACTCTTCTTTCGCCAGTTTGCACTTCCTATTTATAGCATTTCTTAATTGCCGATAGTTCCTTTTACTTTCTTCATCATTAGCATTCTTATATTTTCTACGTTCATCCATCAGCTGCAATATATCGTCTGAAACCCAAGGTTTTCTACCAGTTCTCTTTATTCCGCCTAAGTTTGCTTCTGCTGATTTAAGAATTTCCTTTTTAACATTCTCCCATTCTTCTTCTACATTTTCTACCTTATCTTTTTTACTCAGACCTCTTGCGATGTCCTCCTCAAAAATCTTCTTTACCTCCTCTTCCTCAAGCTTCTCTAAATTTCACCGATTCATCTGACAACTTTTCTTCAGGTTTTTAAACCCCAATCTACATTTCATTATCACCAAATTATGGTCGCTATCAATGTCTGCTCCAGGGTAAGTTTTGCAGTCAACGAGTTGATTTCTAAATCTTTGCTTAACCATGATATAATCTATCTGATACCTTGCAGTATCGCCTGGCTTCTTCCAAGTGTATATTCTTCTATTATGATTTTTAAATTGGGTGTTGGCAATTACTAAATTATACTTCGTGCAAAACTCTATAAGTCGTTCCCCTCTTTCATTCCTTTTGCCCAGCCCGTATTCACCCACTATATTTCCTTCCTTGCCTTTTCCAATGCTTGCATTCCAATCTCCAACTATTATTAAATTTTCATCTCCTTTTACGTGTTTAATTGCTTCATCAATCTCTTCGTATACACACTCTACCTCATCATCATCATGGGCGCTTGTAGGCATATAAACGTTAACAATCATTGTCGGTTTAGGTTTTGATTTTATCCTTATTACAATGATTCTATCGCTATGCGTTTTGAAATACTCCACTCTCCTCCCTATCTTCTTGTTCATCACGAAACCTACTCCTGCCTGCCCATTATTTGACGCTGAGTTAATTACTCTAAAATCACCTGACCAAAAGTCGCCTTCCTCTTCCCACCGAACCTCACTAATTCCTACTATATCCACATTCACCCTATCCATTTCCCTTTTTAAATTTTCTAGCCTACCAACCTTTTTTAATCTTCTAACATTCCACGCTCCGACTCGTAGAATGTTATTTTTTAATTTTCTGGTGACCCCTTCCTTAGTAGTCCCCACCCGGAGATCCGAACGGGGGACTATTTTACCTCCGGAATATTTTACCAAGGAAGGCGCCTCCATTATTGCTATGTGAAAATGCAGAGAGCCACATTTTCTTGGAAAAAAAGCAGCTGTAGTTTTCCATTGCTTTCAGCTGCGCAGTACTCAGAGGACTGAGTGATGTTGATACGGCCGTTTAAGTCATTGTGACTCACGCCCCTAACAACTACTGAAAGAGCTGCTGCCCTCTTTCAGGAATCATTCCTTAGTCTGGCTCTCAACAGATACCTCTCCGATATGGTTGCACCTTCGGTCCAGCTACTCTGTATCCCTGAGCACTCAAGCCCCCTCACCAACGGCAAGGTCTCATGATTCATAGAGGTGGATATTTTTTATATGTTTTATTATATAATACACAGAAAGTTTGAAGTATTCAAGTCGTACAAGGCGATAAGTTTGAAAGCTAACAAGAAATTATTGAACCCTGCAATTTCAACTGCATGGGAAGATTTTAATAAAAAAGTAACGCCAATTTTAACTAATTCAAAACCAACTGTTGTAAGAATTTTAGAGCTTGGTAAATATATAAATGAACTGCTCATTTCAAGAACACAAAATCCTTAGATTTTAAAAAACAAAATGTTTGTGTTTGTCTGCGTTAGTAACTTTGCGCGTATTAGTAAAAATTTGATCAGTCACTGAAGATAATTGATAACTGTTTAAAATATTTTTTTTTTGTTTTATTATACAATTCACAGAAAGTTTGAAGCATTCAGATCAAACAAGGCGATAGGTTTGAAAGCTAACAAGAAATTATTGAACCTTGAGTTTCAACTGTATGGAAGATTTTGATAAAAAAGTAACGCCAATTTTAACTAATTCAAAACTAACAGTAGTAGGAATTTTAGAGCTAGGTAAATATATAAATAGACTGCTCAACTCAAGAACACAAAATCCTTTCAGTTGGTGAAAAGAAAAAAGTTAATTTATCCAAGATTATTCAAAATAATACAAGACTTTGCATTCCTGCAACCTCTGTTCCCTGTGAAGGAATTTTTTCAAATGTGAGACAGTTAATAACTAAAAGGCGAAGTAGTCTTACTTCAAAGAATTTCAAAAAAATATATTTCTACATGAAAAAAATGTAAAATACTGTAAAGTTTATTTGAAAAGTATTAATTGATTATTTTAATTTTTACTATTAGTTTTCATTATTTTTTTTTTTTATAATAGAACCAAAGATTTTTAAAAACAAAATGTTTGTGTGTGTGTTGTGTAGTAATAGTAACTTTGCGTGTATTAGTAAAATCTAGTGGAAACCACAAGACTGTATGCCTGACCTTGTACCCCACTAAATTACATATACATATTTTTTAAAATGAAAAGTACACTAAATTTTATTTCATTAATAACTTCTTATATTTTTTCTTATTATTTTTTTTATTGTTATTGAATTGTTATTTATTGTAATTTTTTTTACAAACAGAGGTTTATAATTAATTATTAATAAATCAATATAGTTAAATTAAAAAAAAAAGGAGATGAAGTCTGATTTGAACCGATGTGCCTTCCCCTTGATTCAAATATTTCATTAATTGAAATTTTGTTTGGCTCTAACTCTGGAACCAATGAAAATAAATACCACTTATGATATATCGTTGAAAAGCTCTAAATGAGCTCTTATTAATGCAGAAAAAGTCCAAAATCCAATTTTTTTTCAGATTTTGCACTCTTTTTGGACACTTGGTTCAGTCAATTGCAATCAAAAAGGGACTTGCACAACTAGATGTTTCTAAATCCAAATGTTGTAAATCCAAAATTTCTAATCATTTTTGAGTTAAGCGAGATACATACGTACGTACGTACAGACGTCATGCCGAAATTAGTAAAAATGGATTCAGAGATGGACAAAATGGATATTTCCGTTGAAATCTGAAAACCGAAATTTTTCGCTATCACAAAACTTTCTTTACTTCGTACAAGAAAGAAAAAAATAGACGGAATGAATGGCTCGCTCAAAAATAAGGTATGGTACAAACTATATTATTTTAAATTATTGATTTTGTCATATATAATTTGATATTGATGTCAGTTCAATAATTTATGTCATGTATACATATAGTGAAATTAGATTAAGATAATTTTTCTAGATATAAAATACTTTTCACGAGTTGAAATTATCTATATATATATATATAATAATAATAATAATAATAATAATGATATATAAATTAATTGGCTGTCGTTTCGTTTGTAGTTAGTGATTAAACATATAAAATGTGTTTTGGGGCTTACAGATATAATTTAATTTTTTAAGATTAATTCAGTTAAATAGCACAATTAATGAAAATATCTTATCAAGCAGTGATAAATTTGCCGAATGTTTAATAAACATTAGTAGTGGTGATGCAATAAGTTATAAGTCATGTGAAAGGATATAAAGTAAACAAACGCGAGCTAGAATTTGGTATGGTAAGAGGATCCTCACCTCAAAATAAGCATAAGAAAGGTTGCTATGAATCGAATCGAAACTGAGAAGGATTTGGTTTCCCATCGTCTATTCAGTTGATTGTTGAGAATCGTATCTCGATTATTTCGTTCAGAATAGAGAATCTAATCGAAGGAACGACTCGTTCACGAATTTCCCATAATTAGTTAACGGATACTGTATTTGTAAGATTGTGAATTTCATGGAAAAATGTTGTCTTTAGGTAGCCGTCTTGTAAATGTTTTTAAGCAATCTGCAAAGAGAGTTTTAGGTAATGAAGAAGTAAGTGTCATCTACTGTAGTTCCGTTAAGGCACGTTTAATGTAAACTGGACTTTATTTCATAAAATAGTTAATTTTATCTTTTCAAGACCGATTGTTTTCTCCGTAGAAATTTTAGAAGGAAAATAAATATATATATGGCAATATTGATTATTAATTAGGTTATTCTGTATTAGATTTTTGATTTCTGCAATTTCCTACTTCTCACTTTAAGGTTAAGAGGTTATGCAGCATCGGGGTTATGTTACAGGATGAGTTTTACTTGACAGCTCGGTAACTTAAATGAACAATAAGTTCCTGGGATAAAAATTTTTTAGATTTATGTTATTACCGTAACCCTTTCTTTATTTAAATTTTAAGATAAATTACTTTATAAAAGAGGACGCTTTTACTCATTTTAACTTTGAGGCAGCCATCAAAATGTTATCATTCTTAAATCTAATTTTGCCTAACAGTTTCCGATTTTCCAAAATAGATTGATCCCAGAAGAGCGAGAAACCACAGTGTTCAAGTTTTTTAATTAATAAAATTGTATGCTCTACCAAATTGAAAGCTTTGCTCAGGCAGTAAAAACAAATTCCCATGGTTAAATCAATATTGTAAATATCACTTAATATCAGAAAATGCTAACTAAAAATCTTGCTTTGTAAGAAAAATATAGATTTCAGAAAATAAAGGAATCTTACCTAACCCATTGCGATTAATTTGTTCTTCAAAAAATCGTACTACTTTGTGATATCAAAGCACCCTGCCTGTGGATTTCATAAATTTTGAAATTTTACATCACAACAATATCTAATTATCTAATATATCTAATTCATTTTCAACCAATTGGAAATCCCATTGATGGTCTTACTGGATCTATTCATGTTCTTCCTAACCTATGAAAATGAAATTGTGTATATCTGGCAAGCCAAACAGTATCTGTAACCAACCTGCATAGTGTAACATGGCAAGTACAAGGTGATTACTGTTTTGTATATAATCTTAAGACTAGATATAGTAAGTGTTTGAGGTATGGTTGGAGCTGTTCTCTAGGTCACCATCTCCCTTTATTCTTCTAATGAGTTATAGATTGAAGCAAAGATAATGGATAAAATGTAAATTGTCTGAAAAATAATTAAAACGATTGTGTATTATACTATTTAAAATTTAAATATTAAAAATGCATTTCATGTAATGTCTCACATTTAGTATTATAAATCACCATTAATATGCTTCATTAACTATTAATTTATCGCTTTTAAAATGACAAAACTGAACAATTTGCTTAGAAACACAAAAATTTCTTCAAGTAAAAAAATGCTGCACAGTTAAAAATTTACTCAAAAACATTTTATTAAAAATGAATATTTTTCTTTGTATATTTTTTGTTAATTAATTTGTCTTCTGAATTTGTATATGGGAATATTGACTGTACATTTTTGTAATTCATTTCTCTATTTCAATCTATTATTTTTGGGTTGCCTATTCAAAACATTTGGTATCAAAGTTTTTTTTTATGATATGCTGCTAAATTTAACCTTATTATTTGTTACTGTTCCTAGAATATTCTGAACAGTGGGATACAACTATTTTACATAAGTTTTGGGGTTTTTTATTTTATATTCATTTTTAATTCTGTAGTGTAAATAACATAAATAAAAAACTATCTGCAGTAAAATATCAATGCAGAATCAAGAAAAAATCCATTACCCAATACAAAGTAAATATTAAATTAAATTTGTATGTAGCAAAATAGAATTTTATATATATTTATATATATACCGACAATTTCCTACAGATGGAGAGGTCAACAAGGGTCACTTGTCAGTCACAAAGATCTCCTACCTTAATGATGGATTTCTTTTTTTGGGAGGGTTATTAAAGATAAAGTATTTTCAAGAAAACAATGAACTGCTGACGATATGATTCAGTTATTAAAGAAGCACACCAAGAAATGAATGAAAACAAAGTATGCTCAATGTAAAATCTAGACTACAGTAGTATGTGAATGCAAAAAGCAATCAACTTGAATACTAAAGATATTGTTTTTAATTGCATGTTTTATGCGATCCTTATTATTACTTAATAAAATAGAATTTTCTTTTTTTATATATATAGCAAAATAGAATTTTATATATATATGTAAAATATACATATACATACTGGTGGGGGAAGAGGCAAAAGTAAATGTGTGTGAAAGGTGTAAATAAAAAATATAGTTTTATTAAGTAAAAGAAGAAGAAAATTCTATTTTTTCAAATGGTTTGGCAATTTATTAAAAATGGGTATGGTAGCATAATAAAGCCCTGTCTTACAAGCCAAAGTATTGTGTTGATTTTACAAAAACTGTTCCATTGTCATTGTTTAAAAGACAATGGAACTGTGGATAGTGTAATTTTTTAAGAAGAAGCAACTATTCTCTTTTGCAAAGATTGCACATTCATAAATATAAACACAAGGGTATGTTGTTAATACGTTTAATTTTCTAAATATAGGTTAACATGATTATGTAGGCGTAATAAATAATGATGACAAGCTTAGCATTTTATTAAGGTGCTTCAGAGCAAAACAGTACAGCTTGATTTTGTTACAATGAAATCATATTGATCATCTCATGAGAACTTGTTATATAATAAAACACCCAGAAATTTTGGTTTGTGGGCAACAGAAATACTGTTGTTTTCATTAATGGAATTCTATCCACATGATGAATGGTGTTACATCTGCCTGGGAATTAGGTTTCCTTATTAAACTAAGGAAAATATTGTTCTTATAAAATATATTTTTTAGACTCTGTTATAGAGTTCAATTTTAATACTACAATTTCTTAATAATAATAAGTGTTAGTTATATTAACCAGTGAGTTTATACTCTTATCAGAAATGAAAGTCAAGAAGAGTCTTCTATGTGGAAATTGTTAACAATAATTAATTAAAATTACGATTACTATTATATCTAATAAATATTTAGTCATTTTTTGTATCTTTTTTTACCAGGTTTTAGCTGTTGCTACCAAACAACAGTCATGTAGTGAATGGACTGATGCTCGAATGAGAAAAGATGTAAGAAAACGAATCAATTGTTCAAACTATGCTCCATTAAAAACTCGATTACTGAGTCTTAAAAGGAACAAAATCCTTCCGCCTGAGTTGAGGGTATGTTCATTTATCTGTAGTAATAAGGGAACTATTAATTATTTATATTTTTAACCTGTTTATTGCTATGGCCACATATCTGCAGGGTTATGTAACGTCAAGAAATATTACTTTCTGCGCATTATTATTTGAATGAGGCTATTGCAGTTTCTTGTCCACTTTGCCAGAAAATTTTTTTTTTGTTATTTAATATCTACCGGGTTGATGTAAGATCTTTACCTTTTCTTCATCCATTATGATGACTTGAACCATATTATGATTTTTAGAAAATGTAAATACATCTCTTACAGTACAAGTAGAAGTAAATCATATGTCATTTATGAAATTTTTACAAATTTATTCAAAGAAGCAGCTTTAAAAAAAAATAATATTCAAATAAAAACATGTTTTACCAAAAATTAATGTATTTTTATTACATTGTTAAATATATTTCGCAAAATAAAATATGCTTACAAAGCTGTAAAAACATCATCGTAATAATGTAATATAACTTTTTGTATGTTTTGATTTTAAAATATTTCTTTCAAACACAAGATCTACACAAAATATTTCATTAGAAACTTCGGTAAAAGAGATAAAGGAAGTATCATTGAATGAGCCTACAGTTACTAGTTCGTATTGTGCCTATAGACACATAGATAACCGTTTATTTTTTCAAAAGAGTAGGAAACCAGAAACTAGGATCAGGGGAAAATTAGACGTGAAAAAAAAGATTACTGCATAATAAACTTGAATGTGTAATATTATACATATGTGCTGAATATGCTGTGTATGGGCATGTATTTTCTTACATTATAATAAATTTTTTCATAAAAACTGAATTTGTATTCTTACAACAGAGATATATTAACTAAAAACTGAAAAGAAATTGTAACATACATAGGCACACACTAGCAAACCAGTTGAAACAAGTATCACAGCCGTTCTTTTGATTGTGTTGTGCGATTGAAATACAAGAAACTCTAGTATTCTTCTCTGCAATTACCATATATTTCTGAATCCAAGACAAAGCTTTTAGCTACAATTTCATTCCCAGAAGTATGGGTTGTCTTACTTTGCAGTACATGCTATTTGATTTGGAGTTTTTCTTTTCTTAAGTAACAGAACACGAGTTTCCATTAATCTCAAGCTCTTCCCTCACCGTGCCTGCTTCTGTAACCTTGAATGCTTCCATGTGCTTTAAGCATTGTTGTGCAGTAGCACATAGTGAGTGTTGTGGCAAATATTTTTTTTATCAATTGATGTGAAACGTAGATTCCACTTCTAAACTTTATAGTAAAACATGATGCACCGTAGTATAGAAAGGTGATTTGTATATGTTATCCTTCTTGACTTTTATGGCAGTACCCTTATGTAACTGATCGTAATCTTGAACATCGTTCTTTGCAACAGGCTGCTGGCATTACTATTATGCAGATTTTAAAATCACGGTTTTTCAGCGTGCAGAAGCAACAGACAGTTGTGTGGCATTGAAGAATTATGACGTCACAGAACCTAATGTTCAGAGGTGGCAAAAGAACGAAGAACATCTGAAAAATGACTAGAAAAGTTTTCAGTGGCCCACAAAGTGGACATTTCAAAAATGTAAAATGGAAGTAGTAGCATTTGCGCATGAGAAACATAAAGAAGGATGGTAGTTTCCTGCTATGTCATAAGAATTAAAGCACAGGAATACAGTGCCCAGCTTAAACTCAGCTCTAAGTGGTGTACAAGAATAATGTGATGGAGTGGACTTCTGCTGCAATGCCAAACATCTCTTGCTCAGCGTCTTCCAGCATCGTATGAAGAGAAAGAAGTCTGTTGGTATCACTGATATGTTATAAGACTGAGAAAGGAACATTAGTACCTCTTTGGGTAAATCGGAAATGCCGATGAAACTCCTGTTTACTTCAACGTGCTAACCTGTACATTAGTTGAAGAGAAAGATGCCAAAAGTATATTTGCTGTCACTACAGGCAACAAGAAATCGCAACTCACTGTGATGTGTGTGCTTGCTCATGTAACAAAGATGCGTTGTTACATCAACTAGCACACACATCACGATGATTCACGTGATGCTTGGTAGCAAATACTTGCCATCAAGGTCTCCTATGTCATCCTCAATCGTAAAAGTATGTCAAATCAGAAAATGAGGAAATAAATATAAAAGATGAAAACAGGAAAAAATGTAAACTACTTGAAATGAGAAACTATAAATTATAAGTAATTTCAAGGAACAGCCTGAGTAGTGACAGATCGTTGTTTTTAATAGTTGAAAAAGAATAAAGTTTTACAGTCTCTTAAGAAATCAACAGGTTATGTTATTACTATATCAGTAATTATTATCTGTAAAAAGTTCTTATTGAAGCCAGTTAAAGCTTCTACCGATCCTTTTGTTACTGTTAATTAACTCTTCTCCCATAGTATCTTCCAGGTAGTTAGTTTTCCTCTGAAATATTGTGAATAAGTTTTATTCTTAGCCACTGTTTTCATTATTTCATTTTGTCCATTTAATCTTCTCCAATTTGTTGCATGCCCACGTTGTTTTTTTTTTTTTAATAAATGACTTATAACACTATAGCGTAAAATGTGTAGCTTTACACTTGCTTAATAAGTCTTACTTAATTAAAAAAACAGCAATCGGTCACAGTAGGGAAAAATAAAATTCAATTTGGGTTTCTCCCCGTAAACAAAATGCTCTATTCTTTTCAGTTTGCTTTATTATCTTTATAAATGGCCTTTTAATAAATATTCCCATTTCTAAAATAATCATGTTTGCTGATGGTACTGGTGCTAAATTGAGCAAAAAGACTGCGTAGAATTTGAGTAAGCTATCAAACAACTCGCTTCATAATGATATGGTTTAACTATATTGGAATTTGCCAAAACTCAACCAAACATTTCATACGAATTATGCAATAAGCTATCAAACATAGAATCAATATGAATACAGTTTCAAATTTCCCAAGTAACCCTGAAACCACAGCTGAAATTGATAACTGTGAAAAAGTTCCTTGGAATTGTCATTAAGAAGCTTTATTTGGTTCAGTCATGTGAAATATTTGATGGCTATCCTTAAAAAAAACATTTATGTTGTACATTTTTCTTACCTTTCGTAGACAGTCAGTTTTGAAATTGTGAGAATTCTGTGTTGCGTGCATGGTATTCCTATAGTTCTGTACTTATATTTTGGATCAATTCTACTGATTTTAAAATTATATTCTGCCAACAGAAATGGGTTTTGTGGGCAATGTTGTGCAAAGCGATATGAATTTTGCAAATTTCCTTTTTTAACATTATCATTTTCTATCCGTTCCATTTTTGTGTATATAAAATTTTACTGTTTATTAAATCTAATTTCAAAAAATTCTATTTATTGCAGTCAAAATATGCATATGTAATTGCTTGGAAGAGGGTATCAGTCGTGGAAGCGCTTGTTTTTTTATTAAATTTAAATTAACTATTTTGAGTAGTCATGTGCTTGTTCATTGCAGGATTTTGTGAAATAAAATTGATGAATAAATAAAATAAAGCGACTGAAAGATATTACATTAAAACTTTCAGTCTCAAATAGGCTAATGTGATAATCACATATCATCAGTAGTGTTAATAATAATCTGTTTATTTTTCTAAAGTTGGCATTTCATACGATCCACTGTTATTTCATTTTGAATGTTATTTATTAATAAAATAAATATCTTGGATTAAGCTAATAATAGAAAATAATTTTTTGTCCAGGAAGCTGCTGAAGAAGATTTGTTAAAACTTCCCACTGATGTGCTGGGTAAAAAAATTGTTTGGCGATGTGCAGTGACATCTCGTCCAAGGGGTGTAGTTTATAGATGGCGTGTCAGCCGTATCATATTTAGACATCTATCGGATTATAATAAATTAGCTGGTGTTATAAGAGCTAAATGGTGATAGTTTTAAAAACTGTTATTTTTGTAATCGTTCGTATTTATAGTAAATAAAGTGTTTCTGTTTATCTTAATGTTTTATTTTAATATATTTCTTAACGTCTATCTTTTAAGTTTTCCCATTCTCTTTTGTTAACCTGATTTAGATGGAAAAATATATTAATTTTTATTATATTAACATAAGCTTTTCTTAAAAAAAAAAAATAATCGACTTAAAAATCACCAAAGATTAAATAATAATAGTTTTCCAAAAACTTAAATTTTTGTTTTATCAGTCTGCATGATTATGAGAAGGGGGTTTTTCATTCATTGGAACCTTTACTTTTTTTTAAGTACGGATTAACTATTTGTAGTTAAAAGCTTACCGACTCTCAATTTAGCACAGACTTAAAAAATTCAATCTAAATAAGAATTGAAAAGGTTTTATTAACAGATTTCAAACAAGTTGATTTTATCCTTTTATCTTCAGGATTCCTTTTGTAAGCTTTTTTCAGAAAATTTACGTGAAAGATTATCTAAAAGAAAAGTACATTTTAATTTGAAGATACTTTTCCTTTTTTAACTTCATCATTGTTTAGTATTATATTGTTGTAGCGGAATAGGATATTCCCTGAATTAGTTCTATTTCTATTTAATTGAACATATCTATTTCTTTGTTTAATTTATTTTTATTGTATTGTGTGTAATTAATTGCTCTATTAATCGTGTTTGTATATGTATTAATTTGGTTTATATTTGTATATTAGTACAGAGGAATATGAGTCTTGAAAAGAACGACTAGAAAAATTATAATATATTGATCAAAAATGTTAACGTTTTGATTCTGTAAAGTTAAGTAATGAGATCTACTAGAGTTAGGGCGACTGAAAATGTTTTGAAATTATTAAAAAAATAATCTTATACTTATAAAAAAGTATTTTGCTTGGCGATTCAAAGATTATATTCTTAAATACAATAATAAGAAGTGTAAGTAAATTTAAAAGTAGTTTATAAATTACTACGCTAAACAATATCTACTTTTTTAAAAAATGAATTTTGATCGAGTGACTTTTATCTCCCCATCCCGGTATAAAAATAAAACTATCAATTTTTTAAAACAATTTTATTTATTTACACTTATTTATAAAATAAGAGCATCATTTTACAAATCAAGTTTTATTACGTAAAATTCACCAGGATTTAAAATTAATTTATGGAAGGTTATCGAATACCCCGATTTTCCCTCGTGGTCTACCATTACCTGGCCTCCAAAAAATATCGATGATAAATCTTTAACCGATCTAGATTTCCCCACATTACTGAGAATTATGTACGTATTTCTTCGTGGATAACTTCTTTCCAGCAAGATTAAATTGTCATCAAGATATCTGAAAAATTAAACGCATGAAAATTAACTTCAATCGCCTTTAATTACGCATTAATTAATAATAAATCATGCGAGGTCTGATCTTGAAAGGGGAAAGACAGGAGTAGTGTACGAATCGCTTTTTAACTTACGTATAGAAGTAACAATACAGGAATTTAAAGAAAAAACTTAGCATGTTGTATTATTCAAGAGGATACAAATTTTAGATCGGCCAAGGATATCGTTCTTTCGACAAAAACTAAAAATGAATCGGAAGAAATTCTGAACAGCGTGTATTTATTACTAGAGAAGAAACTAAGTTTGAAAATAAATAAGACTGAAACAAAGATGAACAAACAAAGAAGATTAAGAAACAAAGATTAAGATTGATAAAATAACAGCGCGTAGTACATCAGAAGATGCAGAATTTTTGTTTTACCGAACCCTAGTAAAGTTGTAAAAGACGAGCGAAGAAAGGATCATCAGCAGAGATAACGTAAGCAAGGAAAGCTTTTGCGTAGAAAAGTAATCTGCTGCGCATACAATAAAGGAATCTAAGACAGAACGATATAAATATTTGTATGGAATGTAGATGCGCTTTACGGTAGAAAAGCAAACGGGAAAAAATTAAGGTCTTTGAAATACGGTGTTACAAGAGGATTATGAACATTAGACGGAATGATAAATTTTGAAAAAAATCTTAAATAAAGAAAAAAAAAGCGGCAAAATCCTGTAAACAAACTAAGCTGGTAAACTGTACATTAAGATAACATAACAATGTAGATTATTTGGGACTCAGAGTAGAGGGATAAATTGAAAACCAAGAAAATGTTCAAAAACCGTTTAAAAAATTTATTCAAATTATTTAAATTTGTTTTTAAGCATATTTTATGCTTTTTTAGGATTTCCTAAACAATATTTAAAAAAACTACCAAAATTATTAAAAAGTCTTTGTAAATAATTTTCCTTACTACTTCAAAAGACACGTAAAGTAGTTCATCATGTGTAATACACACATGTTAAAAAGATACTATATACACATTGTGTATATAGTATCTTTTTAACCGTACGTAGTATTTTTTCAAAATAGTAACGTGCGTTAAATTTTGTAACACGTTTTACTCGATCGCTTTTAAAAGTAATGCTCCATCGCATTTTAAACGCCAACATTAAGTAATCAGAGTTATATGTTACGGTTTCAATAGAACTACTTGTAAACCCCCCTATTTTTTATTAATTTAGACATTCAGATCTTTAGTTATCTATATATTGTTGATATTTATACTTCGTTCCTTCAAAATTTTATATTTTCCAACTACCATCAAACCGGAAATAAAAATACTTTTAATCGCTTTCTATTTAAATAAAATAAAAGTCGGGTCCACAGAAAAAGCCTTCATCACAATATGACGGTTTAAATTAGCCATCTTTTCAGCAGAATATAAAAAGCAAACAGATTTTTAAAGCAAATTATAGTAGCGATAGTATATGATTTTGTATAAGCAGTGTTTTGGGTAAAAAATGTGTTGTGTGCTAAATCCTCAGCATTTGTTTGTATCTGTGTTGTGTGTGTGCGCTCGCGCACATCCTCCCTAGCTTAGCACCGGTATGTGCCGATCACTAACGGAAAATCCAAATTCGTTAGTACATGTCTCCTGGTGGTCAGGTGTATACCGGTTATATTATTATACATCGATATACCGTATACATAGATCGATATATATCGAAATTTTGGAAAAATTTATTACTTTTTAAACGGATCCGAATTTTCGAACGAAAATCACAAATATCTGGAAAACGGTCCGTCCTAGCGTTCTGAAAAATCGTTGATCCCCCAGACAGTTACCCCATCCGCCCGCAGTGATATCCGGCAGATGATAATATTTTTAAACGCCCCCGTAGCGTCGTTCGGAAATCGGTGAGGGGTTGTGACGTGGTGCCACCGAAATGTCTCGGCAACCGCCGGTCCGATTTTCACTATTGAAAGAGTTTATGTATCAGCAGGTCGAGCACTAACAGTTTAACGCATCTAGTGCACTCTTGATGACCGGATCTTGGTTATACCGAAATTAAATCGTTTAGCCCTATATTTTGATCGCACTCGCCCATCGTAAAACGTACCGATCCGATCTATCGCTAAATACGCTCAAACCTGTGCGCTAGCGCAGCTGTAAACTATAAAATTATGAAGACTAAAAAGTAGAAAATAAAAAATATTACACCACATACAGATAATATTAAACAGACTGCTATAATCCAATAAAAATTAATATATATGTAAATTTATGTTATTTAATACATAATTTCTGAATAAGCCTTTTTTCATTTAAAAGAATATTGTGAAAGTAAAAACATAAAATCTGAAAAAGGACAAATTCTGCGTATGTTGATACTATCATCAAGTACTATCTTTTTTTTTTAACAAAGTTGTTAATTTTTGTAAATGGCTATGTCCATTAATAAATCTTCTTAGGATTAACATTTATAGAATGATTTTCTATTCTTAAAACAGGATTTATAAGAATTATTTATACTATACAAAAAAATTAACTGGTATTAAAGGGAATCCAACTTTTTGGAACCCTTTTATAAAGCATATTTTTATTTTACTGGTTCAACACTGTAAATAAACTTACATATTGAATATCCATTAACCGGGAAAAATTTACTGCTGCAATGTACACTACAGTACAGCAGGAAAAACTAATTTATTAATCTCAAATGAAAAATATAGTTTTCAAATTTAGAAGGAAACTAGTTACTTTACTAAATGCCAAGTACATTGGGTATCTGAGAAGATTTTACTCAAAAGCTGCTAAATAGTTCTACTGAATATTAACTGTCAAGAACATAGTTGTATAGAATTAAGACGCTCGACTGTGTTACTTACCATAAATTAAACTTAAGCGTATTGATGGCCACATCGTAGCAGTGCCTGTTAAAATGGACAGTTTATCAATTCAAGAAAACAATTATATAGTAGCTAAAAACCAATTAAACAGCAGGGTCCTGGATAAGAAAATAGATGAAACCTTTACAACCTGATAGTTCTACATACCTGCAGAACTCTGTTTCCTCATTTCTGCATTCTGTTGGTATTATTTAGAGGCTAACAAAGACAACAATCAACTTAATCAATATCACTTAAAATGATAAAAAAAATGCCTGCAGATATCTTAAAACAATCTAAGCAATTCAACACATTTCAGCAATTCATTTAAACTATGATTACAATGTACCACATGGAAAGCCATATATATATATATATATATATATAAATATATATATTGTATTTTTTATAAACTAAATCCAACTTGAACATCCCATGTACAGAATTACAAAGTAAATGAAATGACACTTACCTTATTTTTCTTTTCTTTATTCCAATGGCACTTTCACAGGATCCTGCATCATCAGTAATGTACAATACATTACGATCCCAGATCATCAGTATAGTACATTACTGAGTAATATAACATTGACTGGCCAGGTTACGTGGTATACATCTTCTAATTATTTTATTTTTAAAGTTAATTTTAATTTTTAATTCTTAATTGACTTCATGTTTTCTATATATGATAGTAATTTTAATTTTAATTTAAAAAAAAATATACATATATTTTTATGTTTTCATATGTAATTTTATATAGTTTATATACAACTGATGATGTGGGATCCCACGAAAATGCAACTGGAATAAAGAAAAAAAAAAAAAAGGTAAACGTCGTTTCATTTACTTTGTAATTCTGTACTTGGGTTGTTCAAGTTGGTGTTTGATTATAAAAAATACAATATATTGGTACACGGGAATATGTAAGTACTGACTTTAGAAAAAATATATATATATATATATATGTGTGTGTGTGTGTGTGTGTGTGTGAGGATTAGCCACACATATTACGATTAGCCAACTTATTATTACGAGAATAATAAGTGACTATATAAATATGTTTTAATTGGGTGGAAAGAGTTACAATTAAAAACAATGATATAATACAGAAAATAAATGTTTTATACAGTAATAAAAAATTCTGTAAACTAACACAAATAGGTTTAGTAAATGTTGCATAAGCTAATATTTTATTACACAAATTTATTATTTTAAATTAAATATTAATTCACGAAATGTTTCAGATACTGTAAAACTATCGACTTATAATAGGTACAGTTTACAGTCTTACAGATAAAATTTGTATCCTGTATTTGTTTCCTTGTGTTTTACCCCGTTTTTCTTAAAACCAATAGGAGATAGAGGTCTGGGACCACTTTTATTCAATTTCTTAGAACAAAAATCATAAGGTAGCACCAAATTTACCCCTTGATTAGTACCCCAAGAATTTTAATACAGTTTAATTTCACAGAGAAAACAGAAAGCAGAGTGAAATGTTTTGAGAGCCTAAACTTTCTAATGAACTTTTTTCTGACCTATGTTAATATGAACTTTTTTTCTTATTTTTGGCTATACAATCATCCCCTGAGAAACTGCCGTGGAATTTGGAATCGTCTGATATAGATATGTAAATTAACATGATTTTATGCATACATCAGATGTTCAAACTGAATCAAAAAACACAAAGAGATGACATATCTCATCCATGTGTTACGGGGACATTAAGTAAATATGCTGTTCTGATGAGGCATACCAAACATGCATGCTTGCTGACAAATGTAATTCCACTTAACTAGAACCATCAATATGAATTACTTCATTTGAATTCAACTTGAAAAGGAGGTTGATAAACTTGCTAGAATATGATTAAATTTTGGCAATAAGTCTTGAGGAATGCAGTAATAAAAAAAAGGTATGATAACAATGATTTTTCCAAAGGGAAAGCTAACAATTTTTTGGTATTATAGACAGTTCCTACAACTTACTTATATCTTTCCATGCAGTAATGGCTGTTTTAAAATGTTGAAAAATATCTTCAGTCCTTCTGGCAAGAAGAAGTCTGTTTTTACTTTTACTCAAGTACCATAATTCACTGTTACCATTAGTGAGCTACAACAAAGAAAGGGTTTTAAAAACACATATAATATTCAAAATAAAGTTCAGAATGGATTAATAGAAGTTATTGCTCATTATAAATTAAACTTATGCGATATGTTTAAAAGAACAATCAACTTTAACACAAATAAAACAGCTACTAATAGGTAAATAGGAAATTTTAATGGTTTTGAAAAAGATGAAATTTTAGCAAGAGACAAGACATGACATGTATAAACAATTTTTTATGTATTGTAGATTTATCATGAAAACAACTGTGGCACAGACCTGTATACTTTCAAATTGTTAGAATTAAATAAATAAATTTACTTGATCTGATAATGTACTACAGTAAACAATAAAATGCACTTCTTTTTTATTTAAAATTTTTCATTACATGATGTATTGTTAGATATTATTACATATCTCAGGTTTTAGAGTTTTCGAATCAACCTCAATGGTGATACAGAATGTTTTTTTTTGTTTTCAAAAAAAACATTCTGCCTGGTTGGTTGAATGCAACTTTATTAGTCTCTTGTTCTAATATTATATGAAATTGATTCCTGGAAATAGTCAGTTTTTTATCACTTTATGCATCACTGTGGGGTTTTTAATTTATTACGCATGTACTTGATGTATATAACAAATTAATAAAATTAATTTAAAGAGTTTGGTAAAAGTAATTTGCGAAATTGCTTGATTTCAATAAGCATATTGTTGCTACTGAATTTTACTTTCTTAAATCATTTATTTTCTTTTACAAAAACAGCTGATAAATGCTCTGTAACTGCTGCTGATGCATGCTAATGCTATGCCTAACCGAGATTCAAACCTAGAGACCATTTTACCATTCTGCCACAGAGATCGGCTTAATTATTAAATTAATTTAAAAATTAAACAATCAAAATATTTAATAAAATATCCATACTTGTGAATGAATTCTATATATTATCAAGACAAGCTAGCTTTTGAGAAAAAGCAGAGGAAAGTATTCTTATTAAAAAAAAAAAAAATTACTCATGTAAACTTTAATATTTTGTTAGGTTTTGAATTCAATAATGCAGAAAACTAAATTTTTTATATGTAAGGATGTAAAGGAATAAAGGAATTTAATATTATAATTTAAAAAAGAAAACAGATGTACATAAAAAAACAGACCAAATATACATTAAATTTTGAAACACTTCTTTAATTACAAACATCAATGAAATAGTTGTTGATGTAATAAAACAAAACCCTTGTTAGTTTAAATGTAGTCCATTTAGTCATCAAAATGACTCATTCAGTGATATTTTTTAGTGATTAAATATATTAAAAAAAATCTTTTTTCCCCCTAAATAAGTCATTAACAGGTAAGAATAGTTTTCATTTCTCATATGAGTATTTTTTTCCAAGTAATTGTATGTTCAGAAGTCTCGAATATCATTGGGAAATTTTTAATTTAATTTTATCATACATTGACAGAGTTGAATTAATATAAATTTTTTGGTGTGAATACAATTCATTCCAAAAAAAAAATTGTTTCATGCCATTTATCTTTTATATGTCTACACAACTTTAATTTATTTATACTTTTTGTAATTTATATCAAATTTTTTTGTTGGCAGTATCAATATTTACTTTTACTATCCGGTTAGTGAACTTGTTAAAATAGCAATTTTTTAAAACGTGATTTTAGATTATTACATTAATTAAGAATTGAATATTATTTTATTTAAATTTTCTAATCAAAATTAATAAATGCTTTATTTGGTTATAATGTGTGTTGATACCAGATATTTTAAGATTTTGAGCCTATTCTCATTTGCCGACAGGTACATCAAAACTTCACTATGGGACATGCTCATAGGAATCATATTTATATTTTGTAGAAATTATGTAAAAGAATTGATTCTTTTCTATCTGTAGTGTGAACCACCATATAATTACTTGCCAGTGAACTCTGTATTATTCAACTAAAGTAACCATGTATCATTGATCTGTAACATAATATACAATGAATTGTTTAACAAAATAAAGGAAAATTAAGTAAAATAATTTTTGTTGTGCAATGGGAATTTATATAATAAACTCTAAAAAGCGATAAACTATTAATCAGTCATTACGTGATAATTAGGCATAGAATATATTTTTTTTAAGTTTAAAAAAGGACCTTAAGTTCTTTTGGAGAAAATGTAATTGGTAAGATAAATTATCGTAGATGTAATTTGTGCATCTACATCCTTTCTTTCTTTTACTTGTTTAGCCTCTGGTAATTACCTTTCAGATAATACTTCAGAGGATGAATGAGTATGATATGTGTGAGTGTAGTCTTATACAGTCTCAGTTCGACCATTCCTGAGATGCGGTTAATTGAAAACCAACCACCAAAGAATACCTGTCCCCAAGATCTAGTATTCAAATCCGTGTAAAAATAACTGACTTTACTAGGACTTGAACGCTGGAACTCTTGACTTCCAAATCAGCTGATTTGGGAAAAATTAAAGAATTATTTGAACAAATTTGTGGACTTTTTTTCAGATTGCCTCACATAAATGGTGTAAAACTGCTAAGCAATAGTTTTGTTCACCGTATAACCTTGTGTTACGAATTCATAATGGACAACACCATTCCAGTCAAAAAAGAGCAGTAAGGAGAATTTTAACACTCAATTGAATTTGGCATGCTTCAGGAAGCTTCCATTGGGGTAATCGTACCTTTGTTCAAACATCATACCATGCACCCATGTTTTATCACCTATTATGACAATTCTGAAATTGTTCGTACCACTTTATAAACCCATAGTGCTGATGCTGACACAACATCCTTGCCAGAAGCCTTCTCTAACATTTTCACCACTTCACTTAGCTTTAATAGATTTTTAATGCAAATCCTTTGTTCCATAATTTTTAAACAAAGAAATCTGCAGTTACAATAAAATGCATCATAATTACTCGGCTGGCAAATTTGAACTACACATCTAATATTGATATACATTATAGATACTACCGCCATCACATAGAAAAAAGATGAACTTGGTTGAAAAGATGTAGGGTACAGAATTAAGATATTCTGTTTTAGTTTTTTATCACAATATGTATATTCCAGGATTACAATACAAATAACTGTCCAAATCCTTTTATTATTAGGATCAAACTCCATGTCTAACTCATGTTTTAATGAAACATAAAAAAAATATTCTTTATTCCTAGCTTCATTACCATAAAATTAGTTAAAAATTGCATTAATATTTTTTAAATCCAATGCTGTAATTTTTTACATTTTCTAAAGTATGTAAAAAATAATTTTAGAAAATTTGTTATATTATGTTTAAAAATAATTTTTTAAAAAAATATTTAATTTACCAATATGCTAGGTTTGATTATTTTATTTGAATAATTTTAATAAAGCACAATAATTTATGTCAACTTATCTAACGATACAGTTTGGGTGAATCCAGACTATTCACCCTCTGGGTTTTGAAGCCTGTTTCATTTGAAACATTGGGGGCCTCCAGAGGTAGTTGAGTTTAAAAATGGCATATTTAACAGCAAATTTACATATAAGAATAGTAATTGCCCATATGTATGAGAATGGGAGAGGCAAAAACAGGCCTGTCTGAGTTGGTAGATTACTCCATCGCCTATCCACTTGAAAATTATTAAATAGCTCACTTTTATTTTAGTGCAACTTTTTCTTGCAAAGGCCTGAAGTTAATTATCAGCACCTTTTTTCTTTTTTTTTTTTTAGAAGTTCCCAGTAGCACTCTTGTTAATGTTGTCAATCTTTAATTGATTAGGAATCCCTTTAAGTATGTAAGTATGTAACCTAATAATACTGGGTGTTTGAGAATTATATGAACAACTTTGATGTCTTGTTAAAAGAAGTTATAGTCCTATTAATGAATGGTTGGGTTCTTTTTTATAGGCAACTCAAAGTTTCCCATGGCAAATACTAGGTATTGCTGTGAGCTCTGATTGCATACAAAACTGCATACATCAGTTGCCATGAATCCACAGATGAAAGCACAATATGTATAGTGGTTCATTGAAACAAAATCAGACACACAAGTTCGACACAATTTTAGAACTCTGTGTAATTTAAAGCCACTCTCTAGGTTAATTATTCATTCATGGTGTGATAAATTTAAAGAAACTGACAGTGTTAAACATAAGAAGGGTGCAGGCATGCCTAGAACATAGATAAAAAAACTGAGGTCTTTTGTTTGTAGCCCTGGAATGTCAACTTAGGAGTGCAGCGTGCGAGTTAAATCTTCCACGATCTACCATTCATGTTGTTCTGAAGAAACGATTAAAATTGTGTCATAAATTACAAATATTGCAGCACATTACAACAAGATTACAAGATCGCACTGTTAAGAAGGAATTTTTTTGTGGAATCCTATGCGGTCATAAAATATAATAATAACCACAAAATGAAAATATTATATTAAAAATAATTCACTAGTAGTTGCTGAAAACTGCAATATTACAGTTCTGAGGTGGAATAGCAAACAATGTTTTTAATCTATTGTATAATAATTTATCTTGCATAATAGTTTACAAAAGAGAAAATGGCACTAGCACATAAACAATTTCACCTAATTCCAGAATCTTCTACACTGATAATGGAATGTATGTTATACTGACTAAAAAAATAAGACAAATGAATTTTTGTTTAAACCCAAATTAGAGAATATTTAGATAACAAAAATACATATCAAGTAATAATAGTTTTTTTTTTTTTAGTCTTTTTAGTCTTCCAGGATGCCTTAGTATGTGGCCTATAAGTCTGTCTCTTCTTTTAGCTATATTTTTCCAAATGCTACTTTCTTCATATATTTGCCGCAACACATCTTCATTTGTCCCTTTATCCACCCATTTGATTTTTAACATTCTCCTATAGCACCACATTTCAAAAGCTTCTAATCTTTTCTTAGATACTCTGATCGTCCAAGTTTCACTTCCATATAAAGCGACACTCCAAACGTATACATTTAAATTAATTTTTGATGTAAACAAATTATATTTCTTACTGAAGGCTTGTTTCGCTCGTGCTATTCGACATTTTATCTCGCTCGTGCTTCGTTCATCCTTAGTAATTCTACTTCCCAAATAACAAAATTCTTCTACCTCCATAATCTTTTCTCCTCCTATTTTCACATTCAGTAGTCCATCTTCGTTATTTCTACTACTTACATTACTTTACTTTGGTTTTTTTCTTGTTTATTTTCATGCGGTAGTTCTTGCGTAGGACTTCATCCATGCCATTCATTGTTTCTTCTAAATCCTTTTTACTCTCAGCTAGAATTACTATATCATCTGCAAATCGTAGCATCTTTATCTTTTCACCTTGTACTGTTACTCTGAATCTTAATTGTTCTTTAACATCATTAACTGCTAGTTCTATGTAAAGATTAAAAAGTACGGTGATAGGGACATCCTTGTCGGACTCCCTTACTTATTACAGCTTCTTTCTTATGTTCTTCAATTATTACTGTTGCTGTTTGGTTCCTATAAATGTTAGCAATTATTCTTCTATCTCTGTATTTGAACCCTAAGTTTTTTAAAATGCTGAACATTTTATTCCAGTCTACGTTATTGAATGCCTTTTCTAGGTCTATAAATGCCAAGTATGTAGGTTTGTTTTTCGTTCATCTTTCTTCTACTATTAATCTGAGGCCTAAAATTTCTTTCCTTGTCTCTATACTTTTCCTGAAACCAAATTGGTCTTCTCCTAACACTTCTTCCACTCTCCTCTCAATTCTTCTGTATAAAATTCTAGTTAAGATTTTTGATGCATGACTAGTTAAACTAATTGTTCTATATTCTTCAGATTTATCTGCCCCTGCTTTCTTTGGTATCATAACTATAACACTTTTTTTGAAGTCTGACGGAAATTCCCCTTTTTCATAAATATTACACACCAGTTTGTATAATCGATCAATCGCTTCCTCACCTGCACTGCGCAGTAATTCTACAGGTATTCCGTCTATTCCAGGTGCCTTTCTGCCATTTAAATCTTTTAATGCTCTCTTAAGTTCAGATCTTTCTCCCATTTCATCCTCCTCAACTTCCTTTTCTTCCTCTATAACACCATTTTCTGATTCATTTCCTCTGTATAACTCTTCAATATATTCCACCTAGCTATCAACTTTACCTTTCATATTATAAATCAGTGGTGTACCATCCTTGTTTAACACATTATTGGATTTTAATGTATGTACCCCAAAATTATCCTTAACTTTCCTGTATCCTCTGTCTATTTTATCAATGTTCATTTGTCTTTCCACTTCTGAACTTTTCTTTAATCCACTCTTCTTTTGCTAGTTTGCACTTCCTGTTTATAGTATTTCTTAATTGTTGATAGTTACTTTTACTTTCTTCATCACTAGCATTCTTATATTTTCTACGTTCATCCATCAGCTGCAATATATCATCTGAAATCCAAGGTTTTCTGTCAGTTCTCTTTGTTCCACCTAAGTTCGCTTCTGCTGATTTAAGAATTTCCTTTTTAACATTCTCCCATTCTCCTACATTTTCTATCTTTTTTACTCAGACCTCTTGCGATGTCTTCCTCAAAAATCTTCTTTACCTCCTCTTCCTCAAGCTTCTCTAAATTCCACCGATTCATCAGACACCTTTTCTTCAGGCTTTTAAACCTCAATCTACATTTCATTATCACTAAATAATGGTTGCTATCAATATCTGCTCCAGGGTAAGTTTTGCAGTCAACGAGTTGATTTCTAAATCAACTGCAGGTATCAGATAGATTATCATGGTTAAGCAATCTGATACCTGCAGTATCGTTAAGATGAATAATAAATAATTCAATATTAAAAAAAAAGTGAAAAAATATCAGATTTAATGAAATAAAATTTTTTGTACTTTTCATTTAAAAAAAAAAAAAAAATGTTAATGTAATTTAATAGGTGTACAAGGAAATCATGTGTTGTCCACGTCAGATTTTTTATTTTATAATTATTTTACATAACCATACATATTTTATGACATGTAATTTTTCAAGTGTGAGGGATTTAAATTTGTTATTGTTGATTTTTAAAACTGACATTTTCTAAATTGAAAAAATGTGTTCAGTAGGAACAAAAAAAATTTAATGTTTCTCTAATTGTGATACCATTTCTTAAATTGCTTTTTTGCGTATATTACAGATTAGTAAATGCAATTTTTCTATCATCCTTAGTTTTAAATAAATTATGCTTCACAAAAAATGTAGTTAAGATTTGTAAAATTTATAATTTTGCTTGGCCATACCTGTGTTAGAATGATTTCACTGATGCTTTTCTTTAATAAATAGCTTCAGGCACATCCCAAATTAATATCCAACAGTAATCGGCTAGCATGTTAGTAATCCATTTCCCTTTATAGCGGCTTTCCTTTACCAAAATATCTTGGTGGAAATGTTCACCGTGTTCGTCACTTATGTTTCCAAGGTTGTCTAGGAAAAAATCCATATGTGAGTGGAGAAAATGTATTTTGAAAGACATATTTCATACCATAGCTCTGTTTGAAGTAAGAAGTTGATTACTAATATCGTGGTAATTGTTGGATTTTTGATTGTCAAGAAAAGTTTTACAAACATCCTTAAATGAAGCCCAAGCTGCACTTTCTGCATTATTTAACTTAAAGAATTGAAGATTTAACTTTAAGAATTAAATACATCATATTTGACCAAGAATTAAATACATCATCTTTGACCAATTCTCTTATTTGAGGACCAACAAATATTACTTTTTTAATTTTTCCTTCACTTACATTTGGAAATTTCTGCCTGATGTACAAAAATCCTGGACTATCCTTCTTCATTGCTTTAAAAATTTATCATTAGCCCTAGCTTGATATGAAGAGGAGGTAAAAATATTCTTTTAACCAAGGGCTCATGAATAATATTTTTCCCATTTGGAGTTAAGTTGTCTTGTTTTTTTCCACTCTTTGGTAACATAATGTGTATCCCTAGCTTGGCTGTCCCATTCGCAAAGAAAATGCATGTACTTAGTATGCCTAACTGCATGCCTAACAAAATAGCTAAAACTTCCAAATCACCACGTATTTTCCAGCCTTGTTTTTTATAATTTATTTTTTCAAGAACATCACACATTATATGTCTGTCAAATTAATACCATAAGCAATTGGTATCGAAAGATATTTGTTACCATTGTGTAGTAGAACCACTTTTAAACTATACTTGGACGAATCTATGAAAAGGTGCCATACCTCAGGTTTATGAACTTGTCCTAAGTGCAACATAAGCTCATCAATATTTGTACAATAAACCGAATTATTTTCATCAATTAATACTAAGAAAGTTCTTTTTGTGGGTTTCAATAGTCCAAAATTTTTTTATTTTTTTGAAGTAAATTCCAACCTTGGAGTCTTGATCCAAGCTTAAGCTTGTTAAGCTTGTTTTTTTTTTATAGATTTAAATCCCTAAACAAGTCGTTTAATTCACCTTGTGATATGAGATGTGGCTTATTGGAAGATAACCAAAATCATTGTTGTCTTCTTCAGTACTACATGATTCTTCATCACTGTTTTTGAAACATACATTTACACGTGGCTCAGGAACTGGAATAATTTCACTGTGAGGTACATGCCTGACTGCAGATTGCAATGAAGGATATTTTACTGTATGTTTAGATTGTTTAGAAATTCCAGACACACTTGTTAAACAAAAGTAACAATTGGTTACATGATCCTGTGGCTCATGCTAAAGCATAGATGCTAAACCAACGACAAGGCCTTCTGTGTACCTTTCAGCCATCCTCTTAAATATACATAACAATTAATGCATATTATATAAGGAGCCCACATCTTACCCTGATCACCAATTTTACAATGAAAGTACAAATGATATGCTTTTTTAATTAAAGGTGTAATGTTTTTTGTATTTGATTTTGTGGTAAACTCACCACATACATAACAAAAGGCATCCACATCATTTACACAATTTAGAGGCATTATGACACTGCACTGTTAACAAACTTAAGACAGTCATAAGACTGAGCAAAATTAATTCATTCCTAAATCCAGTGTTTAATACAAACAACACAGCTTTGTTTTCAGCTACATGTTTTGACCTGCACAGACATGATTAATTATTTGTCTAGTATTGTTTATTTATAGCTTACAAATTATGTTAACAAAGTTAAACAGTAGAAAATGAGCTAACAAAATACAGTGTAGGAGCTATATAACTATATGTTGAAAAAAGAAAAAAATCCTTTAATTAAAAGTTAAAATTTTTTTTAAAAATGGTGGGTGATGGCAAGATTCTGAGTTCATATTCGTTTTCAGCATCATAAAAAGAAATTAAAATCAAGTATAAGATGTTAGGAAACAATGATTATGTTTGTCAGTGTTATCAGTACAAATAATCACAGTACCATCTGCAGTCATCTATATCTACAATTTTTTTTAATTATTGACCTCAGACCTGAAATGCAGAAAAGTTTTTTTAAAGATTTTTTTCTTATTTGACTTGAATGGCAAAGCCAGTAAAGTCATGCAATAATACTTTTTAGTTTTTTAAATTGAAAATTATACAATTATAACTTTATCAAAGGAGACATCATATTGATTTACAGTTTGTCCTGTAGGCAAAAACTATTTTTGGACAATGCCATTACTATTGAAGAAACAAATTAGCGTGGTTTTGATTTGCTCATTTTTGCTTTTTGGGGCGTGATGAGTTTAGCCACTCCTTGCTACTCCTTGCTGTGGCATTTTGTTTCTGGATCGTACTCAAATGTCCAAGATTCATCACCGGTAATAACATTTTTTAGAAAATCAGGATTAGTTTCAATTCGCCCTAGGACATCATGGCACACTTCCACCCTGTTGTTTTTCTGTTCTGTTGGTTTTTTGGGACTAATTTTGCATAAACTGTCCAATGTCCAATTCATTTATCAAAATTTGATGGACTGTGGTATGGTTCAAATTCAATTGTTCTGCGATCATTCTGACAGTTAATCACCGGTCGTACCATATCAAGCCTCTGATTTGCAAAACAGTGTCATCACCTTTTGACGTTAACGGTCTTCCAGAGTGTGGATCATCAGCATGATGATTTCTGACTTTAAAATCAGCTAAAAACTGGGGCTCGAAAAGAGCATATGCTCTTTTCAATTTTTAAAAAGTTTCAGTAGCATTCTAATTGAGTTTAACACAAAACTTGATTGCACCATTGGTCATAATTAGTATCACTTTTCTTTGTAACCACAACAAAAACTTGTTTCATAAAACGTTTGTTTACATCTCACGTGGCAGTAATACACTAAAAATATTAATACCTATTATAAATCAGTTGTTCATGTAACCATATGTTTACTAGTAACTTTACAGTGTTGCCAGTTTGGCTGCCAAAATAAAAACTAGTCTCATTACTTTATTTACAGACCTCATATTTAATTTTTTTTTTTTCAATTTTAGTTTAATGGCAATGAAGTGTCCTTTCAGCCTACACGGTAGGTTAGACACTGGTACCAACCAAAACATTATTTTTCATTGATAAAAGTTGTGTTTATTCCTGTTAATTGTGACAACATAGCTAAATAAATAAATAACAGTTCAGTCTCCAAAATAACTGAATTTTATTTTATTTCTTTCTTTGTTTAATGAAAAACCCAATCTATTAAAGTATTTTGTAGTGTGTAAAAATTTGAACCCAGGACCTCCGGATGAAAGCCAAGATGAAATTACACATATTTGTTGCTCTTTAGTTTCCCAACAATTTTGGTTTATTGTTGCCGAAAATAGTTAACCTGTTATACAAGGGCTGTTCAAAAGGTTTTCAGCCCGGTAAAGAAAACATTAGATTTTTCAGAATATTTAAGAAAGTTTTCAATGTAGTCATCTTGCAAGGCAATACATCTAGACCAACAACTTTCCAACTTTTTAATACTGTCAGTATAATGTGATTTGTCCAACTCTGCAAAATAAGCAGTTGTCTCAGCATTGACCTCATCATTTGAAGTGAATCTTCAGCCAACAAGCCATTTCTTCAAGTTGGGAAGAGGAATTAATCACTCGGAACCAAATCTGTTGTGTACAGTTTATGCGGAAGGACTTTGAAGTGCAGGTCATGAAGTTTTACAGCAACAAGAACCTGAGATGTATGTGCAGACACACATATTGTGGTGAAGGAGCACTTTCTTTTTGGACAAATGCAGACATTTAGCCTGTATCATTTAGCATCCTTCAATCAGTCTAGTAATGAAGTTTAATACTTTCTGATGATGGTTATGCTTATTTTCAGGTAGTTCTGAGTAGTACATCACATGAGTCTCAAAAAATTGTAACCATGCCTTTTTCTGTAGATGAAACAACTTTCTCTTTCTTTGGCATGCTTTCACCTGCTCCCACACACTGTTTGGACTGCTGTTTTTTTCTTTGTCATATAATTGTTTATCCGTGTTTCATTTACCGTTTTAAAATGTCAAAGAAACTCAACATAAACATGTTTAAATAAATCTAAATATCCTTGAGAAATGTTCAGTCTTTATTTTCGGTCGAATGTTGACAAATTTGGCTTCTATCCAAAACATCATTTAAAATGTATTACACATGGTCTGTTTGCATTCTTAGAAAGGTCACATACCTTCACTCAGCAGTCATGTAATACAGTATTGTGATAATTTTGAACCAGATCATAAATTTCCTATATAAATTACACAGAAATTCTACTGTAAGCAAACTGTGCCACTCTTTACCTTTTTTTAATATATTAACACTTTAATTTATTAAATAAACTTAAAAACTGTGTTTGAGAATGTGGTAAAAGTGAAAAATACCAAGCCTGACCACAATTAAGATCTGCAAGGAATGGGCACCTCTGTGGTTATTATTCTGCTATAAAATCAATGAAGCTGAATCGCACCATAATTTTTTACAGATTTTTATATACAAGTTAGGACTCGGTTTTGCAGAACGTACAAAATAAGTAAACAGGTGATCACAAATGATATGGAAAATAAATTAAATTTTTTATATAAAAAAATAGAACTCTTTTGGGTAAATAAATTTATTATTGTTCGAGCTTTTTAAAGATATAGTATAGTTTACTTTTTAAGGTTTTCATTTTTAAAAGATACTTTATGGCAATGTGTTTTACATAACTCTAGAACAAAAATTTACAAATATGCTGTTATATTTTCAAACATACTATCAATGTCATTAAATATATTTATTATATTCTGTATTACATTTATAGCACATAGAAAACACAAGAGTACTTAATTACCAATATGTATCTATAAACGATTAAATTGTATTTGGTGGTTTCCATGTAACATAATTCATATGACGTCTGATAAATAAAAATTACTGTTATGATTCTACATAAATAACACTTTTGTAACATTTTTATTTTAACAAAACGAGTATAATATATTAACATTTGAAACATGGTTAATTTGAAAGAATTTCTGAACAGAAAAGATAGAATCTCACAAATTGAAAGATTATTCCAGTTTATGTTCTTATTCAGTTAGAAGCGTCAATCAATTTTCTTGATTTTATATTACGTATATGACATCATAGTCGTAATGAACTGCTCTAACTGGACGACATGAACAGAATATCTAACCATTCCTGTCATGAAGTAGCACTTCTGATGTAACAAATGGAAGAAACTAACATTGCGATTAATAACGAAAGCGCTTTAATTAATCATTGAATTGACGATGAATCTAGAGTTTTAAATATAAAAATAAATTCAGTAATTACGAACATTATTGAAGTCACGACTGAATTAAAAAATTCAGTGACTGTCGTGGAAAATAAAATCCAATTAAACAATTTCGAATTATCGGACAAATTTAAACAGATAGAGGATAAATAACAGAAGTTATAATAATAATCAACCGATTAATTATGCCGACCTCGATTAACCGCAAGCAGCGCAGTCAGTTGTTATTGTTTAATTGTTTATTGGATAATTTTAACGAACTGAACACCTTACACCTTGCAAAACTATAGCCGTAATACTAATCACAATAGTAATAATTTGAATAATCCTAGCGCAAGTTACAATCGAAAAAGTTATAACAATAATTAGGAATCGCCACATACGTTTAACCCTAATTATAATAATTACAATAAACGAAGGGATGACCCCAAAACGGCCTATTAAAGGCCCATCGTTTTTGATACAGCGTGAACGCAGTATCCTCCGCCATCACTCACCCAGCATCCAAATGGACCTGATTTCTCCCTTAAAACTGACAATGATAGTAATGTTAATAATAATAAATTATTTAATTTTAACAATGTTTATATTACAGCTTTCAATAACGAAGTTTTCGTTAAAAAAAACCGTCTGTACAAATAGTCTCAAATTACAAAACTCGTTAAGCAATCGACTTTTTGACGTCAAATTAATTCTTCACGCCGATATAGCTAGAATGATTTTTAAAAAACTAAGAGCATTACCGACAATCTTCGGTATAATTCTACAATACACAATTAATTCAATTCTAATTGAAACGATATTGTAAATTACAACGATGATAATGCCCTCACAAATTATGATTAAAGTGTACGACGCCATTCCTTGCCGACACATAAGATGTACTTTAACTTAAATGCCAATATAAAGAAATTTTATGAGGGAATGATCCGTTCGTTATATAGATAAATACCCGCTCGTTTGATCCTAATGTTAATCACCCGATAGAAATAACTAAGTAGTTCAAATTCTTCCATGAACACCGTAAAAAGAATACAGATAACAATAGTGAGACGGACTTACCAATCTATTCATAAAATAATGTATTTTACGATAAAAACGTTCTTCAAGACGATTATATTAATTTTAAACGCAAAGTAATGTAGAAAACAAGCACTAAACGCACAGACTCAACAAAGCTTGTCAGCAAACAGTACTACTACACAGAGTTTTGATGCAGAATTCTGTTAGAAAAGACAGCCTACTCAGTGCTGAATATTATATAATTAAACGTGTGTGTAACATAAAGTTAGATAAATTAGTCAAAGTGTGCTTATATATATATATATAATGGTTTTATATACAGAGTGATTGTAAATTGCACGGCAAACTCTCGGGAGATAATTCTATAGCCAAAAATAAAAATAATGCTCATATAAACATAGGTCAGAAAACGGTTCGTAGCGAGTTTTAGCTCCCGCAAAATTAGTACTGTTTTCTGTTCCCTCTGTGAAATTAAACCGTACTAAAATTCTTGGGGTAAAAAACGAGGGGAAATTTGGAGCTTCCTTATGGTTTTTGATCTAAGAAACTGAATAAAAGTGGTCACAGATCTCTATCTCACTTAGGTTTTAAGAAAATCGGAGTAATTGACGAAAAGGTTTGGTCGGAAATGCACTTTTTTAGATTCGGAATAAAATAACTTTGTTAATTTGCAAATAAACAAATAAAACTTTCTAGTAAATTTTGTAGAGAATTTAATTCTGAGAAAAGTGATGTAAATGACGTCTGTTAAAATTAAACACATATTTAAGAACTTCAACTTTAATAAAAAATAAAACACACATACTGGATCAGAAAAGTGATACGATTTTAAACAAAAAAATATTTTCGTCAATGTTTGAACAACATAATGTAAATGAAATCAAATAGAAAACTAATCAAAACAGAAACGAATGAATAAAAAAATGATTTAAAATATAAAAATCACCTACTTTTTTTTTTAATTATTAAATATCGAAAAGGTTACTTGATAAAGCTGCAAACATTTCTTCAAAGCAGTTCTCAATGTGAGCGCCATTCTGTTCAATACATAGTTCAGTTAGGCGAATTCATGCTAGTCGGGTATATCTAATCGCATCATTATTGGAGGAGCTAATATTAGCTCCTCCAGCTTCTATTATTCGATGTCTCAATTCTTCTTGTCTGCCAATATGAGCCGAATAGACTAACGAATTCATTCAACTCGAAAGGAAAAAGTCCACTGGCGTCAGATTGGAAGGTCAAGGTGGCCATTTTACTGGTCCGTTTCGGTCAATCCATTGCTTACTAAATGTGTTATTTAAATGATCATCAAGGTAAAAACGTTTGTACACATGTGGTGTGGAGCGGGTATAATTGTTGCTCCCGTCGTTAGCCACACGCTTGATTGCGAAATGATGAAAGCGATGTGACAACTTTCTGGTGCTTGAGATGGAAGATAATTGTACTGCATTCAATATCGATTCTTCAGAACTGGCATTTCTCACAAAAGGTTCATGACTAGCATTGATTGGTTTTGGATTAAGCATACCTGTTTTTTGAACTCGTCTCTCCAAAGCCCCAAATATTTTACGATCCGGTACTCTTTGGTCTGGATAATTTTCCCAGTATTCATGCACAGCAGCCATCCTTTTTCTATTTCTATTTACTTTAACATAAATTAACATGTCCGTCAACTTTCCAAATGAAAACAAATTTGTGGTATCACCCACTGTGAATAACAGCATAAACACCCCTCAAACGAATATTCAAATGTTAGACACTAAGCATTATTGTTGATCAGCTGTTATTGCCAAACTAAGAAAAAATTTAAAAAATTTTAATGTTTTAGAAGGATGCCTTCCAAATTTATTTTTATAATTTTTATCATTTGTATGTAAATTATTTGTTTAAAATCGTACCATTTTCCCATCCAGTTTGGGAGTTTTGTTTCTAATTAAAGTTGAACTTCTCAAATTTATGTTTACTTTTAATAGACGTTTTTTAATCAATTTTATCAGAATTAAATTCTCTCCAAAGTTAACTAGAGATTGATCTTTGCTTATTGGTAAATTAACAAAGTTATTCCAAGCCTGAAAAAGTCTTATGACAAAACGTTTTCGTGTTTTACCCGTTTTTCTTAACACCTAAATGAGATGATAGAGGTATGGGACTACTTTTATTCAGTTTCTCAGATCAAAAACCATACGGAAGTACCAAATTTACCCCAAGAATTCTATTGGCTAGGTATAAGTTTTTACTGTGTTACGTTATTTGTACGTTGATTCACTGACGGGTAAACTTGTTTTTTGCAAGACCATAATTTACATTTTGTCTTGGTAAATGACATATTTTTGGGTTTCCTGAATTCTTAGTCGATAAAGTAGAACTGAGCAGGTATTATTATGTTTGAGGTAACTGAACTCTTCTCTTTTTTTACGGAAGTAGATTGACAATCTTGACCTTGTGTCAACTTACATGTTGTGAACTGTGGTTTATAAAATGGATTCGGATCCATTCACGGTTCATGTAGTCCTCTCAAAGAACTCTTAAAGCCAAATTTTGAATGAATGACACAATTATTGGCTTTTGCTGTTACCAGTTATTAACAAAATTAATTGCAGAGTTTTTGATTTTAAGTTAAAAAAGGTTAAACATTTCTATTTTAAGTATATTGTGGTTAAAGTAAGTATTTTTTTTTAATACTGGTATTACAATTCTCTTTAAGTTTTTAATAATTTATTATACTAAATGAAATTAAAATAATATTATAAAACAATAAATGAAAATAAAGCAAAATAGTGTTGCTTATTACTTACAACATTAAATATTTTATGCTCATATTTTTTATAGAGAATTCATATACTTTAAGTATTTATTAATTGTTGTCATTAGAAAAGTCATTTTATTTAATTACACTATGTTGAACGTATACACTGTATAAAAATTAATCGATTTAAGATTTAGCTTCCGCTCTGTGGATGGGTTGTTATATTTGGTTGCTTATATTGTTTCAAAGTAGGATTATTTGCTAATTTTCATTTTTTTATGTTTAAATGTAGAAAGGTTATTTAAGGTTGCATACTTTGGTAACAGCTATATATATATATATTATACTCACATATACAGCTTGTTGTTTTATATATATAAAGATTGATTGCTTACATAATGAATTACAGAGAAAAATGTTTTATAATTTTTGGAAATTGTTACTATCTAAATAACTGAAGAAAAAAAAACCTGGCAAATAAACTATTCAATGGAATGGTATATATATATATATATATATATATTCAATGGAATGGTATATATATATATTTTTTTTTTTTTTTTTTTTGTCTTCAGTCATTTGACTGGTTTGATGCAGCTCTCCAAGATTCCCTATCTAGTGCTAGTCGTTTCATTTCAGTATACCCTCTACATCCTACATCCCCAACAATTTGTTTTACATACTCCAAACGTGGCCTGCCTACACAATTTTTCCCTTCTACCTGTCCTTCCAATATTAAAGCGACTATTCCAGGATGCCTTAGTATGTGGCCTATAAGTCTGTCTCTTCTTTTAACTATATTTTTCCAAATGCTTCTTTCTTCATCTATTTGCCGCAATACCTCTTCATTTGTCACTTTATCCAACCATCTGATTTTTAACATTCTCCTATAGCACCACATTTCAAAAGCTTCTAATCTTTTCTTCTCAGATACTCCGATTGTCCAAGTTTCACTTCCATATAAAGCGACACTCCAAACATACACTTTCAAAAATCTTTTCCTGAGATTTAAATTAATTTTTGATGTAAACAAATTATATTTCTTACTGAAGGCTCGTTTAGCTTGTGCTATTCGGCATTTTATATCGCTCCTGCTTCGTCCATCTTTAGTAATTTTACTTCCCAAATAACAAAATTCTTCTACCTCCATAATCTTTTCTCCTCCTATTTTCACATTCAGCGGTCCATCTTTGTTATTTCTACTACATTTCATTACTTTTGTTTTGTTCTTGTTTATTTTCATGCGATAGTTCTTGCGTAGGACTTCATCTATGCCGTTCATTGTTTCTTCTAAATCCTTTTTACTCTCGGCTAGAATTACTATATCATCAGCAAATCGTAGCATCTTTATCTTTTCACCTTGTACTGTTACTCCGAATCTAAATTGTTCTTTAACATCATTAACTGCTAGTTCCATGTAAAGATTAAAAAGTAACGGAGATAGGGAACATCCTTGTCGGACTCCCTTTCTTATTAGGGCTTCTTTCTTATGTTCTTCAATTGTTATTGTTGCTGTTTGGTTCCTGTACATGTTAGCAATTGTTCTTCTATCTCTGTATTTGAACCCTAATTTTTTTAAAATGCTGAACATTTTATTCCAGTCTACGTTATCGAATGCCTTTTCTAGGTCTATAAACGCCAAGTATGTTGGTTTGTTTTTCTTTAATCTTCCTTCTACTATTAATCTGAGGCCTAAAATTGCTTCCCTTGTCCCTATACTTTTCCTGAAACCAAACTGGTCTTCTCCTAACACTTCTTCCACTCTCCTCTCAATTCTTCTGTATAAAATTCTAGTTAAGATTTTTGATGCATGACTAGTTAAACTAATTGTTCTGTATTCTTCACATTTATCTGCCCCTGCTTTCTTTGGTATCATAACTAAAACACTTTTTTTGAAGTCTGATGGAAATTCCCCATTTTCATAAATATTACACACCATTTTGTATAATCTATCAATCGCTTCCTCACCTGCACTGCGCAGTAATTCTACAGGTATTCCGTCTATTCCAGGTGCCTTTCTGCCATTTAAATCTTTTAATGCTCTCTTAAATTCAGATCTCAGTATTGTTTCTCCCATTTCATCCTCTTCAACTTCCTCTTCTTCCTCTATAACACAATTTTCTAATTCATTTCCTCCGTATAACTCTTCAATATATTCCACCCATCTATCGACTTTACCTTTCGTATTATATATTGGTGTACCATCTTTGTTTAACACATTATTAGATTTTAATTTATGTACCCCAAAATTTTCCTTAACTTTCCTGTATGCTCCGTCTATTTTACCAATGTTCATTTCTCTTTCCACTTCTGAACACTTTTCTTTAATCCACTCTTCTTTCGCCAGTTTGCACTTCTTGTTTATAGCATTTCTTAATTGCCGATAGTTCCTTTTACTTTCTTCATCACTAGCATTCTTATATTTTCTACGTTCATCCATCAGCTGCAATATATCGTCTGAAACCCAAGGTTTTCTACCAGTTCTCTTTATTCCGCCTAAGTTTGCTTCTGCTGATTTAAGAATTTCCTTTTTAACATTCTCCCATTCTTCTTCTACATTTTCTACCTTATCTTTTTTACTCAGACCTCTTGCGATGTCCTCCTCAAAAATCTTCTTTACCTCCTCTTCCTCAAGCTTCTCTAAATTCCACCGATTCATCTGACACCTTTTCTTCAGGTTTTTAAACCCCAATCTACATTTCATTATCACCAAATTATGGTCGCTATCAATGTCTGCTCCAGGGTAAGTTTTGCAGTCAACGAGTTGATTTCTAAATCTTTGCTTAACCATGATATAATCTATCTGATACCTTCCAGTATCCCCTGGCTTTTTCCAAGTGTATATTCTTCTATTATGATTTTTAAATTGGGTGTTGGCAATTACTAAATTATACTTCGTGCAAAATTCTATAAGTTGGTCCCCTCTTTCATTCCTTTTGCCCAGCCCGTATTCACCCACTATATTTCCTTCCTTGCCTTTTCCAATGCTTGCATTCCAATCTCCAACTATTATTAAATTTTCATCTCCTTTTACGTGTTTAATTGCTTCATCAATCTCTTCATATACACACTCTACCTCATCATCATCATGGGCGCTTGTAGGCATATAGACGTTAACAATTGTTGTCGGTTTAGGTTTTGATTTTATCCTTATTACAATGATTCTATCGCTATGCGTTTTGAAATACTCCACTCTCCTCCCTATCTTCTTGTTCATCACGAAACCTACTCCTGCCTGCCCATTATTTGACGCTGAGTTAATTACTCTAAAATCACCTGACCAAAAGTCGCCTTCCTCTTCCCACCGAACCTCACTAATTCCTACTATATCCACATTTGTCCTACCCATTTCCCTTTTTAAATTTTCTAGCCTACCAACCTTTTTCAAGCTTCTAACATTCCACGCTCCGACTCGTAGAATGTTATTTTTTTATTTTCTGGTGACCCCTTCCTTAGTAGTCCCCACCCGGAGATCCGAACGGGGGACTATTTTACCTCCGGAATATTTTACCAAGGAAGGCGCCTCCATTATTGCTATGTGAAAATGCAGAGAGCCACATTTTCTTGGAAAAAAAGCAGCTGTAGTTTTCCATTGCTTTCAGCTGCGCAGTACTCAGAGGACTGATTGATGTTGATACGGCCGTTTAAGTCGTCCTGACTCACGCCCCTAACAACTACTGAAAGAGCTGCTGCCCTCTTTCAGGAATCATTCCTTAGTCTGGCTCTCAACAGATACCTCTCCGATATGGTTGCACCTTCGGTCCAGCTACTCTGTATCCCTGAGCACTCAAGCCCCCTCACCAACGGGAAGGTCTCATGATTCATAGAGGAGGATATATATATATATATAGATTTATATGACATTAGGTAACAAATAAATGTAATAGAAAATAGCTTTATTTTTATATGCTTTTTTTATGGATTAATTGTTTAATATTATTTATATATAATAATCACAGAGTATCAGTTATTTGTGGGAAGTTGTGTCCACAAACTTCATTAACTACTTTTATAGTCTTTTCTTGATAATCCAATGAACCCAGGAGGCAGATATTAGCAAATTTATAAAAATGCTTAAAAACATATGGATTCTGAAAGAAAGAAATAATATCATTATTATATAAAGTGCTGCAATTAAAACAGTTATTGAATAATAAATTGTATAATCATATAAATTGAGGGTAGAAAACAGCTAAGAAAAGAGCCTGAGCAGTCCAATTCAATTTCTAAACATCCTACTAGATAGGATGTCACCATAAATATCTAACCACAAAACACATGTATATGTAGAAGAGCATTATAATAAAACAGTCATTACAAGTTGCAGCCACATTCTCACTTGTGAGAATCTAAAAAAAAATTTAACTCAATAAACTTGAACACACAATTAATTAAACAATTAAATTTATTAAAATTTTGATAATAATTCTTATATTAAGAAATTTTTTTCCAATTATAAGTTCATTTTGAAATTAGATTTTAATTTAGTTTCCACATTGTGAAAATATTCCAAGCAGTTGATTTTGATAATTTAACCACGAGTTTAAAAAAACTGACAACAAAGTTGTTATACATTCCTGGCATTAGTTATTTATTCTTTTGAGTACATAGTAGAAAAATAATGATATATTAATAAAGTTTAAAAAATGCAAAAAATTGATATTTTAAAAAATTTTTCTGCACAAAATCACTTTGCAAATGGAAAGTCAAAGAAAATGTTTTGACTTATCTATGTTTACTAAATGAAGAAACAAAAAAAAATGCCAATGAAAATATACAATCAATAAGAAGTTACCTATGATTTCTTTTTTACGGCTGGGAAGAATTATGATGAAATTTTATTGTAATATTATTATTAAAATTTAAATAATCTAAAAAGGTTTTTAAAAAGCTCAATTTTTTTAAACTTTGATAAGCTTCCCCATCCACAATATTGCTCCAAAGTTTTCTTTTGGGTCACTTCCACTACTATTGTGCTTAGGAAGATATAAAAAAAATCCAGTTAAAAAATGTGCAATAAATAAAAACATAGCCTTTTTTCGATTTTTGGGGAAGGGAAGGATAATTTGGGGGCGAAATTTTCGTTTTTTTAAATAGTAAGCATGTATACATATACTGAGTTTAATATAAATTGGGATTGCGTTTGCAAGATTTTGAGAAAATTGACCCACAAAGAGACTATTTATCCCACCCCCTAGAGATATTGATCCTAAACTTTTAATAACAGATTGCCCATATACACGAGCGTCTATGCCAAATTTCATCAAAATCGGATAATCCAGTTGGAAGTTATTAGCTTCAAACATGCCAACATACATATGTATGTAAAAACATTATCCCTTACATTTTGTTTGTTTTTTGGAGTCCCTGAGTGATTAAATGTCAAGAAATGCAAAACAAACTCATACCCCATTTTTTGACTGATTATCGTACTTTCCTTCTAACAGCATAGCTCTAGAGCTATGATGCCAGGAAAGTAAAACTGCTGGATACTCATTTTTTATTCTGGCTAATTCGGCTATCCCTTTCTAGCAATGTATGTTCTGAGAAAAAATGATTAAGCCACATCCCATAAAACTAGACTTATCTTTTTAGGAAGATTAAAGTGACTTTACGTTTCCACAGTAATGTCTAGACTTTACAACTAACTGGCAGATAATGTCAACAAATGTCCTGCAATCTCTCAATAAAGTTTTATTCAATTTTCATAATTTATTAAACAATATAAATATGTTGTTAAAGGATTCTTTCATTAAAACATACCTTATTCATGTTAAAACATTTTTTGCTGAAATGATGATAGACTTTTTCGTAGCAATCAAACATCTCCATGTTAAGTGTATTATGCTTGTTTTCAGTAGCATCTAAGAATTCCTTATCTTCTCCAGCTACTCTCTTCAGTATTTCATGAACTGTTGTGTCAACTAATTCACGTTTCTGTAAAGCAATGAATAAACAATTATTAAATTTTCTGTTATAATTTGAATATAAATTTTAAGGTGTATATAGAATAGCTAAATTCAGTTTAACTTCAGTTTTCTTCTGAGTGCTTTATTAAATGTGACTAATATTTTTATAAAAGTGATAAATTGTTTAAATTAAATTGATAAAAGTGATTAAATAATTTCAAGTGTTCAGCTTTAAAGTTGCTTACATTTTGCATTGTTACACACAACACACTGATTTTATCAGCTCTTTCACAAACAAATACAATTTTGTTTTGAAAAAAACATTAAATGTTCCATTTTTAACTTTAGATTCACCAAGCTGGATGTATCACTTTGAAAATTCATAATTAAACTGTTGCAGAATTAACCATTATATGGCTTTAATTATAAATTAAAATATTGGAGAATCAGCTATTAATAGTTACAAATGAACATGAAATTAAAATACTTACTGTACACTGTACATTCATATTATTTACTAGTACTTTATTTTTTAAGTAAACTCTGTAACCACTAACTTTATATCAGAATGGCTGATCCATTTGTTAAACAATATGTACAGTAATAGAAAATTTAGCTGGTGCTAGAAATTACTTTTTTTAACAAAGTGAGAGTACATGAACACTGTTGTCAAGATAAAGGCACAGTATATAATTTAAGTTAGAATAAATTGATCGAGAAAACTAGTGTAATAGCTCAAAAGAGACTGTGATAAAATCTTAATCAGAACAGCAACACAAAATATACAGTTAATTCATAATTTAATCAAGATATAAAATAAACATGGTTAAACTGTGCTTTTAAGAGTGATAAAGTTTTATTAAAAACATCATTTGGTAAAGGGGAATTAGACCGAAAATTTTTTACTGAATATTTTTATCTTTTTTACAGTTGTACTTAAAATATTATTTAATGAAGTCATTAATATTAAAAAATCCTTAAGCATACTTGAAATAAAAACTAAGGCCAAAGGCAGTAAAGACAAATAATAAAAAAGTATAGAAACCACAACCACAATAATAATTAGAATAATAGTAATAATAATGATGTGATGATAATAATAATAATAACAAAAACGACGACAATGACGAAAATTGTTTCTCTTTCTGACAACACCAGTATGAACAATGACAAATAGCTTCTAAGTGTGGTGTTGGACTAGAGACAATGAATGCTATTTAAAAAACCGTTTTTTTCACCAAAGGAAAAGCAAATGTGGCTATAAAAGAAAAACTACTCAAACACAGGATCAATTATTAGTGAGAAAAAGTAAACTTGATCCAAACTTATCTGCTGTGGACTTAAATTGAGAATTAGCAGACAGTGGAACAAATTTGCATGTAACAACTGTTAGACACCAACTTCTTACAGCTGGATGGAAAGCTAACTGGTGAGCTAAAAAGCAACTTTTAACACCAACAATGTGCAAAATAAGTTCTTGTGGGCCAAAGCACATGCTAACTGGACCAAAGAAGACTGGAGAAAATGTTGTTTTCTAACGAGTCACATTTTTATGTTCAGGAGCAAGGATCTCATTCGTTAGAAAAGCATCAAATGAAAATACATCACTGGCTCATATCCAACAATCAGTTAAACATCATCAGAAAAAATGTTTTGGGGTTATTTCATATTTGAAGTTTCTTGTTCATTACTTCCAATAGATGGTATGTTGAAAAGTGGTGGATATTATATAAAGATTCTGAAGGAAAGGGTTGTTGACACAACTTCAAAACTAGTTCCCACAAAGAAGTGGAGTATCCCAGAAAGATTTGGTGCCATGCCATATGCCAAAAAATTGAAAAGGTCTTTAAATAACTCCCCAGGCTTAAACCCAATTGAAAATCTTTGTTCAATAGTCAAAAAACAACTCTCAAGAATGAATTGTACCACAAAAATTAACCTCATTAAATCAATAATATTGGTATGGTTTCATGATGAAGAAATCAAAAAAATGTGTACTACTCTTGTTGAATCAATGCCAAATTAGATACTTGAAGTGATTAAGAATAAAGGACATATTAATTACTAGATATTCACAAATTGTACAGGTACAATTTTTTTTTTTTTTTTTTTTTTTTTTTTTTAGTAAAGTTGCTTTGTAACTGAATGGGCTAGAGATCGAAGTAGTGGCACTGGGCGTCGACGGAGGATCCCATTAATCCCATTAGTGGTCCTCCTAGACGTCAAGAACACCTTTGGTAGTCTCCAGTGGCCGACGATTATTGATGTGCTGAGAGAGAACAATATAAGTGGGTATCTCCTTGATATAATTAACAGTTACCTACATTGCAGAAGGCTTAAAAAAAACCTCACAGAAGATGATGAGTTGGTTTTTGACATATTTGGTGGGGTTCCGCAGGGGTCGGTTCTCGGCCCACTCCTATGGGACCTCGCTTTTGATGGGCTTTTGAGACTTGAGTTTGATGAGGACGTTGAACTTGTTGTTATGCAGATGATTTGGCCCTCCTCATGGCCGGACACTGAAGCAGAAGTGGAGGAGGTAGCCAATAATGCGATCCGGCAAATAAGTTGTTGGCTTGAGGTGAGAGGACTACAGTTAGCACCTAATAAAACCTCCGTAGTAGCGTTGGTCGGTAGAAGAAGTTTGCGAGAAATGCAAATTAATGTTGCTGGGACCAGTATTCCCACGTCGGGGTGCGTTAAGTAATTGTGCAGGTAGGCAACGTTTGGAATATGAAAAACAAATTGTTAGGGATGTAGGATGTAGGGGGTATACTGAAATGAAACGACTAGCACTAGATATGGAATCTTGGAGAGCTGCATCAAACCAGTCAAATGACTGAAGACAAAAAAATAATAATATATATACAGATTTCTTCTAAAATGGTGGACTGGCTATATTTCTTCGGATTCTACTGGTAAAACTGAACAAAAAATATTCTTAGGAAAAATGGCAATTTCTGCTTCATTCTCCCACTGTCTGCCATTTTGTTATTTTTATATAAAAATTTATATCTCAAGTTCGGATAGAGGAATCACATTAATATTTGGTAAGCGACTTCGTAATAAAGTTTTAAAATTAGCAAAAATTAGGATTTAAATACCTTCACAAATAAAATGGCGGCCATGTTTATTTTTCAATCCGTTATATCTCCATAAATATTAGTTTTATCAAAATGTATGGTATTGGCTAAAATATTAAGCCTTTTTTGTACAAAATGATATTTTATTTTTTTAAATCTGTTAACAAATAGCCGAGTTATGGCAGAAAATTAATGTAATTTTGTGTCTGTTTTCATGTCCTCCACTTTACGTTCAATTCGATTAAATATTAATTGTTTTTATTTATTGTTAACTCTAGCATTGTAAATTACTATCAAATTAAATAATAATTTTCTCACAATAATAGATCTAATAATTAAAAAAAACAAAACAACTACCTGTGATAATCGTACGTTAATTGTTGCAGAACGTTAGGTGAATTTTTTCAAATAAACAGTTAAAAATTGTTAAAAGTTATAAGAAATGTTCAAAGTATCCACCATTAGAAATTACAGAAGTGTTCAGTCTTTTTCGGAGAGGTTGTCTTAACCGTTCAAAAATTGCGGGAGTATTCCTAATTTCTTGAAATCCATTTTGGATCCTTTGTTGAAAATCCTCAATGTTGAGTATTTGAATAAACAATATACATCAAATGTCCCCTTAGGCAGAAGTCAAGTGGGTTTAAGTTGATCGGGCAGGCCAAGTCACTGGCCCTCCACGACCTATCCATTTTTCATGGAAAGTTTCCTATAGGAAATCTGATACCAACTGACTGAAATGTGCTGGAGCTCCATCGTGGTAAACCCACATATTTCCTCTTTAATTGTACAGGTAGGTAGGTCTTCGAACAAATGTAGAATATTTTTGGTCAAATGAGCAAGATAATTTTCTTCATTTAAACGATTTATTAGAATGATAGGACCCAAAAGATAGCCATTAAAAATACCTGCCCATATTTTCAGAGAATATCTTTGTTGATGGCTACTTTGGAAGGTACCATGAGGATTCTCTTCGCTCCAGATATGCTGGACGTGATAGTTTTGAACACCATTCCTGTTGAAAGAACCTTCATCTGTGAACAGAATCCTTGCCGAAAATAAAGGGTTTTCAATTAATGTTCTTCGAAACCAGTTACAGAAAGCCAATCTACGTGGAAAATCATCGGACGTCAGCCCCTGTACGCGCTGCAAGTGATAAGGGTAGACAGTTACCATTTAAAATCCGCCACACAGTCATATGGGCCATACCTTCTTGTATTGCCAGACTATGTGTACTTTTATCAGGGGATTCTTCCACACATTTAGAACACTTTCTTCTAATTCAATAGTCCTAGTACTCCTTGGTCTACCATGGTCATGATTCCCTGGTGTAAATGAAACTTTTCCCTAAGCCATATGTGAAGTCTTTCAAAAGTTTTTTCATTTTGCACACGTCTATTAGGAAACCTGTATTCATACAGTTTTTTTCTTCTACTCTGTTGCAGTTTACTAAACCAAGAAATGCATGTCACACATTTCCGCAAAAGAATATTCAAAATCCATGATGATAAAACAAAATAAATTCAAAAATAAACCAATGACACTGAATATTAAACGAGCACTTATAAGTAAACAATCAGTTTAAATTACTTTAAAATCATATAGTTTTATTTTTAAATAATGTGCATTGTATTTTTATATTGTTAACGTGATCAACAGTAATAGTCGCTGTGTAAAATTATTAAAAAGTGAAAAATTAATATCAATTGTTTTATTATTTAAAATTAAATTTTATTGTGAGAAAATTATTACTTAATTTTATACTAATTTACAATAATTGAACTAACAATTAATATTTAATCGAATTGTGGAGGTCATGAAAACGGACACAATATTACAAAATCTATTTTCTGTCATAACTCGGCTATTTGTTAACCGATTTAAAAAAAATAAAATGTAATTTTGTTCAAAATAAAAAGCTTAATATTTTATCCAAAACATATATTTTGATAAAACTAATTTTTATGGAGTTATAACGGATTGAAAAATAAACATTGCCACCATTTTGTTATTTGCGAAGGTATCTATGTCCGGTTTTTTTGCTGACTTAAAACTTTATTACCAAGACGCTTTCCAAATATTATTAATATGATTCCTCTATCCGAACTTAAGATATAAATTTTTATATAAAAATAACAAAATGGCGGACACTGGGAAAACGAAGATGAAATCGCCATTTTTCCTAAAGATATTTTTTGTTTAGTTTTACAAGTAGAATCTGAAAAAGTATAGCTAGCCCACCATTTTAGAAAAGTATGGGCGAAAAGTCCCTTTACATGTTAATAGTATAGTACAGTTAGACATGCAGATAAATATTGTAATGAGTACAATACAATACTAAAAACGGTATATTTTTTTGTTGAGCAGATTGACTTTATTTCCCGCCGTAAGCTGATCCTGCGCATATCACTTCGGTTAGTATTGGAAGGACGTGATAGTCTCGAGTTAAACATGGCGGATACGAATGCTTTCACTGTCGAGGAGCGTTTGGTGGCTTCTGTGTGGGTTTACGAACGTCAGAACACAAAGAAGACAATGACAGACATTTTGAGGGACTTCGCTGTACGGTTTGGAAAACCGCCGCCATCACGACCAATGTTATTCGCATGGGAGAAGAAAACCTAGCTGTTTTTTTTTTTATTTTTTGTTAAAATAAATTTTATTGTAAAAATAAAATATTTATTTCACATATATATATGTATATATATATATATTTATTTCATATATATATATATATATATGAAATAAATGTGTGTGTGTTTATTTTGTAGAATAAGGAAAGATATTTGCCCATTCTATATTATAAAACGACTGAGTGTTTTTAGTATTTTTATTATAAATTCAACCCACTGGCTGAGGAGATTTTTGTTTTTATTATTTAGAATCATAATGAATAAATTATGGTTAATTACCATTTATATAACACTGATTTAGTTTTTGATTTAAAAGCAAATATTTAAAATTTACAAATTTTTGAAGTACAATTATAAAAAATTAATTAATTAATTATATAAATTAATTTTTTCCTCAAAAAACCTGAAAAGAAACTTTTGACTAAAGAACTGATGTTGACAATTAATCAGCTGTGAAATCTTACAAAAAAAAAACAAATTATTTATGTACAGTAGTGATAGCTGCCCATGAACAACTGGAAACAATTTGATTTTAGTAAAAAAAACTTTCAACACGCTGCTGACAAATTTAAGATTTTTCAAAATTATAATTTTTGAAAGTCTCAGTATATTACTAAATTCTGTATAAGTTAAATTCTTGGGATTTCTTCTTTATATATCATAATAATCCTTTTTTTAAAAATTAAAATGAATGCTCCATACAGTTCAGAACATATCAGCCAAGATAATGGAACTGATAGAAATCTGAATCTCATGCATCTATGAAGATAGCATAACATTTTTGTAAAAGAATAAAAGTTGTTAAAAAAGAAGAAAACCACATACATGAAGAACAGCATATATATGCCTTTTAATATAAAAAATAGCATAAAGAACAGTTCCATAGGAATTCTCATAAAAGAAATCACCCTATATTTTGAATACATTTGTAAAAACAAAATAAGAATAATTACTCTTTCAATTTCTACAGCCATTCGTAAGTATCTCATTCTTTCTAGAGCATTACTTCCATTTTGTGCCATATGTTTAATCCAATGTAATGCTACTTCATGACTAGGAACTCCACTCTCCTATAAAATAGAAAAACAAAACAATAAACACAACCCACACTAAACATAAGTATGTTTTTTTAATGCAATGATTTTAAAATCATTATCCAAAGACTGCCTTGTAGTTACTCAGTAAAATTAAATTACAACTTATATTAAAACTAAGTTATTTATGAAAATCAGTTTATCAAATATTATATAAGTATTAATAAATCCTTACTTTACATTTGTTAATTTTTAAAATTATAATCCAGAAAAAAGGTTTTTTTCTATTGATAATGTAATCTTTGTTTTAAATGATATTGTATATTTTTATTTTTTAAATAAGATAACAAAATGTTAGTTTTTTTTGTCAGTGATGAGAAATATCAGATAGGATTCAAAATTCAATCTCTTACTGTTATTTACTCAATAAATGTATTTAAATTCTTCTTGTGTAACTGTGCTTAACTTTTAGGTTGTTTTCAGAAAGAAGTTTATATTATGAGAATTTGGGAAGTTGTTATTATGGTACTAAAAGGTGCAGTTGCTTAAATTTATAAAAAACCTGGAACACCTTCTCAAGCTGTACAATTATCAACTGTAAAAGATGAACCATTAAAGTAAGATAATACCAAACTATTTTATTTTCAAAGGACATAGCATCTTGAAAAGATGCAAATTATTGCAATTCACAGTTCTTTAGTAATGTTTTGCCCTCTATTTTCCTCTGAAACCACCGTAAGGTATTACTTCAGAAGATGAATGAGAATAATATGTATGAATGTAAATGAAATGTAGTCTTGTACAGGCTCATGTTGACCATTCCTGAAATGTGTGTTTATTGTAACCCAACCACCAAAGAACACCGATATCCATGATCTAGTATTCAAATCTGTATAAAACTAGCTGTCTTTACTAAGATTTGAACCTTAGAACTCTCGACTTCGAATTCAGCTGATTTGCGATGACAAATTAACTACTAGACCAGCCCGCTAGGCTTTAATGTTTTGCCCTGCAAAAATTCACTGAGTAATCAATTCTAAAACTCTTCATTAGTTTGATATAGAAGAAATTCAGTAGCCAATAAAATTCAGATTTCACTTTTACTACTTTTCTGATACTTTCCAAAATTTTAATTTCATTATCATCAAAAGCTTCATTTTTAGGTCCAATAAAATCTTTTGTGTAGCTTGCTCCAATTTGAAAATCTCCGTACAAGTTTACATGACTCTTTGTTGTTAATGTTCTTATTTTCTGATATTGATCAAAGAGGTTTTCTGTTTCTGGGATTTTCTGTAAAAAAAAAATATATATATATATATAGTAATAAATTTTTTTCATCACATCATGTTTAATAGTTAATGCCAACTATAAAGCTTATATAAATAATTGATTAAATTTCATTTCAAACATAATTTAAGTTTTTTAAGCATAGCGCAGTTAGTATATAAATATATAAATAAATGAGATTCAACCTTACCAACCATTCATCCGTGTTCTCTTTAGAACTTTTGGTCATTTGACCATCATCAGGAAAAGGTTATTCTTCAGTTTCAGATCATTACAATTAAATTATGTAGAATGTAAATTAATAAAATGTTAAAATCACAACAACTGTTCGTCTCAGTATGAAGTTAGTCATGTCTGTTATGTAAGAGGGTCACAGTTGTTATGAATATTAGTGGTTGGAGGAAGACAGTGTAGGTATCTATTAATTATTAATTATTTGTTTGAATAAAATATCGTCCTCGAATCTGGTCTGTTCATTGATTAATTTATTGTTATAATAGTATATATTGAATTTTTTGAGGACACTGGTTTTATAAAAGTCGTTAGAAATATCTAATATTTTAATAAAATTATTGGGATTGTAGTTGTGTTTATTTTGTAATATATGTTTAGCATAATTTGATTTATCCAAATAGCCTTTCTTTTTGTTGTTTTACGTTCTTTGGCTCTAATAGAAAAAGAACGGTTGGTCATACCTATTTATTCTAAATGGCAGTCTTCACATTTCAATCTATATACTCCTTGTTTATCTAAGATATTTATATTTTTGGAGTTTGCTATTTTATTATGATCATAATTGTTTGCAAAATTTATTACTTTGTTGTTAATGGTGTATGTTGTCTTTAGATTATAGGCTTTATATATACCTTATAAAATGGGTTAAATTCTATTTTTATATAAGATTTTTCTTAAGTCATTATGTGATAATTTTATGTTGTCTTTATATATATTTTATTTTTAATTTTAAAGTATAATTTATTGATAAGTTGCTCATTGTAACCATTTAATAGTGCTATATTCTTTATAATGTTTATTTTGGAATTTAATTAAAAATTTTTGTGTCTGAGATATTTAAATCTCTATGGATTAAAGAATTAAAAGCTGCCATTTTTTGACTGCATTGGAGAGATGAATTAGCTTGTATTATAGTATTATGTTGTTTTGGTTTTCTATATATATCGATTTCTAAAATATTGTCATTAAAATTTTTTTCAATTATCATAGCTAAATAATTAATACTGTTATTGTTAATTTTATGATTTATTGTGAAATTGATATTGTGATTTATTGCGTTATTTTACTAAAAATTAATTTATGTCATTATTTCTATTTTGATTAAAAATAAATAAAACATCATCAACGTATCTTTTATATAAAAGCATTTGATGATTGTTAAAAATGTTAGGTTAAACTTAACATCTTAACTTATTCAATTTATTCTCAAACTCATCCATGTAAATATCTTCCATGATGACTGAGAGGTGTGATCCCATAATAAGTCCTTTTTCTAGCTGGTAGTATTTATTGTTGAATTTAAAGTAGCTACTCTTAGAACATAGTTTAAGTAAATCGGTTATTTCATTTAACCATTCAATATGTAAATTTAATTTAGATAATCGGTTATATATAATGTTTATAGTTTCTTTTGTATCAATATTAGTGTACATATGTCCAGGGTTATGAGTCTAGTTGATCTGTTTATTTTAATCTTATTGATGATATTTATAAATTCATAACATTTTTTAGGTTATATTTATTATTTAAATTAATGTTTTCCTTTAATGTTTTAGCTAGAAATTTGTTCAGTTGATATGTGGGGATATTTATGAAATTTATGAGTGGACGTATTGGGAAACCATCTTTGTGTATTTTGGGTAAGGCTTTGAATATGGGGGCGTGAGCATTGAGCAAGTTAAATTTTGGTTTATTATGGTATCCCTAAAAACCTATTTATATTTATTAGTTTTAGATGATATGTCTTTTTTAATTTTTGGGATAGGATCCTTTATTTCTTTAAAATGATTATAATTTATAAACTGATTTGCTTTTTCAATATACCTCATTGTGAATTATGTCAGGAGTATTTGTTTTATCAGATTTTATTATGATGGAATTGTTCTTTTTTAATTTAGTTTTTATATTTTTTAAATATTAAAATTATTATAATTACTTATTATGTTTGTTATTTTTTAATGTTATTCTATGATTTGGACGACACATATTAAAAAATAAACATAACTACAATCCCGATAATTTGATTAAAATATTAGATATTTCGAATGGCTTTTATAAAACCAGTGTCCTCAAAATATTCAATATATACTATTATAACAATAAATTAATCAATGAACAGACCAAATTCGAGGACAATATTTTATTCAAACAACTGATTCATAATTATCAAAGATACCTAAACTGTCTCCCTCCAACTACTAACTAATATTCATAACAATTGTGACCTTCTTACACAACAGACATGACTAACTTTAGACTAACTGGTCATACTATGATGACCAGTTGTGATTTTAACATTTTATAAATTTACATTTTACATAATTTAATTTTAATGATCTGAAATTGAAGAATAATTTTTCCTGAGGATGGTCGAATGACCAAAGTGCTAAAGAGAACACGAACGAATTGTTGGTAAGGTTGAATTTCATTTATTTATATATAAATAATTTAATTTGCACTCTTTTACTAGGAGCTATCACTTGATATATTATTACAAGTGTTAGAAGGGGAAAGAGAATTAATTAAATTATGTCTCCCTATCCATTTCATGAAAATATATTTTTTCTACAAGAAAACTTTTATTTTTTACAAAACTTAATTTCTTAATTATGATAGATTAGGCTTGCAACTAAGGGATTTATACAATTAATTTATTACAGGCATAACTTATTATTGAATTAGCTATCTTATAACATGAAGTAACATTTCTTCTTTTTTTTTTAAAACTAATATTGAAGGATCTGACTTAACATAAATTCTTATGACACACCAGGTGAGTACAGATGGATGTCAGTAATAAAACAGTATGCCACTGATAACAGATGAAGTAATGATAGAGAGTACAATTCAAGAAAAGAAAGAAAAAGACATTGGCAGTGAGAAAGATGGAGCAACTATGTGTTTTTCTCTAAGAGGTTCTCAATGTAACAGAAATAATAAGTGGTTTGAATCACAGAAAAAGATTAGTTTAGTGAAAATAATCCAAGCTAATTCAATGCAAAATTTTATAAAGTAAACAGTAAAAAAAAAATACTCATATAACATGCTTGCTCAAAAAATGGTCACTTATATAGTGATACAGGAGATTACAAATTATAACTACTGCAGGAAAATTTGTTCAATTTTTTTTTTAATTGGTATTTAAAAAATTATTTTGAGTTTATAATTTAAAACAACCAGTTTACTTTATCTATGAGAACTTATGATAAAATCATTTTCTAAGATAAAAAGAAACATCAGTTCACAAATTAATTTTTTCTCTTTGAAACAATATAGCTACTAATATGAACACTGATTTGGATTATTTTTAACACTAATCAAAAATAATTTCAAATACATTCATCATGTCAATAACAAACCTGCTAAGGGGTAATCAATTTTTTTGTTTAGTTTCATGGGAAACAACCAATGATATGGTTTTTCACTGCTTGAAAACCAAAATATCAATTATATTAATGAGAATTATTGACTCCACAAGATATCACTCATATGAAATTACCAAAAAGTATAATACATGTACAACTAAAAATTTGTCCAATTTGTTTCATATACTATTAGGAAATGCATATACAACAAATTACTTGATGAAAGAAAAGGGTAAATTAATTTGTTATTTTACATATCTATCTCAGTCTTTCTTATACTACTGAAATTATGAACCAGAGGTGTAAGCACCTGCGTGGTTGACTGGTGAAAAGTATCATTTGAAGAGCTGAATATCATCAAAATGTTGTTGGGTTTGAAGTGCTGACATGTAACAATATATATATATATATGCCACAAAGAAGAAGACATCAAGAAACCACTTCACTCCTCACTTTTATTAGAAAGCCTGTCATGGGATGCCTTTCTATTTCTTTGTATTCTGGCCAATGAAATTTCTGGGAGTGATTGGTAACTTGTGTCTGATTACCTAAACAATCATTATGGTTATGAATGACACTAACATATTCATATATATGTTATTAATAAATAAAAATCAATATGAAATAAATAACAAATTCAACTATTGATTTCATTATGTTTTATTCTTTTGTTAATTCTATAAAAGAACTTTTATTTGAAGTTTTAGGTTGTTAAATAAAGTGAGGTATCTTCACAATTAAAATTAGACTAAGAATTTTTTTAGTTAAGTTGCAATTACGTAAGAGAATAATATTTAGGAAGCACTTAATTAAATAATGCAATAAATAAAAATTTACAAAACTGAGAGGTTTATCTAGAATATTAATGTAATATTACTCTGATTCTATTTACTTTACAAAAGTGTGTATCATTTTATACAAAAATCCCATCAACATAATTTGAGACATTTACATAATCCAATTATGTAAACATGTTAACTATGCTTAGTTATGAAGTCAGTTTACTTACAGAATCTAAGTGTTCCATCCAGTTGATGCTGTATAAATCTCCCAAGCAAGGATAATCTTTATAATAACAATAATATGCATAGGATGGTTCATCAGTGGCTGCTGATGTACTTGCCAAAACTGAAATGAAATAAATAGCAAAAAAATTAATAATACACTACAATATTTTTTTTTTTATTTTTATTATTTGCATTCAATTTAGCTATTTTTTTTTACAGGTGTTATTAGGTAATTCATCAGGCTATGATATATTATCCATTTTTATTTCCCCACCCCAAAAAAAATTAACTTTAATAATAATAATTTGTTATAAATGTGTGAATTTACTAAGCCAAATTATAACTTCCTTTTCTTTTCCAAGAATGTAACTTTTAAAATCGCATATCTTCTAACTCTCTTTTTACATCACTATTTCTCTAATTTATGAAAGAACATGATAATAATTAAAACTGTAAACGATTCCCTTTCAAATTAACCCCGATGAGATGTCTTACTGTTTAAGACTTTTGGAGTTGGCTTTTTCACAACTCTAACTCTTGCTGTTTTTTTCCTACTAGATACTGAGCTGCTGAACCTTACACATACACTGACCCTACACCATAAACACTACACAAATCACAACATACACACTTACACAGCTACAGAACAACACCTTACACTGTTTCTTCTTACACATACACTCGATGGTGTTGTGAGACCTTATAAAACGCAAAAGTAATCCAAGGTGGAAATTATGGTACCAATGGGTGGATAGCACTACATAGTGAGTTTCAAATGATGTCCTCTGGGCACCAGGGTGAACCCAGTTGTATGCAGCCCTAGCTACAGTATGTGCACACTCTGCTGAAGTGGTTCGTTAAATTGTGGGAACCATTTGGCAGTCTCCCAAATTATAATTAACCTTTTGGTAGTTGTTAGTCCAGTTGAAAAAACCAACAAAAACGGCAGTTTGAAGAGACTTCGACCGACTTGTCAGGCAAAGATTGAACTAGTGTTAAGAAAACTAGAAATTTTATGGAGATTGGTAAATTTACTTATTGCTTGTTTTGAGGTACAAAACAAAGGAAGGTAAATCCTTTAAAAACGATTTATTTTCCATTTAGAGGGAAAAGGATTACTCTCCCTTCATAATAAATAAGAGCGTCGTAACAGCTTGTGGGTCTTTGAAATTTGTTAAAATGCTCTATAGTGACTCCCTGCTTGTTGAAGTAGGTAACGAAGATAAATGCCGAAAACTGCTAGCCCTTAAACATAAAGGGACAGACCGAGTGACAGAGGAGCCCCATAACATGCTTAATTTTAGCAAAGGAGTGATCATTTGCCGCGACTTGGCGGACGTTGAGCTATCAGTAATTATGGAAGAGTTGTCATCGCAGTCAGTCACGTCTGTGTAAACGATTGTGAGAAGGTAGAATGGTGTTGATGTACCAACATCATCGCTAGTTCTGACCTTTACTGTCCGACCGTTCCTGACCGAATAAAGATTAGTTACCTTTCTGTTTTGTGTGCGACCATGTAACCAAACCCCAGACCACTGCTTCCAATGTCAGGATTTTGGCACATCAAAATTGGTTGCCAAAAGGAACAGGTTTGTGCACGTTGCAGCCGTACGGGACATGATGATTGCACATGCACTGAAGAAGAAAAATGTATTAACTGTAAAAGTCCATTAGGAATACGGTCAACCTGGCATTAGTTTCGTACCGGCTCTTTCCAACAACGTACAAAAAGAGAAAAAATGCGCATCGTGTAAAGAACTAACCAAATTAGTGGAAGCTTTATAAAACAAATATAGTCCCTCACATTTGCTATTGCTGCATTGAGTACTGTCAAGAAGGTAACTTCTGCAAGAAAGACCGATAGTGGTTTACCAAAAACCAGTTAAGTCAGTACATCATATAAGGTTTCTGCTCCACCGATTACGCAGCAAACTACTATGACCCCAGTGAAATGATCTATAAAAACATCATCGCCTGGCACGTCATCTCCGTTTTCCCAGGCTTTCAAGTCCCCTCCACCACCTCAAGAGTTCTACGCGGATGAATTACCCCAAAGAGACAAAGCATTTCCTAAAGGTTTTAAATCCCAAAAGAAAAACCTGATTGTATTTGATAAGTAATATGCACGCAGAAGTTATAACAACAAAAAGTATTTTTTATGGGTACAAACATTATCCAATGGAATGTTTGCGGCCTCCATACTCGGTGTGAGGATATCGAAATTCTTCTAAAGGAAGAAAATCCTTCAATGCTGTGTCTACAGGAAATTCGCCTCCGTCCACAGGAGAACTGTCTTTTCGCAGATACGTCTGCGAGAAATGCGACCATTCGGCTGAGGATAGAGGACGAGAAGATGTGGGTATTTTCCTAAAGGAAGTCGTATTGGCCACTCGGATTCCGCTGGATAGAAATATTTCTGCAGTATCAGTAAAGAAATTGACGCCATTTAAAATAAATATCTACTACTTCTACCTTTCCGATGTCAGTGAGGATGATCTGACAGATCTGTTTTCAAAGGTTCCTTTGCCCTGCTTAATAATCGATGATTTCAACGCCTTCACTGAATGTTCATGGAGTTCATCCTCATGTTCTTCTCGAGGCACTGTGAAATGATCGACTGATGCAGAACTTAGATCTTTGCTTATTGCTTTGAACGATGTGTTCTACACGTTTATGTAATCTTCATCAAGTACATTTTTGTCATCGATCTGTCGTTTTGTTCAGCATCCCTACTTCCACGTCTTATCTGGCTCGTTTCCAAAATCTTTTTTGGAACCGATCACATACCGGTTGTTATCTTCGTCGGTAACAGCAATTTGCCTCAGAGAGAGTTACGCAGGTTGTTGGAAAAGCAAACTGAATCGGGTACATTGATTATTTTTGGCAGTACGACAAGAGTGGTAGCGCAATCCACCAACTTGTCAAGTTACATAACTGATACTCCATAATGCAAATGAATATATCCCTCTAACATCTGGGAAACAAAGGCGTTCTGCTGTTCTATGGTGGGACGAAGACTGCAGAAATGCACTAAGTAATCGTCGCAGGGCTCTACGTAATTTCAATCGTAGACCTATGACAGAATTTCAGCGTCTTCCGGAAAGCGAGAGCTGTATGCCGTCGAGTATTTCGGCATGCGAAACGGAAATCGTGGATGAATTATGGGGCACAATTACTCAGACGACACCATCATCGGTTGTATGGAGAAAGCGTCGGGCCTTATGTGGATAGCAACAATCTCCACCGCCGATTGGATTGGAAAATGACGGCATTTTCGTAACGACGCCAATTGATGTGGCAAACACGATTGCCAATACGTCCATGTCACTTTCACTTGCATTATCATACTGTCCTAAGTTTATCAGGTATAGGTTGCAGGTAGAAAGTGTGCCTTTTATTATCGGATATTTGCAAAATGAATTAAACAATCCCATTTCTTTTGATGAGCTAAGGTATGCCTTGAATAAATTCACATGACACTTCCCCTAAAAATGATAATATCAGGCTTATTATGATATCTCACTTTCCGGATGCTGCATTACGATTTCTTTTGTCTATTTACAATAAAATATTCTCTGACCGGGTGTTTCCAGATTCTTGGTCAGAAGAATTGGTGAATCCGTTCAGAAACCTGATAAAGATAAATCATGCCCCTCAACTTATCGTCCTATATCCTTGACCAGTGCCCTGTACAAGGTGATGAAACGAATGATAAACCGTCGTCTAGTGTGGTATCTTGAGAGAAACGCCCTAATTCCTCCCAAACAATGCGGTTTCCGCCAAGGTAGACCGGCTATCGATCATGTAGTTGTCCTAGAATCTGTTATTCAAAACGCCTTCCGGCAACGCCTGGTTGTTGTATTTCTTTTAAAAAAGGCGTACGACACGGTTTGGAGGAGAAGAATTCTAAATACACTGCATGAATGGGGTATACAAGGAAATCTCCTTGCATTTATCAAGGGTTTCCTCTACTGGGGAAACCCCAATGAACTCCTCAGTTTAACCCCTCAACACCACCTAGAGAACTCGGTCCACTCGAGTTCGAGTTGGAACGACGATATACGAAAGTTACACAATAGAAAACGGAATACCATAGGGAATAGGACCGGACTAAGCTCGAGTGACTTCCTGGGTGTACTTGGTAGGTGCCTAGTTGAGGATTGAGTTTTCCTTCCAAATCCTGAGATTTTTTAGCATATATATATAGGTATATATATATATATACCTAGTTTATACCTTATTATAGTTTATACCTAGTTTATACCTTAGTTTTTCCAACCCCCCTTTCTCATGAAGCATTATTTTACTCGAAATTTTGTAGAATTACCCATTTCAATATTTTATGATTGACCACTACCAGGAGGATTAACCCTTACGTTCTTTTGCGCATTTTCTTTTGCTTTCGTTCGTACTCTTCACATCAGTTTTTGTTTTTCCCGCCTCTTCATATTTCTTATAATTATCCCACAGTGACTCAGTGTAACATTTGAGGAATTTAAGAAGGGTAATTGATATATTAAGGTCTGTATCACATGTCTGTAACGTCAAACTTGTTTTATTTGTTCTTATCAATACATCATTCCAAAAAGCTAGGTATATGCCGGTTTCCTATTTCGAAAGGTATTGGCATAATCCACGAGCTTCTTCACTATTTTCGGATAGTTCTGACAAAATAGCTTTGTATACTTCAAAACCTTTACGCACTGATCGTACAGCTTCTGCTCGAAAAAATTACCTGGTCGTACTAGTTTAGGGATTATTGCTCCATCTTTCAAACCACGAACATTTTCCTTTAATTTTACAACGAGGAAGCCATGACGCTCAGAGATGATGAGGTAAAGAAAACATATATTTTTTCTAAAAATTCGAAAAATATTTTCATTCTAAACAGTATATCATGACTGATGCACCGATAAGATTTAACGAGTGTGCTAAACAGGGAATCCAAAGAACTAGCGGATTTTCACGTTTCACAAGAGCCTGTACTCCACTGTAATGGCCACTCATAACCGAGGCATTATCCTATAATTGACCACGATAGTACCTAATTCGTATGAAATGTTTTTGAAAGAAGGACATCATAGCGTCAAATATGTTTTTAGCTCAATGACCTTTGCTAAAAATATCAAAAATCTTTCAACCTGTCGGTTATTTTCTATATAACTGCAAGTTAAACATAACTGGTCAACATGACATATCTATAGTAGAATCAATTGAGACTGCGTAATACTTTGATTTTCTAATTTTTTTGTTAATCACGTTCATTAGTCGTTCGTTTATAATTTCATTCAGCAATTCATAGATTGTAGATGACAGATAATTTACATTACCTGTACCTTTCTGCACATTCTTCAGTAAATGAGTTTTAAAGTCATCCTAAGAAGCTAACAATTCAATGATATCAAGAAAGTGGCCATTATTTGAAATTCCTAAATTTCGTTATCTCCTCTTAAGGGTAAATTTCGTGAATATTAAAATTGTGAACTGCTTCTAAGTGCTTTTGTGAATTTTCGTGCTCTTGCAAGCGGTTGTGTGCATGTTTCCAATCGTTACTCGTAAACTGCGATAGTAATGTACCAAAAATCTTGCAGTAAAAACAATAATGCTTACCATTACTCGAAACAAAACACACCCGTGTTCGTTTTATCAAATCTCCATTTTTTATTTATTTTTTCTCAAACATAGTTGGCTGACATTTTCTGATGAAATTTATCTTATTTTAAAAATCATTTCGATTCCAGAATTTTTGGATCATTATTCTGAATACCGGTACTTCCAACCTGAACCCTATAATTTATGTATTTGCTCATATTATCCGGCCATTGTGTTATATCACGTTCAGCGAATATTTCTGAATCAGTTATTTTGTCATTACTATTGGTTAAGTTTTCTTTTGTTTTCTCTTCAGATAAATGTTCATTTGGCAAAGCAGTTTTTGATTTATTATCTGCAACTACTATATTGTTTTATTTTATCAATATTTCTGTTCGTTTAGATTCTTCACGTAGTAAATCAGTTGAATTATTATCTATAAATACTTCTTTGGATTCTTTTACCAATGATTCTTCTTCACTGTTGCAGTTTCTTGTTTATGTGCAACAAGCTTAAAATACCTTTTTATTAATTATTTACTTGAGAAAATAATGGCACTTTTCTGAGTTTAAGATTGTAATTATCAGAGATTCACAAAATGATGACCGTGAATATAAAGAATATATACGTGTATGAGGCATTGGGTGTAAAAAGAAGTGCAGTTAATTAAATAAGACAAACTCACTTATAATTGACACACAAGAAAGACTATGAAAAATATAACCATGAAATGGGAAGTGCGTTTCAGCGCAGTTAAGTTATTTTTCCGTGGCGCGTGTGGTAGCGTCTCGGCCTTTCATCCGGAGGTCCCGGGTTCGAATCCCGTTCAGCCCGTTCAGGCATGGCATTTTCACACGCTACTTGTCATTCATCTCATCCTCTGAAGCAATACTTAACGATGGTCCCGGAGGTTAGAAAAAAAAAGTTATTTTTAGTTATATGTACATAGCCGTGATTCTTGAGGTTTTCTTTGTGAATGTACAATCTCCGAGGTTAATTTCAAGTATATCCATAAAAATTTTGGAATTTTTTTAACATACGCAACGGCCAAAATACGGATGCGTGGACCTAAAATATCTCCAACCGTGCGGCTTTACAACGAATTATAATAGGCTATTTAATTTGTTTTCACGACTATCTCGAAAAATATTGATAAAATTAATCATAAGAACACTTATGAATCCTAATCTTAGAATCGTCCAAAAAAATTGGATAAGCTTATTTTTAAATAAAAATTCAATAATTTTAAATTAAATTGTTAATAACAATTTATCTTCTGCGGCTTCTACCTTACAACTTATTTTTTTCGTATCGAATGTATAAAGTACATTACCTTTATTTAGAAATGAAATATAGATTTTCATACAGATAGTAACTTAACTTGGACCATTTATTTGTTGTTATTTGAAATATCTATTTATATTTATATGACTAAAATGATGTAGAGTATAGTCTGATTACTAGGTAAGTAATTTCAAACGCATTTAGCTGGTTATTTAATGCTTGAGTTTTATATTATAACTAATTACTTTAAACGCAATTTTGTTTCCAAAACTTAACGTCACTTAAGCTGATTTTACACCTAACATCTCATATTAGGTATTAGGTATTAGAAACCTAATCTTTGAAAACCCTACAACCCAGAAAACTGCAGTTAGTATTACATAATCTAGTAAAATCGAGTTTTATATACAATAAACTAGTGAGCGGGTGAGAAAAGCATGGATACACCTTAAATTTGAAAAAATGACCTTTTCACCTTTTCATTGTTTATGTAAATATTTACATGAATCATCTGAAGATCTGACAAATACTTTTAAATATGTCAAAAAATAATATAAAAATGATAGGTTTCATCTAAATGCATTGGAACCTTTTTAAGTTCAGAAAGCATTGTTATTTTACTCTGAATGTAAAATTTTGAAAACAAAAAGGTAAATAAAAAAGTTATGAGATAAAGGGTGGAAAGGGCATAAAAATGATGGTAGATTTACTGCTATGATTTGAATGGAGACACAGAAACAAAGAACACTAAACGTAAGCGACGTCAATTATGACATTTTTTGAAGACAAGTTATTGAGGTTATGAAACAACGGACGTCACTTGACGAATATAGGCACTCAATACACGACATCCCAACCCCGTAGGGGGAAGACACCCACCTTGTGACATTACCGGTCTCCACACCGCCCCCTCCGAATTGTCAATACACTGACAGTACACTAGAAAACGTATTTCATAAGATGATCAAAATCCGGTATATGCCCACAACGCTTCCGTAAGTTAGTTTTAAGATAGCACCACGCTTTATTGAAAAAAGAAAATAAATAAAATAAAATTATAAATGTAATCTAATCAAACTTAAGCTAAGCTCGCTTCGCTCGCTAACCTTGACTAGAGATCGAAGCTAGCGTACGTTAAGTTTGGTTGGATTATATTTGTAATTCTATTTATTTATTTTATTTCAATATAGCGTTTCAGTGGCGCCATCTAAGAAATAACTAACTACAGAAGCGTTGTGGGCATATAAAGGATTTTGACCAAATAAGTGATATAATGTATATTACACAGGTCTAGAAAAAAAAAATTCTCTTTTAATGTATACCTATATACCTATAGGTATATTGACTCGATAGGTAATATCGATGCGATGTAGGATAATATAATACGAATCATTCTAATACAATTCCATTACAGAATGTTTCTTTCGACGCCATGCTCTTTAACAAGGATAAAATCACTTCAATTAGTTATCTGAATCCGGTAAAGTAGTTAACCAACAATGGTGTTGAGTGTTTATCCTATGAGTGTGCATTCGAATGCGAATAGAATCTTCGCACTGCAGCTAAATAAAATTCAATACGCAAATGCTTGATGTACACAAAATTTATTTCAGAATATAGAAATGATCGTAAAATGTATATATATTATTTTTCAATTTTTACAATTTCAAAAAATATTTTTATTTAAAAAAAAGTTTTTTTTTTAAATTCTTTTATTTCAAAAAGAGGTTTTTAAATTTTTTCTTCAGTTGCTGGGTGCCGCAAAATGGTGGGGGCCTATGTAGCCCATGCCTTAATCCGGCCCTAAGGTAACACTTAGGAAACTTCCCTGTAAGGGAAGTGTCGTATGTGGAAGTTGCCGTAAAACTGCGTGTGAAAACCCGTTATGTGCTCTTTATTTGTTGATGATTTTTCAATTTATGTAACATCTAGAACTGTAGCGACTAGTGAGAGGCTGCTCCAAAATACAATAATCCGTTTAGAATCGTGGTGTAAAACGACTGGATTCAAGTTTTCACCGAAAAAAAAACGAAATGCATCTGCTTTTCACGCTTGAAGAAGGAAGTTAAAGGTAAAATGTTTAAAAATGCTAAACACGCTGAGAGTTGTATCTAACACTAATTGGGGAGCTGATCGAATATGCATGTTGCGCTTTTAACGAACTCTGATCTGTTACCGCTTAGACTACGGCTGCGTGGCTTATTCGTCCGCCAGTCCACCGTTCTTAAAGCCAGTTATTTTTACACGGATTTGAATATTAGATCGTGGATACCGGTGTTCTTCGATGGTTGGGTTTCAATTAACCACACATCTCAGGAATGGTCGAACTGAAAATGTGCAAGACTACACTTCATTTATACTCATACATATCATCCTCATTCATCCTCTGAAGAATTATCTAAACGGTAGTTACCGGAGGCTAAACAGGAAAAAGAAAGAAAAGTCCACCGTTCTTAGATGCGCGATGCAGTCCATCATTCATTCATCCGTCTTGGTGTAGATGCATTTCGTTCAAGCCCTGTGGTAAGTCTGCTGGTTGAAAGTAGTGAGCCATCCCTTTGGAACAGACGAAACCAAATGATTTGGTCTTACGCAGCTCGTATTAAAGTGAAACGAAATTATCCAACCTTTGATGCAGCGTTCTCTAACCCACATCTGAATCGATACCACGAACAGTCGAGATCTACTGCTTCGCTAGCGTCAGAGCTCAGCGCATTTTTTTAGCTCTAAATAAACAGTTTCCTCCAGTTCTTACTGTCGTTCCATATTATTACTCTTCTTGGCGGCCTTCTTTCGTTAATTATTAATTTAGTCTCGGTCGGTATCATAAAAAGAACACAAATCCGTTTACATTATGAGAAAAAATGTGTAACTTCAGAAATAGCATGAATCCTGATACTATAGTTTATAGTTCTCTAAAAACGTTAATTCTGTTGATTGTGCTTTTGAGGTTGGCAATAAGACATACATATCTGGCCTTCCCAGTATCGTCCGTGTTTTCGTTACGGAGCTGTGTGCTATATGAGGCCTTAAATATAATTAGCGCAATATTTCGGCACGTACTTGTCTGTTCAGATTCCATCAGTGCCTTACAGGCGATTAGAGACATGTACTCTAGACACCGTGTCGTCTGTGACATACAGTCTGTTATCTCTGAAATGTCTCGGTGTAACACAACCGTGAACTTCTGCTGGATCCCCGGACATATTGGAATTTTAGGCAATGCGAACGCTGATAGTGTGGCGAAAGAGGTTTGTTTCCAGCCTCCTTTCACTAATCGTGTTGTTTCTGATGGTCTTGTTTAAGCTACTTGTATCATTTATTTTGCTTTTAGAATACGAAATTAGCGTTTTACATCACTCTAATTTATAAGTAAATTTTTAATTGCTTACAATAGAAATATTGTGTCCCGGCGCTGGTAACGGCAGTTCGTTGTGCGCCCAGGGGAAAAACCTTAAATTAAAAGGAAATTTTTCATTCGAAGAACTTATTAGAGCTAAATATTAATACTTTTTCAATAAACTATCTTATAGCACTGTCAGTAATAATGACCAATTTAAAAAGATTGGGAAAAATCTCTATTATATGATCAAAAAATGTATACAATATATGTTATGCTTCTTCAATTTTTTTTCAAATTTAGTATGTTCATACTGTTCAACTGTCTTGAGATCTTCGGTTTAACATGCTATTGAAATAATTTTTATGGTGAAATTATTGACTGTACTTGTGTAAAATCAATTCTATAGATGATTTGTGAAATTGATTCTTAAGTTGTGGGTAGTCCCTGTCTGTATGTGTATTTCTTATATCTATGGATAAGTATGGTCCAGTCTCTTCAATGAACTTTCATCTTAAGATCCAAAGATATATCGGTTACTGTGGAATTTAAATTGCACAGTAATATGAGGAAACCAATATATCTTAGTTAATATAAATGCTAACTAGCCTTCACAAAAATTGTCCATCAAAATATTATACAAGAGTTTGAAATCACTTATTATACCTTATTGTAACTAATGATGTTACACTAAGAAAGAAAAAAAAAATCTATTTAGTTACACTAAAAAATGGTCACTACTTAATGGATGAGCCATTAGTTAATTGGAACTCTTAGCGTTTCTTGACATCTGTGCTGAACGGATCTCTAAAGATCCGTGGAGGAGATATGATGATTTAAATCTCAGAGCAGTGTAATATCAGTCATATAGTTAATCAATCAAAATCACATGAGTAATTATGCTGGTTCATGTTTTAACTAAATGTGTCATAACTTGGTGCATCATACACTAAATCGTACTACATGCATGCACTCATTGTAAGAGAGTTTCTGTCTAAAAAGTCAATTAACAAATTAGATTATAGCACAGTGAGTTAAACTCATTCACCTGACTTAACCCGCTGTGCTTTCTTGTTAATCTTAAAATTAAAGACAACATAAAAGGATGAAGATTTTCTAACATCACTAACATCCAAAATTATGTGATTAACTCAAAGTATACAAAAAAAAAGAAAGTGTTTCAAGTTTGTTTCTGGGAATACCATCTAAATCATTGTATATATTTGAAGGGGAGTATTTCAAAGGTAATAGAAGTAACTATTGTGCAGTTCCAAATGTATTTTCACAGGTACATTTTGAGATTTAAATTATCGTAACTGCTATTGGTGCTTTTTAATGTAATTATAGAAACTGATCTATTAAATAAATTTTATTATAATTTTTGTAAAAACGATTAAAACAAAATAAAATCATATAACTTTTTAGTACCATTAATATTTTCATCAGCTATTAATCACAAGCTTAATTGTCTCTATGTGACAAATCCTGCATTCTACTTATATTTGCATCCACCATTTTTGTTTATTCATATAAATAATCAATAGAAAAGTCTTAGCTGTTGCTGATGACATGGTATGTGGAATAATGTACCTAACTCTGTCTCTGACAGGAAATTAGCTGCCCATTATTTCTTATGCTTTAGGAAAAGCAAGTTCTTAAACATTACTTTCATAATTTAAAAAATTATAATTACATCATTCCTTAACACAATACATTTAAATTTTTCATAAAAAGTAGAATCTTTGAACATCATGTTTAATTATGTAATATCGACAACTGCAACTAGATTTATAAAAATAGTAGAATAAATGTAAATCTACTAATTACTTTTAGTGTGTTGTGGCAGAATATTGTCAAACATGGTTCCAGATTCACAAGCTTCAACGTAGAGAAGCAACTGAAAAATAAAGATAAAAGAAACCACTTTTAATATATTCACATTACTTATTAAATAAAATAATTGTTTCACCTATTTCATTAAAAAACTATTATTAATATTAAATGTATGAGTACAAAAAAACATTTTCAACTTATATATATAAAAAAAAAAATTATATACTATATGTATATTTGTGAAATGATACTAATATTGAGTAATTTAGTAACTTCTGAATATATTTATATTAAATAATGAGATCTGTAAGGCATCTGACTGCACTCTATGAAATGGAAACCTAGCTATAGGCAACAGGGTGCGACCCTGACTGTAGACAAAAGAAAAGTCATTAATATGCTGGTTATATATATATATATATATATATACATAAATCAGGAGCGATGCAAATAAGTAGTCATGGTCAGAAAGTGGACTAGCAGACTTCTTTTTTCATGATTCTCATACAAGCTCTTCTTGCTCATATCAGCTATCTATTGATATGTATATTACTTTGTTGATCCTTTTTAATTTACTAATAAAAAAATTCTGAAATTTTTGGTAGATTAGAAATTCATCTATCTTAATTCTTCATTAATTTCCTTTATGTCACCATTTTGTTTCCTTTACTTTACACTTATTTATTTTAGAGTAAATTTCTTTCCTAGTAACAAATCTGTGGCATTCAGAATTCCTATCTGGGCCGTTTTAGAATCAATATCTACTCCTAGGTACATTTTGCACATTTCATAAGTTATAATCAGAGTATTACAATTTTAGGGATTTGCCCCTAAAATTGTCATATACTAGCAGATTTTTCATTAAACAGAAAACGCCACCAAAATTATAATTTTATGTGAAACAGTAATACTCATGTAACCTTTTTAAATAATAAACTTTTAACTTTTTATGAATTACATATTTTCTAATCGATTATGCTTTTTAAATATAACTTGAATAATATTAAATTAAATTCTGATGAACCATAACTAATTTATTTATTAGTATTTATAATGTGATCTGCATTGATGATGTCAATTTTCGTCAAACTGAAATTGATTCCTTTAAAAAAGTACCCCAATATTTCAGTTGGCTGCCTTATCAGATAAACCTCTTGGTTGAGAAAATGTTTAATAATATACCCTTACAAAATACTTAGGAAACAGGTAATAATGTAACATAATGGGGGACAGATAATGAAGTGTTCTTACTCTACAGATGAAGCATAATTATAAATTGTTACTATATAATATATTCTATTATGGTTTTATTCATTTATAAAAATGATACAAGATTTTTTTAAACTATAAAATTGTAATAAAACTTTATAACTTGATAATTAATTATTAAGAACATTGAATATATTTTTATGACATATTGGTTAACCAATATTGTTTGCTTTACTGATACTTTTATTTTTATAAAAATACAACCTAAAATTTGTTTAAAAGGTAATAACTTATAATACTACTTCAATATGTAATATAATAAAAGTACAGTATTTAATTTTTACTAGCTTCATTCAATAAGGTAAAAAATAAAAGTAATGAAGTAAACTTTAGAAGTAAGGAGAGCTTTCATAGAAAGAAAACATCTCTGATAGTACCAAATAATCAACTAAGAATTGGAAAAACTATTTCTAAATTACATATCTGGAGAGGAACCCTTCATGAAAATGAAATATGGACAAAAGGAAAACCTTAATTGAAGAGCTTAATGATTTCAAAATGATATTTTGCAGGAGATTGAGGTATTAGGTAGATTGATAAGTTTTAAGATGAATAGAAGAGTAGAGAAATTTGTGGAAATCTCATAAACAGCTATAGATTTTTAATTAATTGTGAAATAGAAGAATATATAGAGGGTAAAATCTGTAAAATAAATCAAAAATTGAAATATATTAAACATACAACTAAAGATATAGAGTGTAATAATTATTTGGAAGAATATTTGAAGGAATGAAAATAGTCAAACCAGTCAACTACTGATGACTAAAAAAAAAAATAATAAAAAGGAAATTGTTGAATTACTTAAACAGTCAGTATAAATTCACACAACTACCATAGTTATTATTAAATGAAATAAAGGTGAAACCACTCATCTGATTGTTTAATCTTTCTAAATTCTGTTAGCAGGCAAAATATAAAAGTACTGATAACTGAGGGAATGGTGGTGGATTTTATACTTTTCTAATATACTGCAGGCAATTACAATCTGCCTTTGGATTGTTAGAATAGAAATTTCACGGGCTGCACAAATCATCAGATACACTTGTTTCATATTTTGAGTATACCGATTGATAAAAGGAAGGGAAAGAGTTCAGTAGTGTATAATGATGAAAAGAGCTGCCAGTGGCCAGATTCTCTCTGCATTCCATTAGAGAAGCATTAATTTAACAAATGGGTTACAGTAATTTTATCTTAAGTGAATGTGTAAAAAATTATATATATAATAGTTTTTCCTTGCAAAAAATGATATCTTGAGTTATTACTAATTTAAGTTTGGTTAAAGATTGTGGCATGGTTTTTGTGAATGAAAATTAGATAATACTTGACTTTTCTTTTAGATTGTAATTTTTCAAAATTAAGCAGTTGTTTTTACAGACATTAAAGAGTGTATAGAAATTTTATTTTTTCACACTGCTCATTGGAGAGTGGAAATTTTTTTCATTGTAAACACTGCAAGTTTTATCAATAAGTTGCAAAAACAGATTAAAATTTCACTTTATCCTTGAGTAACACACACAACTGAAACAAAAGCTTTAATCTGTGCCCAATAGATGTTTGTCTTTTGTCTCAGTTTTTATAAGTTTTCTGCTGCTTATATGGATTGCATGTGAGCAACAGAGCTTAAAAGCTTTAAATTTACATAAGATTTTACACAATCAAATCTTTGTTATTTTCAATTAGTCTTAAGTATTTACAAATGAGCCTTGACAAAATATTACTTTTGTCAATTGTAACTCATAAAATATTCACCATGAAAGTAACTGGAAATTATTTAAGTTGCTCTGGTTTTGATGAAACTTAATCGTCCATGCTTTTTTAAACAAAAATATTCAATGGTGATAAATAAATTTTTAAATAGCTCTCTAAGGAAGTTTTTATTTAAAAAAAAATGGTTTCATACCTTTTTTAGTAAAAATGATATTTTTAGATTTATTAGCTGAGGACAGACTTCAGTCAAACTTTTCAAGCAATAAAAATTAAAATAAATATAAAATAGTTTTTAAACTGAATACATTATAATTCAAATTAAGGTAAACTAAAGAAAAAATATTCTAAGTCTGGGCTAGCTTTCACCCTAATTCAAGCTTCTTCACCAACTCCAGCTCTTACTTTCACATAAATAAAATAAATTACTTTCATTTAAAATAAGTAAGGTGTATATAGTAGGCAAATAAAAAGCTATTACATATTTCTAAACATAACTTGTCCTGGTTACCAAAATTCTAACTAAAAAAACCTGTTTTAAAAAACTTACAAATTTTTTTCAGATGGGGGCTTGGAGATTTCCTTTCCTTATATTCCATAGTAAGGAATAACTTTTGTAAATTATTCACAGAATCCATTTAAATAAAACATCTTGGGGAGGAGAGATCAGAATTGAAGCAAATAATATTTTAAAAAATTTTCTTTAATTGACTTTCCAGATAATATATAAAAACTTTATATCCAGACGAAGGTTTAGCTTTTGTAGACTACTTAGTATAAATCTTTAAAATAAATAACAATCAATTTTCATTAAATTACGGAATAGAATGTTTCACTGCTTACCTTAGCATACTTCTTTTTCTTGGTTAATGAATTTAAAGTATTAATTAAATCTTTAACACTGAGGGTTTCATTCGGAAAACTTAATATTCCAGAACCACCATGATCAGCAAAATTTACAAACACATGATCCTTTGAGAGACTGAAATAAAAATAAAATCACATGTGTTAACAAAATTATAGCTGAATATTAATCATTAGTTCTTGCTCAAAAAAAAGTATATATATATATATAAATACAGTTATACCAATATCACTTAATAACAGAAGAAAAAAGTATAAATTGTAAGTAAAGGAGATTAGTATGTAATAAGTCATATATATTATGAATTAATATCTAATTTTAAAACAATAAGTTCTAAAAATAATTTTTATTTTTAACAATAACTCAGTAATATCATTTACTTTTGCTTTTCTGGTTATTCAGAAGTACAAAGAACTAGCACAAAGATATTTCTCTCATACAATATAATTCAGATGAGATAAAAAATGAAATAATGTTAAGACTGAACTTAGGATTCATGATGTACTGTTAGCATCTCAGCTTTTCATCCGGAGACCCTGGATTCAAATCCCAGTCAGCCATGGCATTTTTCATGTACTATAAAAGTTCCATTTTCATATTACCACTTACAGGCTTCAAGCTTACGTATTTAATTAATTCATTATGAAAAAAATTGACACCAAGTTGGAATGAATTATTTTTAGATATTCTCTGAATATTAATCATTACTCTCCTCAAGTATTTGTTCACTCATTTACAATACATTAATAGATAGCCAAATAGTATCTTTATTTAGCATTTACTGATATTTTGTTTTGAGATTATAATATCTTCAAAAAGCAAAATACATGTAATCTTCAATGAAAAATAATTATACCTTACATATATGTTAACATACCTTTCTTCTTCCTGTTTTTTAGCCTCCGGTAACTGCCGTTCAGATAATACTTCAAAGGATGAAAGAGAATGATATGTATGAGTATAAATGAAGTATAGTCTTGTACAGTCTAAGTTTGACCATTCCTGAGATGTGTGGTTAATTGAAACCCAACCACCAAAGAACACCGGTATCCATGATTTAGTATACAAATCTGTGTACAAATTACTGACTTTACTAAGACTTGAATGCTGGAACTCTTGATTTCCAAATCAGCTGATTTGGGAAGACGCGTTTACCACTAGACCAACCCGATGGGTTGGTTTGGATCATACCTATCTTAAATCATATTACAGCGGTTTGGAAGTCGCTACACCATATGCTTTAGAATTATTTGGTGCATTCCATCATCCTTTTGGCGTTAGGTTGGTTGCCCTTAGTTGGGTGTTGCTTAGTAATAAACCAAGACGTCAGTTGTGAGTTGTGATTGAACGTGCTTCGTTTTATTTCATTTATCGGAAAAAAAAGTTGTGAGAAACGTAACGATTCTTTTGATAGAGGAACACATTTTTCTCATTGAACACGTCTTTTGTGAAGGTGACAAATATACTGATTTAGTGAAGCACAAGTTTTCTGAAAAGTTTCTAAATACTCCTGTTGCTCACCACAATCCAGTTTGAACTGCAACGAAAAATTTCGGACAACAGGCTCTGTTGAAGTGTTGAAGATGCTGATCGAAATGGAAGACCACCTAAACTAAATGAACAGAAGGTGTTTGATATTTTGAATGCTACGGCCGAAATTCTATCAAAGTCAATGCGTAAGTTAGCACAACAACAAGATATTGGATTTGCTACTGCATATGACTTGTCACCAGACAACTAACCCCCATGAATTACACAAACAATATTTACATGGCAATTTGGGTTTGGGTAGGTGTGAGTAGAACATGCATTCTGGTTCCAATTTTTTTTTGAAAATACAGTTAACAGTGATTGTTATTATGCTGTTTTAACAAACTTCATTAGTCAGTTAACAAAAGTGAAGATCAATCACGATGGTTTCAACAAGATGGTACCACAGCGCACACAGGTAACATTATAGCCTGCACAATCATGTGATCTGACTCCCTCAGATTACTTTCTATGGGGGGCAGTCAACACAACAGACCACACAATAGACCATGCAATATTGACGAACTAAAAACCGTAATAATAGCATACGTACGAGACATTCCAGTACATCAGCTGGTTAAAGTGTTTGAAAACTGATTGAAACGTGTGCAGTGTGATGTTGGAGGAGATCATATTTAACACCTTTTACAAACTATTCAAGTTATTGTAATACCCTTTCTATAAAGTAATGAAATAAAAACACTAAGTAATAATTAAGAATTTTTCATCATTACACTTCCATAATTCCAGTGCACAGTAACTTTAAAATGCTCTGTACCATTAATCAGTAGATCCATTTTTCACAACAAAGTAATAAAGAAAAAGATCTTCATCATTATTAAATTAGAATAACAGTTTAATATAGTAACATAAAACTGGAAAACTTAAAACCACTGATTTTTATCATCATTCCACATTCTTAACAAGATTTTGTAGATATCAAATACTTAAAACATGATGTTCTTTCAAAATGCTTAAAAACATTTAAGAAAGTAATATCTGGAACGTATAAGAATAAGAATTAATGATAAAAACGTGCTGTAGATTGATTTAATATATAATTATTATTATTATTTATTTATGTTGAGTAAGCTTATTTCCTTACATTACTGCTCTCCTGCTAGTTTTCACATTAAAATAAAAATGTTCTTTGTTATTTTATTTATTTATTTTTTTGTTAAAAGATAAAACCCAAAGTACAGAATATTCTTTTTACTTTGAGATAATAGTATAGTGAATTGACTACCGTTTAAAAGAAATAATGAAGTTATAAAAAAACTTTTGACAGCATATACAATTATTGATTTAAAATTTAACACATCTGCATTGCATTAACTTTTTTTATAATTTAGAGTTATTAATTTTTCTTACTTTCGACCTGTTCTTAACAATCTTGGAACTATTTTAGAAAGGTTTTATTTCAATCAATTTTAGAACAAAATCGACATTTTTTTATCTGTACATATATGACTTTTAATTTGTTATTTTTACCACCCTTTTTATTATTTTATTGCAGTACATCTTATTCAAAAAATTAGATAATTTTTTTAATGATATACAATTTAACATCTTTCTGTAAATATGGGATATTTTACTAATATTGTTATATTCCGTAAAGTGTTGCTGCATTTAGAATGGACTGTTAAATTTTCTGTCTGAATTTGCAGTTATTCATAACATTTGATGTTAAAATATAATATATAATTTGATATATTTAATAAAATATAATTTGATAATTTCATTCATATGTTGTAACTAGCTTAAAAAAAAGACAGCCACTGTCAGGTTGAGAACAGCGCCACTAGCCAAAAAAGATGACTATAACAGCAAATAAAAACATTATGATATAAGTTTTGAAAATATTACATATATTGAATTTGCTTTGGTATTTTAATAAAAAAGTTTAGTTGTAAATAATATTCTCATCTCCAGTCATCATGGATAAAAACATAGCAAATCTGAACAAAACTAGTAAGAATTTTTCTAAAAATGCAATAGTTTTATCGCACACTTTCTTCAATCAGCTCACCAAGAAATATTCAAATTATCAACAATAAAGAAAAAGTGATATAATTTTACCTTTCAATTACTCGTCCACTGCCAATACCTTTAAGTGCTGTTTTGTTGCCGCTTAGAATGTTTAAGAAATTCTTAGGAGTCACATCCTGAAATAATTATTTGCTATTATAATTCCAAATTAATAACACTGATAGACAAAAAAAAAATTTAATGATTCTCTAAGTTTGATACCATTTCTTGAATTGTTTTTTTGCGTAAAATACAGATCTGTAAATATAATTTTTCAATTACCCTGACTTTTAAATAAATTACGCTTCAAAAAAGTATAAAGGAAAATATAGTTAAAATCAGTAAAATAAATAATTTTTCATGGCCATACCTGTGTTAGAATGATTTCGCTGTTACTTTTCGTTTATAAATAGCGTCAGGCACATCTTGAATTAATGTCCAACAGCAATCGGCTAGCATGTTAGTATTCCATTTCCCTTTATAGCGGCTTTCCATCACCGAAATACCTTGGTGGAAACGTTCACCGTGTTCGTCACTTAATTCTTCGAGGTTGTCCAGGAAAAAATCCAGATGAGAGTGGAGGAAATGTATATTCAAAGACATATAACATCCCGTAGCTGTGTATGAAGTAAGAAGTTGATTACAATATCGTGGTAATTGTCGGATTTTTTTTTTTTGCCGAGAAAATGTTTGCAAACGTCTACATGCTACATTTTCTACACTATTTAACATCGAGTTAAATACATCATCTTTGATCAACTCTCTTGTTTGAGGACCAATAAATATTCCTTCTTTAATTTTTCCTTTACTTACATTCAGAAATTTCTGCCTGATGTACAAAAATCCGGGAGTATCCTTCTTCATTCCTTTTCCAAAAATTTTTATTAGACCTAGCTTGATATGGAGAGGGGGTATAAAAATACTTTTTTCGGTTCAACTAGCACCTCATGATTAATATTTTTCTCCTTTGGAGTCAAGCTGTCCCGTCTTCCACTCTTTGGTAAGATAATGTTTATCCCTAGCTCGGCTCTCCCATTCGCGAAGAAAACACATGTACTTAGTATAGCCTAACTGGATGCCTAACAAAACAGCTATAACTTTCACATCACCACATATGTTCCAGTTATGTTTTTTATAATTTATTTTTTCAAGAACTTCTTTGGTCACATCGTATGTCTCTTTCAAATTAATACCATAAGCGATTGGTATCAACGGATATTTTTTACCATTGTGTAGTAGAATCACTTTTAAACTATACTTGGACGAATCTATGAAAACATGCAAGTCCACAGGTTTATGAACTTGTCTAAATGCAAAATAAGTTCATCAATATTTGTGCAATAAACCAAATTATTTTCATCAATAAAGTACTGAAAAAGTTCTTTGTTTTTGTTGGCTTCGAAAGCCCAAAATTTTTGTATTTTTTTGAAATACATTCCAATCTTGCAGTCTTGATCCTAACAGCTCAGCTTGATTTTTGATTAATCTAAATCCCAACCAAATCATTTAATTCACCTTGTGATATGAGATGTGGCTTATTGGAAAGTAATTCAAAATCAAAATCATTGTTGTCTTCTTCAGTACTGCCTGATTCTTCATCGCTGCTTTCGAAACATACATTCACAGGTGGCTCAGGAACTGGAATAATTTCACTGTGAGGTACAGGTCTGATTGCAATGAAGGATATTTTACAGTATGTTTAGATTTTCTAGAAATTCCAGACACAGTTGTTAAACAGAAGTAACAACCGGTTACATGATCCTTTGGTTCACGCCAAACCATAGGTACACCAAGTGGCAAAACCTGCCGTGTACCTTTCAGCCATCCTCTTAAATACATAGAAAAATTAATGCATACTACATGAGAGCCCATATCTTATCCTGATCACCAATTTTACACAAAAGGTATAAATGATATGCGTTTTTAATTAAAGATCTAATGATTTTTCTATTTTATTTTACGGTAAACTCACCACGTACATAACAAAAGGCATCCACATCATTTACACAATTTCGAGGCATTATGACAATGCACTGTTAACAAACTTAAGATAGCAATAAGAGTGAAAAAAAAAAATTCATTCTTAAATCCAGTGCTTAATACATACAACACAGCTGTATTTTTAGCTACATGTTTTGACCTGCACAGACATGATTAATTTTGTCCATCAAGGCTCACTCTTCAGTATTAGATATGATGTCACATTATTTGACTACAATGTGATTCAATTCTTTGTCTAGTATTGCTTAATTACAGCTTATAAATTATGTTAACCAAGTTAAATAATAAAAAAATGACCTAACAAAATACAACATTGGAGCTTAAAATGCTAACTATACGTTGAATAATGAAAAAAAAAATCCTTTAATTAAAATTTTTAAATGTTTCAAAAATGGTGGGTATAGAAAGATTGTGAGTTCATATTCGTTTTCAGCATCAAAAAACAAATTAAAATCATGCATCGCGTGTTAGGAAACAAAAATTATGTTTATCACTGTAATTACTTGCACTAATAGATTATCATTTAATTAATACAGCTTCTTTGAAAACCGAGCTATGAGTAAAAGTAGTTAACATATCTGCCATCATTTAAATAGTGTCTTTGGAGATTAATTATATCATTGATTCTAAAAAAATAATCAGTAATTATGCATTAAAAATTCACCACTAATGCCATAACTAAAACGCCAGCAGTCATAAATTTAATAACTTTCTCGGCTACACCGGTTAAGTTATGCAGTAGTTCATTTTTCAGGGCTTGTGGGTGGTAGACCAAGAAAAAATAACTTTTAATATTATAATTAAAATGTAGAAAAAAATACTTTTACGCGCTAGAGAAGATAAAGCTTTGATTGAGGAAGACTGGTGAAAAATATTATTTTCTGTCGAATCCAAATATTTTATGATAAGGGATAAGAGTACAGCATCTATGAAGAGCTGATTATGAAAATTAAACCCAAACTGAGAAGCATTCTCTAAAAAAAATATGTTTTAGAGTTGTTTTTCTTTTAATTGAGTGGAATCATTTGTGCTCTGTAAAATTATGATAAATAACGAAAAACATTTCTTGTTACTGGAACTATGAGTATTACTGGAGTTACCTAATGTCTACTGGAGTTAACTCTGTTAATCACAATAATATAAGGTATTATTTATTTTAATTAATTATTACTTACTGAACTTTTGTAATCGATTTTAACTCCTCCATACACATCTGGTCCATCTGGTTTATTTATAAGCTTACCTGGTTGAGGATTTCTGAAAATGATCACTTAACAGATATTTATTTGGTAATTACACAACAGAAAAAACACGTAAAACTAAGATTCTTTTTCCAAAAAAAAAATTAAACTAGTAATTTACCTGTATTTTATTTAGAACTAAATTTATATTGATGACAGGATATATCTTACCTATTTTTACAGAGTCGAAGAGCTAACAAATAGCATCGGATGAAGGGGTACAACTCTCTATACGAGAGTAGGCACTTGCTGTGTTAAAAGGGTATGCACACAGTGGACACTAGTTACTCGTTTACTGGTTGGAAATGTTGACAAGATGTAACCCAGCAAAAATGTGCCATTGCAAGTCACACAGTAGTCACTGGAACAGACACCTGGACACTGGTAAGCTAGTTACTAGGTGGTTGCCTTCGCATTAACAGCTGTTTTTGTGTCGTATTTGTTCGCTATTAAATCAGTTTGTTTAAGTATCGATAAGTTCTGATATTGTAATATTTGCCGAACAAGTAATAGCTTTAGTTTTTTCAAAGAGCTATATTGCTGGACAAGAACCTGAAAGAGTACTGAAATTGGTTTATTACTGAGAGAGAACGAAAGGTAATAGCAATAATAATGAAGGTTGTACCACTGTTTTTTTATGGAATACTCAATTTTGGATGCTACATTAAATTATTTAATGTAATGAAACGTTTCCATACTCATTTAGAAACTTTTACATGTACTTAAAAAGCTGTTCTGTGTTTTGTTTCAACCTTGGAAAGAGAGATTAATTAAGTTACAATTTAGTAAATAATTGATGTCATTAATGCTCTCTTCTTTTAAAAAAATATATAACCAATAGTAAAAATATTGACAAAAAGGAATAAATAATTTTCACTGCTGCAGGAGCTCAGTAAAATTCACAACTTAATTGACAAGACTCATACTACAATCGTTTTATTATTGTGCGCACTTGGCACCAAAGCCTGCAAATATTGTGATTCACGCAGAAAACAGATAACTGGCATTCACTTTACCCTTAATATAATATATTACTCTTTTCCGTAACACTGTAGTTCTTCAGCGACGAGTAATTATTTTAGGAGTAAATAAAATAAATTCTAAAATGTAAACATTAATGAAAATATTCATTTTCAAATTCAATTTATTTTATCATTCGCGAGTAAGAAATTTTGTCATGTTCAATGTACATTAATTTTACACTTTACGTGATTATATATTCATTAATCGTATTCTTAATAATAGGTATCTAAAGCATTTATTTAAACGTTATTTTTATTGTATTAATTAGTGTAAAAACAGTTTGTACAATTGCTTGTGCTTATAAAAAATGATAATGCGTAAAACTAATAATTAATGTACTTATTTATAAATAGTTTATAATTTACGAGTATTATATATATATATTTTTTCTTTTTTTTATAGCCTTCAGATCCTTTTAGGTATTGCGGTATTACTTCAGAGGATGAAATAATATGGCGATTTTGTAGCGTGTGAGAATGCTATGCCTGACAGAGATTCGAACCCGGGACCTTCGGAGGAAAGGCCGAGACGCTACCACTCGCGCCAAGGTGGCCGGCATACTGCTTCTTTTTTCTTGTTTAGCCTCCGGTAACTACCGTTTAGATAATTCTTCAGAGGATGATATGTATGAGTGTAGATGAAGTGTAGTCTTGTACATTCTCAGTTGAGAATGTGTGTTCCTGAGATGTGTGGTTAATTGAAACCCAACCACCTAAGAACACCGGTATCCACGATCTAGTATTCAAATCCGTGTAAAAATAACTGGTTTTACTAGGAATTGAACGCTGTAACTCTCGACTTCCACGGCATACTGCTTATATTTACTCTATCCAATCGCGTCTGAAGTAATTGAATTTAGTCTCATTTTTAGCGTTTCCTGTAATGGTACTCAGGCTATGTTACGTAGTCGCATAATAACTATTTACGTACTCGTTAGATTTTGTAGGTTTTGTAAATTGTTATTGTGATTTACATGTTAAAGTGAATTTAAAGATTTTTGATTTTTGTGGTATTATTATTATTAATTGCGATATTTTTTTCCGGCATACAACAGGATTTAGATCTGTAGTAAAAAAACTTTGACAAGCAAAGCGCTTGTCATTGTCAGTAATATTTATGATTTCATGAAGAAAGAAGCTCTAAAGACAGAAAATAAACAGATGACAAACTAACATTTCAGCAGATATCTTTTTTGAATATTTCAATAGGCATTGTGATAATTAGATAATTTTGAGTTTCCTAATAACTTTTTCAAGTTGTAGAGTTGAATAAGCATTTTTAATTTCCTCATTTCTATTTCCTGCTGCGCGTTGAAAAAGGAAAAATAAATTAAAACCGCTGTCACTTATACGACTATCCTGACCCTAGAGGGGAAGACACCCGCCAGAACTACGTGGGACAGAGTTTTCAGCAACATCCACATAAGCAAGAAAAAGCCTCTCCGCCAACTTCTCCAAATACATAACTTCCAAATTCCCGCCCAAGACACGAAGTCTGACCAGTAATATATCGACAAATATTTGCCAGTCTGCCCTCCTGTACAGAAAACGCTCCAGCTGAATGGCAATATTACACCGGTATACCTTACTGAGGACATTCGCGATCATAAACACAATCAGACTGCGAACACTGGAACCGTTACATCTATAATTATGCCCGCAAACAACCTTCTACCATCCACCATTCTTGCGAAGGTTAGTAACTCAACCAAAACATTATAAACTTCGAGATTGTGTTCTACAATGAGATTCTCTACCAACTCCCCTTTCTCATCCGTCAAAGCACTGTGCCACAATAAAGACTTTGCATTAATGTCTGTACCGATCGGAATACGACAGCGACCAACAAACCGAACAATCCTATCCCATTCCTTAAAATGACGTTCAACAGGGTCCCTATATGGAAAATATGGACTTGCAACATAAAATTTCAAGTCTCCTATTACCAGCTTCAAAATAAGATGGTAAAAATCTGAGAGCTGCCGAAAAAAGACACAATCCAGATGTCTCCTGCACTGAATAGTGGACATACTAGCAGGGTCACACAGAAAATTTTTCCAGCCACTGAAACCTGTCAGATCACTCGCTCCAACATAAAGATACTGCAAAAGAACCACATCCAGATTCTTTCGATCTACAACCTCATTTAATTAAATCTGCGCAATGTAAGCACCCTGAGCATTCAATTGCCCGAAATTAACCATTCATAGAATTGAAATACATCTCGACAGCTCTCAAGTAAAACCCACAGTCGTTACTGTCCACTGTGTTAGTGCTTATGCTCTTTTAGCAGCCTCTTACAATTGATACAAATCAATCCCTCATTCTTCTTGCAACAATCTTCTCACTTGTAACCTTTCTCTCCACAATGAGCATACAGCGACGGAAATCGGTAGAACTTCACCCTGTGAGTATAATGGCAACACTTAAAACAGCGCTGGACATGTATATATTCCTTCACCCTGTAAGTCCACAAATAACCTGCCTTCAGAAACAAACTTCTGTAGAAAGCCAGGTCTCACCTCCAACACTCCGTGGTAACGCTCTGCCTCACGTTTACCTGTCTTAAACAGGAACTGACATACACCCTGAAAAGTCGCCTCAACCAATTCGGTATCTTGCTCCCTGACCGGAGCCATGAACTCATCGACAGAGAGACAACGATTCACGTCACAGATAATAACTGTTGGTTGCATTTACGTTTAGGATCAACCCTTAGCCTTACTTTTTCAGCCTTTAAAGTCTCAGATATAACCCTCACAATTTCTTTATCATTAGCAGTGACAACCAATCCCTTTTGGGTTTCCCGTATATTTTTTATCTTCAGACTGGGGCTCTTCTTACGAAAGGTAACCTGAAAATCGTCTTTTACTCCCTTGGCCGGTTTTGCCGAACCCTCAGGATTATTCAAAAAGACTGGCCTCTCACTTATCCTTCCAAACCTTTGCATTGCGCTTCAGTTGAGGCTCCTCAGGCCTAGGAACTGTTGCTGTTTCCCTCACAATCACCTCCTTCCTTCAACTGGCTTAGAAGCCAATGCCTCAAAACCCTGAGCCAGGACAGAGAATGTTGCCTTAAATTCCTTTATCTTGGCAATAAAACCGAAGTTGAGGCGCTTTACAGATTCTCTATAAAGACCATACATTGATCATACTGTTCCTCAAAGTACCTAACCAGGGGGACAGAGCTACCTGCCCTCCCGTTAGCCCTAATAAACTCATCAAGCAGATTACCTCGTGAATCCCAGGTGGAAATATCTGCCACTGACTGATCTTCCTCACCTGAGGAACCCAATGTCACTAAGCACCTTTTAGCCGCTACTGGATTGATCTCATAAATAACTGTTGCAGCAAGCAGTCACGAGAACCTGGATTACATTCCAAACCCAAAGGTTGTAAGCAGGACTAGGGTTCGAACTAAAGTTAACCAGGCCAAATCCTTACTTATAATGGGTCACTAACAACCAGCAGTTGTTGTCACTTCTTTGCCACTTACCCTACAGAATCAGGACAAATAAGTTTTAAAGGGCGCTCGATGAGAAGGATGCACATCAAATCTAACTCGACTATCAAACTCAGCGAAGAAAAGCAAATAATGAGTTTATGTTCTATTAAGAAGGAGATTTTGCAAAAATTTTAATCAGCAAACAATCCAACAATAGCGGTAGTACACACTCGACCACTACCTCAAATTATAGCCAAAGACAACCTCAATGCAACAACAACTTTGGACGCATCAGGAGCACCAAAGTACTTATATAACTGTTCGAACTGACTCAATTTGCTACTGGTCTACAAACTGAGAATGCAGCTTGCTAAGCAGTATGTTCAAAAGAGACGGGACGGTATGGACAGCAATGTAAGCTGTCCCAGTTTACATTGCTGTGGGGCCTTACACACTGGCACAGCTTACATTGGAGATGTGGTTTCCTTGGGCGTGCTGCCCAAGGCAACCACATCTCCATTGTCCTCGATAAACCTTTCAAACTTACCTTGTAATGTTGCAGGCAATGGATACTCATCTTTTTATTTATTTATTTTTTTTTTAGTTTTAAACATTCGGATTCTCTCCCCTAGGATTTGTATAATCTAAATGAAATTGTCTCGCTTAATTTGGTTAAAAAGTAATGTATAAACTTACCGGGAATCATGTACAACATCATCATACATCATCACAATGATATTTGATGCTGGAATTCCACGTTTCAAAAGGATCTGGTATGCATGACAAATATCAGCCTGAAAAAAATAATAAGAAAATACTTTAATAAATTTCAATTCAAAAAATCTATAATTCAGTATATCTAGACTCCCTCAATATTAACAAGCTCATTGACCAAGTTAAAGAAATTTTCCTAATCAAGAACATTTATGTCTTTGAGTACTTTCTTTGTTAACCCTCTCAAAAATCATCATTAAAACGAAACTTTAATGAATTGTATTTGTCCTTTTATTGTTTTGCACGATCAGATTTCTAATAATATAATTATCTCTTAAACAAACTCTAATCAATCAAACAGATATCATCATCCAAGATATATATCATGTCGTCTATTTATTCCTTCAAAAGTGTATACTATCTACAAAAAATTGGTGCATTAGTCCGTATAGACTTCTGATTAAATTATCTATTTACATATATACAATATGGTAATAAATCATATTTCATCACCAGTAGCACAAAATGTAATTAAATTAATGGACTAATGGATTCATGAATCTTAACAAACTGCATATCGTCAGTCATTCGTACAAATTAAAACATTGAATAGCTACAACCATTATATAGATGTTACACATGTCTATCATGACAAGAATGGACCAATTTTTAAAATTAATTGGTAAATATTGTAGCAGGTGTATAAATTAAAACAACTTATTTTCTACAAATTCAATTTGGTAGTTCATTAATTCAAATCACTATCTGTAATTGATTATAAATATAGATTTTTGTGAGAAGATCCTACAACATATTTTTATTATTTATTTCCAATATACTTTTCCTCTTTTTTTGAGTACATCAAAACTACCATATTGGCATATTTGAAATTGCAGCCATTTTTTTCGAAATGAGTAAATTAAATTTTTTAAAATAGAAATCTCTCATTTTCAAGACATTTTTATTCACGAATATTTTCCCTTAAACACAACCATTCAGGTACTACACAGCTCATTTTCAGTTACATGTTGTTGACTGGTACAACTTACTTTTTTTTTCAAACAATGAGACCATTAGTTTTTTTAATGCATATAAGATTCATTATGACATCCTGATCTATGACCTTCAATGAATTTTGTGAACAATGCTATCAGTTTAATGAAAGAAAAGCTTGATAAAAGTTATTGGTTTAACCAAAGAAAATGCCCAAAAATATTATCGAACTGGAAGGGAAACTGTAACCAAGCAATGGGAAATTTGTATAGAACTGTTTGATGGCTAATAAAAATGTTACTTATCTGTTACAAACCTTTTTTTGAAGGAATCAAGGGGCCTTATGGTTTTTTGAATTATTTTCTTATCATTTTCCTACCTTCTGCTGTAGAAGTACTTACAAGTACCCACAATTTGGTTTGTTTTAGTAAATACCCAAATCTCCTGCAGAAAATCAATTTCTTAAGGCTAATCTTCCACAGTAATTCTGACGCATTAAATACAATGCAGATGAAATGTATAAATTTCTTGTAAATCAGTTATTTCAGTGTCTTCAATTAAGTAACTAATATAATATAGATCACATGGATGTATAAAAGATGCAATAATTAATCGAATACATTAAAAAAATTTAGTAAACAATCTAAAAAAAATTTAGTTTTTCTTCACTTGCTCAGTAATTAATTTAGTTACAGACTTCATTGTTATTTTTATACAGACTTGAATGCAGACAGATTGTAGATACCGATGTTCTTTGGTGGTTGGGTTTCAATTAACTACACATCTCAGGAATGGTCTACCTAACACTGTACAAGACTACACATCATTTACAATCATACATATCATCCTCATTCATCCTCTGAAGTAATTCCTTATGGTGGTTTTGGAGGCTAAACATATAAAGAGAAATAAAGCTTTTCTCATACTCAAAACCTTACCTCATTAGTATTCAAACTGAGACATATCAGTAAATAATTAAGAAACAGAATTTATATGGGTGTTAAAACACTCCCCACATCAAATCAGAAATGCTTCAGATCTTATTCCATAAGAACTGATGTGAGCATGAATACCCTGGTAAGAAAGGATGAGGGTGAACTGTTGCAGTTTCACATAAAATTTTCAAATAGCCTCAAAATGAGTTGTTTGCCACCACACACATTAACTTTAAAAGAAGGTAGCACTGTAATGTTGCTGCAAATTTAAATCCAGTGAAGGGATCATGAATGGAATGAGACTGATAGAAAAATGTATGACAAAAGTTTGGATGTGGAAATTATTACAGGTGTGAGGTATGGACAAACTCTGGACCAAGTAGGAATCTACCTACCTGAACCAGTTTTTGGCCATGGACATTTGTACATTGCCCTATTTTTTGAAAATCTTTTGCCAAAATCTTTTAATAATGTGAAAGTGGAGATGAAACCTAAGGGTTGAAGCATGCTAATGTTGCCTGGAAGTCTTATGAACCACAAAATAAATTATCTATTATAACTTAAGTTAATTTATTTACTGATGCTACAGAGCAGCACGGGTCTCTTAGTAATTAATTTTTAATATATGACTTAATAAGAAAATTTAAAGCCAACAGTTGTATATAAAAATAAAACTTACTGTATTTTATGTTTGTTTTTCTACTACAAAAAATTTATTACCTGATGTCTGTAATTCCACCATCCAGAAGAACCAGCAACAAGAAAAGCCCATTGGGTTGAAGTTTCTGCATTAGCATTTTCTTGTTCTTCTTGTACATTCCTTTTATCTGAATCAGCAACAAAAGATGCTGCTGTCATTGAAATCAAAAGAAAGAAAGCAAACTTCATCTGAAACAAATAATTTTTAGAGAAATGTTTTTACAGAATATTAAAATTGTAAGATAAACACGATACAAATTTATAAATTATATTTTTGTTACTTTAATATCATATATTTACTAAAAATTCTCTCTTAAAGTAACTTATTGCTCTAAGTCAAAGAAGTTAATATTTTAAAAGCTTATGGGAAATAAATGAATACTTCAACAAAATTCAGTTAGTTCAAAACGTCTGTTTAATCTTCCTTAAATTTTTTAAAGTTGATGAAAAAATTGAAATTTTCATAGCATTTACTGACTGTACTAGAAATCTCAGGTAGTTATCTAAAAACCTTTTTAAATGGTGTTAATTCAAGCTTTGATCAGTCATCAGATTGTTTTTATGGATCAATTTATTAAACTCGTATTTACACCAGTCTTTTTTTATCTTTAAATGGGTTTTAAAGATTTTGATACATATTGTGTACTTACACTTCAACATTTTTCTTAGTCTCCTTCTCCTTTTAGCCCTCCAAAAACCTGAGAGGTTGGATGTTACATAAATGATAATTATTTTAATCTGTAATTGCAATGAATACGCACTTACAAAAATATCATTTTTATCTTTGATCAGAAATTTTAAGTAGGGTAAAGGGATTTTGTGAGCACACATTACCAGTTTATAGTTACAATAATTTTAAGTTATGCTCCATTTAATAGTACCATTTAACATGCTGTTAATTCTGATTATGAAATCTCTATATTTTTAAGGCTATATATTTCTGATGCAACTCTTAATATTGGTTTACGGCAAGACAATAAACTAATCCCAATCAGTAGCACTCCTTATAAGAGATGATAATTTTGTTGGAGAGGTATTATTTTTTTAGGGATAACTATAAAATTGCAAAGCTTTCAGTAAGTATAAAAATTTTATGAAGAGGTACAAATTCTGCAAAAAAGAAAAAGGGCCTGCGTCTTCAAAAAAAGTATTTAGAGCAGATTGAAATATCAAACACAATAAAACTAAAATTTTATTTTAAAATTAGAAAATTAGGAAATATAAAATGCAAACATTTTGCATCCTACTTGAAATGAAAAATTACATTAAGTACTTTCAAGGAGCAATACTAAATGCAATTAAAGATAATATTTATAACAGACTTTGGTAATATTTATAATATTTGTAACAGTGAATATTTGTAATTTAAAAATAATATTTATAATAATGTTTGATTGGTATAACAAATAATATTTATCCCTGTTAAGTAAGGTTAATTTCCTAGTAAAAAATCTGAACTCAGTAATGACATACAGCTCTATATTTCGTCATCAATTTGTACAATTTTTTATCTAGAATGAGAAACATGGTTTCAGAAAAAGAAAACCATTGTAAACAACATTAATCTTTTTCTTAGAAGGGCTGTTTAAAACAAACTTTATATCAACTGGCCTGTTGCTGAAGCGGTTAGCATGGCTTTAGATCAGCCATTCTCAGATTTGATTCCCAGAATCTGTCTTTTTCACCTTCTATTTTATCTATCACATTCTTCTTGTTAAAATATATATGCAATATGTCTGAGATTGTAATATTAAAATAAACATTGGTTTCAATATTTCTGCATCTTACCAAACCAGTTAACTTTATATTTTCTTTTACATTTAGCGAGAAATAAACAGAAAATTAAGTTAAAAATACTGCAATCAATTGATTTCAATTTTTCATTATTGAAGCAACAGGTAAAATCAACTTGAAGTTAAATATGAAGCTTAAAGATGAAATGAAGACACAGATTTCAAAGGTTCTATTATTCCCATAATTCAGTCTTTGGTCCCACTTTTTTTTATTTTGCATCAAAGTATTTTGGAACAGTTTAATACAGGATAGTGCTACTATGTTTGAAAATGATTTAATAATAATCTGTTCAGGAAAATAATGACATGCAGTCATTATAAACACCCAGATTAGGTCAGCGTTTGAATATCTAAGATAAATGCATTAATACGAGGGTAAATCAAATATAAACGGGATTTTTGTTCCTGGGCGTCTACGGTTGGTAGGACTGAGCCCGCGCTTCTAGTATGCTTGGTTGTGACTTGTGTCTCGCGACAGGCAAGTGATGATGCCGAACTTCAATGAAACAGGCCGATTGTAGTTACGCGCCACACTACTCTTGGCGCTTTATTTGAACGCGCGAGGATGCATGAACATATCAAGCAATCAAGCTACGTTTACTCAGTTTCAGCCTTTTAAATAGACTAAAACATTTTTAGCCTTAAAAAAATAAGAATGTTGTATGATCATAACACAAGCTAAACGAGCGGTTTTATCTCCTTAAAACATCATAATGCACATTCAGGAAACCTCTTCAAAATGAGAATTAGATTATTTCACTAAGAGAGAAAGTAAACCTGCCTGAAATTTCAGAAATTATAATATTTTATAAAGTTAAGTTTTTTTTTTTTTGAATACCACTAAATCCACTCAATATCTGAAAATAATATTTGAAAACAGCAGTATGATTTACTTTTAATTGGTGGGGGCCTGGAGCAAAAAGGGTACTAAACCTCTCTTGATGCTACTAAGTCCTTTACTTATTAGTAAAAGAACCACAGAAATAGAAAAAAAGTACAGTTCAAACATTACACTGCAATAGTTACATTTCTTTTTATTTAAAGGATATAAGGGGTTCAAATCTCTTCAAAATCAATGGTTTTTTTCTTTGTCGCCGATAGTAGATGACTATCGTTGAACATGATCTTTGTTGAAGATCATGTTGAATGTTCAATATTTTAATCCATTTTAACTAAAAGAGCAAATGAAACTTGGGTATCTAGTGGACAAGAAAGCACACTTAACTTCTTCAATATCATTAAACTTTTTACTCCTGTCTAGAAGCAGAACAGCTAAGACCCATTATTTTGACTCAAATTTCACAATATTGTAAGTTTTGCTGATTGAAGTGAAGCTGGATAGTCTGGGGAATGAGATGACCCCTCTTTAAAACCATTAAAATTTGATTTAACCTGATTTTAGAATATACTTATATAATGGTTTCAATCACTCAACACTTTTCTAACTTTTACCTATGTCAATCAACAAAATTCAATAAGGAAAACTCACTCTTTCACCAAATATATCCCTTTCCTGGGCTCGGAGAATTCGGTATAAAAGTCTCATGAAACTTGAAAAAATAATTTTCTTGCCAACAATTTATTAATTTATTTTCAAAAGTACTCCAAATACAACAAGGTCAGACAGTTAAGTGAATTTAATAGAGTATAATTAAACAGAAAACAAATTTTAAAATTAACTTTTTTTAATGACGGAAAAGTAAGTGGTTCTAGAAAATTCATATTTCACTGTCTTGTGCTAAAGGAGGAGGACTTCTTTATGGTAGGTAACTTGATAGTCGTTACGCTTGTGCCCAATATCTCTAAATAGAAAGAATGCAGCAAGTATTTTGTTTGTATACTGTTAGATCAGGGCATCTCCGACCATGACATATGCTAGTGAGGTAGTAAGAAGCCTAGCCGGAGCTTTATCCTGCGACCTCCTCGAACACTGGTTCTGACAACGATAGTTCAGAAGTAGATATAGGGGTGACCACCCGGGAGGATATGAACCCACTTATTGAAGAGTTTTTGCAAGCCGGGGACAGGCCTGGCAGCTGTGCTCTGTTGGCCCGTGATGTTTTGGCGGAACTGGTTGGCTTGTCTTCATATTTAGCAAGCCCCAAATGTACTAGTGCAGTTACCAAGAGGAGATTATTGCCTCGTCTTAAATTCTTCCGAGCGGCTTTCACAGCACTCGTCAAGGGTTTCGAAAATCTTGCCTCAAGACCTAAAGAAATAACTGTAGCCCAGAAACTGACCCCGGCCCCGATGCACTGCGTCGGTATGCTGAAATGGTCAGGGACAGACATGAAACCAGCCAGTCCTCTAAGAAATCTGAGGTTGCGTTTGGTAATAGGGCGGAGGGCTTGACTGTGTCCAGCAGTCAGCTGAAGAAAAACCTCCAGGTTGCCCTTCGGAGTGACCGGAAAAGTCTTAAAATCAGAACATTAAAGATACCGACAAGGGATTAGCTGAGGTAGCGGATGATACAGAGACCATTCAGGCAATTAGAGATTCCACGGCGGTTAAGCGATTGAATGTGAGAATATACCTGAAGAGAACGCGTAGGCCTCATATTATAGTCTATGATATTGACAGTAACCTGACCGACGGAGATGTCTTGTCCCTCATTAGGGAGCAGAACACTGATTTGGATGAAGCCGCCTTCCGTCAGCACTGCAAGTTGGTGTTTAAACCGGGTAGGCGTGATAGCCAGAAACATCACGGAGTCTTTGAGGTAAGTTCTGGTCTCCTTCAAAAATTTACGTCTGCAGGCAGACTATTTATCGATTTAGGGTCCTGGCGACTAAAAGAGTACGTGGATGGCCGAACATGTTTCAAGTGCTACAGTCACAGGGCTAAATTTTGTAAGTTTGCCTTGGTATGTGCCCATTATGTCAAGGAGGACCACAAACGTGACGATTGTTCGCATAGGTCCGAGGCTCCGGCTTGTGCTAACTGTAAGAGGTTGCACAAGCAACCTCTTTTTCGTAAGGAGTGAAGCTGTTACGTAAGGGCCGTTGCGCTGTACTTTTATTCCTTAGATGGTTAGGTTCGGTCAACTAAATGCACAGGGCGCTTATGTAGTCCAGGTTGAGTTAGGTGAAGTTGTAGAGAGACGAAGCCTTGATGTTGTCCTTCAGCATCATCCATATGTCATTAGTGATGATCTGCCAGGTTTTCACAGCTGTAAAAGGTTTTGTGTAGGGCATACCTGTATGTCTGCTATTCTGTACAGGAAGTCGCTTTATACGGCAGGTTTCTGACGCGCATCATGCTGTGGTCAGACTTGCAACTCGCGGTCAGAACCTTACAGTTGTTAGTTCATATTTCCAATACAGGGATCCCACTGAGGAACACCTAGCCAGATGGGTTAGGATCCTTCGTATTGTGGGTAATGGTCTAATCCTCATTGGTACAGATGTTAATGTGAAGTCGCTTTCTGGCACAGTGGGACCACTGATCATGGCGGTGGTTTAATTGACAGTTTCATCGCGCAGCCAGTTTTAAGGTCTTTAATGTTGCAAACCAGTTGGCCACTTACGTCAAAAAAAAAAACTTTTCTGACAAATAATGTACTGTTTCTAAATAAAGTTCAAATTTTTCTACTTTTCTTTGTTTTATTCAATTTATCTTAAGCCATTTTGTTAAGAATTAAATTCTCTGCAAGTTTTGTTTAAAAATTTTATGTATTTATTACCCGTTTAACAAAGTTGTACGTCAAATATAAAGAACATGATTTTTTATCCCAATCTATCGGGTTTCACCCCTAATTTCTCAAGAACTACTGCAAATACGGTTCTGGGACCTATTTTATTCACTTTTACGGGTAAAAACCATAAGACATCACTAATTTTTCCACCTTAATTAACGCATAAAAATTTCAGTACGACCTCATTTCACTGGTGAAGCTGAAATCCGAGTGAAATCTTTCACCAAAGATTTCGTAACTCGTAAACGAAGCATTTTAGGACATAAGTTTATATGAACTTTTCCTATTATTTTCGCGAGTAGAATAGGTTATGAAAGTCTCAGGAGAACTTCGTAATACGCTTTGTATATATATAAATATATTTATACACAGGTTGTTTTTACCTGAAGAATTATAACATGAACTATTTGTGATTTAAATATTTTATCTGCGTATCTATATTTATTTCCATTATTTGCATAGTGACTTCTTTGGGATCTGAATATTTTGTTTTCCTGTTTTAGGGTACATTTATATATATTTTTTTTTAAATTTTTAAATAACATATTAACCACCAAAACACAATAACAGATAAACCCATAAAACTAATACCAATAATTGACTTTCGCGGTATTCCGTATCATAAGTCGGTACAATTTTTTTTTTCTTATTTATTTGAAGGTTTTATAAAATTTTTACCAACTGATGACGCGGGATCCCGCAAAAGTCGCCTATTGGTATTAATGTTTCTTATGTTTTTCTGTTGTTGTGTTTGGTGCTTAAGTTGTTATTTTTTTAATTTAATTAGCACAGTGGTTAATATGTTGATGAATTATTTGAATTCTCAAAAAGTTATTGTTTGTATATATATATATATATATATATATATATATATATATTAGAACAATTTTCTCGTAAACCACACACAATACAAAAAAACCACCTAAACAACAGTTACTCAGACTGGAGGGGAACACTTCATAGTGACCTTTCATTTGACCTTGATCTTATTTCAAGGTAAACATGATTTTTTCAAATTAAATCAGCTATCTTGATCTCACCAATGAAAAGAGAAGAAAAGTTTACACTGGAGTATGTGGTCACACATACGACCTTGGAACTTTTTTGAAGGTCATAAGGTAACCATCAGAGTGTGTTATACTGGTGCTGGATTCTTTTCGCAGATACAGAGTGATTCAAAGAAACGGAAAATTTTTAAAATTAAATAACGTTAATGAACATTTTTTTTTAGAAAATGAATTTTATTTCATGTAATTGTACAAATGTTGCCATTTTAGGATACATACATTTTAGTTTATTTTTTAAAGATGACATCTTGCAGGTGACCTCCTCTTCTACGTAAACACTCACGAAGTCTCTTCGTTAAATTGTTCATGGTTTGACGTAACATCTCAACTGGAATTTCCGCAATTGCTTCTCGGACTTATGCCTTCAGTTCTTCCGTTGTAACAGTTCTACTGTGGAACACTTTGCTTTTAAGGTGACCCCACAAAAAGTAATCGCAAGCTGAGAGATCAGGCGATATGGGAGGCCATCTAATGTCATTTCGTGAAATGACACGTTATCCAAACAATCGGCGTACAGCTGCCATCGATATTCGCGCAGTATGTGACGTTGCTCCGTCTAGTTGAAACCAGGCTGTGTTAAGAATCGGTGTTCCACAACAAAGGTTTCAAGCATGGCTACGTAACGAGCCGACGTCACTGTAATCGCAAGACCGTTGTCATCCTCAAAAAAATAAGGGCCTATAACACCCCACAATAAGATGACATAGCACACCACACGGTCACTTTCTGGCTGTGCAACGGACGCTGGTGTAGCTGCGTAGGATTTTCTTGTGCCCAGTATCTGAAATTTTGCTTGTTAACAAATCCACTGAGGTGGAAATGCGCTTCGTCTGACATCCACAGTTTGTGAACAAACTCTTCGTTATCATTTATTTTCTGAAGCATTACATTACAGAATTGTGCTCGCACAACTGCATCGTTCGGTTTCAGTTCCTGGACGATCTGCAACTTGTACGGATGGTATTGCAAGTCCTTCACTAACACTTGAACTATGCAATTGTAAAGATGCTGAGAGACGACGGATTGACCAATATGGACTTCGTGTGACAGCATCTTGTAAAGCTTGAACATTCTGTAGTGTACGGACGGTTCGCTCACGGCCTGGTGGTTTCTTTTTCATTGCCGAACCAGTTTCCTCAAAATTAGATATCCATATTTTAATTGCATGTGCTGATGGAACACGGTCGTGCCGTCCCAGATTAAAATGACGGCGAAATTCTCTACGCACTCCCTCCACACTGTCATTGTTTTTGAAAAAGGCTTTGATAGCAAATGCACGTTGCGCACCACTCCAAGGATCCATGACAACGAAATGGCAGGTTAGGTTAGAGAGGCTGGCGCCACTTATCAAGTGGTACTAATCGCCCACGGCTACCAACACAACATTCAAAATTTCCCGTTTCTTTGAATCACCTGTATTTAGAACCACTGGTTTCTAAGTTGTGAGAAGAGATTGCTATCTGTACTGTCTTGAATCAGCGAATTGTGTTAATCGGATACCGTATGTGATTAACGCCTAAACCATGAACTTCAAGGAGCTGGAAAAAATGAAACTCAATCATAAAATGTCATAACTAAATTCAAGTATGCAGACGTTACATTTTTCACTCTTTCCATTGGTGCTATCGAAAAAGATAATTCCACTTGAAAATTCTCAAATACCTTGGGATATCCTCCAAAGGAGACCTCAAGGTGGCGGTCAAGGTCACCGTTGGGTGCCCCCCTCCTATTCACATAACTTCTGTAAAGCCATTTTTATTACTTTCCCGTATTTTGCAAGATAAATGGCCTGGAATGTATAAATAATCCAGGAATATTGTATGACCTTCAAAAATGATTATTTCGTACAACACTATGGATACTCTGATGGATCGTACTCTGATGGATAGCCTTATGATATTCAAAAAAATGTCCAAGGTCATATGTGTGACCAAATATTCCGTAGTAAATTTTTCTGGTAATTTCATTGGTGGGGTCAAAAATAAATCATTCCATTTTAAAAAAATCGTGTCAACCTTGAAATAAGGTCAAGCTCAAATTCAAGGTCATGATGAAGTGATTTTCCAATCTGAGTAACTTTTGTTTAAGTAATTTTTTTGTTTTTGTATTGTGTATAATTTACAAGAAAATTGACTGAAGCGATTAAAATGAAACACTCTGTATACATACCCTGAATATGACACATTAGTACCAAACATAAATTGTAATATTAAGCTAATCCCAGACGTATAAAAAATAAATCTGTGAAAATATTAATTTTTAATATATAAAATTAATTTTCAATATTTTTTATAAGTTACCGACTATAAATAATGGATGTATATTTACTTACGTTGTTGGTGTTATAGACCAATTTAAATGAATGTTTGACCTTATTTGACTCAAAAATATCCAGGTGTATTTATATACACATATTTCAAACTAAAAAACAATAATTTTTCTTTTATTATGAAACACATTATGATAAGATTAACATAACACATGTTTCGTTATAATTTAGAACCACGATTTTTTTTTTATTGAAATAAATTTCTTTATTTACAACTGTACATTTATTACAAAATATTTTAAATGATACCATATTATCGAGAAAATAAAAATAAAATAATTTTAAGTGCTGTTTTATTTTTTCAAGATGCACGACGTAAAAACAAATAAATTATAGAAGGAAACGTTATGGTGATATTTTTAAAACGTTAACAGTTTTGACAAGTACAATCATTTTTTTACGATTTATTATTCAATTTAAACAATTCTACCAACGAAAAGTAAACATTTAAAATGATATACTAATTAAAACATTTCCTCAAATAGCTGACATGATGACATATATTTTATGATCACTTACATCATAAATCTTTAGAAAAAAATATTTTTACATTGTTTTTAAAATTATTTTGTAAAAATGTAATGTCATCTCATCTGCAATTATCTGCTAAGTAGGGTCTGTTAAATACAATTTAATTATGATTAAAACATTTTCCAGTTACAACTTCAAAACCCACCGGGTTGGTCTGGTAGTGAACGCGTCTTCCCAAATCAGCTGATTTGGAAGTTGAGAGTTCCAGGGTTCAAGTCTTAGTAAAGGCAGTTATTTTTACACGGATTTGAATACTAGATCGTGGATACCGGTGTTGTTTGGTGGTTGGTTTCAATTAACCACACATCTCAGGAATGGTCGAACTGAGACTGTATAAGATTACACTTCATTTACACTCATACATATCATCCTCATTCATCCTTTGAAGAATTATCTAAAACGGTAGTTACCGGAGGCTAAACAGGAAAAACAAAAGACACTTACAACTTCAAAGTATTATTTACAGATTAGAATTAATAAAATAATTTCATAAAAAATATGAAGAAAAAACAATGAAAAATTCAGGGTAAATCTTATAATAAGAAAAGGAACAAAATAAGTTAAATCTTTCTAATATAACCACAACCACATAAAAAAATTGCAAAATAACCCTTTTATATATATATATATATATTTGCTGTGTGGTACATAGATGTGCTGTGTCCAAGATATTAAAACTAAACACTCAAACAAATATAAATAAATGTATATAAACAATAGTTACATAGATATAATTACAAATTTTAAAATGGCTACAACAAATTAACTGCCAGTTTTTTCAGCCATTCGATCCCAAATGGGATAGCATGAAATTCATCTTTCAGATCTCCCTTATATGTTTGCTGTGGGTAGTACTTAATTAGATTTTCAACAGTTTGGAGTGGCTCACATATTCACAACCAACTGTAGTGACATGCTCCATTTGTTCATAAAGTAATTACATCTACTATGACCTGTTCTTATGCAATTAAGTCTCTATCACAACTACCTTGGCAAACTAAAACCCAGCATTTGCACTATCCATTCCCACCTGTAGTTTTCGTCCCACGAGATCTGCCATTGTTGTTTGATATTAAAATCCTACACTATAAGCTTTTGGGTCAGTTCCAATGCAAGTTTCTGAGATTTTAAGCACCAATTAGTTAATCACCAATAGTGGTGTTCATTGATGTCGCTAAATGGTAATCTTTAGCCAGAATAATACACAGGGCAATCTGGCACCTAGATGTATTAGAAGTATATTAGTTAGTACTGGCAATATACCATCTAATTTGGGGGGGGAGGTAATTGTTTTCATGACTTTATTTAATTCATTACCCAGCTTACCAGTATTGCAACTATTCAACCGTAAAGGTGCACTGTATTCAGCCACAGAATAGGTCAAAGCTATGGTGATGTTCAAAGTACACTTGCATCCAGTCCCCAGGTGCTTCAAACCAACTTATGAATTATGTTACCTTAAGTTCTCAATTCTGTAGCTGTATTCGTAACATGTTGCTTGTAAGTCAGAATTCTGTCAAGCTTCAAGCCAACATACTTTGGGTTTGAATTATGTTTCAGTTCTTTCTCCACAAATGAGCATTAAACTAAATTCCAAGCAATCATAGATCACCAATTCACACTCTCCAACTCACCTTAATCACCAACTCATACTACCTAAATGTTTTACATTGTATAGCAAGAGCCATTGTATAGCCTTCTTTTACAAGAATTTCAAGGATCTTGTAGGTTGTAGATCATCTATGTATAAATTGAATAACAAAGATGTGAGAACAGATCCCTGAGGCAACCATTATTTATTATTCTTGGGCTACTCTGAGCCTCACAAAACTTTTACTGTGATTTGTTAAGTTATCAGTATTTCATTGATGATGTTAATAAAGGTTTTGCACCTGATTGTTCCTATTAGTTTTATTTACTTGAACTTTTTCTGGAATTCTTTTTCAATTCTACAGGTAACCACAAAAAACTGATCTCTACAATTTCTACCTTCTCTAAAGTCATCCTACTATGCTGACAGGGCTTTGTCAATTATTATTCTTATCCTATTGTACAATAGCCTCTCTAATAATTTATAAAATATTCTCAGAAATGATATAGGACAATAGCAAGAACATTTGTCATGGGCTTGTCCGGTTTCAATATCTATTATCTTACTCATTTTCACCAAGGATGGTAATTTCACAGGGGTCAATATGCTCTTATAGAAATCCTTCACCCACTCCCTGGTACTTCAGCCATAGTTATTCAAGAATTCACGGTAGATTTCATCTGCACTGGGGCTTTACATTTTTTGGCTTACACAATTGCCCAATCAACCTCATGTGTCTCAAAGGATGCTGATAATTGCTTTCTCTGAGCAGCACATGTCTTATTAATAATTGGTTCCTCTTTGATTTTCCTTCTAAAAAACTTATTTCCCTTGTATTTAGTCATAATGACAAGTCTATTAGAAATATTATTTACATCAACAGTTACTTTTTTTGTAATATGCTTCTCAGCAGACAGTCATTTCAATAAGGTTCAGGCCTCTTTACTTGTGAAACCTGTAATAAATTACAGACACACACACATACATGTGTGTGTGTGTGTGTGTGTATATGTGTATGTAATTTATTACAGGTATTGTTATTATTTATGATTTTTAATTTTCTTTTTCTAAGTAAAGGATGCTGGTGTATTTGAAGCAAAATTCAACTCTTCTGTTGTGTTTGCAAGTTAGTTGAAAATGTATGTTTCTGTGATATATAATATTTCATGAAAACAGTAAAAAAAGAACCCAATGAAGAGTGCTACTTATTTTAGTATTTTTATGATTCAAGTGCCTTTTTTCAAGACAATCAAGCTCCCTGATTACAAATACTTATTTTTTTAAATTCTTATTTTATGCGCACAATAGCACTTAATTTTTTTTTGTTAACATATAAATACCGAAGTTTTCATATGTCATTTTCATATTTTTCAGTTTTCATATTTTAATATTTTAGTATAACTAATTTTTCAGATATCACATCCAACAAATTTTGAGGTGTTAAAACTGAAGGTGTGTCTCCAAAAAACAATGAGTAAAAAAATAGTAATAAATAAGGGGAAAATAAAAATATATTAACAGCTTAATTTGTTAACTATCCAAATTTGTTACATAATTGCTTGTTTCTTAAACTCTTTTATTTTTAGTTTTTTTTTTATGCATTAGGCAAAAAACAATACTGGTATTTTCAATTTAATGAACATTATTGAAAATCAAACTGTTTTGAGGTGAAAGATCAGGAGTCTCTTCGTACAAGGTGTGATTAATTGAGGGTATGATCAAAAACTCATTGGAATTGGTGAATCTTCCAACAAACAGTGAGTGTGGCGATGAGTGGCAGGTGGTACGAGGGTTATTTTTTTTCAAGGTCCGATCGGTCACGAAATTAAAATCACAGTGAAAATAAAAAAAATTTTATTTGTAACAAGTACTTACATAGTTACGCTATTTCTCTACATAGTCGCCACTCCGATTTAGACATTTGTCGTAGCGTGGTACCAACTTTCCAATACCTTCGTCATAGAACGGAGCCGCCTGTGTTTTCAGCCATGTTTCTACGCTGGTCACAGTTTGCGGTACTGAAGCCTCTCACTCACAATGGTGTAGAGAGCTGACCTTGAAATTTCAGGAAACGAATCACTCGATAGATACAGAAATTGTGAACTGACGATTTTCTCGAATCGCCTCATCCACTCGCTGAACGAGATCATCGGTTGACACTCGCTTCCTTCCCTGACCGCCAGCATCATGAACGTCCTGCTTTAAAGTTCCTGCACCATTGTCGCACTTTGCTGTCACTCACTGAAGTTTCATCATACACATTACTTATTCGTCGATGAATTTCAGCTGCATTACACCCCTCAGCCTGAAGAAATCGAATTACCGCACGCACTTCACACTTGGCGGGAGATGCTATTGTTGTAGACAGGTTTACGTGCTAGCTGCGTGTTCAGAACTAAACGAAGTGATGCGGCGTGATTGAAGGCCATACTAGAGACGCCGCGCAACACATATGCGCAAAGGTTCATCAGATTTTTGCGCGGGTTTTTATTTCGCGACCGATCGGACGTTGAAAAAAATAACCCTCGTATATTGAATGAGAACAATTCCTGTTATCAGTCTCAGTTTTGACAGCACTTACTGAAGTCCTCCACTATAGTTGCTCAAGATTCTGTATCATCTACCAATGAGCAAATCATTTCTACCCTAATGACTTAAACATTTTTACAAATACAAAATTGCTGATATTAACACAAGGAGTATGTCATAAGTACTATTTTTACAATTATTTTGGAAAAATTTAATGTTGTGTTACATCTAGAATGATCTGTTAAGAAGGATCTATAAGACAAATTAATTATGATTAAAACATTTTCTAGTTACAGTTTCAGGCTATTATTAACAATTATAATTAATAAAATAATTATATAAATGATACAAAAAAGTTACTAGAAAATCCTGGTCCCAAAAAAAAGAAACCAGTATTTTTTTTAATATGAACACAACCTTATCAAAAAGTTACCATAAAAAGGTACAAAAACATACGAGTGTAAACATGTAATGGATTCCAGAAAATCAGACCACTTCAGGACCATATGACCCTATTAAAGGATATTAAAGAAAACTGAGCAGAAATACAAATACAGCACATACTGATTAAATCATGTTAAAAATTAATATTTCACCATAAAATTCTGTCTTCAGAATTTTATTTCAAGGTTACAATATTCGAGTTACATAAACAACATTCTTAAATTACATTATTATTATTACATTATTTTGGTAGTCTTACATCATTAATAAAAAACAATGTTTGATAAACAAAACAGAGATACAAGTTGAAATAATTGGTCATTTTATGATCAGTAAAATAGAAAAATATGTACTTTACTGTCTCTTACTGGTTAAACTAATTGAAAATTCTTCTACTTTGCTCTGTCGTCTCCCTTTCAGTACCTGAAGTTCTACAAGTTTGGCACCGACTCGCTGATCTGCTAGTGGGCTTCCTGGATAAAATATTGCCTTCTTGCATAAAGTATGGCTTAATTCCGTTAATGAATTTTTTTGTATCTTGTGTAGATACGTGTTTGAACATCCCAACCCCGTACGGAAAGACACACGCCTAGTGACATTCCGGTCGCCACACCATCCCCACCCCTGTTGGGCTTTAACGGAGTCGTCTATCACCCTCTGAATTTTTACGTCTCATAGTAATAAGCCTGGCCTCGTTGGGATGCCACTGATGCAAATGCCTCAGTAGACATTTGCATCGGTGATTTATTAACTCAGCTTTTGCCTTCGCTGTAGGCCTTGTCCGGACATCTTGAATGTCATACATCGTATCCCTCTGAACTAGCTAACCGAGTTCGCGGAAGCACGAACCCGGCGCCTAGTTCTACTTATTATGAGCCAATTTCGTGAATGTCTCGTAAATCGAGGCAAATTAGACACAGCATACCACCAAAGATGTTTATCGCAACAACGAAATTTAGTCCTAGTTTCCCTTACTGAACCCAACTTTAGCTCAAACGTCAGCCTTAGGTTAAATTAAATTATGGACCCGGTCTGGTCCACTAGGGAGAGGCGGACAGACCTCCTACTCCCACTCGGCTCCATCGCACAGTCCCGCGTGACATTCACTTACTAAACCATCGTCGAGATGCCGCTACACCTCACGGCTGCATGGTATCCCATGCCCATCGGCAGTGCAGTCGCCGTTCCGTCGACAGCTTTTGCAATTATAATACCTCTTGTCTAACTAACCGTGGCTCGTTGCCAAAGCGCTTACATTCGGCCAATCAGACTATCCAGGCAGACCCTAACCACAAAGACTCGAAGGAAACCAGCAACAATTGCCCAGTCTCTGCGAGTCCTCCAGTTAACTCGCAGATCAAAGAAGGAGTTTTCTCTCTCAAGTTCCCTAACAATTCTGGTACGCTCAGCTTCGTACCGGGGACAGACATGCAGGACATGGTCCACCGTGTCATCGACCCTACAATCCGGACACAAGCCGGAGTCAACCAACCTAAACGTAGCCAAACTATCCCTAAAAGCACCATGTCCCGAAAGAAATTGAGTAATGTGCCGATTGGAGGAAACCCAGCTAATTGCTCGCAACTCCCTAACATTTGGAAAAATACTATGCGTGTATCGACCAGTAGAATAATTGTTCCACCTAGCTTGCCAAGAGTCAAAACCTTGGTCTTCAACTTCTCGCATACGCCCTGACGTTAGAAGGCCTCCCTTCTTGGAAACATACCGCTGGCCACGTTCCGTAACCAATATGTCAGTGGGTTTTTGGCCGGCGATCACAGTGACTGCCTCTCGCGAAACAGTTCTTTAGCCACCGACAACAGCTAACAACAGAAGACGCTAGGATCACAAAAGAATATCCCTATAACATTGGAATTGTGAACAATGAGCCTAGACGGGCGCAGCGTACACTTGTACGTGTCTGAACAGTCCAGTCCAGTTCAGTCTTTGAGTAATCTTTTTGATTACTTAGTCATCGCCTGTTTCATTTTCATCGCGGCATTATATGTTTCGCCGATTTTCGAGAACTCTTCAAAATTTTGAACCTGCTGCTGCAAAAAAGTGTTAGCACATCGTCGGCATCGACTTTCAAATTGCATTCGGCAAAGCAATTTCTGGTTGAGCTCCTTATTTTTCCCAATTAAACGCTATGAACTGAATCGCCTGAAACAAATTGGCACTCATTGATATCTTTAGCCGTAGCGGAAGAAGTCAACATATTTCCTTTAATTTTTTTGTAAAAGGTAGCTTACTATTTTATTTCGATAAGTAGATTTTTAATTTTTTATTAATTCCATATCGAATGGTTGAATTAATGGTAATTTACCCATTCGATATTCCTAACATCAAATTTACCTTAATCACCGGCACCAACCTCCTTATTACGCACAGTACCATCGTCATCGGGTTCAGTTAGTAGTAAGAATGTATTTTCACCACGGACATCTAAACTATCAGTACCACAATTGTCATCAGGTTCTAACTGATTCAGCAGTTTCAAAACTTCAGCGTATTTTGAAGTAGCTGCTATTTCCAATTGTAATAATAAAAAAGCTTACCAAAATTGTACCTAATTATACCTGATATACAGTGTATAATTTTGAGTACAAATTTTACACTTTTATGCGCAATATTTACGCAATTGTACACCTATATACCGGATAGGATGATTATAAATAAAATACAGCGCTTCGAGCCGAACTACATACAGTATGTTGTAACGTAAACACACCATAAACCGGGTCGGTTGGCATTTCATTTTACGATCCTAAGGCTGTTACTGATTTAAGAACGATCAACTGACTGTATTGGTCACTGAAAAATACTACACATTCAAACATATTCTTCGTAAAACGACGGAATGTTTTGACACTATGACACAGAACGAATTAAAGTCGGACAAAAAGGTGACGTTGGAATATTCAGACAAAGATTCTTATTGTGCATTTCGGCACGACGTAATTCCAACATAGGTAAAGGTTAATATTCAATTATTTAAAAATTACTGCAATTATAATTTCATTGTTTAGCTCAAGAGATTTTTATCATAATAAAAAAATTATCCATTATTTTAGTTAGTTAATAATAAATGGTAATTAATTAAATGATTAATTAAAAAAATATATATTTATTTTCAGATTTATGTTTTCATTATTATAGTTCCATATATCCAAAAAAAATTCCAACAAGTTGATTGTATATTTAGGTCACATAACAAAAATTCTTGCTAACCAGGCTCTTATGAAATCTTTCCTAAGGACCTTTTATTGTTGAATTAACAAATCATTAATAAAATTAGACTGTAGAAAAGTAATTGTCCCAAAATATATCAGTATTTTAATCCATTCTGTTAATATGATGTAAATTGAACTGTTTTAAAAAGCAATTGCTTTAATCCCTTTACACAAGATCAATGGTGGCATTATCACGTTTTATTAATCTTGTAGACTAAGTAACTCACGACTAACTTCTTAAAAAAAAAAAATACAAATTCATTAAATCTTTTTGAAACTTTGACCAGTGTTTTCCTCATTGGAATTGCAGGCAATGCTTTTGTTAATGGTGCTCATCTGAAAGCGGGCTAGGAAATCTATATACGTAAGTGATCAACTAGTATAAATAAGGTATGTCTAAGACAAATATTTATTGTGGATTAAGTACGTATTTAAAAAATGTATATACAACTTACAAATTATTTATCCAGAAGGTCTGTGTGATTACCATCGTGCTGAATGCACAGAACTATAACGTCTCCACGTTCTCCTTGACATGTTGTGAAGCATCTCCAAAATATGGTTCAAAAGACTTCCTCCTCGATGATAAGCAATTCTCATTTATTTTGTTTCGACGTTGAGATACGTAGGCCTTTATTATTCCCCAAAATGAATTGTAGGGTGTGATAAGGTCGGGGGACTTCGTGATGGCCATGCAATGTTTGTGAACCGCGCACTCAAAGAGCAAAATGAGCTGAAGCTCCAGCTTTTTTTTTACCTGGACATAATTAATAAATAATTACTTTGCGTATTTTGTGGTAGAGTATTATCAAAATGGATCCAGATTTGCAACCTTCAGTATAGAGAATTAACAGAAAAACAAAAACACGAAACATATAAAATATCAACCGTTGTTAACACACACTAAATTAAAAGTTGCTGTAATTAAATTAAATTATTATCTTTTTAACTTCCACAACCTATTTTAAAAATGGAGGAGGTCTCAATTTGATTTTGATGTTCAAGATTTACTCTTCACCAAATGGACTGAGTTTGATGATTCTTGTTTTATTTTATTTTCATCTTGCAGTACATTTGAAGGTTTGTCCGCAACTTAAGTGGAAGATTTCTTAAACAAAATATAGCATTGCTGTCAGAATTTTTATTAATGATATTGTTTACCATTCGCCATCACCATTGCCTAATTTTGAATTTTCATTTCGTAATCTACATAAAGAAGAATGTTTGTGTGCCCGTTTGTTTTTATACAGATTTACAGTTTTTTTCTGCGTGCTGAAATTTTTCACACTAACTGTTCCAACAAGAGGAAAATATTTATTTAAATCTCATTTTGAAAATCTATCCCACTTCCTTTTTCCTCCCATTAAGAAAAATTGTAATTCCCAGCTTTGTAGTTTTTCGCGAATGTCTTGAAAACGGTGAAGAAATCGATCTATGTGGAACTGACTTTCTAAAGCCAATAAAATTTACTACAAAATGCAATTTACTCGGCCCTGAAAGCCTTCTTACTTCCGAAGGTATTAACAATCAAACTTGAACATTTGTGTACAACTGTTTTGTTTTTTATTCTGTCGCGAGTGTGTCACCGTTTCATCTGCTATCTCCTTCTCACCCGTTTTCTACTTCATTGTTGGTCTAACTTGCTCATTGTTTTGCTGCAAAAAACCCCACAGCTGAACTTAAGCAGCATTCGGAGCTGCCGAAACTGAAGATCAAGTGAGCTCAAGCTACATGTCAAGTACGTGTACAAAGCCGCGTGTAGCCACTAATAATATACATATAACCTGATGTCTGTCTGACATTCAAAGTATTCTTGTATCAAAATTAAAGAAAATTATTTTGAAAACTTAAGCAAAAAAGTAACACTTCTTTCTGCCTTCCAAAGACTTTCTTAACTTTAGCTGTTCTCTACATTTCTTTTCTAGATTTTATCAAGATGCTGATTTTTCATCTTTAAGTTTTCTGTGACCTACTTGTTTTCATACAGGTAGCCGTTTTTTTTTATAATTTTAAATATAAATAAAAAATTAAAACTAAAAAATAGAACGAACTTAAATATACGATATATATATATATATATTGTAGCCGAATAGCTTCGACGGCACGTGGCACTTAATAACCTTGTAGTAGCCCTGAGAAGGGCTGCTGTCCTCGAACGGCTTCGACGCCTCGTAGTTTATAACCTTGTGGTGGTCCGAAAAAGGGCCGTTTTTGCGTTAGCTCTGAGAGGAGCTGTTGGGTCCGGAAGCTGGTCTCCGGCATAGTCGAGGAGTTGCGGCTCGTCCATTGAGGTCAGACCGCGCTTCTCCTCAGCGGCAGTTGGGTCCCCGCTACAGCGTAGCAGTGGTGTCTCCAGAGCCCCGCAGTGTCGGATCGGCGTCGGTCGTCTTTTGTCGGTGCGGCCGAGGTGGTTCTACCCGACCGACCCCACGATGGGCCGGTTCCTGCTGCTGAGTCCGCCGGCCAGGGCGATTGCAGTCCGGCGAGCTGGAGCGGGAAGGTAGCGTCCGCGTCCAGCGGCTCCTTCGGCTGGCTGGCCAGGGAACTTCTATCTTCTTGGTCTTGTTCAGGTGGTGGTCGACGATGAATTAAAAATTCACTCTCCTTTAAATTTTGATTTTTTAAGTAGGTTCCAAATTACAGATTAGTAAGATGTTACTGTTTGTAATTTAGCGTCAACTTTGTCGGTAAAAGTCTATGTCTAGAAAACTAAAAAAGTATTACTGTACATTTCAAATTTAAAGTTTGTTGTATCTGTTTTTATAAAAGTTAATTACTTTATTAAATGATTTTACCATTATTAATTAATTTATGTAATTAGATTTATTTTAGTCACAATAATTACAGACTACCTAGATATTTATAATATTAAGTTTTATTGTACATTTTACAGATATTATTGAAAAAAATTTAATTTATATATTTTATAATAGCAAAATAAGATATTTTTATAAAAAAAAAAAATATTAAGTATCATTTATTATTTTTTTGCGGGGGGGGGGGATTCTTTCAGGATATTTCCTAGTCTTCAAGAATGTGACTAATATATTACAAAAAAGGGATTTTTATTAATAGCTCCCATATTCATTTTATTAAAATGGGTACTGAGGTGTTTATGAAAATGCATTGTTGTTCTGGAGTCAGAAAATTACATTTGAAATTTTCACCTAATGACTAAAAAAAAATTAATAAATGTTTTAATAAAATGAAATACAACCATCGTGAGTAATTCTAATCCATTTTTGGTCTATTACGTATATTACAATGTACTTAGAAAGTAGATAGAACTCCTTATTCTTTAGATTCTTAAAGAGCGGCAGCAATTTCCTGAAAGATTGCCAAAAATTACCTTATATTAATTCTGCTTCTTTTTTTCACCACTATATCATCTGACTTTATTGGAATATTCAAATCTGAATTTGCTGGAGTTATCAGGTAATAAGATACAAAATTGGCTAAATAAAGTGGTATACTAAGTTCTCAATGGAACCTTATGATAGAAAAGAGGATATAATTAAATTTAAATCCAACAAAAATGTAGCACCTATTTTAATTTATGTAGGATCTTTTGTAGTTATAATAGTTGAAGATAGTTTGGTCATGCTGTGAAAGTGCAAATAACAGAAAAAAGTTCTTGACACTTTTTGTACATTATGTAATAAACATATAATTATATTTTAAGAACTACTTAATGTAATAAACATGCAATTACTATTTTAAGAAACTCAGTGTAAATCCTTAACATGTAAACTGCAACAGTAAATATTGTGTTAATCATTCTCTGTTACAGGAATCTGGATCCTGTACGCAGCTTATTAGTAAAATGCCATCTGTTTTGAAATAATTAAATATATTGGTTTCTTATTCTATTTAGTGATAATGCACATTGCTTGTATGTTTTTCCACTGTAGCAGATTTTCCACTTAAATATATACATTTATTTAAGAACTTATTAGTTTTACATCTTAAGAACTGAATTGTTTATATAACATTTTGTATTAGACTAAAAGAGCTTTAATAATTACATAAAAAGAAGTATATTTTTAAATAGATATAATATGTATTTCTTATTATAAAATAGCTGTAGACAAGAACTAGAAATCTCAATAAAAGATTTACGAAACAAAACTGACAATATAAAAATACTAAAAGAAACAAACTCCAGAATTAAAATTAAAGAAAAGAAAACAAGTGTTTGTTCAGAAGAACTCAGAAAAGCAAGATCTGACAGAATGAAGAAGTACTGGGAAACAATCAAGAAAGAAAAAGAAAAGACGAACCAGGGTTGACTAAAGTGGTCCACTATGACCTCAAAAGAAAAACAGCTGTAGAACTAGATTAAAATATATAATATATCTTGCATAAGTAAGAAGAAAGAGTTATATAATTTGTTTATCATAAATGATGAGAATATGAGAGTGAACATCTGCCCATCAAATTCCCGAAGATTTTTTCTTTATAAATTTAAATGACATAATTTTAATAATCTTTATTTGTAATCTTGACAAGTCTAACAATATAAATATGTAACATGCAAAGTAAGATGATTTAAGATGCTGTATAATAACGTGATAATTATAAGATAATAACATGAAATAATGACTCTATAAAATGTAGCGAAAGAAAAAAAAACAAGACAAAACTTTTAGGTAATGTTTAGAGGACTAACGACCACTTTAAAGCGATTGTACTGTTCCTATTAAGGGCGGTATGATTTTTTTTTGTCTTCGAAACCCCACTTTTTCCACCCCCTGGGCCAGTGGTTGGTGATATCAAAAGCCTTTACTTAGATATGTCTAGGCCATTATCCAAACAATAGGAGGAACTTTAAACGAATTCTACATTTTACTTAATAAGAAAGTTATAGCGATTTTTGTTTTTTCGAAAAAGCCACCCATTCCACCCCATGGTTTGATTTTGCCCATTAACGAACTCAACCGAGATTTTGGGTCGTTATATTTCATGTATCAATTTGAAAGTGATTGGCGCAAAATTATGGCAGTTATCGTGTCCACAAAAAAGTGAAATATATATAATATATAAACTTTTGAATTGACAGTGGGGTATGGGGGAAATGAAACGCGAAGATGTGTCGAAATTTTCCGTTAGTCAAATCATTGTACCAATCACAATAGGTATCTTTCTTATGAAATCTACTTACAATATTGATGTTACACATTCTCCTGATATAATTTTAGGTGGATTTCAAAAGAAAGTTGCCAATTGTAATCAGTACCAACTTCCGGAAAATTTTGACATATCTTCTCGTTTCAGATCCCCCAAAACCACCGTCAGTTCAAAAATTTATATATATATATTTCATTTTCTTGTGGACACGATAACTGCCGTAATTTTGCGCCAATCACTTTCATACTGATACATAAAATATAACAACCCAAAATCTGGGTCTAGTTCGTTAAAGGGCGAAATTGGACCATGTGAGTGGAAATGGGGAGGGCTTTTTCAAAAAACTAAGTATCGCTATAACTTTGTTATTAAGTAAAATATCAAATTCGTTCCTGTTATTCTTTGGATAAGGGCCTAAAACTTATATAAATAAAGGTTTTTGATACCGCCAACCATTGGCCCAGAGGGTAGAAATGATGAGGTTTCAGACAAATAAAAACCTCCCTTATAGACACAGTATCAAATAGATTTGAAGTGGTCGCCAATCCTCTAAACATTACCTAAAACAATTATTGATATGACCAATCCTTATGGCAAGGGATGACCAAAATGTTGCTGGAATTGTAAGATGTGGCTTGTCGTATGTTAAACATACGACAAGCATGTGAAACTTTTTTCACATGCTACCAGTCGTATTGAGTATAACTTTAAGGTGGAAATCATTTTTATCCCTTTTTCCCCAAACCGGTTATCCATTTAAGTATACTCTGACTGGGAGTGTACTTATACTCTAAGGGGGCCTTCCCGCCCACCGGCTATAATTCCGGCACGGTAGGTCGCCCCCCCCCTCCACTCGGTCGGATATTTTATTGCTTGCCTGCCTCTAATCCACAGGTAGGTAGCCAGGTCCCCCCCGCCACAGGTCTCGGTCTTTTAGTATGCCTGCCTCAAACCCCGCCCCGGCTATGCTGTTACGGACCCCGACCAAGAGGCCGGGTCTCGGTCTTGATATTTACCCCACACACTAAATCAGAAACAAGAAGACGATTCACTCATTTGAATTCAACCAACAATAAAAGTCATCTAATACCTCTCCAGAAGAAAAACAGAAGGCTCCTAATAGCCTCTTCGTCTGGCTTCCTCATCTTTTTCTCTTAAAACCAGACGTGCAAAGTCTTCAAATTTCCTCCAGTTGTCAGACGAAGTCAGCAAAAATCCCAGAAATACATCGGCATTGAATATCAGCAGCTCTTCTACGTTCAGTCCAATATGGGCAATAAAATAAAGTGTGCTCGGCCTATCAACCGCCGGATAATACATACAAATGGAGGATCTTCTACGGCCAAAACGGAAGAGATATTCCTCAAAACAGCCGTGCCCAGTAAGCAATTGAGTTGTATAATATCCAACCTACCCATAAGCACGATAAAGCCACATATCCAAATTCGTAATCAGTTTTTTAGTCCATACAGATCCTTGTAGCTATGTCCATCTTTCACGCCACTTCTGTCTTGTGGTATTAATAGCCTCTTGCTTGCCAATCCCTTGAAACCTATACAACCGTTCCAAAACTTGTAACTCAATAGGTGGTACTGATGTAACCACACACACAGTTTCATAGGCAACCGTGCGATATCAGCAAGCTACCCTCAGAAGAGCCCGCCTATGGAGGCTTTGAAGTCGTCTAACATTTCTCATTGTACCTAGTGCTCTACTCCATACCGGGGCAGCATACAATAAAGCAGATATCACAGCTGAAATAATAACCCGGCGTTTCGACAATCTTGGGGCATCTTGGCCAGCTAATAGCCTTATGAGGGCTTGTAGTAATCCTTCAACTCTCTCGCATCTATATACTATATGAGCACTAAAGCTCAATGTGTGAGATTTAATTAAGGTTGAAAAATTTGTCCAAAGAATCTTAAAACTTCTTCAAATACGTAAATAACATTGATAGGCTATCTATTCTGTTGACCTGCTACTATAATAATGAATCTGCTGGTAACAGACAAAATACTGTAAACCTTTTGTTAAAAAATTTATAAGTGTCTACACGTCTAATGATTTGACTTCAACAAAAGTAGATTTCAAATATGATTGCCTCTGTGACATAATTCTAACAAATGATGAGGTATCTTCAGCGATTTCTAATTTTAATAAGTATGCCGGTCCATATATCAGTCTGATATTTATAAAAAAAGCTCTTCTTTTTTGTACATTTTTTAACAAACTATTTCTCTCTTAACTGGAACATTCCCTGAATGTAGGGAAGTTTCATTTATAACTGCAATACATTAAAAATGTGATGTTTGTTATTAATAATTACCAACCCATTAATAAGTGTAATGTTTTTGCTAAATTGATTGACCACCTTGTTTGCAATAAAATTACAACATATATATCGAAATTTATTGTACAACAGCATGGATTTCTTACAGGGAAATCTACTCAAATGAATCTAAGCATATACACTGAAGATATTGCCGACTGTTACCAATGGTTATAATTTGGATTCAATTTATACTGGCTTTCAGATGTGCCTTTGATATGTTTAATATTGATTTACTTGTAAGAAAGTTAAATGCTTTGGTATACATGGTAATCTACTAATCTGGTCTGCTTCTTTTCTTTAACAGTATTGAATGTTAATTCATTATGTTGAAATAAATAATTTCACATCAGATTTAATAAACGTTACTTTAGGTGTTGGTCAAGGTACCTTGGTCCACCCTTTTTCATTATTTATATACATTCTTGTGAAAAATTAAAACATTATACATTTATTTCCTGACATGAAAATTTATAAGCATACAGTTTCCTGGTAGACACTTGTTACAAACTGATTTAAATTTTTTAGTTGATAGATGTAGAGAAAATGGACTTATACTGAACTTTGATAAATATTTTCACATATCTTAGTAGATAGACACATTTTAATTATAATTTAGATAATAGTTTCATGGGTTTCAAATATCAAGGATTTAGCTGTTATTTTTGCTAGCAAATTATTTTTTCAAATTCACATTAATTTACTTAGCAAAAGCTACTTAAGATTAACTATATCAAGATTCATTAAAAATTTTTATAAATTTGGTATGCTTTATTTTTCTTTTGTTTATTCCATGTTCAATTGTTCTGTTATACGTGAAGCGTTCACACATTGCAATCCAAAAACTTGAAAAACCTTGTCATTCTTTTTACCTGACTTAGCATTTGGTTCTCCGATGCATTATTCTGATCACGATTTTACACCTCCAATTTATTAAAGATACCTAGTATTGAAACTGCTATAGGAAGTGCTGATCTTTACGCATACAATTTACTTATAAATCATTAAAATTGTCCTGAATTCCTACAATTGTTCAATATTTTTATATACCTGGTCGAGATAATAATTACTAACTGTACTTGTGCAGGGGTGTAATTTGGCGCTGACCATTAGTCGTCTATCACTTTTGTAATCAACATTGCAACTGGTTTGATATTTATAATTCTAATCTATACTCTTATTGATTTACTTTCAAAAAATGTTTTGTGATATGAATGAATTATTTTGTATCGTTGCCTGACATTATTTTTTATTTTATTCTATCATAAATATACTTCCTGTTTATTTGAAAATAAATGTAGAAAAAAAAGAATATATATATATATATATACATAATTGCAATTTTACGATTAAACTCAGAATATTATTACTTTGGCAGTTGTAACTTACAAATTTCTTTTTAAATCTTGATAATTTTTTTATATTACCTCAGACACTGAAGTAAGTTTCTTTAGAATTCTGTTTTATAAAATTATAACAAACTTTATTCATTTATTCTTTACTGCTTTTATTGTAAACTTAAGCTCTGTTAACAATCTTTGAACAGGTATTCATTAATAGTATGATTAAGATTGGATGCTCCCAAGTACAATGAATAGTTGTATTTGCTATTTATGAAGGGCTTTCTATGAACATCAGTTTCAATTCTATTTTTTTTCTTTTGATCTACACTTAAAAAAGTGCTGTTTTTGTATCAACTCAAAAGTGGACTATAAAGTTAATAATACAACACTAATTACACATACAAATACTTATTAAAAGGTTTCTCTGTGATTTTTATAACCTTAAGTAAATAAATAGGCAGTTCTTAATTCAGACAAAAACAATAACATATGCAAAAACTTTTAATAAGGTTAATAATACATTCAAAAAACTATTCTGTTGGAATAAAGACCCAAAATATAGTAAAAAACCAAATTAAGCGAAATTCCAATTTTGATACTACATACTGCACATGGCTCAATACACCCAAACCTAGCAACCTAAATTGAATAATTTTCTAAACATACCCAAACTAATTTGCTACCAAAGAATTTTAAATCTCATCTATTTCACTGTCAAAGTTATAAAAAAAAAATACTTAAAATTAAACTTTATAACTAATTCATAGCAAATAATGGTTACGATACAGTAAATAATTTATCATGTTCGCTGCAGTATTTTTTTAATGCACATAATTTTCATGCGTTACATGTCCCCAATCTTCACTATTCACATTTCTGCTGGTGTGTTACAGGACACCCATATCTTTTAAGAATTCACCTCTTTTAAACAATGTGTTGAACAGTGAAAGAACTATTTGTGAATTCTATATTCATATGGTATGGTACTGGTCATCCAGGTGTGGTGCGAATTTAATCTTTAACAAGAGAATTTAATTTTTAGAATTACTCAATATGACATAAAAAAATAAATGAGAAGGATGGATGAAAAATGCACCTGCCGCAGAGAAGGGAAATCAATGGAAGATGCATCACCGTAAATGATAGTACAGGACATATATAACTGGTACTACAGCCAACATTTTATAAGATATTTTTATCACAAGAAGACGTCAGCAGTATGTATTTATTAAATATGCCTACAGGTAACATGATTAAAATTATTGAGAAAATACTTGTTAGAAGCATTGAGACCCATTAATTTTTATACACATTAATTTCACAAATATAACCAAAATGACTTAGAAAATCTTACTTCCTGCCTAATATATATATATATATATATATACACAATATAAATAAACATTTTATCATTCTGGAAACTGTATCTTGATGAATCTTGTATTGTTCAACTTTATGAATGAATATTATCATTTAATACAACTTAAATCTAATTAAACTCTTATAAAGATAGCTTAAAATTTACTTTTGAAACTGAAAAAACATATATTTTTTCATATTCAAACATGATTAGCGCAGAACTAAAGTTTACAGCTGAGGTATTAATGAAATAAATTAAAGGATTAAAACAGATTTCAAAAGAAAATGACTGCAATAACAAATATTCATAATAAAAAAATTAAACTCGAATAAAAGTAACCTTTTAAATAAAAAAACATTATTGCCAAAATAAAATATACCATCAAACTGCAGAAAACAAATGTTTATAATAAACATACATACAATTCAGCATATAAGCCATGTTCCATTAACAATAAATTAAAAAAACAAGATTATAAATGAAAATTCATATGAATAATATCAAATTTCATGTGAAGATTGTAGTTTTTATATTGTTTCAGAAAGTTCTTTAAAAATTGCAATACAATGCTCTTCAGAGCTTTCAAAAACGGCAGTGTAGAAATTTATAATTTTGAGGAAAATTTTATCAAAAAATAAACATAATGGTAAGTTATGAAAATAATTTAGATATACTAAACATTTATAACAATAATAAATATCACACTTAGGATAAAGATTTGTTACATTAAAAAAAATAAATTGATAAACCACCATATATAATTTGAAACTTTAGACTTCATTACTTTCAAACACAACCATATATAATAACCACGTACAATTTGAAAGTGATGAGTTCATCACTTCAAATTATATATGGTTGCCAGGTTAGGCAGGTGCCTAAACAGGAAACAGTGGCCTGTACAAAAAATATATTTGAAGGGAAATCAATGGAATAATAGGATGCCTTACCATAAATTTCTGATTAATGCAACTAGGAACAGGTTTTAATAACTTGACATCCTCGGTCAAGATATTTCAAGAGGCCAAATGAAGATCTATGATGCAATGAGAAGTACTCATAGCCTTCTATTAGGCTGATGTGAAAATCAGAATGATGAAAAGGGGTCAAATAGAAACTGCCCCACACAAAATATACATATATATATATATAAAACATAGCAGGTTAAAAGTGTATTAAAAAACCCATTTTTGTTAAGATTTTCCTCTTCACTTATTTATTAAGATTCATTTTCACTTTGTTAGTTTCTTGTAAAAAAATATTCATTTGTTAATGTGCATAACTGCAGCTTTTTTTTACTAAAAAATGACTTGATGTAGATACATTGAAATTTATTATATAATATTTTTAACATGATGTGGTTGAAAAATTTCAAACTGTATTGTTATAAAATCTTTTTGTGACATTTGACAAATTAAGATACCATGCTTTATTCGTACGATTTAAATAATGAAAAAGTAGTTTATACTATTATTTTACCAGTTCTTTATTTTAATCAAATAAAAATCACACCTTTAAATATATTCTGAAGCATCTTTAGGTTAAGAATACTGTCCAGGAATAAAGTAAAACTGAACTTTTCTGCAAAATGTGAAGTGGAGAAAATAAAATTAAACACAAAGATTTATATATATATATATATTATATATATATATATCGCATATTTTAATATGTTATAAAAAATCTTGCTCCCTACATACAACAAATAAGCATACATCTCAAGTAATCTTTTCTATACGTTTTTAATTTCATTCATTCTTTTCATACATATTCAAAATATCTGCCTCCATGATATTTTTAAACAAATGCAATGTTACAACCAGTGTTTGACATCAATAACATGATAACAATCACATGTAGTCTTCACTGATCATAAACATTGTAATATGTTTAATAAAGAAATATGGTCCAAGGCAACCTTGTAATTTTTACAATCACATTGTTTCACATTACATACGTATAATGTACAATCTCTATCTATAGCTGCACAACGCACAATATACTGTAACAAATTTTAAATTATTCATTCATACCATTAAAGCAACAATATACATTACAATTCAATCGATATAAACTACAGACATTTAATTTAATCAAGACTCAAACAGAAGTAATTTCATCTAAATTATGTTATATGTAAAAAAATGAAATAATAAACACATGTATAAAATGAAGTAGGCCTTGTTTTAATTAACGTTGCACAAATTTTTATGTGTAAGAAGGCTTAAAAATATATCCACAATGTATTTGTGTACACTTAGAAATAAAAATTAAATATAGGGATATATATATATATATATATATATATATATATAAATTTATATATTAAAACAAATACATTAACTACAAGACTTACTGATAAAAAATATACGTATCTTTTTTTTTAATAATCCTTACATTACTCTAATTTAAAGCTATCAATTTCAAAAAACTTCTACAGAAAATGATATTAAACAATACTTTAAATAAAATTTACAACAAATTAAAATATTTAATATAATACAAAGAAATGATAAAAGTTATTTATACATAATAAAAATTATATTTTATATATATAATTTATTACCATTTTCAATTCATAATATACCTTCATAACAAATTACCTTCAATGTGTAGTGAAAAACTATAATAATTGAAAATGTGTAACATTAATAATTAGACTCTATTTTACATATATTTATTCTAGTTACATATGAATAATAGTTAACAGAAAATTTATTCACTTCGTAATGTTTGATAATTATTATTTTTATAAAAATAACATTTTTCAATTTTAGTATTTTATTATAAATGAAAATGCCAGTAGTTAAGTTAATATTTAATGTCTGTTAAGTAATTATTACCGTAATCAATATTGCTTGCTCTTTTATTTTTTTAATAATGTATTGATCAAAATTGGTTTTTCATTAATTTAAAATGAAAATTATTTAGGGAAATTTTTATTTTTTTATTTAATTCATTATTGTAAATAAGTGATAGCAATAGATGGTTATTTAATAATAGCCAGTGAAATTTTTTCAAATGTAATTAATTATGAAAATGTACTTGGTAGTTTTCATTTTCTTAATCAGCAATTGATATAATTATTAGAAACATATATTCAAAAAGATAACAGATACTATAATAGATCAGTTACAAAGTTTTTAGAAAAGAAAGCCTTTCACAAGTTGTTTATTACTGAATAATACTTATGATTTCTTTTTAATACAAAATTTTTTAATAAATAACAATTAGATGTTATTAAAGAAAGAATATACCTAAAGAATGGCAAAATATTTTTCTATGACAAAAGAAAATATTTGTTTTTAAGAATTATTCTACTTGGATGGTGTTCAGCTGTTGGGATGAGAATTATACTTCTTTGGATATGAATTAAGATATCTTATGCACTCTTTGTCAGTACAGTACTGTACTCTGTGCATAAATATTTCTGAAATTTGTTTATTTATGATACCAAGCTTTGAAAAGACCCTGAACATAAGTACAAATATATTATAACAGGGATCTTTGTTATAAAAAAAACCTTCACTGAAATAATAAATTAAGTGTTTTTAATTTTTTTATTTGGTTTTAAAAAACAGACTTTTATATATTGTTAATGACTTGCTAAATATTATTTACTGATGGTTTAATCAAATGTTTAATTTAGACAATTAAGGTTCTTTTTATGTAACATTTTTCTGAATGATGAAAAACACCATATCTAACAAAGTTTTTTGGAAGTCTATATTAATTTCATTTTTTTAAATAAATTAATAACTCCATGTGCCATCAGATCAATATAATATTTACTTTAAAAATAAATATAATTTTTTTAATTTTACCGAGACCACAAAACTTGAACTACCTAAATAAAACACAAGACTTATGTTCAACTTAGCTTTAGAATAAAATCAATATTAACCATAATTAATGAAAAAAGCCTAAACATTATAAAATGTAATTAATGTATACTGAAAGTATAAATACAAAAATTATATTATCTAAGCGCATTCACTGACAAATAAAATAATAACTACCAATGAGTGCATATATGCATAATTAATTTATAAATGGGGAAAAAAAACATTTCTGAATTTAGTAATAAAATAAAAAACTAATTTTAAAATTGATAGTAACTAAATTACTGATATCAGTTTTAAAAGCTAAACTTTTGTAGTTTTGTTTAGATATTAAAAAAGTATACATATATATATATATATTTTTTTAGACGGAAATAAATTCACTATTGCTTATGAGTTATTTTACACTTTATATAAATATACTACACAAAATAATTAAATATTATATACTGGACGGTTTAATGCACATCAGAACTACAACATTAGTAAACAACATGAATTTTTTTAACGATTAAAAGTTGATTCATCAATATTATAATGTACAAAATGGTTACAGAATAAAAAAAAATTCTGCAGAAAGTAAAAACGGGTATTATATATAAATTAACTTAGATAATACTGTTTTGATTTAAAGCTTATAATTGTCATGTAATTATAAATTTAAAAAAAATTAAGTAACAAAACAACTACAAAAATAAAAACAATCATCATACGCATGTATATAAAAAAAGGAACTAAAGAAATTATGTATATATTTTCAAGGTGTCTCTTGAAAAGTTCATGTTCATGAAATATCAATTTACTGGCATGGCTCTACAAGATGATGTATTCTTCCCTGCCCATCAGCTCTTTTATATTTATTGATATCAAGAATGGAATACAACCATACTGGTATAAAATTAACATTCTAGCAGTGTGTGGTAGTGAATTCCAGTGTATATAAATTCCAGAGAGTATATGTAAATAAAAACTATACATGAGCCTTGAAACTGAAAATGTGTTTATAAACATCTTGGTAAAAGCAATTTTTTTTTTTTAAATGTTTAACAACATAATGATTTACTACATTTAATGCTAGACTTTCTGATTTAAAAAAAAAAAAAAAAGGTAGTACGTAAGTGCAATCAAGTTATAAGTTTGTAATCCTAATTATAGTAATCCCTTGTTATTTACAGATTTATTATTGGCACTCACCAGCTGTTTGCTGTACAAAGATAAAAGAAATTGTAATTATTAATCCATGGTTAATTACTGGAATGTATCCTCCATGGAATGATTAGCAATAGATTACTCTAGCATATCGACTGTTTCTTATAAAAGTAATTATTCAGCTGTAACAATTTATATTTTATTTTTATCTATCGTCCAAACATGGTTACATATAATACTAAGCTGACAGTTTACTTTTGGTATGGTATGATGAAACATGTTACCAGCAATATATTTTCATTAAAATTAAATTAATACATATATAAATTTTTAGAACATTTAGAAAAAATAACCAACAAAAGTGGGGGAGGTGAAATTACTTAAAGTGTCGGAAAAAGGAATAATAAACAAAATAAGAAGATACATGATAAAAATCTTCCAAACCTTACCAACTAAAACATTCAGTAAAATCAAAAATTTATTCTTTCTTTCCTTTTGAATTTTTTTTAACTATCAATAAATGAGATTAATATAATTAAAAAAGTATATCCTAAGTAAAAGTAAAAAATGTATAATTAAAAAAGTAAATCCTAGAACATTATTACTATTAAATTTAGTTAACCATTTTACACAAAATAATTTCAGTAAATTATTCTTTATACCTTTGGTACTTATGTTTTCAAAGGAGCACTTTTATAAACGCTAGTATTTTAAAATCAAAGTGACATATACAAAATAAAGTTTATTCATTCAGAAGAATAGATAATCTGACTGAACTTGGAAAAAAAGAAATCACAGAGCCAAAGAAACATAATATAGATATATAGCACTGCTATTTACAAGATCAAAGCTGCCATATAACTTTTTTTTAACAAAAAAAAAAAACAAACTGAAAATAAAACTTTTCATTAAACACCTTTGTGTATCGTATAAACATGTGTGAGTAAGTGTGTGTGTGTGTGTGTGTGTGTTTTTAGTATATATAATAAATGCAAATATTTTTTGTGCCATTAAGCAGTTTAAGATAAAATACTTAAAATTAAGTCATAAAGAATTATTTGTAATATTTCTCCTTTTGTTAGCCATTCAGTAAAACTGAAATAAAATTACCTACATTAAGATTAATAAATAAATGCATAATTCACTGCTTCAGTGTGCAAGTAAATAAAATATCAAAAGAAAAAACCACTGGAACTGCACTGAAAAAACTAAAAATATAATTCAGTTGAAGAATATTCATAAACAAGCAGTCCTGCTTAACGTTAAAAACATTTAACCATGTTTTCTTTTAGTTGTTTTATTCATTATTTAAATATATAAATTTAAAGCAACTTTTATAGTCATTAGACAGTGATCTATTGTTATAGTCTGCCATTAATCAAACTACAAGAGTCTCATACTAATATGGCATTAACCAATTCATAAGAAGCTTGCAAAACACTTCTGCATATTTTGAGATGACGCTTGATTTTTAATAACACAAAAAATATTTTATTTAAAAAGTTTGCTATGCTATTAAAGTCAATGAGTCTCGCTACCAGGAAACTAAGAAACTCACATTATTTTCATTTTTTCAAGTGCACATTAAATAATCTTAAACTTTTCCTTCTAAATTGAGCTTTTAGAGAATATGTATAAAGTAGAAACAGCTAATAAACACTGTTTTCAAGAGCATATCATATGTTGCAATAATTTTTTTTTTCATAAAGAATACTACTGTTAGTCTGTAATTTACAAACTAGTATAGGTTTTTAGTGAACAAATTTAAAAAATATATCCAGCAAAAATAAGAAGTGTCGGTAAAACTTTAATAACTAAAATAATGTGTTGTGGAATGGAATTGATGTTAGTGCTTGTCTAATTAAGAAAAAAATTTAACAGTTCTTAGCCAGGCCGGATTGGTTAAGTTTTAATGCTATTGATCCTTTATACTACTTACTAGCCAACATTCTGTTGTTAGGTTGTAACTAACACCATGTCCTGCGACATAAGCTATAGACACACTCATTATAAAACGAAGAGATGACTATAATATTTAGTAATAAACTTTTGTTCAAAAGTTTAAGCAAAAATTTTTTAATATTGAATAAGTTATTTTACATTTTTTTTTTCTGACTTACTGGCATATTTACAACCATAAGCAGAGACATTCTGTAAAATTTATAAGAAAATTAATAGATTCTTCTTCAGAAAATCTATATTTTTTAAATATTCCCCATTAAAATATAATAGATTTGACTTCCATCTTGTATAATTCAGTAGAAACACGATTTAAAAGTTTACAGCTAGTAAATATTCAGATTTTATGTTAACATCACAAAATAACCTAAACCTTCACATAAAAAAAGAAATTAAACTTTTCATTCCATATTAAAATTATCTAAATAAAACTTAAATTGTAATACTGAATTCAAAAAGAATAAAATTATGTAACTATAAATTATGGCACAATTTTTTTCAAGTGAGAATTCTCACAAGAAATAAATGCTTCTGTAAAATCATTTTTAATTTTACAATCGACTATATATTTATATAAATAAATTTAACTATCAAAATTTCATTACAATACAAAATTGAGTCTTTTAGTAATCAAACTTTTTTTTATGACAGCAATTTAAGGAAATTTTATTATGCTGATAAGGATATTTTCAGGCTTGTAAGGATATTTTTAAAAAAGTTAAATTTCACTAAAACAAAAAAATTACAAATATAACAAACTTGTTATCAGTTTTATAGCACTGTAAATTAATAACAAACTAGTAGTTCATACCAGATTGCAACATGAAAAACCTTCAAAAACGATTTATAATAGTAGTAAAAATAATTTAATGTCTATGAATCCATAGGTGAGTATCATAATTAGATGATAAATTACATAATGAAATGTATTAAAACAAAATTTTAACACATAATATAAAACAATATCATTTATAGAATACAAAAAAGTACTACCAACTTCAAGCAAAAATAAATCACTGTACACATGGTAATATCACACTGCACCACATGCTTTACTTAAATTCAATACTCTTACAACTTCCTAAATCATTTCATTTTTCCAGCTTTTATCAGAATTTAAAAAATATATAGATACAAAAAATGTTCATTTATAGTGACAGAACCTAAAAATATGTAATACATTACTATTGACATTAAGAACTGAAAAATTATTTTTATAAATTATAAGAAAATATTAATCTAATTAAACATAGTAAATTTAACAATAATATTCTGAAGTTAAAACAAACAAATCATTTAATGATAAAGGGAAGTAATCATTTTACTTAATTATTTGAGGTGAATGTGAAAAGGTCAATGAATTGTTTTATTTAAATTTTTAACACAGAATTTCTCCATTATTTTACTAAAATTTACTAGAATAACTAATATTGCACAAAAATAGATCAGTCAATTCTTCTGTGTTTTCAAATAACAGTAGTGTAATATACTCAATGAAACTATCACTCTTGAAACTGATGATGCACCAATAACATTACAATCAAAGGACATTATCATTTCAACGTTTGTTAAAGTTAAAAAGAAAACTTTTTATATTGCCATGGCCAACAATTGATACTAACACTAGTTTTAAAAAACTAAAAACATAGCTAATACAAACAGCACTCAGAAAAATATTATTAGAAGTGTTCAAGAAAGTAGTTTTAAGAAACCAATGCACTCATGGCAAAAGAACTGAAACACCAGCAACCTGGTGCCGGTGTTTTTGCCTACATCACAAGGTACATATAAAAAGACTATTTTATTTATTATTTAATATTATCGAACTGAATTTACAAAATTTAAAATACTGAAAAATTTGACAGAAATATAATTAAGTCAAGAATCATAGGTTTTTTTTTTTTTAATAGTTTAACTCTGGATTTAATATTTTATTTAACAGAAATTTTTATTTCACAAGAAATAAACTCTTAGTGAGCTACCACAATCTTGAAAAAATAATTTAAAACAATCTGGCAAAACATAATTAAATTTAATAATAGCCACAAAATGTAATGTACCTTTTTCTCAAATATCTGACTTAAAAGCAATATTACTTTTTAAAATACATAAATGATCTGCAAACTTCAGAAAATAATTAATAAAAGTTGAAAGTGAAAATTAACAGCAGATTTAACTTCAACAAAGAGGAGCAGTTTTCTTTTCTACACTTGTAATACAAATTCAGAAAGTGTTTTTTTATTTTGATAAATTATACTAAAAAAATTATCACATTGAATTTATTCAAAAATAAAATACTCTACCTTATGACACCTTGGTTTTATATAACTGGACATAAATTAACGATAATTATAAGTAAAGAATAAAATAAAGACACAGTAATTTATACTGTAAATAATGTATATTGTTTATATGATGGAAAAACATAACAGCAAATTAAAATTTTTCAAAAAAAAGACTACAGTTGTACCTATAGCACTACATGAGAGATGTTTATCAAACTTCTTTAGTTTGATAAGTAGTATTTTAAGATGCATATAACATACTTTTTTACAACATAGAGTAATATTTTATATCAGAAATTACTTTGGCTACAACACAGATTCTAAACTGTTAATTGAAATTATTGTTAATTATTGGAAAAATAGTGTAACAAGTGCTGGCCAAATTTGCAGGTGTGATTCAACTTTTATATGCCCTACATTCAAGCTCTCTTGTTTCATTACCACTTGTATAACACAAAAAATTAAAAAAAAAATTCCTGTGTAAAATTTAAAATAACTAAATGCACTATTTTAAAAAAAGGTTCACAAATTATGTGATTGAAACTAGTTGAATTGAAAGGTTACTAAAACTTTGAACTTGAATATTATATTTACTTTAACACAAGTTTTGTGTATTTTAATTTGATAATTAAAACATTTTAAAGCCCACTAAACACAACAAAAAGCAGTTTTTTACAACTGAAATTTACATTTATTAAAAATAAATCTTATCTACTCTCAATCTTTTTTGGTTATTTTAATAAATTGTTGTAATAAATATTTGTTGACTTTACAAATTATAAAGTAAATAATTTCATTTACTATTAATGATAAACAAAAATGATTTTTTTATATCAAATTTATGTTTTCATTAAAAAGTACTGCTGATCTCTTTAGAAGCAACCTTTTTCAAAACAAAATTTTCATACTGTCTGAAAATATATCTTTCAACTTTAATTCTTTTAATGCTCCTTTGCTAAAAAGCTACATTTACATTTATATGACATAGGCAATCTTTGTACATACAATTTTTACTTTAACAATTTCTTTTATCTCCTGATTTATTCTAATGTAGATATAATTATTCAAAATTATAGCTTAGTTTTAAAAAATTACTGAACTTCAATAATTTAATTATATGTTAAAACTGTCCTCTTTTCAAGAAATTTGTATGGGTTAGTCTCAATGAGTACATAAATTCTTTTATTTATCAAGTAAAATGGTATAAAAAGCATTTTAAAAACTTTTTTGGTCAATTTTCTAATTCAAAAGAATAATACAGGCCATAAAATAATTTTATGAAGTTTTTATATGGCCACAGAAATGCTAGTATTATACTGTATTCAGTTAACCTGTAGAGTGAAGAATAAACAAATGTGTTTGTGTTAGTGATTTTGTCATGTTTTTGCCGATCATGTCCCTTGTTTCAGGCCCAATTCACTGTCCGGCCATTATCTATATACAACAAAATAATCATTACTCATATTAGTCACCGTATAATTAATTAGTCATATAGTACTCATGTTGTCAAACGTTTATAAATTTATAATATTATGTCTTTCAGTATAATTTTTGTAAAATATAATAGCGTATGGTTACTGAATATTAACATCGCATAGTTTTTTTTACATGCATCAGGATTTACAGGAGATGCTTGTGAATCGGCTGTCTGAACACTCGTACGTGCAGTTTGTTTACTTCAACTCTTAAAAACTAACTGAATTTAGTATAGGTTATGTTAAAAAGTAAACTGAATTCAATGAACTCCATAAAATAACAAAACGTGCAGTATTTTATACAATTACTAGCTTTGCAAAGAAAGCTTTATCAATTTTCTCAAATCAAACAAAAACAATAACTGAAAATTACATCTTTGTTTGCAATAAAAATTATACTGTAAATTTTCAAGCATAGTAACAATTTTCATAGCAATAATTGGACCTGCAGGTTTTAAGTTATATTATCTACAAAAGTTAGTAACTTCCAATTCACATTTTACCAGATCAAAAATAGAAATAAAAAGCATACATATGATGATGGTACACATTTCTTGTAATTTAACTCAGTACATTTAAATTAATAAATGATTTACAAACTGCTATGCATATAAAAAGAATCATCTTATTACAGAAAAAAATTAAATATTTACAGTACAAAACATAAAATTTAGTAACAATCAATCTCAAGAGATTCTATATTAACAATAACATCATGAGATTCTTAAAATGAATACTTTAAAAACATTACCAGGTTTTACACATGCAGAGTTTTATTGGTGCCATATCATCACACTAGCGCAATTATAACAATGAAAATTCATTGTTATAATTACATTTATATCCAGTAAACACATTGTTAAACAATATTATTTTTTTTTAATTTTGGCTATGCTATTTAACTCTAAAGCATAGAGTATACCACTTACCAGTGGTATGCTTTAGCCTGCAGGTGAAATATCCAATTAATAAGGTGTTTTGACAGTTCATTGTTACAATCATCCTTATTTGTTGAGAAATAATTTATGAAAAATTCATTTTCATTTTGAAAATTACAACTGTCCTGTCAATAAAGTTTGAAAATGATATTTTAATTATTATTCTCTACAACAGACAAAAAATTACACATAAAATCTTCACTTACACTTACATGTTGATAATTATTCTTTTAACAAATTTTAGGGATGACTTGGTGGAAGGGAGTGTGGTGATGGAATACAATCTGATTAATGTAGTTTAGGGCTTGAGAGCAAGAAGTTACAGAAAACTACATAATTTCCATACCAAGATCATTCATTTGATACCACGTTTAACAATTAAAATAAAACTTTTTTTCAATTTTATTGAATTTAGTGATAAATTTGAAATTATGTAATTCTTCCTTCATACAAGGCTGTCATTTTACTTGTATATTTAATATCAAATTCCTAGCTCAAAGGTTTAACTAGAATTTTACTCAAGCATGTGATTGTGCTGCTAGAAAAGTTCCAACATTAAAAAAGTGTTACATAGTGTATAAATAAAACTTATTCTTACACCGTTTCATATTTCTCATTATAACCTGCATCAAATTTTTTACTTTTACTATATTTAATAACATTATCATTTTTTTTACTGATTGGATACCAAAAACTTTAGTGTTAATCTTTTCTAGAATATAACATGAGAGCATATGTACTTTAGTCAAACAAGAACAATTATATCACAAACACTTTTTGTATGATAGTAAAATTTTATAGCCCTTCAATGTAAATTTTTATTTATTTCACACATCTTCAAAAATTAAATTCATAAATTCAACATGCAATAATATGTATTGTTTAAACCTATCTGTAATATTACAACCACTCTAATAATTAAAAAATTATAGAAAGTTACTAACTTCAGCCTAAACAAAATACAAATTATACTGATATTTCACCACTGTGAAAATGCAGGTTTAAGAATTGCTAGCATTGTGTTCTATTAACACCAAAAAAATTATACACATGAAAATCTAGCTTTATTTTAATATAACTTTGTTCAGTTAAAGAATATTCTAACACAATTAACAGCAAAAACTTAATTTAATAAATAATTTATTTAAAAACGTTAAAAAAAATAAATGAATTGATTAAAAATAAACTAGTACCTTCAGTTGTAGACTACTAACTATGATAAAATGTAACAGTACATCGATCTGAAAAAAAAAGAAAAAAAATTAAGTTAGCATGCACCTTCTACACCAACAGTTAATGTGAAATATAATTCTGTAACAGTTTCAGAAATGCTCATTTGATATTTATTAAGTTTTAAAATAAATTATAATTCAGTATAATTAAAATAAATTAGAATTCCATATAATAAAATTTAAATCATCGGTCTTAATATAATTATATTATCTTTTAATATTTACTTTAACTCAATCTTCTTTTTTTTTACATCAAACAGGAAAAGTTCTACTACAACAAAAAAATATAAAAAGTTAAGTAGAAAAACTCTTATAAAATGAGTAATTACAAAATATAAAAGAAAAAAATACATATTTATAATTAGTCACAAAACAAATAAGAAATTTTATAAAAGCTGCCCTACAAAATATAAATTTAAAAAATATATAAGAAATAAAGAAATAACACTACTCTGATAACCTAAAAAAAGAACAATTTAATGGATGGAATGATTTTTTTTTACAAAAAACATTTAATTAAGTGTTTTTCCTAATTTAAAGTAATAAAAAATGATAGTGGCATATAAAAAAAATATACACATACATCTTTTAAAATAATATATAGATAACTGTAATAATATTATATTACTGTTAAGTACATTACATGTAATAAAATGCAAATAGGACAATAGTAATAATAATTAATTAATTATACTAGAGAGTCTAGAAAAAGAATAAATAAATAATGTATAATACGAGTAATAACACTGGATATGATTACAAACTCTACATGACTATTTTCATAAAAAAAAATAAAAAAATAAAAATAAATGGCATAATGTAAAAATTGTTTTACACTATATTGGCACCTTTACACAAATAAATCTGAATAAAATTTCAGCAGGGATGTAAAAATATATTGGAAATATAATAATTTTAATCCAATCATGGCAATCAGTACAATTAACAATATACAAGAAAATACATATAAAAAAAATAATATAAACTATTATGTTTTACAGTATGCAACACAGCATTATTGTTTCGATTATAAAAAATTGAACAGTTAAAAAATTTTAAAGGTTCTTAAATTAGAACTAAAAATAAACTAAAATTAAACTATACAACTGTGTTTACACGGAAAGAGACACTTTTTGTCAACATAGTCTTTCTTCGAGGCACTCATGTTAGGAAACAGTGCTCCAACAAAAATTACAGACAAAATATTCCTTAAAATGTACTAAATGTATTTATTTTTTAAAGATCTATTTAAAACATATAAACAATGTTGCTGTCTTGACTTGACTCACTGCTGACTAAATCACAGTTGTACAAGAAGAATATCACAGTCGGTATAGGGCGCAGGAGACACTGTCACTGTACACTGTCAGCACGTAGATGTTTCTTCCCCCTCTAATGTGCATGCCACATTTTCCAGCTTGTGAGCTAGATGCAATTTCTTGCACAAGGGGTCGGTCTCAAGTGACTCAAGAATCTGAAAACAAATAGGTAATTAATTTAAGGAAAATTTAAAGACGTTGCCAAGTAAACTCTAGTATGCGAGAGAGTGTGTGTATACACACACACACACACACACACACACACACACACACACACACACACACATTAAACTTTGGTAACTATTTCTAAAAGTTACAATATTTATCTCCAAATTAGAATGTACTATCACACAAAAATGTTTTAACACTACAAGTAGCATCTGTATTCACATATGAGTAAAATAAATAAAACTTCAGAATATTAATAATTCTTTTTTTAATCTTATGAATGAGTATATAATATTTTAACGGAAAAAAAGCTGTAACAAATATGCTGGAAACATTGAACTTCATAAATTCACATTTATTGTACTTATGCATTTTAATACAAGTAGAGGGTTTGTTTTGAAAGTAAGCAGATTGATACTGGCAAATTCAATTTATTCAAAATGAGTAAATAATTTAATAATCTTTGAAATACGCTGCTTATGCAACCACACTGTACTCCCAGCGATGTTTCAATTTTTGATATGCCTTCATGAACTCCAGTTGTAATGGTTCCTTATGGTCTCTTCAACAGCTTTAAGGGGTTACAAATCTGTGTCCTTTCATGTCTCTTTTCAGCCAAAGAAACAAAAAGAAGTTGTAGGGAGATAGATTGGGGCTGTAGGGTGGCTGTGGCAGCATTGATATTTTCTTGTTGGGTCAGAAATTTCCTTGTCAACACAGTGTGGCTTGACACATTGTCATGATGGAGGACCATCTGTTGGAAACCTCATCATGGATGCAAACAATATGTTTTTGAAGACTTGTCAGCACTTGGATGTAAAAATCTGCATTCACTGTCATTCCAGAAGGGACAAACTCTTTGTGGATGAACCCTTTCGAATTGTGAAAAAAAGAGCATTGTTTTGATCTTTGACTTACTCATTTGATCCTTCTTCATGTAGAGTGATCGTAGCTTATGCAATTTGGAACACAATTTGTCTTCTGTGATTACATGCTGCATAAAGTTTAGCTCTGTTGCCACATGCTCCAACAATTCACAACAAATTATCACTCATATCCGTTTGTTGGTCACAACTTTTGGCACAAACTTTGCACACACTTTTCACATGCCAAATTCATTAATCACAATTTCATGAACTTGTGTTTTTGGCAAGTTCAGCTCATCTGCGATTAATTGCACACTCATATTTATGTTGATCATTGTTCTAAAAGTTGTGCACATGTTCTACATTTCCATTTGTTTTGGTCTTAGACGATCAACTCTTTCATTTATTGTTCTTCATGTTCTCTCCCTTCTTTGAAGGCCTTTATGCCAAGTAAAAACCTGTATACTCATTCCCAAAAGCTGTCTGCAATGTGTTGAAAGTCGTAATCTCAGATTTGTTGTCACACAAAATATGATAGCATGCTGTTGCTTGATCGAACGGTGTATCTTTTCTCATAACATGTAACTTGCACAGCGGTTCATTTGATTCATGATCTACTCACATCCAATGCTCAACGCCAGCTGCAGTTAGTTGTGATATATTGCTAAGACACCCTACAACATTCTCCCACTACAAGTTTTCCCACCCACCATGCCTGTGCAACATGCCAGAGACAATCCAGTTACTTTCAGGAAAAACCCTGTACATACAAGGTATGTTTTTGTTCTATTTATTTCCAACAAATAAAAACATTTGTTTGTTAACTGAATAACTTTAATCCATATAAATCACAATCTCTTTTGCTCAACTAAATAATTTATTTAATTTTGCTTCTATCAACTAGTATTATAAAACTAATAAAACAATGTACTTCCATCAAACTTATACTTTACACTAGTATTCATAAAAGAATGCTACTACTCAAAATAGCAACATAAATAATTAATTACTATCAATAATTAGAATTAACTGATTGTAACTATTAAATAATATAATGTTTAATAAACTGTCATCACTGAAACCCATCAAACTCAAAATACATCTCAATAACTATCTACTAACAAATTATGAAAATGAACTGAGAAATCTGAATAATTATTTTTTTCTTATGGAGAAAAAGCTAAAGTAATCTGTGGAAGACAATTGGAACAAATTAAAATATTAACATATAATAAATCACACCACTGTTGGCCCAAAAGCCGATCATTTCAAAAGTAAACAACTGTTAAGAAGCGCAATGCACGTCAGAGCAGAGTTAAATCCTCATAACTAATTTTTTACTGTACTAGTTTTTCTTTATAGTACAGTCAATTTGTATTTTTATTTGAAAATCCTTACCTACCGATTGATGTTTTTTTTTCCATATGTTAGGGGTGATGAAGGAAGCTTAACTCCAGATTTTTAACATCCCCCTCCAATAGATTTTTTAAATAAGTTTTTCTCTGAATCTATGCATTTTAGAGAAAAGTTTTTCAAACAAAAAATGTAGAGGACATTCTCCTCTACAATTAATGTTTTTGAAGTTATGCCGTATAATTTGAAATTGAAATACTAGGTGGCGCTGAAGTTGTAAAAAACGTGTTTTTTCGGTTTTTCACCGGAAAAAATTGTTTTTCGTCTGTATTGCATTTGGAAAAGTTGTTAATCTCATAAAAACAGACAACTTTTGTTTAAACAATTTTCTTGTACGACTTACCGTTTTAGAGCTGTAGCTTGTGAAAGTGTGAAAATGTTGTGAATTGGGCACGTGTTCGAAACCGGTCTACTCGTTTACGTTTTTTACAACTTCAGCACCACCTAGTATTTCAATTTAAAATTATACGACATAACTTCAAAGACATTAATTGTAGAGGAGAATGTCCTCTACATTCTTTGTTTGAAAAACTTTTCTCTAAAATGCAGATTCAGAGAAAAATGCATTTCAAAAACGTTTTGAGTTTATCGACTTTTTCAAAACTCTATGGGAGGGGGATGTTAAAAATCTGGAGTTAAGCTTCCTTCATCATCCCTAACGCATGGACAAAAGATCAATCGGTAGGTAAGGATTTTCAAATACAGCCTATTTTGATGACAAATTGCCTGTACTATTATAAGTATATAACTTTTGCTAATTGGAAGATACTTATTTGCAACTTTTTTATACAGCCACAAAAATAAAGACGGGAAAGTTATTCTTTCAGTTTAACAGTTAGTATTAATTAGTTCTGTGAGTTGATAATCTCCTTTTTACTCTCACTTCCTCATGCTTTATTTCTTTTACTTTGAATGAAACCTCTGCAATTGAGTCAGCTATCTCCTTCAGTTCCACCTGTCAATGCCTCAGGCATCTAATTAAATGTTGAAGGTGAATTGGGCCTCCCAACTTCTAAAGACCTAATCCCCTAAAAATTAATTTTCAATAATCTGAAAATACACAATTATGTAAACCTTTATTTAAAATGAGCTCTTTTCTACATGCTAGATATTTAGCTGAACATAAGCCTAACTGATAGATTGTAGCAGACAAATATAATTTAATGTACAGCTTCTGTTTGATCTTAAAGAAATTCTTTCCAAACAGTTCCCATAACACACAATGACCAAAGATTCTTATCATATGTGACATGAGGTTAGCATTATATTTACTTCACTAGCATCTGACAGTATATTACATCAAAGAAAAATATACATAAAATGATGTCCTGAACATTATATGAACGGTCTGGGATAAAAACACAAATTCATTAATAAAAGCAGTTTCTCTGCAATAATAATTTTAGAAGTTATTATAAACTGATTATAATGGATTTTCATTCTAGATGAGCTGAAAGGGATTTTTTTTATAATCTTTAATGGTTGAAAGTCTAAGATAGGCAAGGAGAATAAATTAGTCACCTACTGTAGCAGAAGCTTCTGAGTCAACTATCAGTTTAAAAACAAAAGGGTCTATGGTACTTACTTACTGTACCCAAGTGTTTAAACCTAAAAAAACTAACTGAAAATACAAATTTAGGTTCATAATAGTAAAAATAACTAAATAATATTAATTTCAAATACCTGTTCACTATACTTGGTTACATAAATATACAGCTCTTTGAGAGCTGAAACAGAATGGAAGTGGCCCGCCTGTGAAAGAGACAACTGCTGCATTGCAGAACTGAGTTCCTGATCAGTTATCTGTGGCAAAAGGGCAATGTCACAATAAAACCGTGTCACCATCTCTCTATAATGTGGGATATCTTTAGCAAACAGCAACTTATTTGACGGAGAATCCTTGCCTAATCGATGGTCTGTTGTTGAACAAGCATCCATGAATGTTTGAGCTATAACTGACAAACAAGAATCCACTTCCGTGGTCTTGTTTATGTCAAATATGAAATCTGGATTCTTGATGAAATTCACCCAGAATCTTAATGGAAGACTGAAAAATAGCAAAATAATTAAAATCAGTAATCAAAAATCACAGAAAAAATTACAAAAAAGGAATAAGTAAAAATCCCAATATTATTCATAAAAATAAGGCAATGTAAGTTTTGGTGTAAACTCTCAGTCAGTCTAATACCTCTTAAATAAAAATAAAAATATCTATGAAAAACATCTAGAATGGGTTTTGCTCACAGTTATAAATAATTTTATATAAAATGCCAGTTTATTTAAAGATTAGAGTTATTACCAGACAAATTAATATAATCAACACATCCACATTCTGTGAATTAAAAGAATAGTTTATTAATATATATCCACCCATACCCTAAAATTTTTACTGACTAAATAAAATGAGATGTAACAATTTTTATTTTTAACAAATATATAATTTTAATTCTGAACACTATTTGTATCACACATTTATTACAATCATATTTTATGAGAGTAATATGGAATGCAGCAGTTATATACAAAAAAAAAACTCTTTCTGAAAATTTTACCAGAGAAGTATTCTTTATTTTTTTTTAAATGCCGAGAAAAATAAGAAACACAGGACAAACAGATGCATGTTTACCCTATGAAAATTCTTCTTACAATCATCTCATTAAAAAATTGACTTGTTCATTACTGCGATTTCTAATATTTAAATTCAATGTATAGTGTTATCTACAACAGTTTTTTCTTTCAGGATTTATCTTGCAAAGAGAGATTATTTTATAATCTTGCATTCCACCAAATTTTAGTTTCTGTATCATTATTATACACAATAATAATCTTATAAGATTGCAACAAGGAACTTTATTACCATGCATTGTAATTAAAATTACTTTTATTATTTTATTTATTCTTACGATAAAAAATAAATTCCCTTACACATACAGAGAAATAATGAAATCCCTCATTCATCTTCTACTAGAAACAATGGGAAAGCCGGAAACACATTATGTTTCAGTACACACGACTACCCAAAAATAATAGCCAATCCTTCAAGTTATCGGTCATTTCCCATATAAAATATTAGTATAAAATGAGCACACAATTCATTCACCATTCAGTTGTTCCCTTCATGAGAAGGAAAAAATACTATGAGTAAAGTGACTACCGAATATAATAATTTAAGTAACGAAAGAAAAATCTTAGTTTTCTATATTAATTAATTTAAACAAGAAAATTATTCTCTAACCCCATTTCTTGTTTAAGTTATTGAAAAAATGAGGAAATCATGATAAATATGTATGATCACCAAGCCCCATAACTTCAACTAATAAATTTCAAAAAAATATTGCTATCTCAGTTTGTATCTGTAATAGCAATAAATATCAATGTACATCATTGCGACCTTTATCTAACAAGTTTTTACGTTACTCTTTTATGAACATAAGTTAGATCTCCAATATTTGTAATCGTGCATGGTTTTGTAATAAATACTTTTGTAAAATTTTGTGAACACATACAGAAAATCTAAAACAATTAAAAGATCTGAAAAATACTTATGCTAATTTAAAAAAATAAATAAATAAATAATTAAAAATATTTATTCCATAAATTGTATAAATTATTGATCAATTTTATTTCATAGAAATCAATAGCAACTTTGATAGGCTACTATCATCTTATATCAATATTTATCATGGTCCTTTGAAAAAAAAACTAAGAGAATACAACAGTTAGCTTTCTTCCAGTATCATCTTGTGATAAATTCTTAATATCCAATATACTTAGTTTCAATGGAAAAACATTTAATATAATTTGAAAACATATAATTATATATATATATATATATAATTATATACAAATAAAAACACACATTTAATTTGAAAATTTGTGGATAAATCTTTGTTTATGAAAGGGCATAATCCTTCACCAAAGTAAAAGTTTGCAAAAATGTTCAACAGTTTCTTTTTTTATATAACAGACTACTACAGCCATTACCCACAAATATAAAGTGTTCAATATAGTATGGCGGACTTGTTCATTAAATGTGATGTCATCCTTTAGAATTTAACATTTACTCGCAGCATTTAGTTTTATTATTTAGTTCTCACTTACTGAGATGTTCTGGGTAATGTGCAAGCTTCAGACTGTAACACAGCTGTTTACTAACTTCCCCAGGGCCTAATTTCTTTTCTAATCTCCACTCATTAATTTGCTTACAGTGTGCACTAAATTTAATGGGATATTATACATATTAATTCATATTTATATCAAATGATATACCATGCCCAGATTCAGTTTATTCAATCAAAATTTCAATGAACATTAAATGTAATAACATAAAAATTATAAAATAAGAAACTAATATTTGATAAAACAATTTTTTTTAAAACTACACACTCGCAGAGATAATTATTATAAATCGACTGATACTCAATTCTGGCAGTACCTGTTGGATTTCCAAGCATGAATAACCTCAGGATCTACAATATTATGTCGCCTAGCAGCATCATCGAACAAGTCAAACAGCCATTTAACAGCCGGCGGTAAAGCTTCATTAGCTGTCAATATTGTTGTAAAAAAATCATCAACAAATTTCTGTATCGTTCCTTTAGTAGATAAAAGCCTAGTAAGAAAAATTTCTGGTATTGCTTTATGTGTTCTTTCAGATGATTTATAGCTGTGGTCATCCATGGGCTTCACAAGATGATATACATGAACGTTCGATCCTGACTCAATATCACCATTTGTTGTCATTATCGGAGACAATGAACTACTCAAATACGTCCCAGTACCTGTAACAATATTATAAGCTACTCTTTAATTAAAAAATACTGTACAATATTATCAAAATATATTTTAATACTACTATAAGACCGTTTTTATTTGGTCATTATTATATAGCACGGTATTACACATTTTTATATTGCAACATGTGGAATGTGTACCTTCAACACATGTCAGAGATCGATTCACAATCCTATATACATGTAGGAATTGTATGACACTCTAATGTATTTTTGTAACTTTGCTGCAACTACTTGCTTACATTTGTTAATGCTAAGACAACTTAGATTTTCACATTTTAAGTGAATGAAATTCGATAAACAGATAAGTCAAAAGATAAGAAGTTAATCGGTTAAAGAATTATCACCAATTTTTTTATAAGATCTTATCGTTTCTTTTTGTTTATTAATTTATTTATTATTATGATATTACATATATTTATCATTATAATGTTCATTATTAAAAGACATTCTTTAAAACAAAAGTACATATAAAAATAAAAATAATGAATAGGACACTATAAGAGCAGATATATCAACAGTACATCTTATATATCAACAATGCAGTAGTACATCTACTACTTTTTCTGTGATATACTATGATACAATATGTAATAATGTAAACAAATTGGTAAACTAAGTTAAATTTTGGTTTTGTATAATTTCTGTGTTTAATAAAAATTAAAAAAGATAGTTTTTTGGATAGGCCAGATACTGGCATAATTTAGTTCAGAAAACAATAGCTAGAAGAAAAACATGAGAGATGTCAAGAAATTTTGAGAGGTTATGAATACAACATTAAAGGTAAAAATACACGAGCAATGAACATAAGTTATTTGAGATTTAGAAACAAATTTCACCAAAGAAGAGTATAAAATACGTGAAAATTTTAGTTACACTACAGATTAAACAGAAAAATCAAATAAAAACATATTACAAAGATGATAACAATAAACCCCATAAGAAAGAATAAAATAAATATAATTCAATTACTTTATTACTCTTTTAGTGCAGTACAGTATTATTTTACGATAGATAGTGAACAGTGAAATAATATCGGTAATACTTTATTAAAAATGGTTAAATTAAGAGATTGTTTGACAAGTCAAATTTGTTTTCAGGAAAAAATAAATGTATGGTATGAATAAATCTATATAGTGCAACTTTTTATAGATTAACACTTATAATTTAGTGATCTATTATTTATATCTATATTGTATTGTATACTGTATATCTATATCTATTGTGTATCTATTGTGTATCTATATTGTATTTTGTTTATCAAGGTAAGATCTAACATTTCACATACTGAGATGGACAATGTAGTCCTCCAATATCTTTGTTTCGCTTCTAATGTCAGTAACGCCAGAATCACTGAAAATTTTAACAAAATCATATCATCAATGAAGTTTAATACTTTTGAACCTCATAAAAACAGAGCAGTTTTTTAAAAATCTTCCTCAAGATGGAAGTATAAAAGTATCTCAATCATCGTCATGTACTGTAGAATACAATTTGCTAGTTGTAATAAAAATACTGCACAAATGGAATCTGTTTTCATATTGGTAAATAAAGTAACTTTTAATTAATTTCATATATTAATAATAAATATATCTACTAATTAAAATTTCAACAAATAATATTTTTAAGTAAAATAGTACAATTATAAAAAAAAAAAATTATTAATTTAAATGTTTTAGGGGCATTAATAAAAAACATCAAAATCTAGCTTTATGTTGTAGTTCATTTCAGGTAATGAACTCTTATTCTTTATGAATAAGGATTAAACTATATGAAATATTTACCAAAATAAAAAAAGTCAAAAGTCAAATCAAAAGAGGTAAGCAAAATCAAGGGATATGTAAAAAGTAAAAAAGAGTAAAAAATAAGTAAAATTTTGAGGAAGAATGAAAGGATTAAAAACAGGTGTCCGTAAAAGATGTTACTTACATTCTCCACAGAATGTTGAAGCTGTCAAAGCAGCGTTGCTGAGGAGCCTGGGCAAATCAGTCAAGAAATCTTGATTTAACATTAACTAAATTAAAAAACAAAATAAGAATTTTAATTAAATATGCATCATAATTAGAGTACTTACAATTCTGGCAAAGCTGTTTGCAATTAGAATTATAACCATCATTCTGACGTGGAATAAGAGACATAACTGCTGACTCTTTAACACCATAATGGGCTAATGTATTTAATTTCCTCCACCCACAAACAGATTTTGTAGTAACATCTTCATCCTGAAGTGTTAAATGTCCTCCTCTCCCATGCCGCCATTCTAAAAGAAAGAAATTCAATTAATTTATATTTTTGCAAGGAAATATTGTAGGCATGTGTTAATTCATCAACAAATTCATCAGGTAATTTTATATTCATAGTACAGTTTAATAATTTACTGGAATGCAATTTTAATTTTCTTCAGTACTAACATTCTAAAATATCTCTGTCTAAGAGTTTTTTACTTTTACTGACATAAATGTTTTTTATATCAATAAAATTGTTAAAAAACAGTGAAAAAGTATTTATATTACAGGATGGCACAAGAAATGATCCAACATTTATTTTGGTAATAATTGTTTAGGTTAATAAATTAATGATGCGTTTTATGTTGGCAAAAGTGACAGCAGTTCATAAATATGTTTCTTGTCTTTCCAAGTGCGCTGTTTCTATACTGTTCCAAGATGGTTAACAAAGGAAGACTGACTGTTAACAGCACGTAAAGACTGTGTTGTTTTTTAATGAAACTAAAATTGTGGTGCTTACACAAAGACGGTTTCGTGCACATTTTCAAACTCTGTGGTTGCCCTCATTTAAAAAAATACGTAGACTTTATGAAAAATTTAATAGTGATGCTTCAGTATTTGAGAGTAAGCACGAACAGCCTGCCAATTTTCATTCTCCACAGAATGTCGAAGCTGTCAGAGCAGCATTGCTGAGGAGCCTGGGCAAATCAACAAGAAAAGCAACAGCACAACTTGGGATTTCTAGACGATCTGTGCAGCGAATTTTAAAAACCGATTTGCATTTATATCCGTACAAAATAACAGCATTGTCTAAATTAACAGTTGACAACAAACATCAAAGAATGGCATCACTGAACAGGCTGTGAACCAAAACGTATTGTTGAATGATATTTGGTTTTTCACCTAGACGGGATTGTTAATAAACAAAATGTGTTTTGGGGCTTCTGAAAATCCACACGTCCTTCATGAAAAGGTGCATCATACTCCAAGATTTACAGTACGGGCCATTACCTCTAGTAATGACATAATAGGGTCATTCTTTTTTGAACACTGAACGTTACTTAAAAATGCTGCATAATAATTTTGTTCCTAAGCTTCTTGCAAAAGGGTTTTGATTAGAAAACAAGTGGTTCATGCAGGATGGAGCCAGACTGCACACAGGTAATGTTTTAGACTTTCTGCATGAAACTTTTAATGCAAACGTAATTTCAAACCAATTTTCTAATCATTTTGCGTGTGGAAAGAAGTGGCTGGCAATCAGTCCTAATGATTACACAGTCCTGTGATTATTTCCTTTGGGGATTTCTAAAGGAGAAGATTTTCCCTAAACATCCTTCAATAGTGATGGAACTGCAAGTGTTGATCATTGAGGCGTGCAACAAGATAACCGAAGATATATGTGTCATCAGGTTATTAACAACATAGGAGTTCACGTCGAAGAAGTTGCTAGACATGATGGTGGTCATATTAACATGTGATAAGCAAAACATAATCTCCAGGTAAACACATTGTATTTTACTTTTCTATACTGCAATTCAAATAAATATTTTTTTAACAAAACCAATGGTTGGATCATTTTTCCCACCATTCTGTATATGAATTTAGTGAAAGTGAAAGTAATAATTTCATTTTCAGGACATTAGAAAAGATAACCAAGTCAAATTATAAATCACGTATTACTTCTGAGTAAGTTTCAGGTTATTTACAAGGTAGCAACAAGAATTTACATGATAATAAAAGTAGTAAATATATTGAAAAACTTAAAACATTAAACAAAGTAATCCACCATGAAATAAAAAACTTGAATTGTAGCACAGGCAGTGTCAGTTCAAGTATGAGTAACATGCCAACACAAAACTCTCTTCATATATAAATTATAATTTATTTTTCTATGTACTTAAATACTTTAAAGTTCAGGTAAATAACCATAAAACCAGGCTCTATAAAATATAATTTCAATTTTTAATAATTATTAACAAAAATCACCTCGATCACACCAAAATAACAAATTTAATACAAACTTACCAATTTATATGAATAGGTTTTCAAATCCAAATAAATATTCATCATCGTTTATAAATTACTATATCACTATAGCGCTGTATGTCAGTAATGCTTGCCTGTCCTGTAAAGCTATTTTTATATAAATCGGTAAGTTTATACTAAGCAGGATATTTTGATATGTTCTAGGTGGTTTTGGTCAAACCCACCGGGTTGGTCTAGTGGTTAACGCGTCTTCCCAAATCAGCTGATTTGGAAGTTGAGAGTTACAGCGTTCAAGTCCTAGTAAAGCCAGTTATTTTTACACGGATTTGAATACTAGATCGTGGATACCGGTGTTCTTTGGTGGTTTTTTTTCCCCCTACATCCCTGGGCCGGACATCCAATTAAGTATACTCGGCCCAGAGACGTGTCTTTTTACTCTAAGGCGGTCTTCCCGCTCACCGGTTTTACACCCGGCACGGCAGGTCAACCGCCCCGGTACTAGATCTTTTCTTGCCTGCCTCTAATTCCCGCCGATGAGAGCAAAGCCCGGCTATGCCGTTCCCCACCACCACTGACAGAAACCGGGTCTCAGTCTTTAAGCCATTTGCCTCAAACTGGTGCGACCAGCACAAGGAGTGCGCGCACCCCCAAAACCAGCCATGCCGGCCGGGTCTAGGTCTTTTAATTTTATCCCCGCGAAATCTCCCCGGAGTCCCCGTCCCCGTCCCCTCACCGAAACCTGTACGCCAGGGCATACAGGCTCTCAGAGACGGGGCTGTCCACCTATCCCTATTTACGATTGAACCTAACGATTCCTTCGTCGCACCTCCTCTTCCTAAATGCGAAGAACCGTACCGGCGAAATTGTTAAAAACGTTCCAGTTCTGCTCCCTCCTTAGCGACCACTCTACTATGTTATTCGCGTTCAGGTTATTGACTGCTATGAATTGTCTGTATTGTGCCCATCTTCGGCATTCGAACATCATATGCTCTGCGTCGTCCACCTCCTGGCAGTAGTCGCAGTTGGGTGTGTCTCTCTTGCATAATCTTTTTAAATAGTAACCAAAACATCCATGACCCGACATCATCTGTGTTATGTAAAAGTTCACCTCACCATGTTGGCGATCCAGCCATGCGTCCAAATCACTTATTAACCTTCTGGTCCAGGCCGCAGCGTTAGTCTCTGCCCATACTTCCTTCCACCACTGTCGGGTCATCGCCTCGGTCTCAGCTCTACTACACCCTTCCGCTCTCGCTTTCCTCCTATTGATCTGAAGTTCTATTGACGGGACCGACGCAAGCACACATATAGCTTCATATGACAGACTACGATACCCTGCCACCACTCCCAACAATGCCGTTCTGTGCATTCTTCGCAGTTTTTCCTTGTTTCCTTGTACCCTGATTGCATCAGCCCAAACCGGCGCCACGTATAACGCCGCAGACACCGCTGCCGCCGCAATCAGTTTCTGTTTGGAGGCCCCCAGTACTGTGTGTTCCATGAATAATCTCCTGATGGCTTTTATGGTGAGCCCTACTTTTTTGCACACATTTTTTATATGCCCGCCAAACTTGAGACTTTTATCTATTGTCACCCCTAGGTATTTTGTATCCTTGACCTCAGTTATAACCTCTCCACGGATCACGACCCAAACGCCGACTGCAGTCGGGTAGGAGAAGACTGCGGTCTTCTCCATATTGTTGTTTATTAGCCAGTTGTCTATGAGTTGAAGGGAGCGATTTGCTTTATCCTCTGCATCACCAATTTCCTTATCTTCCACCAATAGTGCAATGTCTTCAGCGTAAGTGACTACGCTGACTCCTTCCAGATAAAGGATTTACCCGGTCGTAAAAGATGTTCCATAGCAAGGGGCCTAACACAGACCCCTGCAGATGTTCTTTGGTGGTTGGGTTTCAATTAACCACACATCTCAGGAATGGTCGAACTGAGAATGTACAAGACTACACTTTATTTACACTCATACATATCATCCTCATTCATCCTCTGAAGAATTATCTAAATGGTAGTTACCGGAGGCTAAACAGGAAAAAGAAAGAAAGAAAGGTGGTTTTGGTCAATAATTATTAGCTGCACCATAGCACACAATATTTAAAAAGATGACCTCACTTTTTACATATAGTCACTTTTCTAAAGTGAAAATTACCATTCAACAGAATGTTGTTTCCAGATTTAAAATTATCAGATTTTTCAGTAAGAAATTACATGTTGTAAATGTATTTTCTTTATAAGCAAATAAAATTCATGTTAGCTAATATCCATGCAGTTTTTATTAATTTAACTTGGAATTATGGCAATATTTTCCATAATCAATAACAATTATTATTACAAAGTTACATCAAACAGGCTAAAGAACTAAATGTTCAGCAGTTAGTCTTTTCCAATTTCAGATCAATCATTTCATTATTTTTAATTTCAGATCAATCAGTAAATTACTTTTAAGTAGTAGATTAAGTTATATTTCCTTTAATTTAACTTGAACCAGTCTGATTTTATTGGTTTAATTCAGTCAGAATGTAGTTCTATCCTACATTTTTGGTAGAGTAAAATTGAAATGGAGTATAATTATTCAATTCATGTACCCTTATTTTTGTTTAAGCAAAAAAAGTTTTAATTATACATTTTATTTCATATTGCCAGTTCCAAGAATAAATTTTCCTAGTTTACTAGGGATATTTTATGTCACCAAGTTAATGATTTGTAATATGAGAGTAATATTTTGACACACAAAGTATAAATAAAAATATAAAATAAAAATGTGATGAATAAAAACAATACTTACCAAGATCCAATTCATAAATAGAAGGTCTTAAAGAGAACGGGGTATTTTTATAAAGTGCATCGAGTATTTTTGACTTGACTTGACTTATTGTATCGCAATCTAAGACTTTACATTGAATTTTTTCATCTACATCATCTTGCACAACATGAACAGTCTGTGAACAAACAAACCATTCTTTTATTACAATTAAAATGACAAATGATACTAATGCTAAAACATGTGTTAAAGCACTAATAATTTTACAAATTCTGGTGGCAAAATGCAGAATATTTTGACCTGATTTTAATATACAGCATGCAGAATAAATCGTGTTTTTGTTGTGTTTTCAGTTTAGTCATTTTCTCACTTCATTATAAATTTTAATAACCCAAAATGGAAAAACTCACAAAATATTTATTTATCTATTTAAAGAATAAATGAGCAAATACCCTTTTTACATATAAGCTGATTTTTATATTGGCATAGTATTGTTAAAAACCATGAATATATGAATAGTTATTTATAAAGTTGTAATTAATACAAGAGTTGAAATATTGGTTATTTAAATGAAAAAACTCTTTTTTATTATATTTTTTGAAAAACTGCAAGGATAACTAATTAAAATCAATATCGCTGCACATAGGATTTACTAACAAATACAATATCAATACAACAGATTGATAGGATAATTCAGTACCTCTAACACCAAATAGAAAAATAACATTATTAGGTTACAACAATCTAGCAGACACATGCCAATTAATAAAACCTAACAGTTCTGATGAATCGATGTGTGATTTTACAGTTTTGAATAAAAACAGTAGATCTTGATAGTTTTGATATGATTTAAGAGTACACAAGTTCAAAATTTTTTAAATCTCAGTAAAGTTATGTTTGAAGTAACTCATAGAACTCTCGATGCGATAGGAATAGATTTGTAAGGATTCATATCCATTTTGAATCCTTTCTAATAGCTTTGATAATATTTCAGTGTTTGAGGACTATATTTCTGAAGTATACAACAAAATAGACTTAAACAAAGGGCTTTACTAAACTTTTAATAAACAGAAGGTGTACATGTAAAGAAAATCTTTTGTTAACCTTTATATATAAGGCAAGATTTTTGATATGGGACATAAATGAGAGATCATATTCAAAAATCACTCGTATATCCTTTACTTCACTGATGCATCTAATTTTTTATTGTACAAACAGTAATCACACTCAATGAAAGGTAATGACTCCCTATGAAAGGGTATAGCTGCACACTTTGGGAAGTTAAACTCAAACCTGATGCATCTGCACCATTCTTCAACAATGATCAAATCGGTTTGTAATTTTATTGCATCATCATTACATTTAATTGATTTGTATAATTTTAAGTCATCCGCAAATAACAAATTTCAAAGTACTTGCTTACATCAACCACATCATTTATCATAAGAATAATGAATGGTGGATTACAGTTGAGCCTTGGAATACTCCTGAAATTGCTTCAAAATTCATAACTTGTAAAAAATTTTATTTTGACATATAGTTTATGTTTTTTTAAGAATGACTGTCCAAGATAATAAACTACCTATAATTCCAGAATTGAATAATTATTTTTGAGTATATCATGAGTAACTATCAAAAGCAGATTTCATATCAGTATAAGCAGAATTAACCTGAATATTGAAATTGAATGCCTTTACAATATATTCCATATATGTAGCTAAATTAGTATAAGTAGAACAATTGGGCATGATCACACGTTAGTTTAATGAAATAGCTTAGCAAAGATAAAATTAATTACGACAAAACAATAATTACAAACATTTGCTTTTTTGAAACAAGAGTAACATAAGACAGTTTCCATGGAGATGGAAATTGTTCAAGTAGAAGTGATTCATTGAAAATTAGTAAAAGAGGTTTGATAACTAAACTCATTAATAAACTTTACAGGAATACCAACAAGGCCAGTGCTCAAGCCTTCACGTACATGTTACAGTTTCAGCAATATTTTTTTCTGCGGCTACTTTGATGAAACTCATTGACATAGAGCTACTATAAAAGTACTAATCATATTCACTTGAACTATTGACAACAACAGAATTGGATGACTCATCAGAGTACAATCTTAAGCAAATAATCTTAAGTAACCTTAAATTTTAGTAATCTGCACACAGATTAACAGTTTAAAATCCATTTTCCAAAATTTTGCTTTGGTAACAAACACTATTAGGTACAAAACTACTGTTTTTATTTTTGTATCAGCATATCTCCAAACATTTTTGGATTACATTTAATGTTGTTTTTGCTTTTATTTACGCAGTTTTTATAGCTAGGTTGGATAATTTATTGCAAGTTGCTCTTTGGATACTAAATTCTTTATAAGTATATTCAGACAGATTTTCTTTATACATGAAGCCTTTTTTTCAGTTTTACTGCTCATTTTAATTCCGAATTGAACTAATGTGGATATGTAGAAGCAATTTTTTTAATACAAACAAAGCAAGTTAGTTCATAAAAATATAAAAAGTTCATAAAGTATATTGTAAAATTTATCAACTTTTTTATCAATACAGCAAGAAGAAATATTGCACTTAACTCGATCAATAGCTCCAAATTTTTATGTTAAACCAATAAAATCCAATTTTTAAAAATCAAAATGGTTTCATTAAACAACAGAGGAAAACAAAAATCAAAACAAGCAGAAAACTGAGAAAATGGTGGAAACTATCAACTATTGAAAAGTGGATCTAAACAGATTTCATACTTAATATCTAAAATGTCAATGAAAACCAGGTATATAAAAATTCCAACTTTGTTAGAATATGTAATTATGTTTGTAATGGCAATTACAATTTCCACAATATAACTTGCAACTCTTCTGATTACCCAGTCTGATGGTTCTCCAGTTGCCCTCAACAACAGTAATGTCATCCTTTGTTGTCTAATCAATAGTCATGTAGATTAAAGTTCCCACACGTGATAAATGAACAATCAGAATGTATATTGTAAATAGTGGCAAGGGTTGATAAATAATAATCCAATTGTCTAAATAAACATCTTCTCTTTTTTATCAAATGGTGGCAAATATATTAAGTAGAAGATTAATTTATTTCCCATGAAGTTTAGTTAAAGAAATGTAAATTCAACACCATTATTATTTGCTTGAAATATCTGAATTGCACATAATTTGACTTGTAGATACTTAACACAAAGCCAGTAGTCCCCCACCTTAACACTTATTAGCAGAATGAAGTTTCTATCGATTCTAAGTTTTGTAATCGGGTATAACAAATTCTGAGTCCTTAACTATATTATCCAGCCAGGATTCAGTAAATGCAATTATATCGTGTTCAGTTAGACAAGTATAAAAACTAGATTCGAATTCTGTTAAGCTTATTCTTAATGCTATGTACATTCTGATAATACATAATTAGTTTATTCGATGAGTGATTTTTGACCCTTTTCTTTAGAGGTTTTTTGAACACTGATTTTTCTTTTCAGTAGTTTTTAGAACTCTGCTGATGTATTTGAATATAAAACTGGATTCACCAGCATTCTTCCTTCTATCTAGTAAAAGTAGCAACTTTGAAAATAAGCACACTACCTTAGAGTTCTATCTGTAGAGTTAATTAAAATCCATGATGTTTGCTCTTTTGATTTAAGAACAATTTCAAGCAGACGAATCGTATTAGTGATTCTACAACCAAGGTGATAAATATTACCCTGATTAGTATCAAACTGAGCATCATCAAATAAAGCTAACAAACTAATCTTGTCCTCGTCGACAATTTGTGATTATGGAAAGTTATAAATAATCACATTTTATTCTTTGCGTTTGCATTCGAATAGTTCAGATAAAATATCTTCTTCCAGTTTGATACTTTGGTCATCAACATTTTTACTAACTGTATTAATTTCCTCAAAGGCATCAACAATTTGCTCCTCATGTATGTCTACAGTCTCAGCAAATTTAACAAGTTTATCTGAAGTGTCAACTTCAAGCTTGTCAACACGAGTAGACAAATCCTTTTTGTTTGCATATGCTTGAGATTTTATTTGATATTATTCCAAAGCAATTGAAGTTTGCGAGTAAGAAAACCATGATCAATAACTGAATTACACTGACTTCTAAATTGTGAGGGAGTACCACTTGATTTACACTTTTTACCAACATGACACTTAAGAGGTCTAGCACTATTAGATTTAACCACTCTGTTATAGCACGAAGGATAGTAGTATACTTCTGTATACTACTATCTATCCAGTTTGAACATTTTTTTGCCTCTTTAATAGTTAATTCTGCTTTTAGTTGGACAGCAAACACACTTTTCAGCCAACATTATTATAGGATATGTTGCCCAGCGATATTGAATTTACTCATTATTTATCAAAATTCAATTGCAAGTAAACTTACAGTCAAAATAAAAAGAAATTTTTTTTAATGAGAGTAAGTGAAAAATAAACTTTATGACTACAAAATGACAACTCACAGAACAATTTTAATCAGATATATATATAAGAATGTGTGTTCACTATACCATGTGCCAACATCAAAACATATAAATAAATAAAATCTCATCACACTGAAATAATAAATAAGGTGGTGATGTTCAAGTCCAGCACACTCTTTGAGACATATTTTTAATTCCGTCTTTCAATTTGTAAAACAATCACCAATCACTTTTGTAAGAACACAATGCTACAGCAAAAGTGGTATTATCAATGTGCTGGTGACACACCTGTTAATGAATAACTGACATTTTCACAAAACTCCATTCAAAAATAATTTCATGTAATTCACACCAACAGACAACAACTTTTAAACTAAGACTACGTATACAGAGTGTATAAATGACATAAACAAACATTACACTAGCATACCCATAAACAGTAACACTCAAGAACCACTGATCCATTCTCGTAAATTTTTTTCATAAGTTAATTTTACATGTTTCTATTTATGAACCTGTGTTCATATTTCAAGATGAACACAATCCTGACTTTAACAATTTCATCCTACTGCTCTTAAAAATAACTGGGAGAAGGTAAAATACATCATTCTCGGAAGGCTGGGAGTACTGATCTCATTGAAGCAATAGAAACACAATGATACAGAAACAACAAATAGGGCATTACAAAATCTTCATCTTCATTGTTACCTTTAGACATTGTAACCAAATATTCCATACCAACCAATACTACTGGTCTTATAACTGGTGTATCATACACTTATTAAGACCAAATAACCCAGTATGGTACAGAATATTTACAGAGATAACTTATATATAGAAAACATTTAACAGCATTGAAATGAAGATACTGTGATGGTCCTGTATGGGATGAATTTCAATGATGTTCTCTTATAATGATTAAGAACATCATGTACATAGAATACTTAAATTTTCATCAATTTTTGGCAAATTAAGGGAGAGCAGGTTGACATAGAGTATTGGCCATGTCCTACACAAAAAGAAAGCTTCACTGGCAAATATAGCAATAAAGTTGCAAACTGAGGAAAAGTGACTTTGTAAAAAGCTAAAGAAGAGATGCAGTGCAATATTAAGTATGATGAGTTAACTCAAACTAAATAAACTCAGTTCCAATAACATACATCAACCAACAGAATGACATGTGTAGCAAACTCAAACTACCAAAGAAACTTAAAGGAAGAATAAAAGTATATATGTATATACTTTATATACTTAATTATACTTATACTTTATATACTTTATTATACTTAATAAACACAAAATAATTGGGGAAGGCAGTTTTTTTTCTTTTGCTTACCGATGACAAAAATAGAGCATATTAAGTCTTTTTTAATGTTAAGTTATGATTCACTGGAATTAAGTTCAGCAAATTAAAAATTTGATTTTGACCAGAAAATAGTAAAAGAATTAAGATGTTTTTAGTATCCACAGTAGTATTAACGGAAATAAAATTGATGGATAGCTGATGAGTAATCAAATAAAAAAAAAAACAACAAAAATTAGAAGAAACATTAAAACCTGTCATCAGTGACCAAAGATATACACTTTTGCTAAGATGTTTATGCAATTAAGAAAAAGTAAGAAAATATTTCGTCAGAATTAATTAATTGCCTACACATCATATAATTTATTTGATATCTATTTTTTAATATACTTATGACAAACTCTGAGATTTTGTTTGAATTTTACAAAAACATGTTCTGTATTAATAAATTACCATAATTATTTACAGGTTTTTAAGATTAAACTGATATAGTTTTAAGACACAGGCTACAAACTATGCTGTATGAGAACAAAGTTCTAGTTTTAAAATTGTTAAAATCTCCAGTATAAATTTCAGACTGTTAAAAAATGCTACACAAAGATGGGTAATAATATGTGATTAAAATACACTATGTCCTCAGAAACCAGGCCTACTTTCCAGCTTAAAGGATACGTTTCTTAGAGTAACCTTTCTTTTCTTTTTCTAATGACAAACTGATTTTTACCATCCTTTTCTTACACTTGATAACAGCCTTCTAAACCTTTACCAAATTGCTTTAATTTGTTCTTTAATTTTAAATCAAACTTTCTCTCATAATGTTCTGATGTAACATTTTAGTGTCTGACAAAATTACATTTTTCAAAAGTATACAAAATTTAAAAAAATATAATAATCTTGTTTTTCACTTTTAAGTTGCAAATCTACCTTATCTTTTCAGGATATAAGACATTTTAACATAAAAAATATATACTTTCATGCAATTTCTGTCACTAACTGTTACTACTATTACACAAAGGGAATATAAATGAAGTAAAAACAGTGCAAATCCTTGTTTACTTAAATTTTAGTTTGATTAGAACTTTATAATACTTATGTTACACCTTTGGCCAGCATTTTGTACATTTCCTCTGTACTGCATGACAATTATGTACAACTTGTCCAAACAGCAAGTATGTACAATTTATCTAATCTCAATAATATATGGGAACCAGTTTGTTAGATCTGGCATCAACCATCCGTATAAATTTTACTTCCCCTCCTTTATTTTCCAGGATTCTCCTCACTGAGATGTGGAAATATCAAGTTGTAAGGAATGATGAATCTAAAAGAGCTTAACTAATTTTACTAACATTAATATTATTAAGATAAAAATTATAATTAATAGGCTATTATTTTTATTTATTTTTTTAAATATAAAATTAGTCTATTAAAACTAATTACCATGTACTTTTGTTTATTATTTTCTCTTTTATTCATATTAAGCACACTTCACAGAGACTTCTATGCTTCATCATAATGTATAAAATTAAAAATATGTATGATTAAAAGCAAATGTTGTAAGGATTTTGAAGATGTTGAAAATTTATACCATTCTTATTAAAGGTACATTTACCATCTGTCACTAATATTATTATATATTCAGATGTTTCTAAAATGGTGGACTGGCTATACCTTTTTGGATTCTACTTGAAAAACTAAACAAAAAATATCCTTAGGGAAAATGGTGATTTCTCCTTTGTTCTCCTCCTGTACGCCATTTTATTATTTTTATATAAAAATTTATATCTCAAGTTCAGATGTACAAATCACATTAATATTTGGTTAGCATCTTGGTAATAGAGTTTTAAAATTAGCAAAAAATCAGGACTCAAATACCTTTGCAAATTACAAAATGGTGGCCATGTTTATTTTTCAATTCAATATATCTTCTTAAGTATTAGTTTTATCAAAATTTATGGTTTAGCTAAATATTAAGCCTTTTATTTTGAACAAAATGACATTTCATTTCTTAAAATCGGTTAACAAATAGCCGAGTTATGGCAGAAAATTGATGTTACAATTTTATGTCTGTTTTCATGTCCTCCACTTTACATTCAATTCGATTAAATATTATTTTTATTTATTGGTAATTCTAGTATTGTAAATTAGTATCAAAATAACTAATTATTTAGTTATCACAATAAGATTTAATATGTAAATAATAAAGAAATAATTGATATTAATTTTTCACTTATAAATAATAATTTTATAGAGCGAATATTACTGTTGATCATGTTAACAATGTAAAAATGAAGCTTCTTTCAACAGGAATGGTGTTTAAAAAACTATCACAACCAGCGTAACTGGAGCAACAAGAATCCTCATGGTACCTTCCAAAGTAGCCATCAACAAAGATTTTCTCTGAACATATGGTATTTTTAACGACTACCTTTTGGGTCCTGTCACTCTACCAAATTGTTCAAATGGAGAAAATTATCTTGCTCATTTAACCGAAAATCTTCAACAATTTTTGGAAGACCTAGCTCTACAATTAAAAAGAAATATGTGGTTTCACCACGATAGAGCTCCAGCACATTTCAGTCAGTTGGTATCAGATTTCCTGCATGAAACTTCCCATGAAAAATGGATGGGCCACAGAGGGCCAGTGTCCTGGCCTACCCGCCCAATCAACTAACTTAAACCTTCTTGACTTCTATCTGTGGGGCCATTTGAAACATATTATTGTTTATTCAACTCAACATTGAAGATCTTCAACAGAGAATCCAAAATGAATTTCAAGAAATTAGGAATACTCCTGGAATTTTTGAACAGTTAAGACAATTTCTCAGAAAAAGACTGGAGACTTGTGTAATTTCTAATGGTGAACACTATGAACATCTCTAATAACTTTTAACTGTTTAAGTACACCTAATGTTCTACAATAATTAACGTAAGATTATCACAGGTAGTTGTTTTATTTTTTTAATTATTAGGTCTATTATTGTGAAAAAATTATTACTTAATTTGATTCTAATTTACAATACTAGAATTAACAACGAATAAAAGCAATTAATGTTTAATCGAATTGAATGTTAAATGGAGGACATGAAAACAAACACAAATTACAATATCAATTTGTTCAAAATAAAAGGCTTAATATTTTAGCAAATAACATAAATTTTGATAAAATTAATATTTACAGAAATATAGCGGATTGAAAAATAAATATTGCCGCCATTTTGTAATTTGCAAAGGTATTTGAGTCCTGATTTTTTGCTAATTTTAAAACTTTATTACCACGACACGCTTACCAAATATTAATGTGATTCGTATATCCGAACTTGTTATAAATTTTTATATAAAAATAACAAAATGACGGTCAGGGGGAGAGCAAAGGAGAAATCACCATTTTTCCTACAGTATTTTTTGTTTAGTTTTACAAGTAGAACCCAAAAAGGTATAGCCAGCCCAACATTTTAGAAACACTCTGTATATTTTTTTAATTATTTTTTTTATAAATACTTCTTTAAAAATTGTTTTTAAATGAATGTAATAAATTGATTATTTTTAAGTTATGCTATAATACATTTTTATGTTACATTATTTCATATCAATTACCAAAATGGTAACAGCACTGTATATTTTAATTTTTCATGATATGTTTTTAAAGTAACAGATATCATTTTATATATACTGCTCAACAGATAATAAAAACGAAAAGTATAAGTAAGAAGTACATGATGATAAGTTTCTATAAATAATTATATTCTACTGTTATGATCCAATTCACTAGACTATTTATTAATTGATCAATACTAGAAGCATTTTTAAAAATAAAACCAGTTGGTTTATATTGAGAGAAAACGACATTACACTGAAGGCAAAAGCATTAAATAATTTTAAGGAAGCAGGAGTTGTTCAAATAAATGGCAGTATATGGTAATTAAAATTTTATCTTTATAAAAATTTACATTTTCACACAGATATGACTATAGAACTGCATAATCCACAATAAAGTACTACACATCTGTTATACAATCAATGTATTAAACTATAAACATCAATAACCCCTCTAAAGTTTAGTGAAAGACTTATTACACTTAAAACTTGGCCATGCGGTAGGATTGTAATTAACATATATTTAAATAAAGAAAATTATTATCAAAAATAATTTCCACTGAAAGCTTACATGTAATTAATTTTACACACAACTTGTAAATAACATACTGTATATTCAATTATTAGGTCAAAATACACAGCCAAATGAAAATACTACAGCAAAGCATTAAAAGAAAAAATAAGTAAATGAAACAAAACAAAATAATAAAATAAAAACAACCAATGATAACTACATACTTGATAAGTTTGGTAGGGAATTTTTTCATAACGTGGGTCTTCTTGAACAAGACGGATCGTCTATTAAACAAAACAAAACAAAAATAAAAATATGAAAAAACATGCACTAAAGCAGTAAAAATAAACAAACAAGCATCTATTCATGTAAAAAAATGTACACTATAGGTAATAGTACTTTAAAAGATTAAGAGATTATCCTTAATGAAGAAAATATAAAACATAATTTAATTATCTTTAACTAATATCTAAAACTACTAAAAATTGACCCTAATGTTAATGTAATTTGTTTTGTCGTATATTTTCACAAAACATAATGTATAGCAACGTAAGGTACCTGCCAGTGCAGCATAATATAAACACTTTTTTCTTTTTTTTCTTTATGCAGTTTCTTGTAGTAAAGCTGTTATTGCATAATACCAGGCACAAACAGAACCACTGAACAAACAGTTACGTTGCTTGAATATCTTGTTGTTCATTGATTTTTCCTAATATATATATATATATATATATATATATTTATTTTAGTTACTTTTGATTACATTAGGGTAATGTAAAGATTTTTAAATGAAATAGATCAGATTTATAACATACAATCTAAAATACCCAGAGTAAATAAAAACTGTTTTCCATTTATGAAGCCTTACCATCTATCTACAAAAAAAATGCAAGAACTATCACAAAACTTATTAGTACACTTAAAATTTGTAACTATTAACCTTTTCGGGACTGGTGTTGCGCTTATGCAGTAAACTATCCACACAAGACTTCAGTCGCATAAACTCATCTTAGAACATCATTTATGTACTATCATTTTGTTAAGGTAACTAATATAATTCTTTCACCAATATGTACTGAACTTTATTGGCTTAAAATAAACTATTTGCACTATCGATAGGTTGAAACTAACAGCTAGAAAATGGAGAGAATAAAATCATGTTACCAGTGTTCTGAAACTAGGTTCTGTAAGTCTTGTCGAACTCTGTTAGTAAACATGGCCGATTTATTGCATTCCTGTCCAGGATTGATTTCTTCATGCTAAAGATCTAATAATGCCCGAAATTATTGAACATATAGTAAATGAAACAAGCACATACTAAACTCAAGCCTCTGAACAAACCGATCTTCCTCATTCAAATTTACAATGATGGAAACCAATCGACATATATGAACTATATACATTTTTTTAGTTTGGCCATGCTTATGCCAAGAAATTAGAAAAATTCTATAAAAAAGTACTAGTCAACAGAAAGGCTATTACATTCCCCAATACTTTCTGAAATGATGGCTAGAGACAGCTATTTGAATATTCTTAGTATGCTTCATTTTGCCGATAATAAAGGTCAACCAGCCAGCTTCCATCTTTTCAAAATTCAAGAATTATTAGACAAATTGAAAAAAAATTTCAATGTGTTTTATCCTTTTCAAAATATAGTAATTGACAATTCCTTACTTTTTTTTTTTTAAAAGGAAGAGTTAATTTTGTTTATGTTTATAATAAAAATTGTGTTTTAAGATTTGTTTACAAAAAAAAAATCTTAAATTCTAACGAATTACAATAATATTCATTCCTAGTGAATTTGAAGTGATAAATCATACAGAGAATGAATACATTAAGATAAGTAACTTTAATAAAATAACCTGGTCTGAGCATCAACTAGGATTTACAGTATGTTAGTCCTGAAAAGCTTAGGTTAGAAACCTGCAGCCATGGATCCTTAACAGATAATCTAATTAAAAATAAAATTCAGCCACCTAAACATAAAAATAAAAATGAAAAAATTTACCTGTACTGTATAAAAATAGATTTGGGATATTGTTGAAAAATACAGATACATATATCTAGCATAAAAAAAATCAAGAAACAAATCTAAATCCAAGAACACCAAATTGAGAATATATTAAGAGAGTTTCAATAACATGCAATGCCATCACAAAATAATGTAATAAAAAATAAATGGATGATACAAATCATACTTTCTACAAAAGTTTTGCTGAACACTCCAAGATATCAAAATTATCTATAAACTGCCAAAATTAAATAAATAATCCACTTTATAAAAGACAACCTGTAAATATTTTACAATATATCTCAAAAATAAGTAAAGTATACAACAAAAATTCTCTATCTACAGTACAATTAAAAAAAAGAAAAAATGCTACCAAGCACAAAGGAAGTCTGATGTCTTAATTAATGTTACATAACTAATTACAAAGATACAGTTTTAATTAGTCTGTTTTTTTTGTTCTTTTTTTTAAATTACAGCTTTCATTAGCTGAATTTCATAATTAATAAGAAACAACCTGGTGAGAGAATTGTATTACCTATTTAAGAATAAATTTAAACAAAAAAATCAACTTCAAAAAATTAATGGATAATTTGGACAGTATATAAGATTGCTTGATAGAATGACAAACTGATATTGATTAAGAATATGCACATCTTGGTAAAAGACAGTACCATAAATTAAAAAATTTTCAAGAAACAGACTGTATGTAAATATTAATTTTAGAAGTATCCTGACTATTACACACAGTAAAATTGTGCCTACTCAAAATATTAATTACATAAAATTACGTACATATTAAGGAAACTTGGTTTAGTAGTACTTTAATTAAAACTTATTTAACTGATTTTTTTCAAAGAGATGCCATTTCTTTATGCTTTAATGAATAAACTATCCAAATTATTAATCCACAGAAATACTACAGAAAGGTTCAGAGAAAATTTCAAGAATAGGCCTAATGAAAATGATTCCAGTATGAAAATAAATGTGAAAACACACTCCTAAATATAACGTATACTTCAGGCAGACCATACTTTTCAGATGTTTAGGAAATAAATTATTAAAAAAAAAATTTTACCTGGAGACGTAAAAAAATATGTTAAAAATCTGAATTTACACTACAAGATTACATATAATTTATAAATTTAAATACATTCATTTTCAAAAGGAAAATATCTTCTGCAGGCTGAAATCAATGCATAACAAACAGTCCACTATATCATTTAAAACTGTTCCTGTAACCTTAAATTATTAAAACGTTCTTTTGATAAATTTAAGATTGATTGTGTTCAGTTGATCCATTCAATTAATTCTATATCAAAAAAAGCAAAGCATAATATCAAATGGACATAAAAAAGAGGATGTGTATTAAAACCACACAACCACATCTTGCTGCAAATAACTCCCAAATTATGTCAAACATGTAGGACATTTCAGTACATGACTTCATCACACAATTAGTAAAAGTAAACTTCATAAGGAATTATTAGTGTAACCCAAGTTTCATTTGGACTCAGCCCATTTACACTTTAGTATCTTCACGAGAAAGAAGTTACATTAATTTCAAAATCAGAAATATGAATATTTGAGTATAAATGTATGATCAATAAATATTTTATTAGAATGCATCCTAAAAGGAAAATTAATTAATTAATTAAAACTGCACCCTCTTGTTAAGAATGTTTAAAAAAATGTATTTTTCTGTAGTGTTATGGTAATGTGTACTACTTCATCAGCAACAATAATACACAATTATTTAAAAATATTAGTAATCATTAAATTAAATTAATTATTAATATTAATAATTACAAATTAGAAAGCCCAATAATGTTCTTGAGTAGAAAACAACTGTTAATAGTAGATAAAAAGGGGGGGAAATATATATATATATAAGTGGCTATTAAGTATTGTATAGTATGGAAGTGATTTAACAAAAAATATAAGTCTTCATTTACATTTTTAATACATTATTATAATATATTCATAAATATAAGATTTGTTTTTTTAATCATAAATAAAATTAACAGCAGATAAGTATTATTAAGTAGGTCCTGAACAAGAAAGCAAAGTTACCACAATCAGACAGAGACCCTTGGTGGGTTGATTGGCCCCTTTGCTTATTTTTTTATTCCTTGCTCCTTGAGCAAATCTCATGCAAGTTGGTTTAGCCATCCTGATTCCATTTGTGCAACCCTCTTGGGGTTGCACAAAAAGCCAAAGTAGCGAGTGACTCTTGCTTATGGGTAAAGCTAGGTCCCCTATTCCTATTCCCAATCAGTCCAAGTAGTAAAAAATTTACTTACTCCTCAAAATAAATTACATCATGAAAATGGATGTGTATTAGCACATGACTAAGTAGCCTCTTAAAATAGTATTACAGGCAGAATTATCATTGTTAGTTTAACATACTGTGTGGACCACAAATTACTGGAAGGCATTAATGCTTTATTACAAGATGAAAAAAATTAATGGGAGGTCATAAATTTTACTATAAGTAAAAACAAAAGAATGTCCCATTTTTATTTTTCTAAGAAGAAATTGTAATGAAACGTATCCTCTGATAATGGGAAAGAAACAAAACAACTTTTAAAGAATTTTAAAACTGACAATGTAAAAAAACAAACTTTATACATCTTTAGACAAATTTTTTGTAATATGAAAATTATTAAATTTCTATATTTTTCCTGAATACAAGGTAAATAGTTTTATACCATATTTTAAACTTCAGTAAAACCTGAGTTAACTTAATTTTATAAGAACATATAAAATAGGGAGAAAAGAGGGAATTTAAAATAAAAACTGATTTCATTCTAAGTAAATGATCTTGTAATGTAGTATAAAAATGAATCAGGAGGCCAAGTCATGTAACCATAAAAACTAAAATTTAACAAACCACATTATGCTCACATATATTTGTATCTTTTTAAATAAAAATATTTTTATTACACCACTTACACAAAATCTAATAAGCTTATTGGACAAAAACATTTAAAAATTTAGTACTGTATTTTAAGAGCAATTTTCATTCCATATTTAAAATAAAGAACAAATTTAAAATGAAAAATTGTGAAAATTGTAAAAACAATTTTATAACAGAAGTTCATTTTTTTACTACTTAAAAGTTGCTGGGTAAGTAAAATTTTAATTAACCTTAGTAAATATTTACTACTGTTTATTATGCGACTTGGTCTTCATTTAAAAAAAAAAAAAAAAAACAGATTAAATTACTCGAACTACCCTAAATTCAGCCTCCATTCACATACATGTTGTGTATGATATTAAACAAGTCTGAATTATTTTTTCTACAGAACATTCTTAAAAAACTAATATGTTGGATTATCCTGAACTATAGGATTTTGCTTGCTTCTATTGTAGCATCACTGTTATGGTCATCATCATAACCACTACAATGATACTGAAGGAGACAATGACTATGACTGTCGCTTTTGTCTTTGCAATTTTGGTCTGCACAATGGTCAATTAGATATTATTTGTTTTTAGATGTTTTCACAGGACATAATGAATAATCTTTCTATTGTAGTTAAAATAAGAAATTTAAATTATTTTGGTTGCTTCTTGTCAAAATCATTTATAAACAAACAAGTATAATTAGACATCAATTGTATGAATTCAAAATGAAAATCTGTGTAATATAAAGAACCTAAATTAATCAGTTAAAATTTGACTAATTCAAATCAAGACATGACAAATTCCTACTTCATACTGTATTATTTATATTCCAGGAAAATTAACATTAGAACAAATTTTTTTCTGGTCCTCACACCATTACATAGAAATAATGTACACACAATAGACAAAAAATTTGTCTATTAAGATAGAGGATTTCTTTTGTTTTACAGAAAAACATCTTCAATGGAATTCTAGGACCTGAAGAATACTTTGCTGTAGGTAAAATTTTGCTAATTTCAAGTTCTGTTGTAAACATTATTAGTTTATGTGATTTGACCACAATTTTTATAAAACCAAGAAACAAATGCACAAGTGTATCACCAAAACAGTATGCTGTCAGTCCTTTCAATTTATACAACACCTGCTTTAAGCTTAACAAAATCACATTTACCATATATTCTTAACAATCTATAAATGTAGTAGTTTTCTTGTTATACTAATTTAAAAAAACAATACACAAAAAACAATATAAATTTAAACGTTTTCTTCATTTTAATTTTATATTTGCATTTTCTTTATATTATTAGCTTTTGTGCTATAATAAATTTAATTTATAATTTGAAATTTCCACATATGTATAAAATTAAATACAGTGAAAATTGGAGAGTACAGTTTATAACAAGAAGTCCATCATAACAATAGCTATTCCGTGTAGTTACTTTATGTATTATAAATTGGATTAGTGATATTAAGTAACAACGAGGTATATCTCTAAAGTAAAGACTGCTAAGAAATTTCTGTCCTTAAAGTTGACGAACCTATGTTGTTCATGGCTGCACTAGTAATGTACACACTGCATTGTTTGTAAGTTGTTATGTTGTATTATCTTTGATTATGTGCGAGTTATTACATTATAAAATGAATAGGAAAATTGATGTTGCCGCCGACTGTCAAATAAGTGGGAGTCATAAGTTTATTTGGATGCAAACTGATGGTCACAGTCTTTTGGAATCAGTTTGGCATACTGTTGATTGATTTCACACCATGTGGAACGACTATAAATGCAGAAGCCTACTATGAAAATCTATGCAAGGTACGGCACGCCATTCAAAATCGGCGACATGGACAGCTGAATGGCGTCGTCCTGCTGCAAAATAATGTATGTCCACATGTTGCAAGTCCGACACATGATTTACTGAGAACATTTAAATGAGAAATTTACGATCACCCACCATATAATCTGGACTTAGTTCCTTCTGATTACCATTTGTTTGGAAAATCGAAAAAATTTTTCAGTGGTAAGCAATTCACAGGTGATGAACATAAAGATGCTGTTAATCAGTGGCTAAATTCGAATCAGATGCAGAAGAATACAACGAGGGTATATTGAAGTTAGTGTATCATTACAATAAATGTCTTAATTGACATGTTGATTTTATAGACAAATAGTGGTATTTATTATAAGAGAAATAAAAACTATTTATAAAGTTTTCAGAATAATTTTTTTTACAATGAAACGGTCTTTCACTTTAGAGATAACCTCTCGTAGACAAACTAATACAAGGAAACTGGGAGATTTAAATAAGAAGCTAAGCTCTAATGATGAACAGAGGTATATTATATATCTATATCAAAGTTTTAACCATCACATGAATACAAACAAAGCTAAATATAAAATATTACCATAAGAAGTATAAAGAAACAAACATTTTTTACAAAATAAAACATTGACCCTTTTAAGTGCCAACTACTATATACTCATTTTCTGCCAGCAATAGATAACAAGCAAAATACAGATAAACTTTGCAGCATTGTTCATCGCACTATACCAAACTGAATAACAATGCAAAATGGTTTTAATAATGTTATTCTTGACATACAAGAAATCAAGTGAGTTTTTACCGTTCACTAGCTTTTCAATGTTTACAAACAGTAAACATAGTTTCATATACTGAATCACTTGTTAATAAAACAAGAAAATACCTTGAACAATATTTATACTCCTATTCTCAACTACAAGCTTGCCCAAACACAGTCACTTTTTTATGATCATAAATGGATTTTGTAACATAGAAAAAATGCCAGAATTCAAATCCAGAACTTTTGGATAAAAGGTGAACAGCTACCACTTTGTTGGCATATTGAATTGTTTTTATTATGGTTCTACTAATTCATAGTTCCAAAACCAAATTTTTCAATTTGGCTCCAATTTTGAAGCTGAATGCAATGTTAAACAATTAAAAAGGGTTAGGGAAGTAAATCAATACCACTTTTAAATTACCATTTAAAAGTGTAACCCTGCTCAGAAATTAACAGTGGGATATAAAAACCAACAAGTAGAAGTTATAAATATACAACGATCACGGGAATTGTTAAAAACAATCACTGTCTTTGGGATTCTTACAAATAACAATAAAGTTAAGTTTATGAAGTCCAATAGATAGAACAGAATTTCATTTTATACATTTTTAACATTACTTGTTTTTAATTTTTTTACTTCTAAATAATAGTACTAAAAACATTATACATTATAACAAGAGAAAAAACAAAGTAGCATTTGACTTGAAATGTAGTAATTTAGTTAAGAAATAGTGATAAAACAAGAGAATGTGACCTGACCAAAGCTGGAAATAAATATATTTTACTACGGACACCATTAAAAATAAATAAATAAAACAATGCAGGATATGATTAAGCTTCCTACAATAACCAATCACTTTATAGTATCATTATTAGATTTTAAAAAATATTATTAAAACATACCACGACACCATGATTAATTTGTTCTCTAAGAAGTCTTTCTTCAGACAATGAATATCTAGCATCATGGGTTACAGCATCAACTGGGCCTTTTTCTATCTGATGTTTTATTGCTTTATAAAGAAGAAATAATGATGATCCTGCATAATCTTTCAGGTACTTATACATACATAATGCCATCCAATTAGTTAACATTTTTTCCACAACCGACTCTGTGCGTCTTAACATAAGTTGAGGATGTTTTGTGCCAACAGATTTTTCAATTAGTCTTAATAACAAATTGCGCAGTATATCGGTTGCATATTCCATTTTACTCATAAGTACTACCATTAATAAAGATGCTACATTAACCCTGAAAAAAAATTAAGAACCATGTATGATATTACAGCAAAAATAATGAAATTTTAAAAATAAATAAATTGAATAACACCTAACTACAGAGCAATCTCGTTTATAAAACTTTCAAAGGGTTGTGGAAAAAGACTAGTAAGTCAGGTACTTTACATATAACATGCGTAGACTTAAGAGCACAAACATTTTTAACTGTTAAAAAACACCATAAAAACTGTTAACAGCAATAAATATGACAGTAAAGGACTATATTTTAATCTTAGATACTATGTAAAGACACATAATATTAATTTTTATTTGTTTATTTTAAAAAATCAATTATGAAAAACATATTGCAATGCTGTCTGCAGTAGAATTAGTCAAATGTATTAAACAAACTATTGTTTAACAATTAAATGGGAGAGTAAAATTATTACCTATACCACAAATGATAATTCCAAAAAGTACAGTTAGCAATCGTCAACAATAATACTGTGTATGTTCACACTCTTACCTTAGCTTAGCAACCCTTACATTTTAGTGGAAAAAAAAAAAATCACTACATATTTAGTTGCGTTTTCTTTTCTTCTGAATTTCCAGCCAGCCATTTGACATGGTAGAATTCTTAATAGTTATCTGTTACGTCTGATCATCAAGAATGTTCTATGCCCTAGCTTATCTACACCAATCAAAACTTTTTTCAACTGGTTTGTATATGATTGTTTCTGCACATTTATTACTGCAACTTTAACCACACTCTCTGGATGTTTTTTATTAAACTACTTTTAAAGTAGAACAGTAGGTTCATTTCTTTAAAAATCTGAACTTTCATTATATTCAGATTACTTACAAAATCAGGAACATCATAATTACTTCAGCCATTGTAACCAGTCTCACAAGTAACATCAAGGAACGGCCATAATATTTTGAATGGAACAAACATCAGGGGTATGGAGCAGCACTGCATACAATCAGTCCTAATGGTAGTTTAGGGTATGCCCTCAAGGTAGTACACTTACGTGGAAGGGAGGAAGTAATCTTGTAAACCAACACAGGAGAAGTGTCTATATTGGGGGTAACTCCCTGTATTTCATAAAAAGAAAACTTAATTCTACAGGAAACATTACAGAAGTGGAAGATTCATAAAAATCAGTAAGAAGAAATGATATTTGATCATTATACATAAATTGCTAATATCAATAAACATAAATAAGACTATCAAAATTTCAGATATCAAATATTTGATGACTGTTGTTAAACTCTTAAAACACTTTTGTTATGACTGCCTCTGCACATTAGAATAACACTTTTATTCGGCTTGTTGTAGCAGTTCAATATTTAGACAAATTACCAAACAAACAGATCACAGGTCAAACAAATGATTCTTAATATTTTATCTGTATGCTAGATTGTAGAAGTTGTCATATAAGATAAGACCTAATGATAAGTTGTACAAACTGATTTAAAAAAATACATTCTTGTTATGGAGAAATCACCGGACCGAAAAAACTCATTATGTCAATGAGTGTATCTTATAAATAATTAATAATTTAAAAGATTTTTATTATATTTTCAACAAACAAGTTACATAAAATATTAATCTTAAAAAGAACCATACAGACAATTTATATCAACAACTATTTGTAACATTTAATATGTTGGAAATTAATTTTCACCAAAATACATATTATAAACTCATGCTTAACCAGGTTACCAACAAAATTCTGTATTATATGAGGTGGATGATTAAGTATAAATAAATTAGTACAAAATTTGGTACTATAAGCGTGAAATCAGTAACAGCAGTTACAGATTTGGAACATACTAACAAATTTAATAGTCCATATAACCAATACAAGTCTGGAGATCCAAACATCAGAAACCAAATTGGTTTTTTCCTCCTCTTTTTTATAATAAATGTTCTATTTAATCTTGCATGACATACTTACATTAAGTTTACATGTACACTAAAATTAAACAAAACTGTAACACTACATGGATTATTACTATAGTCAGGTCTTATGATAGCATAAAAATATCAATAACACATTCTGATTTATCATAAGATAAATAAGCACTGAAAAAAAAATACTCACTTATCCCGAATATTAAATGTCTTTTGAGCTTCAAGAGTTTCAATAAATATTAGAATAAAATTTTTATTATCAATTAATTGTTCAAACTGCAGCATAGCAGCATCATAATTTGTAGGTGGTCCATTTATTCGAACCTGTAATTTAAAAAATAATAAATGATTAAATGAAGTTCAAAAAAAGATTTCATTTTATTTTTAATTTCTTATATACAGCACAGAATTTCTATTATAAATGTACTAATTAAAATGGAAAATAAATAAATAACTGAAACAAAAATTTTAACTTCTTTGGTTGAGAGCAAAGTTATAAATGACTATTAAGTACATAATTAATAACATAAATACCCTTAACATCATTGTATTTTAATGGTAGATGACAATAAAATTTTAGAGTATAAAACTATGTACAAAAACAATTACATAAAAGAAATACATTAATTTCTTTAAAAATTTCAGTTTGTGTGCTAACAGCTAGACATCTTCAAACAATTAACTTTTTTCTTCATAACCAAATTCAATCTTAATATTTCAACAATATTATTAAGGGTTTTTAAACAAGATAACTAATACCATTATAAGTGGAATAATGCCACTGCAAACAAGTTTTACCACTGATAAAATCAAACAAATAATATTATTCAGTTTAATGGCCTCTAAAGCTTTAGAATAGTAGCTGTAGTTTAATTACAAGTTATTGTTTGGCACAATGGAGTTTTTATAGCATTAAATTCTTTTTTAATGATCATAAAGTTATCTTCAATAATGAAAACTAGCATAAATTATCTGAATCACAAAGTTTACATGTAGCAAAACATAACTTTCAGAAGAAAAAATAACTGAAACTCATCATCTGCTAACTGTAAATGAGAATAAAGATATATTTCTATTATAAAAACCGTTTTATTATTCTCCATTTTATAATACTACCAACCAGTCTGATGCAAATCTAATAAAAATTAGTTACAAAACTAATTTATTTTATGACCTAACTACTTTTAAGAACAGAGAAACTTCTCTGTCTAAAGTGAAATCTTGAAATATACATTAAAAATTGCCATTAAGAGAACTTGTTGTTAAATGGCATTTTGTACCATCGATTGAGTTCAAGAATTGAATTCTACAAACTCACTAGGAATGTTGGATACATTCCTTAACTCATGGAATGAAAACATGTTTTAATATAATGAAATCAATATAAATTGTATTAAAAAATCTCTGCACTTTCTTATACTGATTATTAAATACACTACTTCATCATCTTTCAAGTTTTTTTTTCTAATAGCAAATATTTCAAGGCTTTTTAATAACTTCTATCTGTGTACATCAGCACTTGACTCTTCTTCTATCTTGGCTGAATTCATAGTCATTATCACCTAACATCATCATTACCTGTCATTAACATATGATTCTTTAACACCTTATGCTACTGCCTGTAAAATCTTAGACAATATAATAAACTGTATCTCAGGCAGCAGATTGTTCCACAAATGCTAAAATTTTTAGGGAACACAATCTTTAAATAAAAGTATATAAAGAATGAAATTCTAATGTTTAATTGCATTAAATAACTGGTTCCCATAGATTATTGTTAGCTAAATATAGTAGGTGCCGTTTTTATTAGTAGGCTGAATAACTGCATACTGCTATGCCAAACTATCTGCACGCATGGCTAGGCTGGATGACTGATGGGCGGGCAGCCAAAAACATCGTGTTGACTGTCTGTCAGCTGACACTTTCACAGTGTCTCATTCAAATCATATAACCAATGACTCACCACAATTAATGTATTATTATGTCTATCGTATAATTATTATTACATCATCATATTTAGACAAATATTTATCTAATGATTTGCTGATGAGATGACTAATGTCAATACACAGTAGCAATGACTAATTTTTGTAGTTTGGCAACTAATGTTATAATTAATTTTTAAACAACCCTTCCCCAAATACCCCTTTGTAAAACTACAAAGATATTGCATAAATTAACAGTCTCCAAACCAGCACTGCAAAGTTATGTATGATAATAAGATTTTTATACAGCCACCTTCCTGTAATAAATTAAATAAAGTTTGTGATAGTGATTTTATGCTTACAAACAATTTTATGATAATTTTGTTGGTGGAGTATTCCATTTTAAATCAACAAATTTTCAAAACTTTTATTGCATCTTTATTTTTTATTTTGATGATATTTTGTATAAAACTACCCATCTTGAAGTGGCCAAAAAGTACTTTTTTATACATTTGAAAAAATATTTTCTCGAGTAATAGACTATTTTCCAACTTGCTAACTGGTAAAAACCACCATTTTTGTCACTTTTTCCATGAGCTGTAGCATTGTTATTTTACATCACACAGAGGTCAAAAAGGGCTTTTTGGAAAGAGTAAAGATGTTACTTCATCTTAGTGTACTCAAAACTCATTTTGTTACATAACCAAATCTTGTAATGTTTACTGAAGTTACATTTACAAATTGTTTTTTTTTTTAATTTTGGGCCCAAAATAAATAATGAAGGGCTTAGGGTTACAGCCTTTCTTTACCTTCTAACTCTTAGGTACTAGTAGTACTTATAAGACTGTTACCGAGTGTCGTTCATTAAAAAAATGGCCGCCAAATCGTAAGATTTTGAAAATGTCTCATTTTTTAGAGCTCAAAAACCATATGTAGGGCAGGTGGTAAAAATCTAAAATTTTTACATCAGTAAGTACTTTTTATGTGCTTTAAAACCATATAAAATTCATTTTGTTACTCAAAGGGGTTGATGAGTAATGAAGCCATTAAAACCACTTAAAACACTGTTCCTTCTAACCGTGAACAATGTATCAAAAAAATTCACAGCATGTATTTTTTCAGATAATAATGTAGGCTACTATACAAAATATTTTGATATGTCAATGATGAAATAGCTTATATAGCTTATATTCTAGATAGTTTGTTACTTAAAGTATGGCTCATATACACAAGCTCAAGTTTAAAGACGAAAGTGAACAGATATGCATGGACATGGATATTTGCATCCTGAATGTAAACACTGTAGCAGGCTCAGTTACTGTTTTCATTTCAATGTGATATGTTGTATTGTTGCTAGTGTTAATACTGTGGTTAGGTAAAATACACTTGTTTAGTAATTTTATTAGCAGTGAACTTATGTTTTATGCAATATCTTTTATTTTTAATTTTATTAATTAGAGAAATTTTTATTTTAATTGTAGAGAAACTGGGATAAGACAAAGTGAGGTACAATTGGTAGTTTCATAATTTATACTAACTGTATTGTTATTGTAAGAACCCTTGTATTTTATAAAAACACATTATGGAGTGTTCAATTGGCATTCACACTGAAATAGTATGTCACAAATTGACTTACAATAGATCTTCAGTATTGCACAATATTTTAGAGTTTACTGAAAAGCAAATAGCATTGATATATTTAAGAAGTAGATGTACTGAAAAAAAAAATATCTGTACTTTTCATAAAATCGAATATTTAGATAAATATTTTCATATTAATGGGAAAAGTTGCTCTGACCCATTTAGCTTTCACACTAAACCGGTTAAGAAATCTCTTCAAGAAATATCTTTGACACTTTCAACAAGCAATCCAAATTTAAAATTAATTCCAGGCAGAGCACTGTGTACAAAATGCTTAAACAAAATACAAAAACAAAAAGATGATACAGAAAGTGAACCAGAATGTCAAGATATATTTGAGCCTCAATGTGTTATAGTCAAGTCTGTGAATAAAGCTTGTTCAGCACTTGGCATTTCCCCTGTTAAGGTTCAAAAATTATCAGGCAGTGCAAAGGAACAAATTTAAAAAAATAAAGTTACAAAAATAGCTGAGTCAGTTACCAGTAAATTAAAAAATTCCTTTGATTTAAATATTTCTACAGAAAAAACAGTTTAGTACCACAAAATTATGCTGATTTAGGTAGGGAATATGAAGAATTAATCATTAAAATAAGGATAAAATGAAAACAGTTACAACAACCCAGGAAAAAATTAATATTTTAAGTTTATTACCAAGCAGCTGGAACATTCAAAAAATTCAAAATGAGTTTAGTGATAGTCAGTATTTGGCCAATCAATCCAAACAATTAGTTACAACAAGTGGAATTTTGCCACAAATCGACAAAAAGAAACCCAGTTACGTAGTTGATGAAAATGTAATTAAATGTGTCCAAGATTTTTACCAGAATGACAAACACAGCCGAATGATGCCTGGCAAGGATTGTGTCTCTGTAAGGCAAGCTGAATGGAAGAAAATTAATATTCAAAATAGGCTTATCTTATGTAACTTAAAAGACTTGTACACAGCCTTCAAAGAAAAACATAATTTAAAAATTAGTTTTTTAAAATTTTCTGATTTAAGACCTAAATTTTGTGTTCTGGCTAGTGGGTCAGATACTCACTCTGTTTGTGCATGCATGTGCATGTGTGCGCGCACATGTATGTGTATGTACCGACCAAAATGAAAAACTAATGTTATCTGCTATAAAAATGAAATTTGATTATAAAATTCTCCTATCAACCATGGAATGTGATATAGAAAATGAAACATGCATGCTGTCACAAAGTGAAAAATGTCCAGGCATTAATGAAATATTCAGATTACAGCAAGAGAGCTGGGATGATTTTGATTCTGAAATTATCTTCAAACAGTGGGTTTCTGTTGACCGTTGTGAACTAACTACTCAAATCCTTCCATTTCAAGAGTACTTAGATAAAGTTACTGAAAATCTAAATAATCAAAAAAGGCATCATTTTGTTGCAAAGAAACAAGCTAATTTCCTAAACATTAAAAAGGAAAACCTGTTGGAGGGTGAATGTATTGTAATGGGAGACTTTCTCTCAAAATTTTCCTTTTGTGATACAGGATGAGTCCAGTCATATCAATGGTCAAAAACTTATGCCACAGTACATCCATTTCTCATATATTAAAAAAAGAATGAAAATTACAAAGCCTGTGTGATTACTTGAAGCACAATACTACATTGTTCTTCTGCTTCCAAAAGCAAGTTATAAATAAGGTAAAAACACTGTTACCACAAGTTAAACATTTTTTTATTTTTCTGATGACTCCTCAGCCATAAAAACAAAAAAAAAAGATTCATAAATTTGTGCTACCATCAAAATTTCGAAATTGCAGCTGAATGGCATTTTTTGCCTCATAACATGGAAAAGGACCATCTAATTGTATTGGTGGAACTGTAAAAAGGACTGTGACTAAAGCAAGCCTTCAAAGGACAGTCGACAATCAAATTGTTATACCTTCTGAAATGAAGAATTATTGCAAAGACAATATTAAAAATATTACATTTATTGTCTGCTTTAATAAAGATGTTAAAGAGATTTAAGAATACCTCAGTTCTCGTTATCAGGTAATCAACATAGTCCCAGAAAAAAGAACCTCACAGAAACAAGAACAGTTATCTTCCAACAAATCAGAAATGTACTCTGAAAGTCCAGGCGACCTCTGAACTAGAAACATTTACGTTAGTACTGTTACATAAGGACATTAGTGTTTCTGACTGCTTTATTGATTTATTAAAGCCAAAATGTAAAAATTATGTCTGCTGCCTATATGATGGTAAGTGGTGGTTAGACAAAGTCATTGAAGTCAAAATAATGAAAATGAAGAATATCGAATACACTTTTCCATCCAAGGTCCTGGTACTTCATTCAAGAAATCATCTAGAGATAATCAAACATGGGTTCAACTGGAAAATACTTTAAAAATTCTCATGCCTTCAGGGCTTTTTCTATCAACTACTGGAAGAGGAAGCAACATTACACCAAAGATGAATGAGAACTTATCAGTTCTACTCAATAAAAAAATGGCAGGAGCACTAAGTTATGTTACTAAAGGTAGTTATCAAAACGTGCAATATTTATTCATAACTTCCATTAGCAGGAGTAAAATAAAGTAAAAGTGAATTGAACAACTTGTTAATGTATTTGAATTGTTTATCATTTTGTAATTATTATCATTCTGTAATTGACTATTTATCATTTTATAATTGACTATTTATTAATTATCAATTTATTCATTCTAATGAGTTTAGTTGTAATTTTTATAATCTGAAAAAAATACATAACATTAGTATTTTTGAATACATTGTTTATGATTAGAAGAAATAGTGTTTTTAGTGGTTTTGTTGGCTTCATTACTTGTCAACCCCTTTGAGTAACAAAATAAATTTTATATGGTTTTAAAGTACAAAAAAATTACTTACTGCTGTAAACATCTCAAATTTTTACCACCTGTCCTACATGTGGTTTTTGGGCCCCAAAAATTGAGACATTTTCAAAATCTTACGATTTGGCGGCCATTTTTTTAATGACTAGCTAAGAGTTTTTTAAGTACTACTAGTACCTAAGAGTTAAGAGGTAAAAAAACAGGCCTGTTACCCTAAGCCCTTCATTATTTATTTTGGGCTCAAAATTTGAAAAAACAACAATCTGTAAATGTAACTTCAGTAAACATTACAAGATTTGGTTATGTAACAAAATGAATTTTGAGTACACTATGATGAAGTTCCATCTTAACTCTTTCCAAAAAGCCCTTTTTGATCTCTGTACAATGTTAAATAAGAATGCTACAGCTATAGAAAAGTGACGAAAATGGCTGTTTTTACGTGTTGGTGAATTAGAAAAGAGTCTATTATCAAGAAAATTTTTTTTTAAATATAAAAAAATATTTTTTGGCCACTACAAGGATGTTAATTATCATATACCAAATACCATAAAAATCAAAAATAGTGATGCACTGATCATCTGTTGAATTAAAATGTAATACCCCTGGTAGTAATTGAATATTTAAAATGTTTGTGTTAGCACAAAGATTTAAAAATGGACAACTGTGTTCAATCGAAAATAAAAGGATGCATAGTCAATGCAGAAAAATTATTTCTAATGTTTGCAGGTTTACGAAGGAAGAAGCAGATAACAAGTCTGTGACAATTCTTTAATCAAAAGCTAATGGAAGAACTGCTGCAGCATGTGGTGTGTCTGAGGATGTGACAACAATTAATAGCAAACTGAAAAAAATAGCAGATGGTGATGGCAACAAAACATTTTTTAACACCAGGCAAACGACTAACTTCTAAAAGCCATATCACAGGACTGGACAACTTCAATAAATGTATGGTAAGAACAGTTTATAATTTTCACCTGTAAAAATATTGCCTTCCTATAGTGAAAATTCTATTACAAGAGCTACAAGAAAGTATTAACTTTCAAGGGCAGAAAAGCAGTTTGAAATATATTCTGAAGAATCTTGGCTTCATATGGAGAAGGACCCAAAATAACAGAAAACTATTAATTGAAACCAGACGTTTGAAAACAAAGAATTTCTTATCTGAGGACAATGAAGCATTTCAGAAATCAAGGACATCCCATAATTTATCTCGATGAATCAAACATTCTTAGCAGTCACCTTAAAAATCAATTATGGTCAAACAATTCCAACAATGGTGTCCGACTTCCAATCTTTAAAGGGTGCAGATAATTAATTATTTATGCTGGTAGTGAAAAAGGTTTTGTCCCAAATTCCTTAACAACATGTAAAGCGACAAATCAAACTGGGGACTATCAGGATAATGTAGACAGTAATATGTTTATGAAATGGATGAAAGAAAAATTGCTGCCAAATTTGGAGCCAAACAGTTTTTTAGTAATAGACACAACGCTCCTTAACATAATATTCAAATCGATAAAGCCTCAAACTCAAGAGCAGAAAACAAGATATGAAAGATTGGCTTGTGAAATACATTCCTTTCATCGAATTTATGTATGTGCCCAAACTGTACAAACAGGTTAAACTGCAAAACCTAGATTTTGCAACTATATCCTTGAAGTTGTTCAAGATAATGGTCATGATATCTTAAGACTCCCATCATATTAGAACTTAACCCAATCAAACTCATATGGGCTTATATTAAAAGCTATGTTGCTAGCAAAAATACATCTTGTAGTTTTCCTCAAGTTTAAATGCTAACCGAAAAGAGGATTGCTAAAATGGTCCAAAAAACTGAGTAAGGAAGTGTGATAACGTAAAAAAAAATTGAAGATGAGTATTTACCAAAGGAAAGTGAGATTGACAACCTCGCTGAATCGTTCGTCATCTCATAGGAGAGTGATTCTGACTCCGAGAGCAAAGATGAAGACTTAGATGACATGAGCAGGATTGAGCCATTTGAGTGTAAAAATGAAGGTACTTGTAAAAATAAACAATGATTTTTTTCGATTTGTATAAAATATGCCTTGATTGTTAACATAGTGCTTGTTAAGTGATAGGTGGTAGATAACACAATAACATGTTTTTAACCATTTCATTGTAAGGTAAGTATAGTAAACTATTGCTTTTTACTATTATTACAATAAAATTTATTAAATAAATCATAATATTTGTAATTAATTGGCAGAAAATATGGTTTTAAATATTTCACTACCTAATTATTTTACAGCGCTATTACAATAACATACTAGGTTATCGTATTTTATTAAATAATTTCACATTGTATAAACTGGGATTAAAATAATATGTGCAGTTTATGCTATAAAGTACTGTATTATAAGATCATATTTTGATTTTAATATTATAAATTCAAAATAAATACATTAATTAACGAATTCATAATAATTATTTCTAAACTAGCAGGCCGGGCAATGCTTCACTATTGCTAGATTTTTTTTTTATGTATAGATTAAATGAACACAATTGAAAGTTTGATAAAACATTAAAAAACTGAACATTATGGAACTTCGCAAAATTTAACCTTTCATTTTATAAAAGTCAGAATGTAAATAAATCCAACTGGCAAAACAACAGCACTACCTATCAGATTTAATTCAAACCACTCTCCAAACATAGTAGTCGGTTCAAAATACCCCTAACTTTCCTTCTGCTGGTCAGATTGAGAATTTCAATAGTTTTAAACCTTCCCTGAACAACGTGGACCATTTTGCAAAAACCCATGCGTAAATCGGTCCAGTAGTTTTTTAGTCTATAGCAGACACACAAACGAACACTGCCTTTTATATGTATAGAAGAAGAAAGTCTGTTTGTATAGTTGTTTGTTTCGTAAATTTCTCGACACCAGTGGGTATAGTTTTTGCAAATATTTTTCTTTTGATGTAACTAATTTACATTCTGAATATGAGCCAAATTGGTCCATAAATACAATTTTTCTAAATATCTCAACCCCAGCACCACCTAGTGGGTCCACTTTCCACAAAAATATTTCTTTTCACGTAATTAATACATATTCTGAATTTGAGCCAAATCAAGCCAAAAATGCAATTTTTTCAAATATCTCAATGCCAGCGCCATCTAGCAGGTCCATTTATTGCAGAGGTGTTTCTTTCCATGTAAGTAGCACATATTCTGAATATGAGCAAAATCGAACCATAATACAATTTTCTGGAATATATCGAACCCAGTGCCACCTAGAGGACCGTTGGTTGCTAAAATATTTCTTTTCATGTAACTAATATACATTCTGAATATGATCCAAATCGGATCATCAATACAATTTTCTGAAATATCTCGATCCCAGCACCACCTACCAGGTGCAAACTAATTCAGAAACCTTCATGGGTGTGGGGACAACTCACCAAAGTTTCATCACGATCAGATGAATGGTGGTATAAGAATGCATACAGGACAATCAAACATTCATTTATATATATATATATATATTAATGAGTTATATTATCAAATAGTTTAATTTTGATGAGTGTTAGTTAAGCAGTTCAAATTAACCGTACCATAAGTTTCAGCCGATATACGCAATCATGATGTTTTCAGTTAGGCTAGTAACGGCATGGTCGTGCACTCATAGTTTGGCTAGTAGAAATAGTTTGGCTCATTTAAAATAAACTGAAAACTGGGTATGATGGAAGTTTTGAAATAGATTATTTTAGAAGTATTCTAAAATAACATATATTCTATTAACATGCTACAAAACAAAATAAGGAGTTAGTGCTGAATACCAGTAATTAAAATAAAAGATAAAGAAAACATTCACAGAATAACTAAGTTATGTACAACTGATGAAACAAAACAAAAGTATCTTGAAGCTGAACATGAATTTCACAGTAGTACACAATTTATGAAAAATGAAAGATTATACAGGTGAAAAAAATATATATATTCAATCCAGACTGACAAAGAGCTACCAAAAATTTCCTCCTTGTAACATAGAAAATGAGAAATTTCTGCTAATAATAAATTTCCATAGCATTAGAAAAAAACAATAAAAAAAGAAAAATTACATTAACGAGATAAAATATATCATATATAATTCACATTATTCAACAAGATAAAGTAATACTAATAGATGTATAAGCTATCATTGTATACCTTAGGATTACTTAGAATAGGGTGATCTCTGACTCCAGGGAAAAATACTTTAAGTATATATTCATTATGATCCAATGTGGGAATACCAGATGACTCTAAATCAGCAGTTAAATCAGTCATGTCTGTCTGTAGCTCAGCAAATGCTGAAACAAAATTCATAATGCTTGTTAAAATTATGTTGCAGCAAATAAAATTAGTCTAAAATAAACTGATATATATCAAAATATAATTTTCAATTTTTTTCATAAAAACAGTAGAAATTAATTAATATTTTGAAAGCTTGCATAAATATTGACCACATTTTAATAGCTTTACCATTTTTGGGAATTACAGAGGATATATATGTAATGTAAATCATATATAAGAACTTTTACTCACCTCTTTTAAAACAAAACACTGTTATACTCTTCTTCACAGAGAACTAAAATAATATGTTTTTTCTACTTCACTTACAAAATTTACTTAAAACCAGCCCACTTATTTACTTAATATGTAGATCCAATTAATTATTTGGTAACTACAGCCTCATACTTCTCTCTTAAAGTACTATATTTATTTTACAGTGGCCAACAGAATTAAGATACCACGAACATATGCATGCACACACATACATAAATCAATATGAATATTACAAAAACTTATAAAGAAAACTATGTATTTCTTTTACTGAAAAAAATTACAGATTAAATAATTTACTGAAATCAACCTCCATTATTCAGGAAAATTTTAACAAAGTAAATTGAATGTTACACCAAGCCAAGTATGACAATTTAAATTTAAAAAAAAAAACTTAAAGTTGTTAATAAATTTGTTTAAACAATCATTAATATGAAATCGTACAGAAATCAATAAATCATGTATACTAGCTGTTCATTTTTAAAAAATTTATGAACATATAAAATAATTTTTATTCAAGTAAAAATATGTCACACCTATTTTCTTTACCAAGAATTTCATCTAAAACTTACACCTACTTGATGTAAGAGCTTTACAGGGCAGTTCATGTGAACAATATGACAAAATGTTAAACAATCCCCTCCCATTATCCTCATCACACAGGCAGTAGATGATTTCTACATATGGTATTAAAGTGCACATTCGCCAACAAATAAAAATGCATTTCCCTATAAATGATGTTTTGCACTTTTATTGTAAAAGTTTACTTCAAGACCTCTGCTGCTATGCATTACCTCACTTGTACTCAAACTAGAATTTTTTTATAATCTTTAATAGTTCCACCTGTTCTTTTAACAGCTAGAAAAGTGCAGGTCAGCTTCGCCTTCTCATTAGCTACAGTGTTTCCAAACATACATTCCTACCATTACCCAGACATTTCAGAAATTGAAAATTTGCAATAATTTCACAACATAATGCAGCACTCACTTCCATAATGACCATATTGTAGTGAAAAGGTCTTATTAAATCTGACACAAGTATAGAATTACTAAAATTATTTTTAAAAATTGATACTGAAAATACACTTTTTTATTGTTGATTTTTTCTCTCAATAATTTAAGCTCCTATGACTACTAGAAAATATCAAAATCCCACATTAAACAAAATAACAAAGGGAACTGTAAGTATAACAATACCCTTGGTCATCTTAAGTCGTCTTCTTTTTAGGAAAAAAAGATGTACCAAAAATCAGTTAAAATTCTATTTGGCATTCATGTATATATGTACTTACACTAAAATTAACTTAAAACAACAATATTTTAAACAAATTTTTCTAGCAATTTTGTTTCTGCAAGTCACACAGATTCTAGCAGAAAAATCATTTTAAGAGCAGCAATTCTGTTATGATCTCTACTTGGTATTCTGTATGCGAAGTAAGCCATTCTATTTTCAGGCTGTATAAAACCTTTTCTTCAGTTTCAGGCACTGACATTTCTTCCTTATTGACTTATCTCCATCACAATTTCAATAACACCTACCTTTCAAACAGTAAATAATTCTTCATCCGTGTACCAACATGTTTCATTTGATAATCCAGGAAGCGGATACATACTCCTCAGTAAATTTTTTCAAATCCTTTTCAAGTTGTGCCTCATCATTTCATAAAAGCTTTTGTCTTTCAGGAAGGTAAAGAAAGTATAAGTGGGGAAGAAAAAACTATTGTCTACGCAACTAATGAAAAATAAATATAAATAACAATACAGAAACACATCTGATTAATTATTCTGTGTACTATTATTTAAACTTGGAACCTCAGATTTAAGAGGAATTTGGACTATCAGGACTAACTATACTAGTAATACAGAAAAATGACAATTATTAATACAAAAATCTAGAATAAAAAACTACTGATCAATTACCATAGAGATCAGTTTCTGAATATGATAAAGCATTTTTTTCTCCATGTAATCCTAAATATTGCATGTAGTAATAAAGTAACCAGTCACTATAATTAAATAAATAAAAGTTGATATTACATGCACAAATGGTATGAGAAATCTTTAAATCATGATATATTAATAAATCACCATCATACAGACGATAAAAAAAATAATAAAATTATGTATAGAAAAATCAGGACATTAATAACAAATGAAGAAACTATTCAAAGTTTTCAATATCATAAAATGAAATAAAACGCTTAACAGTAACAAAAATATCTAATTTACCTTGCTTACATTCAGAGCGAACATTACTTTCCAATGTATCCATCTGAATCTGGATTCGCTTATACTCTCGTTCAGCCTGAGTTGATTTGCGACGATATAATACAAGGACAATTGCAAAAACCAGGATCAAACATATTATACCAGTGGTTATACCAGCTACAGCTTCTGGAGGAATAGCATATGGATTCATCATTTCATAACGTAGATAACCGATAACAAATCGTAGCCTACGTCCAACACGTACCTGAAAAATTAATGCTATTTTTTTATTTTTTAACAATTAAAAATTTAAATATGATTAGCAAACTGAGAAATGTTTTAAAATTCTGCAAAAAATTATTATGACTAAATGCCACAAATAAAAAAACAAAATGAAAAAGAATGACAAACTGACAGAGGTCATCAATAATACTTTTTTAAGGAAAAGATGAGAACTAATTTTCAAAACATTAAGAACGAAAAATATTCCTATTTTTCCTACATTAAAACTTTAAAATCTAAAGAGTATAATGAATGAATAAGTAAATTTCCATTCTTTATTAAGTGTAAAAATATATATATGAAATATATACAAAAATAGCAAAATGGCATTATAACAGCAACCCTTAACTTATTTACATTTAGCACAAAATGAAATAAAAAATTGTATTTTTATCATCTGTTTTTTTATATGTAAAATTCAGAGGCATTTTTTACTGAAAGTGGCTGTGAAAAATACAAGTAAACAATGGTCAAAATAAATTCTATTAAGAATAATCATCTATTTATGGATCTCTCTTTCTTTACTGCAATAATCAAGAATAGCAAACATCCCATGCGGGCTCACCAGAAAAAACAAGGAATGAAATAGTTACCCAAAGCTTTATTACACCAAATATATTAGTGCACATAAGAAAAACCCCACTAAAATGCAGCGCTATAGGTAGTAACCATCTTACCACCCCAATCCACTAAAAGTTAAACATCAGAAAAAACTGGTGCTTTGAGTATTTCAGGTGCTTTAGATGCACCACTCATGAGAGACTGGGATACACAGTGTACAGCAACAAATTAAAATGCTCCTCTCTGTCATAAAATAATGAATTATATACATTACCTCTACTAGAAAGGGGAAAATAAATTATTAAAAATATAGTAATAATTAAATACTAATATATTAGATAATTCATACACAAATTTCTATGAATTACTAGTTATTTTTAAACAACTTTAAAATTTAGGGGGATGCATTTTCCAATTTCACATGTTTGAAACAAACAAAGAATTAATTAAAACATGTCATTTACTGGAACACTGTTCCATTTTGCTGATCTATTAAATAGTATCCTAGTATCACTGCCACTAACAAGTCAATAAAATTATAATAGACTTCAAAACTGAGGAAACGTCCCTTTCAATTTTCAAGTACAAAGTATATGCAACAAGAATCAGATAAATTGACAAGTCTTCTCTGTATGTTCCTTTATCAAAAATTACACAGCTGAGGCATACATGAGCTGTGTGATCCTCTTAGAAAAGACCTTTTTATTCATCTTCACAATATAACCAACGATCCCAATTTGATTATTTATATTTTTCTATAGGTACTACATGAATATAAGAAAGGTAAATACCTTTCACCAACTCTTTTCAAGTTCCAATTATGTCAACTGTAGATGCCATATCTAGAGTCAAGACCAACATCTGGGAGGCCAGATCGGGCTCAAGGCATAAGTGCTTGATTCTCGCGGTGATCTTGTTTGATGTGAAAAATGCATTCAACAATGTACTGTCACAATATTCTGGGCATAAAAGTTGTAACATCAGTTCGTATCTGAGGAGGATAATCCAGTGTTACCTCTCCAAAAGATCAGTGACTGGTAGTTCTGCCAAGGGAGAGATACAGATCAGGATGAGTTGTGGTGTTCCACAGGTTAAGTGTTGGGGCCAACACTACGAAATATTGCGTATAACAAAGTCCTGTTCATTGCACTTCCTGTTGAAGTAGCCCTCACCAGCTTCACCAAAAACTTGGCACTTGTGGTGACGGCAAATTCACGGGACAAGGCAGTAAACATTATTGTTTTGTGCCTGCTGGAGATCAAGCTTGATGAAAATACTGTATAGAGCCCCAGTCTGGTCTGTCGCACTGGAGAGCCCATGCAATTGTCAACCAAATGCACAGAGCTATCTCCCTTCAGGTATGTTGTGGGTACAGAACCATTTCAGACGATGCTGCCAATGTAGTGGTTGAACTTGCACCCCTCAATCTCCTAAGGGAGAGATGTACAGGGAAATGGATAAGGCAGATGCAGAGGGATCGCTTGACCATAGGTGGCAGGAGAGATGGGATCAGTCGATGAAAGACAGATGGACCTCCAGAGATGGTTGTGCTGAAAACATGAGAAACCAGGGTACAAACTGAATGATCATGGCACGCAGTGTCCACAATGTTATTTATCATCCAAACCAAGTTGGTGGAAGATGTCCAGGAGCGAATAAGTACCTTCGAGTCGGAAAATCCCCAGCTGCTAGGTTGAGGTTAAAAAAAAAGAAAAAACACAGGATGCCAATAATTTTGAGGCATGGGGCCAGCAATAGAGGCAAAACACATGGGGTGCTGTGATAACTGTAAGGTGGGTCTGGCATCCCATGTTGTACAGGAGAGTTTTAGGGGGTAGGCGTGCAAAGGAGTACCCACATTACTATGAGGTACAGGACCACATGGTGCCTATAAAAAGGTTTCCTCTTCAAAAAAATCCCCTATTATGCACTAATTTACACTATTCTATGTCAAATCAAATAAATAAACTAAAGTGAATAAAGTAATGAAGAAGAACTTTGAATTCAGTAACCTGTTATGATAGATGTATTTTTCTTTCAACATATCCACCATATATTAAATTTCTATATGGTATCTGGATTTACATTCATTACTACACAAGTCTACTCTCACAACATTGATTAGGAGTATTATCTCAATCTCATGTTAAACTAAAAGAAGCTTCTAAACTCAATTTAGTTATCAATTCACTTTAAGACACTGCCATACTAAACTACTTAATTTTTATAGGGGAAATGCAGAGGTTGATAAACAATCAACCAATTATCCTACCACATGATATAATGATATGATTAAATTTGTAAAGATTCAATAAACAATTTACTAAATATTACCATTACATGATCTATAAAATAGTAAATATATCAGCTAGACATCAAATAAAAAATAAGTACAAAGTGATGCCCATCCATATAACACTGCAGTATCATAATACTCTGAGTTTATCATCTTCCGAGTCTTAATCAGTTGTTTAAAAATATGTTGAAAAATAAAATTACTGTTAAAGTTGGCATTATATTCATATTCTTAATTTTGAAATTTCAACACGCCAAGATTTTTTAAAAAATAAACATGCATAAAGGGCAGATTTACAATAGCACTAAGACTACAATATATTAAACTACAAAATGAATTATTTTACCACAACAAGAGGTAAGCCGGTTTCAGTCTTAATGTTGTGTTCATCAGAAGGAGCAGGTTGTGAATCAGGAGGCGAACAGACTAACTGAAGCAAAGCTAGTGATGTTACATTGCAAGGAGCTGTACCAATTGTTACATTAATATCAGATTCATCAGTGGCTATATTTAGGTTATCGCCCTAAAAGTTAAAAAAAAAAAAAATAGAATTCAAAAGTAGTGATACATATCAAACAATTGTAAATAATCAAACAATTTAGATCCCTTCTAAATTGACTACAATCAGTTTTACAACAATGATGTAAGGACTACCTCACTAGGAAAAAAAAAGGCTATTATGCACATTTCTTAATTCATTTGACTATAAATGAATACATTACTATGGGTATGCATATGCACAAACTTATAACAAAAAATTAAAGTTTTAAATTACAGTAATAGACAAAAAAAAAATTTTTAATGTTATTAATGTTTCTCTAAGTGTGATACCATTTCTTGGATTGCTTTTTTGCGTACATTACAGATCTGTAACTACAATTTTTCTATCACCCTCCGTTTTAAATAAATTACATTTAGAGAAAATTAAGGGAAAATGTAGTTAAAATCTGTAAAATTTATAATTTTGCATGGCTGTACCTGTGTTAGAATGATTTTGCTGATGCTTTTCTTTAATAAATAGCCTCAGGCGCATCCCGAATTAATGTCCAACAGTAATCAGTTAGTATGTTAGTATTCCATTTCCTATTACAGCGGCTTTCCATCACTGAAATGTCTAGGTGGAAATGTTCAACAGGTTCGTCACGTTTCTGAGGTTGTGTAGGAAAAAATCCAGATGTAATTGGAAGAAATGTATTTTCAAAGGCATATTACATCCCATAGCTCTGTATGAAGTAAGAAGTTGATTAACAATATTGTGGTAATTGTCGGATTTTTGTTTGTTGAGAAAATCTTTGCAAACATCTTTAAATGAAGCCCAAGCTGCACGTTCTACATTATTTAACATTGAATTAAATACATCATCTTTAACCAACTCTCTTATTTGAGGACCAACAAATACTCCTTCTTTAATTTTTCCTTCACTTACACTCGGAAATTTCTGCCTCGTGTACAAAAATCTGGGACTATCCTTCACTGCTTTTACAAAATTTTTCATTAGTCCTAGCTTGATATGGAGCGGGTAAAAATATTTTTTTGAGTTCAACTAAGGGCTCTTGGATAATATTTTTGTCAGTTGGAATTAAGTTGTATCATTTCTTCCACTCTTGGGTAACATAATGTTTATCCCTAGCTCGGCTGTCCCATTCGCAAAGAAAACACATGTATAGCCTAACTGCATGCCTAACAAAATAGCTATAACTTCCAAATCACCACATATGTTCCAGCTATGTTTTTTATAATTTATTTTTTCAAGAACGTCTTTCATCACATCGTATGTCTCTTTTAAATTAATACCATAAGCGATTGGTATTGAAGGATATTTGTTACCATTGTGTAGCAGAACCACTTTTAAACTATACCTGGACGAATCTATGAAAAGGTGCTAGTCCTCAGGTATATGAACTTGTCCTAAGTACAAAGTAAGCTTATCAATATTTGTGCAACAAACCAAATTATTTTCATTAATAAAGTACTGAGAAAGTTCTTTTTGTCGGCTTCAAAAGCCTGAAATTTTTGTATTTTTTTAAGTAAATTCCAACCTTGCAGTCTTAATCCTAACAGTTCAGCTTGATTTTTTGATAAATTTAAATCCCTAACTAAGTCGTTTAATCCACCTTGTGAGATAAGATGCAGCTTATTGGAAGATAATTCAAAATCAAAATCATTGTTGTCTTCTTCAGTACCGCCTGATTCTTTATTGCTGCTATCGAAACATATATTCATACATGGCTCAGGAACTGGAATAATTTCACTGTGAGGTACAGGCCTAATTGTAGATTGCAATGAAGGATATTTTACAGCTATGATCTCAAGATAGAAGAACAGTCACTACAGTGTAGGAGCTTGTAGTCACCAACACTAAAGAAAGCATGACAGGTCAGAAGCACCATGTTCTAAGACATTGTTCACCAAGAATTTGTTCCTGCAGGTTACATGTGAATTCTGTTTTTTATTGTAATGTTTTGAAGTTCTTAAGAGATGTGTGAGCCAATCCATTTGAAGTACACCAAAAAAACAAAAGCAGTTGCTTGACCAATTCAAAAAACAAATGAAACTTACTCACTTGCTTACTACAAGTTTCATGACCTAAAAATCATTATTTTTTTTTAATATTTTTTATTTAAGCAGTTTACCTGTGGCAGCCATTTTTGTTACGGAGTGCACACCTATTTTTGTGATTGTAAGGGTTTACGGAAAAAATCGTAACTAAAAAACTGTTGGCCCTAGAAGAATAAAACAAAAAGCAATTTAATAATATTTTCTCAAGTTAAAAGATTGAGCCAGTGGTTTATTTACCTATCTCTCTTCTTTCTATAAGAAAATTACCAGTAAAGTTGAACATGAAAAACTGTGAAATTTCACTTTTGGTATTTTTTCAAGAGGCAGGGATGACATACACAGTGAATTATTTTTTTACATGTAGCTATATCTTAGTAGCTTTACCATACGTAATATTAATGGTGATATACTTGCTCCTAAATTTTTATGAATTTTTGAAAACTAATTTTTTTTTTTAATTCAAATTTTGGCTTCAAATTCTGATAGGGGGTGATAAAAATTTCAAATTTGCACAATTTACAGTGTTTATGTAGTGTTTATAGTAAATAAAAAGGTTTCTTGTGTATTGTACTAATAAAAAAGTTATAACCTCTAAAAATCATGTAAAACCTGTTAAAAGCAATACCATTTTGACTCGCTAAATAAATGCTCCAAGGGAGTTTCTTATCTTCTTTACACCTTACATTTTTTATATTTAGCTCCTATGTTGTTGAAGCTGACTTTTCAAAATTTTAAAATATTTTTTTAAATGATTAATGACAGGTCATAATTTAATAACTTAACCAATACCAGTAACCTAATACAATTTTGATTCAAAAATGCATGTAAAACTAACCCAAACTGAGATTTCAATGAGTAGTGTACATCTTTATTCAAGAATTCACTTTTATTTTTATATTGGTTTATTTTTGTAAACACTATCGAGGAAAAAATAAACTGTAGCAAAATTTTAATTATTCTTTAATGAAATAGCCTGTTTTTGTAGCAATAAAAGTTTAATATTTAGTGTGGTTAACCAACAGCTGTGATATCTCTTCTGATAATTCTCTTGAAATTGTACGAGAACGACCTGTCACTGTGGTTAGTTTAAGTGATGCCAACTTTCTCTGGACTTTGCAGATCGTTACCCACACTTTATCTTGTTGAGATTTTTGAAATAATATATATGGTCCAGCTGGGTGGAAAAAATAAACTGCATACCGTCATTTTTGAGGCTAATATCTATCACTCCTTCTATCCACTACTGATCATCATGCACACAAACAATAGAGTTTTTTTCCGTAAGTGAAAGTGGTACAATACTTGACAAAGGATGGTTTTCATGGTCCTTGGGGTATGAAGTAAAGTAACATCTTACAATGTCTTCTGATACAGGAACATACTTGTGGTAGCTTCTAGTACCAACAACCCTTTCACAGCAGTCAAAATATTTTTTTAGAGTTTCTGAAATCTTAGCTATCTCATCTGATTTAATCAAAAAATACTTCATGTTGTTCAGATTATGATTTTAAAATGAATACATTTGATCAACGTGTAGTACCTGACTGTTTAATGGCCTTTGCCACCTCTCATTTTGTTGTTCCTCCCACACCATCACAGATGTCTTTCCCAAGGGATGATCCAAAGAAGTGCCATTCAGCTTCAAGGTCGAGTCTTTTTTGCGACTGCACAAATTAGCAAAATTATTTTTATTTTTATACTGACTTGAAGCAGCATCAGTAAAATAGATGAGTTTTTTAATGTTCCGATGCACTTCCTTGATATGGTCTGTTAAAGGTTTTTGAAAGCAATAAAATGTTGTATCGTGCTTCAAGTGATCATTTAAAATACAGACACTTTTTTGTTGTAATGCATCCTTGAAATAGAACACAAAAGGATGAACAGTGGCTTGGCTGTTGACCCAATGGAAGCTTTGTATCTCATCTTGAACAAGAAATGAAATATTTTCTGCAAAGTCCACCAACACAAATTTTATTGAGTCCTTTTGGCACTGTACTATTACACTATTTACGACATTACTATTACTCTTCATTCACATAAATTCCTATGTAACATTGTGCTTCCATTGTTTTATGTGAAATAACTTGAAATTAATGTAAAAATCTAAGCGATTTTAAAATTTGCAAATATAATATTAAGCAAATCTTATTTATTTAATAAACACTTCGAAACACAGAATGAAATTTGAGACACTGTAAAGATGTGAACAGGTCATTGAATAATGTCAGTCTGACCAGTCTGTAACTGCAACGCTAAATGATGCAACAAGCATAAATGAGCAAGTTGCAACATGAATTTTCCTGACGATGGAAATGACTTCAAGTGCCTGTTATAACATGAACACCCACTGCAGTTGAATGGTTCAAACAAGTATATTTCAAGTATAGTAATAAGTATAAAAATATTAAAGTGCCAAGAAGACAAGAAACTCCTTGGAGCACTTATTTAGCAAGTCAATATGGTATCGCTTTAAACAGGTTTTTCATGACTTTTGAGAAGTTAAAACTTTTTTATTAGTAAAACACACAAGAAAATTTTTATTTGCCATAAAAATCTACAAAAACACTAACTTTTGCAAATTTGAGATTTTTATCACTGGCCCTATCAGAATTTGAAGCCAAAATTCAAATTTAAAAAAAAAATTAGTTCTCAAAAATTCATAAAAATTTAGGGGTAAGTATATCACCACTAATATTATTTATGGTAAAACTACTAAGTTATAGCAACATATAAAAAAATAATTCAAACCGTGTATGTCATCCCTGCCTCTTGAAAGAAATTACCAAAAGTGAAATTTCATAATTTTTCATGTTCAACTTTATTGGTAACCTTTTCATGGAAAGAAGAGCTAGGTAAATAAACTACTGGACCAATCTTTTACCTTGAGTAAATATTATTAAATTGCTTTTTGTTTCATCCTTCAAGGACCAATAGTTTGTTAGTTATGATTTTTACCATAAACCCTTACAATCACAAAAATAGGTGTGCACACAGTTACACAAATGGCTGCCAGAGGTAAACTGCTTAAATAAAAAATTTAAAAAAAATAATTTTAAGATTTGGGACATGTAGGAAACAAGTGGGTAAGTTTCAATTTATTTAATTGTTCAAGCGACCACTCTTGGGTCACTTCAAATAGATTGACCCGTGTAGCAAAAAAGACCACAATTGTAGGGAAAATAAAACTGGCTGTTGCACCATGACTATGCACCTATGTAAATCCTCTGAATTCTTCAGATTTAGTCTTCTATGCCTTTGCTTTGATTCCCACACTAAAACTGAAGCTGAAAAGCTGTCACTTTGACATCAGAGAAGACATCAAAAGTTGAAGGCCTCCATGAAAAGGGCTTTGCTGATGCTTTTGAAGGGTGGAAGAAATGCTGGAATTGATTTATACACTCCCAAGAAGACCATTTTGAAGAAGAAAGTGAGCACTTGTAAAAAAAAAAGGAACAAAATTTATTTTACTTAGGCTTAAACCAGGAACTTTCCAAAACACCTTGTATAAGTTTAAATATCTAACAATAATCTTAAGTAAATAAATCTGTATTAAATGAATGTAAATAAAACATACCTCAATAACAAGTGAATCTCCAGTATATAATTTTATTTTTTCAGGGAAAACAAAAAACACAGGATCCTCAAAATATAGCAACTGTGATCGAAGATTTTTGAAGTGTTTTTCAAGATCTGTAACAGCTTCAACAAGATCCATGGTAAATCCAATTTTTAGAGACAAACGTGTACCTTGCATTTTACTATGACCAGATAAGAGTTTTCCAGCTTTTTCAAAGCTTACTACTGGAGATGGGCATTCCATTTGAGTAGGATTAAGAACAGAGCATTCCTAAAAAAAAATTATGAAAAAACATTGAACTAAATAAAAAAATTGAATGACTAAATTAAACATTTTTAGAGCTTAGAAACTTTCATTTACATATTATCTCCAATGACAAATAGACAAAACCAATGTTATTTTTAAAATTTTTGTAACTTTACTGTACAAATTAAGAACACCTGTCCCAATTTGAAAGAAACTGTCATCACTGTAAATTTTAATTATCAAAAGGAATTATGAACATGAAGTACTTAAAAAATATGTCTCTGGGCAGTTTCCTTTAAATCAAAAAATGGCTTTCTGACATGTTCTTGCTTATAATTAATTCTATAAAAATAGTATAGAAACACATAAAATTTACAACTTTTCTCTAAAATTTTGTTGAATCTCAGGCCAGTCCTCTGCACCCTCAACCAGTGAAAAATTGTTTTCTTCTTTTATTTTTTCTTTCATTTTCACTTCATTCTATAAAAAAAAACTTATGAGAATAAAAATTTCAGTCCTACAATTTAAAAAATGAAATGCTATAAGACTTTTTTCTAAAACATTTCTTGACATCTTAACGCCATGTTTCTACCACTCTCATGAACAAATCTTTTTGGGTTGATTATTTTGTATTCAAGAATGTCACATGAACAAAAATGAAAGCTCTAATCACTTTTTCATGGCTTTTGCCCGACATATACTTTTGAAATTTTGAATGTAGGTTCATGCCTCTCTTGGTAAGAATTCTTTATTCTGTTTTTTTATTTACATTACATTTTAGCTACATCTTGAACAAAATAGATTCGTGTACAATTTTTAAAAATTTGAATGTTTTATACAAAGTTGTTTGAAAACTAGAATTGTAACTACTCTGTAAAAAAGTAATTCCAAAAAAATTATTTTTTAACATTCCTTATCAAGGATAACACCCGCCTCATAACTATCTATCCTTTAGTAAAAATGTCTCTACTTTGAAACATCCATGAATAAAAACTTACAAGACACAGTAAAAAATTAAAAGAAAAATGAGAAATAGCATTATAAATAAAGATGATTTTTTTTTAATTGTTAACCAAAGTGCTTTGAAAGCCCATTTGATAAAAACAGAACCAGACAGCAAACACAATTTTTTTTATAGTATAAATGAAAATTAAGTCGTTAATGTTTAAAAAAAGTCCCAAACCAAACTTTCACATCAAAGTGCAGAGTCTATTCAAAAGCCATCCACACATGGTGGAAGGCTACCAACTAATTATCAAAGAAATTGTTAATACTGAAGGACAGAAGACAAAAAGAAATGCCAAGAACACAGCTTGCTTACTGATATAAGAACACATACTAAAAGAGGAAAAGAGTGGATTAATATGTGGAAGAAAGAAAAAGTTGACAATAAAGAATGGTGGGGTGGTTCATTCATCAATCCTTCCATTGGATAGAACAGCAAAGGATAAGCAAATTGCAGTTTAAGTTCCTAAAATTAAACTAATGATACTAAATAAAAAAGTCCTTTTTACAGAATACATCATAATTAATTTTTTTGAGAAATAAACAAAACAATATAATCTGTAACGAAAACTGATTTTCTAGAACTACTTCATTTTTAAACAAAATTAAACATTTCTGTCAGAGAGTTTAAATCTAATGTATAAAGCAACCCCTAACAGAAAAATAAGATAGTTGTTATGTGTATGGCAACAATATAACAAGTCAATGCAGCAGACAGAACACAATATGTAATAATGGGACCTGTAGAATAATGTATTTATTAATAACAATTTTTATCTTAAATATTAAAAAAATGTTCATATCCAACATAAGATTTTATCATGAAAATTGAAAAATTCACAAAATTTATGAGAAAACTAAAATTTTATCAGAAGAATAGGTTTCGTGAAAAAGCAGAAATTTTCCAAAAAAACCAAAAAAATTCAGAAAAGTTCACCCTTTGCACCCTGGAAAAATTTTACTATTATGTCCCTCAACTCTTTTGGCCTGCAATGCAGGACATCACCAAATTGCGCACAGCTCTGATTGATGATTATGTAGGTTGTCCTCATAACTCTCTTGGCCAGCATTGCAGGCCACCAAGGTACAGCTTTTATTTATTTTATAAGACATTTTCTGTGTTTCTATAAAGTGAGGTCACATTATGGCCTCATTTTGAAATAACAAATATTGATAAAATTTATTCATACATAGATATTACTCATGAACTGAGAAATAATTCCCTTGCTTCATCATGATGATAAGATTAGCGCTACTAAATTAATTAAATGTTTATTGAAATGTATTTTTTAACAATTTTGTCATAGTAAACAAAATTATATTTTATTTGATAAGTAAATTATATCTGTACGTGCTTGCATTCATCCCCGTTTACTTTCCTTGTACAATAAACACTTAATAGTCATGTTTTCACAAACTGTTTTTTTTTTGTTCTTTTAATGGTTTTTTTTCTATGTGCAGCTGATTATATTTGTGTTATACTGTACTTGAACAAGAGTGTAAGAGAAAATATTAGTTATTCATTTCAAGTTCAGTGGCCTGTATATTAATGTCGTGAATAGTTTTAAAATCTTTATTATTTTATTTATAAGTTTGTTTTTTACTGTAGTCATGGCTAATAAGGAGAAATTTTGTTCATCGGACAGTATTAGGAATTTAATATATGCAGATTTATCAGATCATTTGGAGAATTAGGGGATGATGACGAAGTGGAGCCTACACTAGTTATAATGAACCTACCAATTTTATTACAGATAGTAATCATGAAAACGATCTGGTTAACAATGATTTCATGGAAGAAGGCGCTGAAGAAACCAGTGATAGTGAAAATGAGGATAAGCCATATGTTTTGCTTGGTAGCACAGGAGGGTGGCATGAGTGGACCAACCAAGACGTAAGTTTTCCTAAATTTCATTACCAAAGGAAAAGAGGTTTTATCTCTCCACCAGGATTTGACGGAACTCGGAAACAAATTATTTTTTACCGATGAGCTGCTGCTGCTCAATATTGTTGAGGAAAATAATAGATATGCAAGGGAAAAGATACAAATGAATTATCCCTTACTAAAAAAATTCTTTTTGGCACTCACAGAGGGATATTTCGATGCCTGAATTGAAAGAATTTATAGGGGTTATTAAGAATATGTCCCTCAATCCTAAACCAGACTTAGTAGATTATTTTTCCTCAGACTGGTTAGATTATCAACCCTTTTTTAAAAGATGTATTTTCAAAGTAAAGATTTTTCTAAATATTTTGGACCATTCACCTGAAGACTCCCTTCAGTTCAGGTCCTATTTTAGGTACTTTAACACTATCAGGAAAAATTAAAAAAGTTATAAGTATTTAGAAACAAAATTTAGACTATTTCTGCCCTTCCAATACTGTGAGTGTTGATGAAAGCACTATAACCTTTAAAGGAGTGTTACTTTTAAAATGTACAAGATAAACTAATAAAATGGGGAATAAAAATTTTGATTCTTAGTGATGCTGTTACTAGATATATCTGTGCCATGGATCCCTACATGGGTTCATCATCAACATCCATGCTTCTAAGACCAGATTTACTTGTCACTAGTAGGATTGTATTGACATTAATTAATAAACTTCAACAAAGTTATGGAAATGTCAAAGATTTACATGTGTTTACTGATAGATACTACACCAATGTATAATTGGGCAAAGAATTGTATGTAAAAAAATGTACATTTAACAGGTACAGTAAACAGACGTAGAATAGGGCTTCCAAAGGAAATTAGAAACAAACCTAAGTTAAAAAAGGTACTTGCACTGAGGAAGGATAATAATGATCCTTCATTTATTAATGTTCTTGAATGGAAGGAGGACAAAAGACCAGTGATAGTTAACTACTTTTTATAATAACTAAGTTTGTTCAAAGAATAATTAAAGGAGGAAGGGTAGAAACCATTGAATGCCATCAGTTGTATGTCGCTATAATGAATATATGGGAGGAATGGATGTTGCGGTCAATTATATTGCCAGCTATGCATTTACTAGAAAATCAGTTAAATGGTGGCAGAAAATATATTTCTGGCTATTAGAAGTTACAATAGTAAGTAAATGCATTCTTATTGAAAAATGGCAATAGACCACCTACCTGGACACAGACCGATTAGACAAAAACAATTCTGAAGAAAACTAATAAAATCATTGATTGCTGATGTCAGGAATGAAAGGAAGCGAGGAAGCCCTCAAACAGCCGTGGCAAAGAAAGGCTGACCGGAAGACTTCGTGCGCCAGGATTTTTGGAGGCCAGAAAATTCAAGGACTGTGTAGTTTGCAGCAACAGATCTCCCAAGGGAGAGAGAAAACGTACAAGATTGTACTGTGAAACATGCTCAAACAATCCTGGACTACATTTAGGCGACTGTTTTCATAGGTACCACATCTTAAAAAAATATAAAATTGAATGATTTATCAAACTAATATTTAAATTTTCATGTTTTTTAGTTTTATCTGTGTTTATTATTTTATTACTATGCTTAATCTACTGTTTTTCAACTATATAATTTCTTAAAATTGTACTACTTTTTATATTATTCTTTATGCATCATTTTTATAATTTGATTAGGTACTAAAATATGTATTTTCTAGTCATCTTATAATTTTTTGCTACATATTGTAATTTTTATAATTATATTAAAATATTTTTACATACATGATACTATGATAAAGTCATTGTATCATGAATTGTATCATATTTAATTGTGGCCTGCAATGCAGGAAAGAGAGCTGTCAGGACAGCAAACTCTAAAATATGGAAAGCGCACAAGGAAGCCATCTTCACATGCACTGCAAGCCAAAAGAGTGCAAAGGGTTAAATTAATTATAATATCCTTGACAAAGCAGCCCAAACAATTAATTTCAATATAGTTTGTTTCAAAATGACTATCAGGGGTTTTAAAGCTACATAATATTTCTCAAGTTTCATGTACACTGATTAATTGTACATGAAATGAAAGAGCAAGTCAAACAGTTTTAGCTGTGTGCACGCTCATAAACGGTTTCCTGTACTTTCAAATTGAAAGCACTAGTAGCAAAGATGGCGACCTCCTCCCAACAGAAAACGCTCTGTTTTGCAGTTTGCAAAGTGTGAATCTGTAACTACCATTAAACATGTGTTCTGTCGTGATCACCTGGGGGATAATAACATTCACAGATGGTATAAAAAATTTAAAACCATTGGCTGTATTTGTAAAGAGAAGAGCACAGGAAGACTGATTGTGTTCAAAGACAATGTTAGCGTGTAAGACAATCTTTTGTGCGTAGTCCTAGGAAATCTGTAAGAAAGGCTAGCTATGAATTTTCAATTTCAGTAATGTCTGTGTGGAGGATTTTAAGAAAATGCTTACAGCTGCATCCATATCATTTACAGCTATTACAAGCTCTAAGGCTGACAGATTATGGTCTGTGTACTAGCTTCGCAAATGAAATGATGCACTGTGACGATGAAGACTCTATTGTGTTGTATTCAGTGACAAATCAACATCTCATGTTAATGGAAAAGTTAACACTTTTCCATTAACACTGTGTAACACTTTTTTAATACTGTGTATCAGGGATCAGAAAATCCTCATGAAACATTGCACTGAGAACGAGATCCCCCAAAACTGTATATTTTTTTGCCGTATCCTGACAGCAAGTTTACGAGCCATTCTTTTTTTTTGAAAGCAGTTGTCTGGAATGAACTGTCTGATATGCTAAAACTATGGCGGCTCTTTCCTCAACTGCAATACGAACCACAGAATTTTATTTGGCAACAAGATGGTGGGCTTCCTCACTGGCATAATGCTGTACATGATTGGTTGAATGAAATTCTTCCTGAACACTGGATTGGTCGCTGGAGACCAGATGACAGGGCTTGTTTACCGTGGCCTCCACATTCACTCGATCTGACCCCGTGCAATCTTTTTCTTTAGGGGTTTATAAAGGATCAAGTGTATCTGCCAACATTACTGGCTGACTATCCAACTTGAGACACAGGATTGAAGCAGCTGTCACATCATTTACTCCAGACTTAATGATTAAAGTATGAGATGAACTCTCCTATCAGCTGGATGTGTGCCTTGTGAAGAATAGTGCTCACATTAAACATTTATAGGAAAACTGTTTGAGTCGCATTTTCATTTCATGTATAATTTATCAATATAAGTAAAACTTAATAAATATTACATAATTTTAAACCCCGATATTCATTTGGAAACACATGGTATATTACATTTATATTTTTCTAAATTATAAATATTATTTCACTAAACTTAACACATAATACTTACAGATTTGTTGAATGGTGTTAACGGCGAATCAGCATAAACAAACATTTCAGGTTTCTGAATAATATCAAGATTGGTCCCATGCACTGTTATCATTCTTCCACCAGAGACAAAACTTTTTAATGGCTTTATTTCCATAATTGTTGGATCTTGTTTATATGTAAAAGGAGGTAATGAAGACTGAAGAGTACGATTTGCACCATCAATTGAGAGAACTAATGAACTGATTGATCTGGCCGTTGGCGACTGACTTGTTATACATGTCAATCTGCTGCTTGAAGCTTGTGTAGCACTAACATTACAGCGTAATTCATCAAGAAATGCAGATATATTACTACCAATATTTAAATATTGTCCAGTTATAGCTAACTGAGTACCTCCACTCTGTGGACCCACTGATGGAGACACACCCTCAACTTGAATGTTCTACAATTAAAAATAAAAATAATATTTTAAACCCCATACCATCAAAATTTATAATTTCATACATAGTGAAATGTTTAATATACTAATGCACAAAAAATCTGATTAGAAATGTTTTTCATACATTGTTAAAACAAGACTTTAGGAAAACGAAGGTTAAAGTTGTCCTGAGAATTAGTGACACAATATTTGAGCTAAATCTTATCTATTACACAACTTCAATAAACAGATTTTAATAGAGTAGAGAAAAAATCTTGTTACAATTTACTGTAGAATATAATTTCAGCTTTTAGCATATGGAGAAAATTTTCTGTGAAATGGTTTTTGAACTTTTTAGGAAAACAATAACAAATATAATAAGAGCTTATAACTAAACTTTCAGTACATAAAAATCTATCAATTTAAAAAAAAATAACAGAAACAAAAGGCATTCTGTACTGTCAACACACATGAACCATGCAGACCATGCCACGGGGTTTGCACAATTCATATTTTCATTCGCTAATGAAAATTAGTTTCACTCCTCAGGTTTATACTCAACTTATAAAATAATATAGAACATGATTATGGAGATGAAATTTTCTCCACCAATATTAAGACTGAAATCTGATTTTTCAAGTTTTACCTAAACACTAAATAAAAAAATAATAACAGACAGTTACATGCACTGAAACAAACGGTTTCAGTGCATGTAACTGACAAAGAGTAAATGAGAGGTAGAGCCCCAAATTACTTAAGGTTTTGATGATTAAAAAATAACACTTTACAAGAATCTAATAGAATGAAAGAAAAAAAATTTTCATAATCTATAAAGAAAATATTTAAATCAAACTACTGAAACTCTTTTAACCTTATAACTGAAGTGTACAGATGATTCAGTGTATCCAGCCTGATTTCCAATAACAACAGCTGCAACTTTCTCTACAGATGATGGTCCAGTTCGACAAACAATTCTAACAGAAACTTCATATTTTACTAACGTACAAGGTGTTTCCCCTATGTGAATTTTTCCTTTCACATCTTCCTCTTTCAAACCCAGATTACTTCCTTCAATAGTTACTAGTGTTCCTCCTTCGATTGGTCCACTTAATGGTTTAATCTGTAAAATAAATCAGCCCGCTTAATGGTTTAATCTGTAAAATATTAGTTATCAAAACAATACTGGAAAGGTATTAATCATAAATTTAAAATCACATAACACAACTTTAAAACTTACACAAATTAAACACCATTAGGGGTGGTCATACCATATTTAAAAATGCAGAACACATTTAAATTTAAACACATTTTTAATTTATATATAAATTTTATATATATGTATATATATACTTTATAGCATATATAGTTAATAAAATGTCTTGTTAATAATTGCAGGTTAATAAGTTAATAATATCTTCTGCCAATGCTGATAGGATGAACAAATTACTGTTAATCATTTGTAAACAGAAACACAATAAAGTAGTCTCATTAATGAGCTCATACCTTCCGCAGTATCCTATCTTTGGAATAATGCAGTTAACATATTAGTAAAATGATTATTGTATTTGCTATTTAATTTTATTTACTCATATATGAACTGTCAATTTCCTAATTATGACCATTAAATGTAGTAAAAGCATGCCAGTACCTCATATTACTTTCAACCCATCAACCCATATAAAGTTTAAAGGAATATATACCCTTAGAATGTATCTAGGAAGATTCAAAATAGTTCAGAAGATTATTAGAAATTTTGTCTATGTATTTTTTTCTTCATAGAATACAGTAAAATTTCAATAATTTGAAACCCACTAACTTGAATCAAATACAGATGAGATTTTAGGAAAGTCTACATTTCTGGAATGTCTCTTAGTTTGGCTATTAAAACTGTATTTAAAATCTTTAATTCAGTTAAATTTCCATCTAAATTAACAAGAAATTTCATCCAAGCAAGTTAATTCCAGTTTCGGTTTATCTCCACCTGATTTGATTCCTTTCAACACATCAGTTATTCAACATCTCAATCCATTCATTGTAATTGCTAATGCAGGTTTTCTTAAAATATTTATTTATCATTTCATTTTTTACCTCACATGGTTTTAAAATAACATCTATAAGCATCGTCGTTTGCATCATCAATTGCAACTGTTCACCTTGCACACAATATAAATTATATTATCTGAAGTGCAACACAATTTCTTCGCAAATTTTGTAAAAATAAATAATTCTAATTAACAAAATAAATCATTGCTAGATTTTAAATTAGAAAGTTTAACTTTTTAATGTATATTCAAATTATTGAGCGTTTTCTGTATATTTCTCTGAGAAACTGTGAAAAAAAAAGAAAAATTATCTTCTATGAAAACAGACAGAGATCCCAAAGAAAAGTTTTAGGCAAAATCTAATCTAGTATTCATGCAATGAAGAAATAAAAAATATCAACATGCTTTATAAATCAGTTTGTTATTTTTGTGCAAATTAAAATGAACAAACACAATACGAAAATAAAGGTAGTAAAAAATAAAACGCACAGGTGTTAAGCAAGATAATCTTAACTGCACGTCTATTAAAATTGATTTGAAATATAAGCCTACACTACCGAAAATATCAATGTTCTACAAATATAACATTTTAAATATTGAAGCAAAATAATTTTACCTGATTAAAAAAAAAAAATGCACAAGTTCCAGTGTATAATACTAAATCTCCCCAACAGTAATAATAATAATAATCTCAATTATAAAATACCGTTCATATACTAACCATGTCGATGCGAGGTTTGGGGCATTCATTAACTTGAAAATGTTGACAGGAACCTGAAAAGCTGCAAGTATTAGCACACCAACTGCACTGATATTTGGCATGCCTAGTAACACACAAGGAACAATCAGGATGTTCTCTATGTGAACCAAGAATGTCACACTTATATAAAACAACTCCTATTGTATCAATATGATGATTACGGTTCCAGACAATTGTTACTGTAGCTTCATATTCTCCTGTATTAGCTTCATATGAATACTGTAAAAAAGAAAATGTAATATAACAGAAACATTATTAACCCAATCATTAAAAGTACATTTAGCATTTACAAACTAATATAAAGTTAATCCCTAAATGGTGAATATCATGAGAAGTGCTTCTATCATATTATGAGTTCCGTAATATTTAATGTAATAATATAAATACAGTTTACAATTTGCAAGTTGAAAGTGCTACATTTAGCCTAGTCTAACCAATAAAAGAAATATGGTTATTACTGTTTTATGAGATTATCATGACTTATAAATCTTTACTACAAAATAAGTATCTACCATTGATAAATAGCATATCATGCACTCAAATGAATAAATATATAAATTTGTCTGTTCTCATAATTAATAAAAAAAATATATGTATGTATGTGTGTATGTATATATATAAGTTAAATGAAATATAAACATGCAAGATCCAGCGAAAATCAAATGTTGGAATTAATATGTTAAATGTCAACTTACTCATTTACAGTGTTTTGGTGGTTTATATTTCATTTAATATTAATCTTATTAGCACAGTGGTCAATATATTAATGAATTTTCAAAAAAAATCAAATTATAATAATTAATTTTTTTTATATATATACACATGCGCGTGCACACACACACACACACACACACACACACACACACACACACACGAGGCATATTCATAAAGTATGGGCCATTGGCTTATATTTATATATTAGCGGGTCTGAATACAGTTTCACACATGCAGGGCCATCTATTGACTATTGACGAAGCTACTGCAGTTGTTTTGATTCAGTCTTCATTTGCCTGCTGGTGAATTAGATTGTAATGTCCACAATAATCGTTTCTCCCACCAGTTGTGAAGTGCACGCTGTGATCCAATTTTTGTGTGCAAAAGGATCTTCAGCTGCTGAAATTCATCAGGAGTTGTGCCTAGTGTATGGACCTACAGTAATGAGTGAAGGAAAGGTTAGAAAATGGTGTCGAGACTTTAAAAATGGCCGCACAAATGTGCATGACAAAGAGCAAAGTGGCAGGCCCAGTATTCAGACTGACGAAATCATTGAATAAGTGAACCAAAAACCGTGATGTGATCGGTGATTGACGATTAGTGCTCTGGCTGATGAATTTCCGCATGTTGGACGCACTTCTATCTACACAACAGTCACAGAAAAGCTCGGATATCACAGATTGTGTGCAAGGTGGGTATATAAAATGCTCACCAACCAACACAAAGAGCAGTGAATGTACAGTGGATGAGCGTTTTTGGACTGCTATCAACAAGATTGAGATGATTTATTTTGCCACATTGTTACGGACGACAGAACATGGATATCCTACACCAATGCAGAATTGAAACAACAGTCAATGCAGTAGTGCCATTGAAGTTCCCCAAAACTGAAAAAGTTTACGCAATCTCCATACTAGAGTAAAAAATTTGGCTACTCGTTTTTTGTGATGAAAAGGGGAGTGTGGATCAACAATTACAGCTGACGTGTACTGCAAAATGCTCACCAAACTGAGAGATGCGATCCAAAATTGTCGACGCAGGAAACTGTCATTTGGTGTAATCCTAGTTTATGACAATGCACATCCTCATACCAATCCCTTAATCACGAAGATTAAAGATTTTCATTAGGAACTTTTTGTCTAACCTCCATATAGTCCTGGACCTTACACCTAGCGACTACTGCCTCTTCTTGCATTTGAAAAACTGACTTAGTGGACAACGGTTTGAAAATGACGAGGAACTCAAGACTGCCGTTGTCAACTAGTTCAATTCCCAGGCGGCAAACTTCTATGCAGAGGGGTTGAAGAAACTGGTGCAGGATTATGAAAAGTACTTAAGTGAATGGCGATTATGTGGAAAAGTAAAAAAGATATGTAGTAAACTAAAACTGTTAAGTAAAAACCTTTTCTCACAAGTTAGTTTTTTCTAATAAACCCACCGGGTTGGTCTAGTGGTTAACGCGTCTTCCCAAATCAGCTGATTTGGAAATCGAGAGTTACAGCGTTCAAGTCCTAGTAAAGCCAGTTATTTTTACACGGATTTGAATACTAGAACGTGGATACCGGTGTTCTTTGGTGGTTGGGTTTCAATTAACCACACATCTGAGAACTGAGAATGTACAAGACTGCACTTCATTTACACTCATACATATCATCCTCATTCATCCTCTGAAGAATTATCTAAACGGTTGTTACCGGAGGCTAAACAGGAAAAGAAAAAAAGTTTTTTTAATGACCAAACTGTCCTTACTTTATGAATATACTGCATGTGTGTGTGTGTGTGTGTGTGTATATATATATATATATATAAACAGCAATACAAGTACTAAGTGGTATAAAGAGTGATCAATTTTCATTTATATTTATTTATAGTGATAATATTGCTAAAACTAAATTTATTTTATCAACTCTAGTGTGCATTTCAAAAGAAACTGCTTATGAACCTCTTCAAGGAAAAATAGAAGTTTTTTATCAGTATTAAGCCTAGTTGTACTCTAGGTTATTGTTGCAGTTAACAATTTATTTGAGGAAACCTGTAGAAATTATGAACAATTAATTAAAAAGTACGCAATTTTAACTTTGTTTCACTAAAGTGTATGTTCAATGTTCTGTAAACTTTAAGAGGTAAGAAAAAGATTAGTAAAAGTTTTATTTGTCATTTCACTATTTAAAAAAATTTCTCCAGTGGTTGGTTTGAATACATTACCCACTTTATAAAAATTGCTATATAAGCTATAAATAAAGATAAAAAATATTTTCCATTTAACGGTTTTTAACATTATGGTAATGACAATTTTATAATTCTAATTAATAATGAGATAAAAAAAAGTTATGAGAAAGAATGAAGAATTTTCATTAAAACCTCTTGCAAGCTCAACTGTTTGTTTGAAAAGAGTACAGTCATGTCATGTAAGTACAGAAAATAGTACTCACCTTGTACTAGTCTGAATAGCTGTACTTTTGTAGAGTACTTTGCACCTATTAATTCCTTAAAATTTCCTTTGAATTAATAGCAACCCACAAAAATAGCATAGAGAAACGTAATAATGTTTGATAAGATATAAAACTAAAATTTTCCCATCAACTGGTTAATAAGATACAGCTCTTTGAAGACAGACTTTTTCTTTCATGAATTCTAAAGTGAAAGATTTACAATACTGTAAATCTTTTACCCATTTTACAATCTGACACTGACTGGGACAGTGGCATTTTGAACGGAATTTTTTTCTGTAAGGCTTAGATGATATAATGCTGAAATTATTAAAATGGTGTATGAGAGGGTCAAGTGGTAAAACCCTCATTGTAAATTACACGGAAGATCATTTTTGTAAATATACCTAAGTTACTAAATAAATAGTAGATTAAATAAACATAATTAATTATTAGAAAATTAAGTATTATTTTACAAAGAGAAACAAAACTTTCAATCTAATTCAAAAACCTTCTGCTCTGGGTAACCAAATATACCAAAAGCACAAATGTTAGTTTTATAACTATCAGGAAGGATCTTACAAAAGATTATAATTAATTATGAGCTGTTTTTCGTAACTACTTTTTATAGCCCTTTTGTTATTCCAAATGAACAGAAGTTATCAGTTTATGAAAATGATAAAGTACACATTTTTTGAGGACCTGAATCCGAACAAGAAAATCAGAAAAATAGAAAAAGAAGTAACCATATTCCAAATCATTACATATGAATATAAATTATCGGTTGGAAAGAGAATTAAAAACTTACAAACAATTATCATTAGCAATATTAGAGTCCACAAAATAGAACAGTCAAATTTTAAACAAAAAGTACTTACTGTTGTTTTATCACATATGACATATCTATTAGCTTCAACTCTAGCTGTTATCATCATTTTGGCTCCTTCTATGTTGACAATGCATTGGAAACCAGTATGACCGACCTGAGGATGAGGTAAATTTTCCACTTCAAGCACTATTTCTTTAGGCACACTATTCGGAAGCAGAATTTTTTGACCTGGATCCCGAAAACGTGGACAACCACCAACTCCATGATTATGTAAATGTGCTGGATTCTGTAAATGATGATAGTTTTAAAAAATTAAAATCCTAAGAGGGAAACAGTTGTTTAAAATTTAAACAAAGAAATTATTCAATGTACTAATCATAAATTAATTAAAATAGATAAATTAACACAAAGGAGGGAAATGATGACTCAAGATTCGGTAACTTGATTTCAACTGAGATCTAACCGTAAACACTAAGAAATTTTCTGAACACAGAGAAAACACTTTTAACCATTTATATTTATTATATAATTTATTTAGCTCAGAATATAAAAGAAATATAGCCTAAACATTAAAAAATCAGATGATCTTCAAGTTAAAAAGACAAATCCCTCAGTAAGTTTTGCTTAATTACACTAGTTATATGTACATACATGAAAATGTAAATTATAATCATAATACTCACATTTTCTCCACTGATAATAGTTCGCTGGCAAGAAGATGTATTATGCGTGCATTTGTTTTCATAAACACACCAATTACATGCCCACTGAGATCGAACACAATCTATACATTTAGTATGAGCTGAGCAGTCATAGTATGCAAAATTACGGGAAACAAAGTCTTTATTAGTTTCAGAGGAACGAACTGAAAGTGGCACTAGGATATGGTCTTGACCTGGAGAAATAGAAGGTCGGAATGCTATACTAGGTGTTGGACATGATAATCCTGTTGCAGTCAACCCAGCATCAATAGGATCTGCCCCTCCAAACACACAACGATATTTTGCACCTGATGGTAATTCTGGCAGTGTGCGAATTGTGAGCTGAACCTTTAACAAAATATTACATACATAAATTTTAAAAAAAACTCACATAAAGTGAAAATTCCAATAGTTTAGTTAATAATAAAATTAATTATAACAAATTTACTTGTAAATAAAACCAGATTAATTAAGACATGCAATTTAACCCAATTAATGTTGAGCTACTTTACACAATTTCCTCAATACTGCTAATTTTACCCTATTCAGATAACACTGCAATATCATCTTATAAATAAAGTATTCATCTTATAAAAAAATAAATAAAACTTGTCAAGAAAATAGGAACCGCAACTAAGAAGGTTGCATCACAATATATAAAATTATGAATCATACAAAAAACAACAGCCAATTACCATAAAGGTGAGTCATGCATGTCTATTTCTACTCGGCCACATGTCTACTTAATCTGTACAAGTTCTCATTGCATTCTGTAAACTTGTATTGTTTATGTGCACATTTAAAATGAATAAGAAAAGTGAAAATGCTGTTCCATGAGCGAATCAATTTCTTAAAGAAAGAAATATGCGACCAAGGAAGTCGCATATTTCATAGTCGGATCAAGGAAACTTATGGAGATAAGATGGATGAATCATCAATACTGTAATGACAAAATTTTAATGTAAGGAGAGAAAATGTCCATGATATTAAATGAACTGGTCATTCATCTATCATTATGGATGATTTGCTCAATCACGTAGACGAATTCATCAAACAGGATTTGTATATCAAATTTGAAATAAGTGAAAATCTTTCATTTGGTTCTTGCACCATCACCCATGAAATGGGTCACTATTCATCTAAAGTAAAAAAAGATTTGTACAAGATAGGTTCCACACAAGCTTATCGATGAATAAAAAAAATTGTATGGTGCTTTATTGTCATTTTTTAATCATCATGCAAAAGGATGAAGTTGTTATGAAAGAGCGAGCATCAACAGCTATGAAAAGATGATAATGGACACATATCATGACAGGAGTAGAACCTGGCTTTTGTAGCTATATACCAGAGGTTTTGTATACCATACCAAAAATATTTAATCAGGCAGTTTCTACTCAAACGTTTATAGCTACTGTTTTCAGAGACCAAAAAGGTTCATTCCTTGTTGACTTTATGCACCATGGAGCCACAGTAAATGATAAATATTAACAACAAAAAATGAAAATCATAAAAACAATCATTAAAAATCATGTTTTACTCCTCCATTACAATGTATAGCCTCATTCCACACAGAGAACAAACTAGTGGCTTGTAAAATTCAAATGGAAAGTAATCAACCATCCAGTCTACAGCCCAAATCTGATCCTAGTGAATATTATCTGTTTACAAAACTGAAAGACTTTTTGGGAGAATAATGTTTTAGAGTGGTGAAGATTTGTAGGAAATGATGAATAAGTAACTATTTATCTCTTATAATTGGCAACAAGAAATGTCCAAGAGTATGATAAGGCCTAAATATACTTGATGACTATGTAAAAGTAAAAAAGTAGTTTAAGGTTAGTGTATATCAAATACAAGTTTTGTACAAAAATCTTTCTTGTTCTTTTATCATAACAAGAGAACTACTTTCAAGACAACCTATGCATATCATAGTTCTAGTTCACTGTGAAGTAATATAACTTAACATGTATTAATTGGTTGTATGTGTTTTTGTGTGCACACAAGTGTGTACAAGATCTGTTCAATAAACAGCTGAAGTTAAGAAGTTAAAACAAAAATATCCCATTTGTTAAGTTATATTAAGTTAACTCTTGTCTCCTTGCCGGCCTCCATGGTGCGAGTGGTAGTGTCGACCTTTCATCTGGAGTTCCTGGGTTTGAATCCCAGTCAGGCATGGCATTTTCACACATGCTACAAATCATTCATCTCATCCTCTGAAGCAATATCTAATGATGAACCCAGAGGTTACACAAAAAAAATATATCTTATCTTCTTGAATGCATGATGATAATGACTCAACCTACTTGGCCAAGCACACTTTTTCTTGTGTCCAAAATATTTTTAGAAGCCTTATTTTGAAGTGTTTAAGAATGTCATGTTTTTCATAATACTCTTTCAGCTCTTAAATTTTGACTTAAAACAGAAATCTCAGACTGAAGAATAAAAAGAAATCACGGGGAAAGTAAGATGATAGACAAACCCACGACATGGAATGTTTAATTAAGAAATTTTAGACTAGGTGCAACAGGCTGGTCAATGGTGCAAGCACTGTTTCATTTTTAAAACAGTTATACTATTCATCTAATTTGCTTCCATAAACTCCATAGCATCATCCAGATATTAACTGTATCATTCATATTATTTCAACTTTATTGTTGAGCTTATGGTAAACTTTGATGCAATCGTGTTGTTCAATACATTCTGTCATTTTGTAGAAAAATATCTGATATAATTATTCATACAGACAACAAAGTAGTGACAGACTTAACAGACAAGGTTAGGAAAATTAGACATTCACAGCAAAATTAATTGCAGGACTGCAATTAACTTTTCCTCCAGAAAAGAAATAATCTTATAATACATTGTAAAAACATAGTTTACAGTTCTTTTGTTGAGAAATGAAAGTTATAAAATCTAATAAAAGAAAGTTTTCCCATTATTGATCATGGGAACTGGAACCAAGACTCACTACTATATGAGATCTGTTCAAATTGTATATTCTTTGAAATAGTGTAATAAGAAAACTACAAAAATTAGTGAAATAAAAAGATTTTTTTTCCACAATATTAAATTATCAAAACATTGCAATCGTAATATTTTATTGGCAACAAAAAATCAATAAAAACCTTTTTATTGACAATAAAAAAAAATCCTTTAAATTTTTTTCCAGAATAGCTGTTTCAGTTAGTAATTTACAATTAAAATTTTTATAAGGAAAGGAATTTTGATAATTTTGTTATAAACAAATTGTAACAATAAAAATAATAATTAAAAAAACAAATCTGAAGGGAAATGTTACAAAGAATAAGACCACCATTAAGAATAAAAAAATGTTGAAACATGAACATAATTTATTAACTGAAAAGTACGAATTTGTATAATTTTTTTTTAAATTAAATGTTAGTAAGAAACCTAACACATGCTGTACATAATCAAACTCCAAATCTTAATCAATAAACCATACAGAACATTTTGATCTCAAACATAATCAACAGAAACAGACAACACTGCTAAGTGCAACAGTAACATCAATACACCCAACACTGCACCTGGCATGAGAGTAGCAGTTAATGAATTAACCATCTAGCTCGTAGAATCTTCCAATAAAAATAGTTTTTTTTTTTAATATGATTTACAGATTCATTATTTTCAACACGGCTTATAAATAAGATAAAAAATTATTGTTACTTATTACATTAATCAATAAAGAAACAATTTAACATCAATTACACTGAAATCAGAACAGACAATTAATAATTTAAAGTATTCTACATAATTATACAACGCATTTTCTGTTTAAATAATTGAACATTGCAAACAAGATAAACCCTGTAATGGAAATTAATAGTACATAAAAAACCAACTTGGGTACAATTAAAACTAACCCTTTCTAGTCAAAACTGCACCACTTCAAACTATAACAAGAATTGTACAACATATAATACTCAATTACAAATTTCCCAAATTTGCTTATTACAGTAAGTCTGGGCTAAACATCAGATAATACAGTAGACAAGTATTGTTTGTGAGCCAGCCAATCTGATAAATGGTATCATAGTAAGTACATCTGTTTTTACCCATATATAAAAGAATTGGTTTCAATCTGACAAAACAGTATCAATACACAAAACCCCCCACAAGCATTCAGAGACGATGCTCAAGGTATTATATAAATCTCTAAGTTATTTACTGGTCCAAAAATACATCAATCATATTTATTAATGATAAATATTCTAGTCTAAAAATATTGCAATAAAGCATGCAAAAACTGCAAGTAATATTATACAAATTAAACTTTGAGCAGTACTAATAAAAATATGTTTTATATAATTTCCACTGTTGTCTAAGAGTTGCATAGCAGCTGATGGTAGAATTGGAGACATAAAACAGCTCTCGAGCCGATGACTACATTGGGGTTATTAAATCATGGGCGGTGAATTAACATTACAACTCATGCAACAGTTGTGTAATACAGTTAACACATACCGTTGTCATCTGATTAACTGGAATGCGATCAGGAAGTATCTGTTCAAAATCTATGCACTGCTGTCCTGTACCCAGTGATAGCCAACGAGGAGAACTGTGACTAGCTTTCTGGCAAGCACTTCGAATAGTACACCTATAATATAACATGAAATAACTCTACATTTTAAAAACTTACTAATAATTTTAATTAAATAATAAAATAGCACAAAATAATACAGTGAACATGCACTTTAAAAAACTGGGGAAAACCACTGTTATACTTTAAAATTACACTACTAACATAGAGAGAAGAAAGAATAAACCAAATAAAAAAAAGAAAATTAAAACAGCACTTGATATATCTTAGTACAAGTTTTAAAAATTTACTTGCTTTTTAAAGATGTGAGTTGTACTTCCAGATTGACAATAGTTTACAAAATAATTTGTAACAATATTATCATTTCAATTATAGATAACTAATACTTTTAAAAATGCACACTGCTTCATCATTGATTAATGATTTGATTAAAAATCATTCAAAATAAAAATAAAAAATCGGCGTTATTCTCATCACAAAATTGATAACAGCTTACCAAAACCATTGTTACTAATACAATATAATGATGAAACTAAACAAGTTATTAATTTTTAATTATATTAATTGTACTTCTTTAACCTAACCATAATTTTCAAGTCTTACTAGTACATTAATAATATTGTTAACATTTGATATTATATCTAATTTTTTAAGAGTTTGGATCCTAAATTGTAAATTATAAATTTCTAATGTTGATAAGGGTTCTAAATATGGAAATTTATGTTTATTATTTTTAATATGATCTGCACGGTTTCATTTTTGTTTATTATGTTAGCAGCCCATCTATATGCTTTTATGTGATATTATACAAATGATTTAAATATAGCAAATGAGAAATAGGAGACCTATTATCTATACCTACTGGTATACAGAAAAAATTTACAATTAAACAGTACTTATAACAAAACTTCTCCCTGTATAACAATGTTGTTTAACCTGGATGTTACTTCTGTATTATATAATTAAGAATTAAGTCCAGTAGAGTATTGATTGATTTATAACATTTCTTACAAATGAAAAATTCACAATCTGAAGTGCACTTCCAAATGTATTTGTGTGGTACATGAGTACATATAAAAAAATGTTATTTCTACTGGAAAGTAACAATGACAAGTGGTCTTAGACAAATAAACTATCTCAACTGTTCAATGCACTCAATCCTTCCATGGATTGATCATCTAATCGCTTGACCCTCTCCTCTTTCATTCCTTCTTCCCTAAACAGACTCAAATCTGCATCAGTTGCTGCGGCCCTCAATGAGGGCTAGTCGCTTTCTCAGTAAAAATTTGAGTAACGACTACATCTGTGATTTGTCTACAGATGTGGCTTCATATGCGAGTGTTATACAAAATACTCGATCAGTAGCTGAGGAGCTTATCAGGTAATGTCAGACCTACTACCACATACAATTAACTGGACAAAGATAAATTAAATCATCACAAATTATAAAAGATAAATAGTCTTTATAAAAATTGAGCAGGTTGGTTAATGCACAGTTACTAAACAGAAATGTAGTTAGTTAAAGGATTAAATATCAGCAAACATAAAATTTTAAACAAAAATTATAGCATTTATACAAAGAAATGATAACCAGTAAATTACATGCATAACTGTTTGTTAATTTTGTTCTGCATTAACCCTTTTACTGCCAATGAACTGATCACATCGATCTCATTTATGTATAAAGAAATGTTGTATTCCTATCTGATCAGCTCAGCTCTGAGTCAATCCCAGTATACTTCCATCAATTTCCAGCCTACTTCTAAATAATGTAGTTAAATATCAAAACATGTAATTATCACTGCTTTTTAGAAAATCATATTGAGGAAACTTCAAAAATACTTTACTTCCAAGTACAGGTACTAACCAACAACCTGTTGTACAGTCATCATGTTTGTTAACATTTTTTGATATGTAATTTGGTTAAGTATAGTTCAATTGAATGAAATCAGACACTTTACTTGTGTTTATAGTTTTAGTAAGAAACTGTAGACATCTTATTTGATCAACCAGCTGTAGTATGGTTTGTACACTCACAGGTTATGGGTTTTTCTAGTCTCTGATGAAAAACATTAACATATTTGATGTAAAATGTTTCATTAGTTTATCTCTTTTTTCTTACTAATACACTAATGTAAATATGTACATTGCAAGTGATGTTTGGGTGTAATACATTTCAACTACTTTCATTCATATAGAATAATTCCGTAAATGACTTTTATTGATTTTTTATTTTGTTCTTTTATTTTCTTTTTAAGCCTTTCAACCAAAGAGAAACATGTTTCTTTGGCTGGATAAGTCAGGAAAAATATAAACAGTATTTAAAATACATCCACAGGCTTTAAAGTAGAAATTAATGATGCAAAAATATTGTTTCTATTAATTCTCTAATTTTGGTATAATACCAAACGATTATTCAATAATGTAGTAAGCAAACTATAATTTAATTTTCAGAAAATGCTATAAAACCATCCTTTAGCTTAAGAAAAAACGTTTTTGTGATTGAAGTAAGACTTACGAAAGTTTCACGAGCAATGTCAATATTGGTCAGTCTGCAGTAAAAGATTAAAAAAAAATCTTAAAGTTAATGACATGCAAGAATGTCTTAATAAGCATTTATACCAACTATAAAAATGATAAAGACAACAGCACTAAAAATTACTTCAAGCAAAATTTGTTTATATGTTCCTTAACACTGTAAAACAAATCATTCAATTTTAAGGCAACCAATAATATTTAAGAAGTAATGACCACTTGTCCTTTCAAGGATTATAATATAAAAGAAATGCAGGAGACTTATCAAAGCTAATTCTCTTGCATTCCATAACAGAAATCCATACTAAAATACTAATTATTATACTTCCAGGATTTCTGTTTAATTTGAATATATATGAATGTTTTAATGATAATACTGGCCTGAGATATTTTACAATACAATCAAATAATTTACTAACCTCCTTTCAAGAGAACACCAACCACAATATGGATCTTTTGACTCAAGGCAAGCAGAACAATTGCCATAACTACCACAATGTTCAACAGCTACTTTCAAAACCTGAAACAGAAATTCACATGAAAAACAAACACACACACACACACACTACTCACATGCATGCACAAGTTGTGTTTCTAGTCTGTTTTGAATTTGCCAATTATATAAGCAATATAAACAGATGTTGGTTGCAGAGCTCAGTTATTTTAATCAACAGTCAGCTGTTAGCAATAGTTTAGTCATTTTATTGTTAGTTGTTTATATTCATACATTTATAATGAGTGCTATGATTCATGATCCCAGTATGTGTGAAGTATAAGGAATAACTGATTTTTTATGCCAAAAAAAAATTCTGCAGTTGAAAATCACAAGCAAATTTGTGGAATTTACAGGCCAAATATTATAAGTGATGCTAAAGTAAGACGATGGTGCTTGTCATTTCAAGAAGGGTGAATGAACATTCATGATGAAGAATGTAGCAACCGGCCAGCAGTGATAACAGATAATTTTATTGAAAAGGATAAGAAAAAAATTTGATGTTTCATGATCTTTGATTTATGAAGTTTTGACTGAAAAACTGAGCTGTATAAAAAATAATAGGTCAGATGGGTAAGATGTTAACCAACACATACACATAAAGAAAAACATCATGCTACAGAGCGTAAGTTTTATGACATTAAAAAAATGAAGGTGATGATGAATTGTTTGATCACATTGTTACTGGAGATGAAACCTGGATTTCTTATTTGAATGTCAAGACAAAGCAGCAGTTAATGCAATGGTGGCATTATCATTTCCTGGAGCAAAGGCACTGAAACAAGCACATTTAGTAAAGAGAATTATGGCTAATGTTTTTTGTGACGAAAAGGGTGTCTTGCTCGTCAAATTTAGTGATCACGGAATTACATGAATGCCAACACACATTAAAAAATCTCTGAAGAGCTATAAAAAACCAATAACAATGTAGGATGCTATCCCGTGGAATTCTGTTTTTTCATGACAAAGTCAGGCCACACAAGGCAAATCAGATGGTGAGGTGAATGGAAAAATTTCATTGTAAAATCTTCAATCAACCCTACAGTCCCCTGACTTTAACTCCCAGCAATTATTTTCTTCTTCTTCACTTTAAATAGTAGCTTGAATTAAAAAGGTTCGACAATGATGATGAATTGAAAAATGGTGTTAGTGCATGGTTTAAGTCAATGGTGGTGGAATTTCTTGAAGAGAGAATGAAGAAGCTAGTGAAACGCAATGAAATATTTGTTGAAGTTGAAGGCAACTATGTTCAAAAGTAGTAAATAACTATAGTTTTTATGTTAAGTAATAATATTTGTACATATTTTTAGTTGTTTTTTTTATTTCAAAACAGACCTTACTTTAAAAGCACACCTCATGTATGTGTCTATATATATAATTTGTGTAGTTTACGCACTCATAATGTACAATTTTCAGCATATATGCAATCTATGTTTGCATATGTGTGTGTGATTACAAAAATAAAAATGTGTACATACTGTGTAGCAGTATGTACATATAGCACTCCTGGTAATCTTAATTTTTTATTTGAACTTCAGACAAGCAATGAAGGGCTTATAATCCATGAAAATCCTACAGTTTATTGATTTTATACTCCATATTTTGACAGAAATTTATTTTTCTTTTTTAATTATTTATTGTCCACAATAGGGATCTCCAATGGTCAATAAGTATAAAGTTTATAATAATTACATTAAAAATAGTACCTTTTCGAGAAAAATAAATATTATACTGTAAGAAACACCCACACTTAAAAACATAGAAGGTTGAAAATTCAAAAGTGAGGAGATATTTAAATTTTTCACAATAAAGCAGTATTGAACAGATTATTTTTTGTGGATTTTTTCTGAAAATATTTATTACAGATTTTTAATTTTCAAATATACTAAGTTATTAAATTATTATCATGTCTTAATTTTCATACCTGTATGTATTAAAAGGATTACATTTTAATGTATTTGCAAATGTAATTTTATTTTTTATTCTGTTATTAAAATTTTAATATTAGTTTAAATGCTACACTAAGTTATCCTGCTTGTATTATATGAGAGGGATGTGAATAATTCACATTACTGTACATTCAGCTACCTAATTAAGATTTTACACAGCATTGACATAAGTTAGTAATTGCACTAATCCAATAACCTACACTTCAACCAACATTTTTTTTTTGATAATAACATTTTCTGCTTTGCTCTTTTCTTTGCAAGTTATATATGGTGAACATTTTGGATTCAAGAAAACTGTACTGAAGGTAACAGACGGTTGAAGAAGTAAATAAGCATAGCTGAGAAAATAAAAATAATTGAATGATAGATAAAAAAGTCACAAATTGTAAAATTTTTATCAATAAACATTGCTCATTGATTTTTACTTATTAACAAACAATTTTTTAATTTTAGAGAAAAAATGTTTAATTTAAAAAATTCCACAATACATTTCAGATGAATAATTGTTTTTATTTAATTGATTATTTTGCTTTTTATAATTCCAGTTGCCACACATAAAAATTATGTTACAACAAAATTGCTTACGAAAGCAGAATGCATAGGACACATGTAATTTGTTTGTCCTTTATTATAAAAATTATGATGTTCTAATATAAGCTCACCTAAACAACATATTCAATTTATGTTAACAAAAACACATTAAATAACAACTTCATAGTTATACTGATTTAAACTGTGACACAATGCTAAACACTGTTATTATGTAGTGCCCAGATCACTTTTTAGTTACCTATACAATGTGGTTAATCTACTGATATATGGATTTGATAAGTGAAATAATAACACAAATACCCTAAGTTTTTGTAATGCACGTGTTGGTATTGGTGCTAGTATGTGTGTGTTCACACATGCATGCGCATGTACATGTATGTATGATAAAGAGTTCTTTCAACTCTTGTGAGTACTCTTTCTTGTATACTCGTGTGTGTGATGAAGAGTTCTTCTCAAGGGAGAAGTGCAGGAATGCCTTATCATTAAGCAATATGCTCCCGATTTTTACAAAGCCAAACTAAACAAAATATAATAACCTGCAATGAAAAAAATCACATAGTAAATAAAATTCTATTTGATAACCACACACTGTATCTATATTTTTATTAATAATTCTCTATTTTAATTTGCTTTACAGTTAATAGGAAATTTTTGGTTTTTAATTTTAATTAGTAGAATTAAAAAAAGATACGTAATCTTGTAAAAAAAAAGTTTATTTTATTTTTTAAATTGAATAAATATTTCTAAGAATCTACATAAATACTACATGTAATCCCCACCACCAACGTTTTTACGTTATCATTGCCCACCTGGTCTTTATTCATATGATCTTTTTGATTAGCATAATACCTTAAGTGTTCAGTACAGGCCTAATCAGAGCAAGAAATTGTGTATTTTTCCACATAAAAACTAACATTACAATCATAAACAGAAATTAAATATATTATATTAATCAAGTTGAATCTGGATCTAAAACAATAGTTCAGAGTAATTATGGTAGATATTATTGGTGAAACAACATAAACAAAAATTAACAATATAGTAAAATTACATGAAACAAGATTTTTCCTCAAATTAAAGCATAGTTACTTTTCTGTGTTGTCATTATTTTAACACAGAAAAATGAGATTTTTTGTACCTCATACCTCATAAAAAATGAACCACTCATCACTTATTTAAAAAGAAATAGAGCTAAGAAATATTACCAAGAATATTTTTTTATAATCTGTTTCCCAAACTTTAACTGAAACATAGCAACAAAAGGAAATATTAAAAGTAGTTTTCAACATTGAATTTCTACTAAGATTTAGCTAAAATTATATAACAAAAGAACCCCCTGTTGATAACAGAACTTAAGTTGCTTTCAAAGTGGCAAACAAGAATTCGAAACTAATATTAAACAGTGTTTATTCATTAAGTAATTTACATTGTTTGCAATGCAAATATTACACCTCCTTAAAATATTCAACGGTTTCCAGATTTTTCATCTGGTGTATATATTTTACATCATGATGACATCAAATAATTTACTTATCTTGAAAACGAATAAACATGTTACCAAATACATTTATAACTGTGAATGATATTAAAAAAAACTGGTGCCGCACTAAAGACTAGACAGTAAACAATATTTTTTAAGCTAGGTTATATAAATTAAGTATAATAATCAAGTTAACACTGAACTTTATAGCTTAGTTTCTTAAGTTTTATTTAGTTATATTAAATTCCATTCTTTCTGTTACAGATATTTATTATAGCACTTTTAATTATTTTGACTAGCACTTAAATTGAATTTTTTAGCATCTACTTTATAATTTATTATTTATGCAAATTTAAAAAAATCATGAAGTAAAAATTTACGCACTTAAATTAATGAAATTTTGGCACCGATATTACATTTATATGTACTTCTATAATTATTCTTTTATGTTCCTAATTTCTTATTTAATTGCATTTTCTAAATTTAAAGGCAACATCTATTTGGAAAGGATAAAAATGAAAAAACACTACTGTACACTACTATAAGCATGATAAGTTTAGTTTCTATAATTAATTTTTAAATAAACAGTCACAGATGGTAATATGATATCCAAGACAAACTGAACTGTTAATTATATTTATTTGCATTTTAAAATCGTAATTTATTTCTTAATAAATGAATACGAGGGTCGTTCAACAAGTCCTTAGAAAAATACAAAAAAAAACAAATTATTTTGTGTACATTTTTTATTTTTCCAATATAATCTCCTTTTAATTCTATACACTTTTCCAAACATTTATCTAACATTTTTAAGCCATCCAAAACGTAGGATTTCGGAAGGTCCTCAAAATAAGCATCTGTTTGGACGATGACATCCTCGTTCGACGTGAACCATACCATTGCCTGCCGAGTCATTTTTTCAAGTCTGGAAATTAAAAAAAATCACCGGGAGCAAATCCAGTGAATACGGTGGATGATATTTTAACAATCTGAACTTTAATTCCATAATTTTGACCATTGAAACTGTGCAGGTGTGCACTCGTGCAATGTCTTGATGGAAGGGAATCTTTTTCTTTTTCAAATTAGGATGTTTTTTCTTGATATCTTCGCTCAACCAGTGCGATAACGACGAATAAAACTATCCAGTCATTTATTGTTTGTTCTTTTTCCAAGTAATCAGTGTACATGATACTGGGTGCATCCCTAAACACCGTGGCCATCACTTTGCTGGCCAATTTCACCATCTTTGCCTTCTTCAGAGCCTGTTTGCCTAAAAAAAAACTCACTGTTTTGACTGTTCCTTTTGTCTCTGGAGTGTAGTAGTATATCCATGTTTCATCTATAGTTATGTATTGATGCAGAAACTCGTCAGAATTGTGATGAAAAAGCGCCAAAACAGCCTGAGAGTGGACCACATGATTGTGTTTATTATCCACTAAGAGCATATGTGGCACTCATCTTGCCAACATTTTTTTCACACCCAATTTTTAATGGAAAATTGAAAGCGCTATACCTTACAGTATGCCGGTGGCCTCAACTTTTTTGTGCAATTTGATTCGTCGATCACTCAAAAGCATATCGTGAATTTTGTCAATCATTTTGGGAGTGGTCACTTCCACAAGACATCCCGAACAATGTTCATCTTTTGCGGATGTATGGCCACATTTAAACTCATTTATTCAATTGTAAACAGTTGCAAACACAGGAGCAGATGTGCCATGAACTTCATCTAACTCAGCTTTGATCTCTTTCAGTGTTAAGCCTTTTAAATATAAGTGTTTAATCACCACTTGAAACTCACTTTTTTCCATTTTTCTAAATAAATAATAGCTTGTTGTTTCAATTGACTATGACAATGAAACCACGTGATGGATACAGCTGAAACTTTAATTGCACTCTAGCGACAAATGACAATTACTAAAATCAAACCATTTTTTATACTACAAGCACCACCTCTTGGATTTTCTAAGGACTTATTGAACAACCCTCGTAATATAGTAAATACTAGCGAGCATGCAGGAGTAAGTGCGTAAAACATGCTGAAAAAAAAGAGGTTGCAATCAAATACACATATATTTTACCTTTGATGTTGTTAAAGCAAACAAATATTCACCACTCGGAGCAACAATTGTATCAGGTAAAACCGTTTTTCCTTGGTCAATAAGTGTTTCTTCATACTCCAATGCTAAATTAGGACCAGATACTAAAATCTGCAACAAAAAGTTCATAAAAAAAATAAAATTTATAACTTTATTGGTCAAAAATTAAACACAGAGAAGATTAATTTTAATTAAACCATTTTGTAATGATTATGCACTTTAAAGCCATAATTATTAACATCAATTAAATAGTCCCTAAATTATTTTAAAGAGGGTTTTAGAATTCAAAATTTTTTCATCATATTACAGACGCATTCAAAAATAAAATTTACAGTACAAATTGTACTGTGAAAGTTCTTTTATTTCCTTGGTAAAGTAGTACATCAGGATTTGGCACAGGAAATCATGACATCAGGTCAATAAGATGAAAATAAAGTTTACTGCCGCTAAATCTAACATACAGAAAGTGGATATTTACAAAGATAATTTTAAAAATGGAAAAATTAAGTTTTTATATAATCCAATAGATGCATGATGAATAACAACCACCTAGTATCGTTGGTCATCTTTCATGTGCTTTAGTAGCATTGTCTTCAGAGTCCTTGTTGTCTTTTTATTAAATAATAGTAATAATGAAATACCACCACTAACAATACCAGACTCTTAATTTCTTAAAATTATTTTAATACAAAGGCTACCTTTCTTTCTTTACTGTTTAGCCTCCGGTAACTACCGTTTAGATAATTCTTCAGAGGATGATATGTATGAGTGTAAATGAAGTGTAGTCTTGGTACATTCTCAATTCGACCAATACCCAGAAAGTAACTTATGTTTCAATGTTATTCACAAAGGAGAGGGGATAGCAGTGTCATTTTGGTGGTTTGCTAGCCTGATTCAGTATGCATAGAACTGTGCTATATGAAGGACTGCAATGCATCTTGATTTTTTACAAGTGCATAAAATGTGTGCCACTAGAGAAAGTCCTGCCAGTCGTGAAGTGAAATCAGTTATTAGATTTCCTTTGGCTAAGAACTACGAATCCATTGAGAGTTATCAGAAATTATACAATGTTTATGAAAACATGTAAAGAGTAAAGGTGCAATAAGGCAGTGATGTATCACAAGAGTGAATCAAATATAAGCAGTAATTAATTTTAATAAATCTATTAATTTATAATATATACAATAGATACCTTCATAATTTCTCTTTATAGTTTCCTGCATGATCTACACACTTTTGCCAACAATTTGGAAGCACGAATATTCCTTATTCATAAAACATTTGAGGATGAGTCATCAACCAATTGCACTGGACTCCTCGACATCTCCATTGTTTTCAAATTGTTCCCCTCCAAGCAATTCTTTCAAGGGTACAAACAAAAAATAGTCACAAGGGACAAATCTGGACTGTAGGGAGGGTAGTCGAGGGTTTCCAGTGCATTTTTTCCAATTTACCTTGTCAAAATCACGGTGTGGCCTGGCATTGTCATGAAGAACGACATCTCTGATGAACATACCCTGTCTTTTGTTTGGGTAGGCGGCTTTTGTTAACTGTATCGGCTAGCAGATGATGATGGGCTCCAGGAAGACGTCACTGAGTGACTGAAAAACCAGGTGGAAGAATCTTTTGATGAAGGGATACAAAAACTCATCCAGATATGCAAGCGTCTCAATTTAATTAGCAACTATGTAGAAAAATAGTTTAAATATGTAGTTTCAGATTGTATGTAATAAATTCTTTTTCCAGCAGCTAAATCTTTTTTCTGGATAGCCTTTTATTTCATCTTTCTTATAGATAATGGATTCTTGAGTTTATATTGTTTTAAGCTACATGCTGAAAGTGCTAAGAACAATTATACAGTATTTCAAATTACAATAAAAAATTATCAGTTTCAGATATAACAACAAATAACCACAAAAAATTAATTATTAAATTTTGATGTGTCTAAAATAGTATCATTACTGTAGAATGAAATCTAAACACAATAAAAATACATTTTCTGTGTGTATGTGCATTTTTACCTCAAATAAAATTTTTTAATTAATTTTAGCAAACAAACAAGAACAAGATTCACTAGGAATCAGTACATAAAACAAAAAATATATTCTTTAAAATACAAAAGCAATAAAAAAATAAAAAATATACTTCAAAATGTCTTAATGCTTTTAAATATATTATGAAACAATTAAAATTCAAAATTCTCTATAATAAAACCAAGCATCACAAAATAAGGACCGACCATTAAATAAAATAATACATAACTTTAACATTTAAAGAGTGCCACAGCCATTTATAAGAATATTCTCCCAGATCAGGTTGTTTTTTATTATGTTTCAGAACTTTGTTAGAAACCAATAATAATATTTAGAACCATGACAATTAAATCAAGTTAAATTTTGAGACCTTTTTTCAAACAAATAACATTTCTGTCAGCTGTTGAATAAAATCTTTCTTTCAACCAAGTTTGAGGAACTAACACTAACTAGGTGCATTTACATATATTAAACCTAACATAGAATGACATTTAAAAGCTTTCATAGGTATAATATTACAACAGAACCTATATAAACCATAGAAAAAGGGGATGTTACGTTACATTTGGCATTTTTCAAAAATCACTGCCAATATTGACTCAGGGAAACAAACTGATAGTAAACACATAGCACCATAAACAAGAACTACTCAAACCAACACCAAATCCTGGCTACCAAGTAAATCTATTAATCTGATATGAATACATTAATTTGGGTTTCGTTACAGGAAATTTTTACAGAACAAAAATAAATTTAGCAATCAGAATTTAATGAAACCATTGTTACTGATGGCATCATTTCATTATGCCAAAAAAAAATAAAAATAAAGTAAGATTATTTATCATCTTATAGTAAACAAAGAAACAACCAAAGTCATACCTTTTTAATAGAACCATTTGATGTTCCAAGAAATATAACAGTGTGTCGTTCAGTTGTAGCTAATGTAACTGATGTAACCAGATTATTTGAAAAGTCAATAGCTGATGTCGTACTAATAGGGGCTACTCCAGAAATTTTCAGTCCAACTTCACAGAAGTTTAAAATATTCCCAGTTGTCTAAAAAAATAAAAAGTTCACAGATTATTAATAATGATCATAATAAACGTACTTCATATGCATTAAGCTGTAAACAAAAATTACTCACATTTTGAGACATATGAGCATGCATGTCACTTCTCAGAACACAACTAATAACTTCCGTACACAAGTTTTTATTAAATTTCATAATTGGATATCAGGTAAAAACAAATTTTTAAAAAGACAACTAATTACATTCTGTGAAGAAAGAGTACAGAACGCAGTTTTTTTTAAATATGCTCAAAATGTACACTTCCCACAATTTAAAAAAAACTAATATCATAAAATTACAGAATTTATAGTCTTTTATTTCCTAAAAACAAGACCATATTTTTAAAAAAAGTCATAATCAGAAACATCAAATTTTAAAACTTTGACACATCCCAGGTTTAAAATAAGTAAATGTTAAGTATGAAAGTACACTTTCTATCTTAACTGTGATATCCAAGCATGACCATTCTCAATTTTATGACATCAATGCCAGTTGTAACACAGATATAACAGTAATTCTCACAGAAACTTCATCTTGTTTGTGAAAAATCCAATAAAAATTATATAAAAGTTTAGAGTACAGGAAAGAAATTTTAGATTTTCTAAAAATCCTTACAACATTGGGCTAAACTTAAAAAGAATTGCTTTAAGTAACTATAAGGAATACAATATTATTGACACGTACAATGATTTTGCAACTAAATAACTCCAGGTAATTAACTAAACTAGAAACATCTACAGAAGTCGCTAAAAAATCAATCATAACTTATTAAATAATTAGTAAGTACACAAATGAGATCAATATGGCATTACTATATGAGCAAAAACATCATTGAAAGAAAAACGCTTGAAAAAAGGCTTGTTTTTGAAATTATATAATCCTGCGAACCACTTGATGCAACAAAATCAAGTTTAATAACATATTAAATCTTGTTTCACTGCTCTTTTCTTAATGATGTTGAGTAGCAGCTTATCTGAAGATTCCTACCAAAATTTCAGCCAATTAGAAATATATATTAATAATACCATTTTTTGTTTAGTTTCTGGAAATGGAAAATTCAACATTCTGTAACTTGAGGGATGTTTTTAAATAAAGTCTGTTTTGAAATCATTGCTGTAGCAATGAAGTGGGATCATCCCATGTGCAATGTTTCAATATGACCTAATACCAAGCTGTGTGATGATTGTTGTAATGTGCAAGCTATTTACTATGAATGCTATAACAGACAATCCCATCTGTAATAAGGTTCACTCCTATATGTAAATGTTTTGTTAGTAAAAAAACAAACTGAAATGAATTTACAAGCCGTTTTGATAGATTTATAGCCCAGATGTAATAAGTGATAAAGTCAGATAATGGTGTCTTTTATTTATGGAATGATGAACAAGCACTCAGGTTAACGTGTATACATGATTTAATAGTAACACAGTTAGTTAAATTAATGCGAGAGTTTGCGACAATCAGCAATTTAGTTTCAGAACTGAATAAATATTTTATACTCTGCAATACTACAACTTAGAGTAAACTTGGATACAACAAAACTGCGTATGAGATGAATACTAAAATATTAAAACAGATACAAGCAAGCAGAAATTTCTGGCTGGTTCAAATTTTTTTTCAAGTTTTGAAAAACAAGGAATGGGCTAATTGACCACATCACAACTAGAGATGAAACTTGGACTTCCTACACAAATGTAGTCTAAACAACAGTCAATGCAATGGTAACAATCATCTTCAAAAATGCAACTATAATAGTGCTTTTAAAAAACAAAATTCAGTAGAAAAAGTTTCTAAACTCAACTAAAAAATAAACTTTTTTTTTAGATGCCACCTCCATATTGAAACATAAAATCGTTTAAAATGACAGATTTATTAATATATGACATTCTTAGATAATATTACACAATTTCGTTCATAAAATTTATTAATAATATATTAGATCACTAAAACTCACTACAAAATATATACTAACTGAAACTTAACCACCAAAATACAGTAAACTTACCAAATTAACATCAATAATCAAATTTTTGTCGGATTCCGCGTCATCAATTGGTATTTAATTCAACAATTATATGAAAATTAATTATTTATTAAAAATTTTAAGAATTTGGAAATGCCTAAACTATTACCATTTATAATCCTGAAACTTGATTATGGACGAACAAGCACTGGGCCCTAACTGTACCCTAATATACCAATGTACCCACAAACAGATATCCTAATATAACAATTGTTAAAACAATAGAAATAATAAAATATAGTTCAAAAGAAAACCTCAGAATACACCAATGCATTAATCTCTATTATAAGGAGCATTAGTCTTCAAAATTACTTTAATATGAGAACAAATATTATTCACAAACAGAAGGATTACCAATGGGATCACCTATATCCCTCATTGTCTGAAATATTTTTACAAAATTTTGAAAGTAGAATAGTTCATGGTATATTACACATCAAGTACTATTATGGGTAAGATATGTAGATGATATTTTAGTCATGTATATCCCAATTACAAATAATGAAAATTTGATCATTGTAAATAAATTTAACAATTATAATAAAAGTTTAGAATTTACAAGCGAAATAAAAAATAATAGGAAAGTACATCTTTTAGATATTAAAATCACAATAGACAAAAACAATGTAACAGGAACATCAGATTTAGGAAACTCACAACAAATAGTATTAGAATACATTAAGTTCTAAACACCCACAGTCACAAAAAATTAATTCATATAATAAGAACTATATTCAGAGCTATTAATTATACAAAAAATAAAAATAAACTTATTATTAATATTAAATAAAAACAAATAGCAATATTTAATGGTTTTGATGATAAAATTGTAGAAAGAATTTAAAAAAGAGTAAAATGTAAAATGTACTATCATAATTTTACAAAAATATGAGATATATCTCTAAAGTAAAGACTCCTGTGAAATTTCTTTCTTTAAGGTTGGCGAACCTGTGTTGTCCATGGCCATGCTAATAATGTACACACTGCATTGTTGTCTGTACATTGTTGCGTTGTAGTATCTTTGATTACATCCAAGTTATTACATTATAAAATGAATAGGAAAATCGATGTTGCTGTCAACCGTAAAATATGTGAAGTCATACATTTTTTAAACCATCAAAATATTAAGCCGGCTCAAATTCATAGGCAGTTGGTTGCTGTGTATAGTGATAATGTAATGACTCAAGGAAACATCCGAAAATGGTGTGAAAGGTTTAGAAATAAAATGAATGTGCTTGATGAAGAACGTTTGGGGAGGCCCTCGATAATCACCGAGGACTTGTTGAAACACATCTATGATGAAATCAGAAAAGATTGTTGCTCAATGATTTCTGACCTGGCCCTTCTTTTTCCTGGTGTTTCAAGAGCTGTTATCAGTTGCATTGTTCGTGACCATTTAGACTTCAGAAAGGTTTGTGCACGTTGGGTGCCGCACATCTTAATGAAATGTCATTAAAAAATCCCAACGGGATTGCTTTAGAATTTTTGATGCACTACACAGAAAAAGGTTATGAGTTCCTCAATTCAATTGTTAACAGCAATGAAATATGGATCTCGTATTACACACCAGAGACAAAACACCAGTCAAGTGAATGGCGCAATCTTCAATCACCAACCAGACCAACAAAGGTCAAGCTACAGCCATTTTGATGCAAACTGATGGCCACAGTCTTTGGGATCAGTTTGGCATATGCTAATTGCTTTCATGCCATGTAGAACTATAAATGCAAAGCCTACTGTGAAACTCTATGTAACGGTGCACCATTCAAAAACGGCATCGTGGGTGGCCAATCATGCAGCAGGACCGATGGCATGTTCTGCTGCTTGATAATGCACATCCTCATGTTACAGATCCGACATGTGATTTACTGAGAAAACTTGAATGGGAAATTTACGATCACCTGCCAAATAGTCCAGACTTAGCTCTTTCTGATTACCATTTGTTTGGGAACTTGAAAGAGTGATAAGCAATTCGCGGGTGACGATGAACAAAAAATGCTCTTAATCAGTGGCTAAATGGGCTGGTGGCAGAACAATATGACGAGGATATATTCAAACTGGTGTATCGCTATGATAAATGTCTTAATTCTTGTGGCAATTATATAGAGAAGTAGTATAAGGTAAGTAGTTTAAGAGAAATAAAAAATGTTTCTTAAGTTTTCAGAATAAATTTTTTTACAATGAAACGGTCTTTACTTTAGAGATAACCTCTCGTACCACAGAAAAATAACAGAGAGATTAGTAACAGTTTTTACCTTAAATACAATTAAACAAATAAAATAATAGAAAAAATTACTAACATTTATGATAAAAATAAATATAGAAAAACAAATAAACCAAATAACCACACTATAAAATATTTAAGGTATAACAATAAAACCAAATAACCACACTATAAAATACAAGGGCTATTCAGAAAGTAAGGAACGTTTCCACCTGACGCCGCCAGGCGCGCGCCAATCGTGTATATATTGGAGTGCTCGTGCTCGGCACCTCAGTCAGCGTCCAGCCGTGATAACGGGAACATCTCCACAGCACTGCCCGTTTTTTATATACAAATTTGAAATGTGTGCTGCAATCGAAAATCCTGCCAGTTGTGAGGTGTGGTCTGCGATTCGTTTTTTGTTGGCAAAAAACTTAAAACAAATAGAAAACCGCCGTTTCACAATAACTGAGCTTTCTCTATGTTTCCCAAAAGTTTCACGGACTTTATTGTTTGAAATTGTTTCACAGAAGCTAGGCTACCACAAATTTTGTGCAAGATGGGTGCTTCACTGAGTGGTTGAGATCACAGGCGGCAGAATTCTATGACACAGGAATTTCAAAGCTTGTCCACCGCTATGATAAGTGTCTGAATTTGTATGGTGATTATGTTGAAAAGTAGTATTTTAGTTCCTCTTTCACATGTATATAATAAAGTTTTTCTTGTACTTGGTTTTTTAAAATTCCAAAACGTTCCTTACTTTCTGAATAGCCCTCGTATTTAAGGTATAACAATAATAAAAATAATAGAGGACTTAAGAGGAATATACAAAATTAAATGTACTGAATGTAATAGTATTTATATTGGTAAAACTAACAGATCATTTAAAAAAAGGTTTACAAATCATTACACTGCTTAAAAAAACAAGAAAAGGGGTATATTTAACACAGACAACCATTGTTTGCTGTGTATACATAGTATTACATACTGTGAAGACAATTTAAAAATTTTTGAAGCTTGTAATAACGATAAAAAAATGAATATACTTGAAAGATATTGTATTTATAAATTTAAACGAAAATATAAAATGATAAACCACCAAATCACATTTGAAGATTATGATTTAATTACAAACATAATAAATTATGACAATTGGCAACAATAATATTATAAACAAAATAAAGTATGACATTTTAAATTTGCATCATTCCAGAGATGGGCAGCAAAGTTGCATGTTCAACCATAACAATTTTCAGTATTATAAAGTGATAGTTTAGGCATTTCTAGATTTTTAAAAAGTTTAATAAATGATTAATTTTCAATTAATTGTAAAACTGAATACAATCTGATGATGTGAGAGCCCACGAAAATTGATTATTGATGTTAATTTGATAAGTTTATTTATCTATTTACTGTGTTTTAGTGTTAAGTTTCAATTAATATTGAATTTAATCAGCACAGTAGTCAGTATGTCGATGAATTATTTTAATTTTCAAGATATATACATACACATGTATAAAACAACAAAAAAGGAATGTTTTCTTGAAATACATTACATCTAACAATAGTGAATATAAAAGGTTTAATACAATATAAAACTAAAATTTTCCTCACCACGTGATTCATAAACAATTCTTCAAATAGCCTTTTTTCTTTGTTGATAAAAATCACAATTAATGACTAATTAAAAACCAACTTTCATTATAATTTATATAATTACACAAACAAAAACATTTAATAACTAGAAAACAATTAAGATTTAATATTAGATAAAATTATTACTGAACAAATTATCTTGAAATCACTTAATTACATAAATGTGCAACATACTGGTCCAATCTAATATAACAGTGAATTATTTATGAGAAAAATTATATACTCTGAAAGATAAAACTAAACAATAAGAAAAGAAGATAATCAATCCAGAAAGGGAAAAGATATAAAGATAGGAAATGTTAAATTATGACAAGTTCTATCAAGTAAGTAACACACATGTGTCTCAAACAAAACAAGTAATGTAACGAGCCTACTTAAATTTAAACATAAACGTACTAAGAGATAAACTATATCCGCTCTGTAAATTTAGCACCCAAGCATCAGTCACACTAATGAACAATTCAATCTGAATTAATTTATACAAAACAAAAATGTAAACCAGATTTCACTCTAAATAAATTTATGCAAAACATCAATGTAAACTGTTGTTCTTTTACTCATGTAGCTAGAATAACAAAGTTAAATTTAATAAAATCAAAAATCCTATGCCAAAATGTGAAATAAATAAGTTATACCAAATACACAAAATCATTCAATATTAAATCTAGTGATGCAGGATATAAATAGCAAACGTCAATAAAATTAATAATATAAATTCAAAATATTTTAACAGGTATATCTTTTTTTAATTGTAATTTAAAAATAGAACTATTATATAGAAGGAGGATACAGCAAACTGGAAGTAAAAAATAAATCAGCTATGAGGCCAATATTATTGTATGGAAATGGAATACTGGCTCTGTAACCTAAATGATAAATGACAAAAAAAGGTTATAAAAATAAAATGCTCTGCTGTTCAGGTAGAGTTGTATTCAGAATAAAATGTAATACAGGTGGTATTCAGAATCAGTGAATACATACATCACTAATGATGTAAGTAACAAGGATTAGAAAAGGGAGATTATGTCAGTTTGAACATATATTCAAAAGTAACAGTTATGCTATGCAAAAGAAGGCTCATGAAAATACAATTGCTTCAAAGGAGAGGGCTGATCGATAATGGATTTTGTCATGAGGCAGAAAATGCAAAACCCACACTGCATTGAATACAGGAAAATTAAGAGGGTTAATCCATACCACTGATCTCATATGAAGCAGCACAATATGAAGGAAAAATATTTAAATAAAAATTATCATCGTTTTTAAAATTAAAAAAAAAATTACTTACACCAGCCTTTGGACAGTCGCCATCCAAAATTAAGCCAGACACATAACCCATATTTCGATATTTTGTGCTTCCATTAAAACACATATGTATATTTTCATTAAACTTTGCTTCGATGTCGACCATACTATAAATACAGATGGCTGATTTAGATAACGGTTCATTAGTAATGCTTCGGCTTGGAGAAAAACTTCCCACCAAGATAAAATCACCAGAATCTATTCCCAAACCTACAGCAAGGTCATCACCAGATGCAGTCACTTTTGCATCCTGGATTAAATTATAGTTAACTGTCTGACCACCAGACTTTACTAAACACTGTAATGTCACTTCAGTATAACTATCATAATTGGCATCATTGATACAAACACGAGCTAAACGTGTTACATAACCCATCTCTTCCTGACCTGGCAGATGCGACTGTTTTTGTACGATCACAAAATATGCATAATCACTAGAATTAAAACCATAAACGTACTTAACAAGGAAATGATCACGATATTTAACATCTATTCGAAGAAGGGATTGTTTAGAGAATGAGTACTCAGCTATTTCCAAATTATAAAGACGGCGACTAGCAATAGCAGGGACATCATGCCGAAACTCTCCATTATTAGTAAAAGTAGTTCCTACATAAAGAACATTGGAAGGTCCCCAACGATTATAGTCTTCAGGGCCGATAAAAGCATAAGTTGAAGACATTTCATCATTAGCTGCAATACTCATAGGAATAAACTGACTCGGAGATGAAATATTGTTCACTTTATACTTTTCACAAGCTCCTTGCAAAACTGAACCGCATGCAATAATAGTTCTTGAATCTGAATCAAGCACTAATATTTTATTCACATTATCAGTCGAGGATTTTTCAATTTCAGGAGAATCACATCCGCGTGCATGGCACAAAGCACTGTCTTCTTTTGGACCCGTTACAACGCATTCTTCTAAATTAAGTGAAGAATCCAACTGTATAAGTCTATTTACTCCGCCCAGATACACTTTGCCTGTATTGTGATCCAAAGCCAAATGATTCAACCTGGCTGAACAGTTGTCATTCGCATCATTCACTGCTGGAAAATGGGCTATGATGGGACCACTGCTATTCCCTCCCACTCCCACCAAGTAGACGTATAAAACCACTGCAGTAGCCACCACGCCCATTCTGTGCAGTGGCGGCTGGCTTCTAAGAGCACATCTCCACCCCTAAAAAAAAAACACAAAGTAAAACGATTAGTCTAAAAATTTTAAGTAATAGTTTAAATCAAATTCATTAAGTAATGACAGTAATTATGCTATTAGTAATTTTTTATCATTATAAAAGCTTATAGGATAAAATCATATCTAAGCTATGAAATATATTTATCTTGATCAGAGATAGAATTTATGTTATCAGTATTTGAACTTCATCTAATCAATAAAATGAATAATTCATCAAGTATTCCTGAACTCTATGAAACTTGAGACAACAAAAAGTTAATATTTTGCAGTAACCGAAGCATCATTTTCTATCCTTTCCATTCAGGGATTATATTCTCAATATGTATTCCATATGATAAAGTTGAACTACCTGTCTACACAACCTTCTCAAAGTATAAACCCCCTAAATATTGTCACGAAGCAAAATTTTAAAAAATCCTCTTTGCCTTAAATTTTAAGAATATTTTTAAGATTATTTTTTACTTTGAGATATGAACTGTCAACCTAATTCTTAAGTATTTTCAACAACTTCAGCCAATTATAATAAAATTTCTTGAATTATACTGCTGACATACTGAATTCAACATTCACCAGCTCTACTCAAATATCATATTAAACTGCTCAACTTCCAGCCATTCTGATTCTTTTATATCTATATTTAATTAATATTAACTTATATTTTCATTAAAATGTAGTTTATGATACATTTTTATTCAGTGTTTTTTTCTAATTCCAAAAAAAATATTTACTTAAAAATTCAAAAATGCACTGTACCAGCAGAGAACCATAAATTAAAAATAGCCACCATTCAAATTATCTTAACTGGCAAAAATTCTGAGTACAATGAAATCTCAAACAATAGATACTCCACAAAAACAATTAAAACATCCTGAGAGTATAAATATTAATGTAATTATGACTAAGATGAGATGTCTAAAGAGATAACTTATGCTGCTAAAAACCTAATGCCATTAAAGCAACAGTGAACCTGGTGCTTTAATCTGTTTTCTCACAAAAAATGCGATGAAAGAGTTTACAATGTTTGGAGAAATACTAAGGTAAATTAATAATAAATATAAAAATATTGATTAATAAAAGACAGAATAATCTATGTACAAAACAAAATGTTACCTTATCACTATAAGAGTTGTCTTTTCATTTGTTCCCAATAATCACAAAAACTACTGAACCAATAATTACAAAATTTTAACTGTAGCTTCTTATGAACCATGGAATTTTTACCACATTTTAAACCTCACCAATCTCACTAGTATATAAATTATAAATAAAAAATAAAATAAAAAAAACAGGTAAATAAATAACCTACAACTTCATCTACTAAATTTAATGTCACTGTCAACATCGAACATTGTCTATGTCAGCATAGACTTCTTCAGATGGTTGTTACAAAAAGATCAATAAGTATTATTATTGTAATATACGTAAAAACAAATTAATCTGATAATGAAATTAATGGGATAATGTTAATGAAATATTAACATATTTAAGAAACTTTTTCTGGTTTGAATTCTGAATTTGATGCTGATAAATATTTATTCAGAAATTTATGCAATTTTGTAGTTATTTAATGTCACTGTCTAATCTGGCAGCGGCCCGCAGGAACCATCCTCATATGAGTAAAGTAGCACTAATACATAAATAATGAAAGTTCAGCTTACCAACAATTATAAAATGTTTAAATATATTCTAGCGCTTTCAGATTATCATCCATTCTCAGGAATATCCATATAATAACGTTAAATTTTTTTTTTTGTTATAACTATTCACTTAAAATAGTAAAAAACAGAATAAAATGAAATAAAATAAAATAAACCGAAATTTTATATGTACATGACAATTGATTGTCATTGTATTAAAAGAATAGCAAGTTATATATGTTAAAGTAGAAACATGTCATGTCAGTAAATAATCTCAATTGTTATGGTAGTTTGAAATGAAATCAGTTTGGCCAACCTAATAATCATTAATTATTGTTTATAATTTGTTTGAATAGAATGTCATTATTGAATTTAGTTTATTCAATCATCAGTTTATTGTTTAAATGAATGTAAAATTTCTCTAAAATATTAGTTTTATAAAAATTAATAGTATATTCCAATACATAAATAGAATTGTTTGGATTATAATAATGTTTGTACTCCAAAATATGTTTAGCAAAATTAGAACGATCTTTTTTTTTTTTTACATAGTTAATATATTCTTTGATTACCTAACTATTATATGGAATTAATCTATTTTTAATAAAATATTTAAATCATTTGAATTGAAAACAGAATATTTAACTAATAATAAATTATATAAATAACAAAGATCCTTTTAATACAATAAAACATAATAACAAATATAATATTTAGACAAACAAGGAGTGAATGCATGTATGTGTGTATATATATATAATTATTTAATATTAATGATGAGGGAATTTAATTGTACACTCATTTCACATCTTAATACATTCATAAGATATTCACAGCATCCACTAAAGTGAACAGATTCGACTCTGTGCCCAAAGCATTAAGTAATAATGTAATATATCTAATGTAATATATATATATATATATATATATAATATCTATAATGAATTATATATGTAAAATTTTCTATGATTATATAATTTCTCAAAACACTCACAATTTATAAACAATTTGTAAAAATAATATGAAACTTCAATTGCCGTGAATTAATTTAGAAATTTCCATACAAGAAAAAAAAATAACTTGAATAGTTTTAAAAGACAGTAACAAACTTTACTAACCAGAAGAAAGAAGACTACTTATCACATAAAGTAACTTAATTTAAAGTTTCTTTTATGCCTAATTGGAAAAAAATGCAATATTCTTCGAACTGAGCAATACAGATAAATATTAACATACCAGCTTATACTGAATGATCTAAAAAAAAAATTATCTTAAGTAATTAGTTTTACATTCAGCTATATACTATGAAATAAATCATATTTGATCGACACAAAGATCATAAGTCAAAAAGTTAAATTATTTATCATCTTTTTTTATCCATCATTAATAGCATTTAAACACACCAACACAAAAAAACCCACTCACACAAACACATATAAATATATATATATTTTATACATGTGTGTGCACGTGCATGCGCACACACACACACACACTTATAACTTCCTCATTTTTTATAGAAATAATAAATAGGAACTAGAGATAATAGCCCAACAAAAAAACCAAACATAAAAATTAATTCTTTTACAATCAAAGAAAATATAAACAGTACTTCACATTATAATAAACAATGTTCTCTCTAAGCAAAGGTCATTTCAGAAATTGACATTTTTTGTCCTAAACTTCTTAATTTCCTTTCCTTTTTTTTATATATATATTATCTCTTGTTACTTCTTGGTGCTCATAAATAGTATTTAAATATAGTACAACCTTCGTGAAAAGAAGAAATGAAGGAGGGCCAGTAGTATTAAATCATACTGACAAGTTTTTTTATCAGTCTAAGAATTCCTCCATAAAATGAAAATGGAAACAACATGGTTGGCTTATTGAATTCATACAAGTGTAAACTATGAGCAGACATGTCAGTATTTTGACATCAGTCTATAATAATTTACCCATAGGCATTAGGAACATTAAAAAATTCTCCTTATTAAAAAAAAAACCTGTATTTCATTCCTAAAGGTCTTATTCTTTGATTTAAAATTCAATAAGTAATTGATAAATGACTGAAATTATAACATTATACAGTTTATAATTTTGTCATCTCATATATAATTTTTTATACATATTTTTCATCAACTCATTTGATTAGTTTGGTGCCCAGTGTTCATGTTTTGCTACCATAAACCATTAACTCAAAACAATCCCTTTTTCAAAATTTGTTTTATAATTCCTTTCTAATTCCTAGAGCTGTACTTCATAACAATAAGCTTCTTTTCTCTATCAACATTTTTCCTTGCTTCTGACAGTCTGGTTTTGTTCTGTACTTTTACTTTGTAACCTTACTAAAATAAAATATTTCAGTAAAATATGTTCCCTATCTTAAACTTTAATTCATCATTATCCTCCTTTTTATCATATTTTATCAAAAATGTTTTAGTAATTACTTTTATACTGAATTTCTTTTAAACAAAAAAAGAGTTATATCAATTCATTACTTTACTACATTGTTGTTCGTTTCTGCTAAAAGAATATCATCAGCAAATTTTTTAATTTTATAAGATTACTATTCTTTCTACAATTTATCCTATAATTTCTGTATTTTAAGCAGTTTGATAAGCATATTGTAAATCAATGAGGGAAAGCAACATCTGTAAATATATATATCACTCTTGCATTATAAATTCAAAATGTTTCGACTCATTCATGCAACTGACAACTATTTACAGATTTTTTTCAGGAGAGAGGAAAGGAAAAATTCTATATATTACTTTCTTCATTTATGAAACAGAACTTCTCTACACTTCAGAAGTGCAATTTACAAGTAAAATACACAAAATTAGTCACGAAAAAATAAAACTTTACAACAATTTTACCATAAATAACTGCCATTGTACTAAATGCAGCTAACAATTTATAAATACTTATGCTGCACACAGCAACGCATTCAAACAAAACCATTACACCAAACATGAAATAACAACAATAAATAAGAGGAAGCACAACAAGAGATCAGCACACTCTTTGATACAACACTTTTAATGGAGGTGCTTTGTGCCTCCATCTTTCTTTGGAGGTACTTCAAAAAGAAGAGCATATATTATCCTGGCCATAATTTTTTTAATAAATTAGCAAAAATATACAAAAATGATAAAATTATTAAAAAATTTAATTTTTTTTAAAATGATTATAATTAATCATTTTTATTTCTTAAATGACGGAACCGTATATATAAATGCTAAAGTTTGTCTGTTTGTTTGCTTACAACTGCATCACACAAGAACCAACTGACTGCTCTAAAATTTTCAGTTATCCCAGTTCCCAGCTATCCAAGTTATCTCAGGGAAGGTTTTAAGCCACAGATCATGATTCTACTCCCCTTGGAAGTGAAGTTGTGAATTGAAAATATTTATTAAAGAAGAAAAATGAATCCTTTTACTTCATTATATTTCTGTCACTATGGCAAAAGACATATAATATATATAATAAATATAAGAAGTAAAATGACTAATTCTTTTTTCTATAACGAATATCTGTAAAATATTTAATACTCACACAACTATAATTACTACTATTCAGTCTATTGTAATTTATTTATTTTTTTAAAGTATTTATAAAATCTTTATACTTCCTTCACCATTTCTTCTCTTTTCTTTTTTGTATATACTGTCCTATTGTTAGTACAGTATACTGTACTATTGTTAGGGATGTAGAGGGTATACTGAAATGAAACGACTAGCACTAGATAGGGAATCTTGGAGAGCTGCATCAAACCAGTCAAATGACTGAAGACAAAAAAAAAAAAAAAAAATATACTGTCCTTTTTCATTATTAATTCTTCTTCTTCCTTCTATAGTTTTTCAATCTTTTTCATTAGGCCCTCTAAGAAGAGATCAAATCTAGGACGATCATCAAGTGCCTCTAGGTGTAGCCAGATTTCACAAGAAACCAAAGAGAAAAGAGATCAGTGATGGGAGGTTGAATGAGTTCACACTTTGACCAGTAGAGTAGCCGAATCAGAGGAAGACCAACAACACAGTTGAAGGCTGAACGAGTGCGTGCTTCAACCAGCAAAGCAGCTGAGTCGGAAGAAATGCGATAACAACTTAGAAGCTGACCGAGTACCACTTCAACCAGCAGAGCGGCCAAATCACTTTTTCTTATAACAAATATGGTATATCCTGAAGTACTCAGTACAGTCATAAAATTGTATTTAATCATCATTGAAGAAGATTAAACCTACCCTATATTCCTTATTGTCATGTATTATTTGTTAAATAAAAAATAATTTACGTCAAAATATTCATTGCAGTCCACTACATATTACCATAAACACACTGTAACACATACAGAAACTTCTTCTCTCTCTCTCTTTATGTGTGTGGGTGGGTGTGTGTGTGTGTGTGTGTGTGTGTGCACATGCGCTTATACAGAAGTTTCTCTATCTCATAATCATGATAATGAATGTGTGAGTGCTAAATGGTCAGGTGAACGAAGCAATCTCCGACTAGCTAGTAATATTTTAAAACACTAACTTTTATAAGTTTTCATTGTTTAAATTATGCTTAATTTGTTACTTTGCTTACATTTTGTTAAAGAATAAAAATATTTTTTTTAATTCTAATTTAAACTGATGAAATTTTTTAGAACAAAAAAAATTTGTTGGAAACAAACAAAAATCGTAATAAGTAAAAAATGAAAATATCACATCAAATATACATAATATATGCTGTGAGCGGAAAGTAAAAATAGAAGAAAATCAGCAGGCTCTACTTTTTTTCCGCTGGCTTTTCTTCAGATTATATGATACTAATATAAATTTAAAAATATAAAAAGAAAAATTTTGGTTTAACTAGTAAACAAGATTTAACAAGAAGCAAAAATAATTCAGTCAAATATCTCCAAAAACCCCAAACAATAACCCAAGAAATCAAAAATAATTTAAATTAATTTAGATACAATGAGAGAATATTAAATACAGCTATACATATACATATATATATATATACACTGCTATTATTTTTCTTTTATTTATATATACAAAACTTTGTATATTTAAAACAAAGAAAAGAAAATAAGTGCATCCTTTCGCACACTTCACAAATTAGTTTGGTAATACTAGTAATAATCCACTATAAACAGACTGACAATACGCATAATATACAAATATTGAAAATAAGAATTAAAAATATGACAAAGAAAATGAAAGATAAATCTGAAAGTTTTTTGCAAGACTGAATCTGAATAAATTAAAAAAAAATTAATTATTCATTAAAATAGCTCATACAATAAAAACATCCATCACAATTTAAAGCACCTTTAGCTAAAATTTTATTCTTATAAAAATATATGAAATTGTATCACAGAAACGTTCTATTCGCCTATTTCTGAAAACACGTCAAGTTAAACAGACAACTAATAACACAAACATCAGTAAATTCTACAACAAAAAAAAACAAACACTGCCCAATAAGATAACTTAGAAACTGATGAAGTGTTTCATTTATCGTAATGATTAAAACATAAAAATAATAATGAAAGATTTTCAATCATATATCTTAGTGAAATCCTATCACCCATTATAATCATTTATAATAATAAACAACGAGATTATGGGAAAACATACAACTCACAGATGAGTTAAGTTAAAAGAACATAAGTGTGTTCAGACTGAAGTACAGCATAATGAGAAAATAAAATCTTTCTAGCCCTACAATACACTATAAAATAAGCATAAAATTATGCTGGTAGGCACTGTTGTCAACTCCTGAAACTAGAAAAATTCACACAATGCAGTCACATCTCACACTTAAGACAATGTTAGAAAAAAATTTTTTTTTTTTAAACATAACATAAAATGATATTTATATTACTTGAACAAAAAATCTTATGAATTATTTACAATCTAAAAACATTTTTTATACATTTATTTTATCTCTAGTTTGTGCCAAAAAGCAAACTCAATCATATAATTTCACATCTCCACCTAATCCCCTTTTTATAAAATCTATAAAAATAAAATAATCTTAAGGAAAAAATATTCAAATAGATTATTTTAAATGTATACTTTATTTCTAGTAAAACTGAATTCATTTGTTGAAATTACTTTTAATTTTTAAACAATTTTTTAAATGTAGTCACTGGCTTTGTTTATAACAAATAAGAATCTATCATTTCTTACGATTAGTTTAATTTTTTTTTTTTTGTTTAATATAAAACTAGAAGTTCTCCAATAAAACAAAGAAAGGTGTAAATTTGGAAAAGCAGAAGTCAATAAGAATGTACAATTAATTATTTTATGTATAAAATATATCTCTCATTATATGGGGTTTTCTGTAACATGCTATGAAAAATAAAATTACATTTTGAATGCACCACCATAGCTAATTTTGAAATCCACCTTATTCAAATTGGTAGAAAACAAATTTATTTTTAATTTTTTCCATTCCAAATTAGCCAATTAACTGTCTATAAATAAACATGAATCGATAGATTAAACTAAAAAAAAAAGATGTAATTTTAATAACAATTACCAAACCCAAAGTTAAATTACAAATATAATTTTAAAAAATTCAACAGAAAAGTAGTATGTATATTGAAAAAATATTAGTTTTAATTTTAATTCATAAAGCTGATGAATATGTTCCATGTGTATTATGTGGATAAGTCTTATCACCAGATCCTAGACAATATATTAGGCGTGGTTCATGGGTTTTCCCAATTGCACAAATAAATATTGTTGGCAACTGTACTTAATGGTTAACAGTTAAATTTATACAAAATGGAATAACATATTTCTCCACACAAGAATTCTTCTTCTATGCAATAATTAATTAGATAATTATAGCTTTACATAACTTCTGATTTGGTAAATACTCAATGCAATCACCAAGAAATTATATTTAAAGGAAATAATTAAGAAACACATAGATTGATCAATGTGTATATTCAGATGTTATAAATAAAATTGACAGCTACAGCAAGAATAAATTTAGACAGAAAGAAGCAAAGTAATAGTTACAGAAGGCAAACAAAAAACACTTCACCTATGTTTGGTAGGTAAAGAAAAAAAGTTCCTCATCTGTTAACATAATAAACAGATATAGGAAAATGGTAAAATTATTGGCAAATCTAACAGCATTTATAAAAAGTGTACACAACAGTCAATGTCATAACCAAATTTCATTTTCCTGGACAATCATGTAGTGCTAATCAAAGTTATTAAAGTAGCCACCTATCACACTTCCCCCCATCTATAAGTGCCAAATGCTTATGCAATTTCATAGAAAAAATGTAACAAAAAAATTACATTAAACCATAATTGAGTACTAAAACTAATGCTAAATGTTTGTATATTTTTAATAGTTAAAATAATTATTAATGAAAGGTATATGTTTTTATCAATAAAAAAAATTCAGTAAAATAAAAAATTAATTAGAAAGTAAAAAACAATTCAAAATTTCTGTCCTAGAATATTACAATAAATCCAGTTGTAAATTTGAATCAGTTTAAGTTGCAACTAGTGTTCTTATTTACTTTTTCCTACAAAACAACATGGAAAACAAAATCTTAAGATATGAAACATGAATCTAATAGTTTAAACAAGCTCATGGAAATAGAGTCAAACAAATTACGAAATTTAAAATGGCAATATAATATAAACACAAAAAAAATTCTAATTAAAAACAGGATTGCCTCTTTATTCGCTGAACGCATATCGTGATTCTGAAGAGAAAAATAACCTAACAGTAAAACTAACAAACTACCAATAAAATAATAAAAACAAGTGTAATTATTATAAGTTCTTAAATATTGATCATTTGATATAAATAATCTAGTGTAAATTTATTATTCGATGGCATAAGAATATTATAATAATATTAACTTCGGTAATGAGATCAGAACAATTCAATGTCTTATATTTAAATTCACATTATAATCAACATAATGAAATCAAAAGAAAATTATTAAAAATAAGCTACTTACCAATGGCCTTCTGAGGCCAGACCTTACTTGGCCTCAGGCCACAATGTTAAGCCCATGGGCTTATTTTATGTTTTTCCAACTTAATGCCTTTGTTACACACAACACATCTACAATCACGTATAAAGTTTCATAAAAATATCTGCAGCCATTCCAAATGCTTACACATTTCATCAAAACGTTGGACATCAGAAAATATTACGTATAATACACTAACTAGAAATGCAATGACTAATACTATGAAATATTATGGTTACTCATTCAGAACACCACTGTGATCACCATTCACCATTATCAAAACGCGAGGAGATTTATTTTATTTACCGTGCTTCTAGATAATAACTGCAGTATTATATAAACGTTAATCTTCTACATATCAACGATACTCAAATTTTACTTATTGCTTTTATTTAAATCGATTAATTTTCTAAAGCGTACTGTTAAAAAAGGTATAAATTAGGCCCTAATAGCACGACCGTGCTAGGATGCAGCTGACACGCATTTTTCTTGAAAGAAACACACAGCGTAAACACAATGAAATTAAATAACACATAGCTTATTTTAAAGCCACTCAAATACATATATAATCAAAGCTGTCTGATGCTACTAACTTCAAAACCTATCGTCATTCAAGGCCTTCGAAGGATACACGACCGCCATTTTACTCCAACACAGCCAGTAAACCTATAAATAACATGAACGCCCAGAGTTCATAGGCCAAAAACCTTCATATCCCTGAGGTCAGATAAAATACAAATTTATAAATTTAATTTAATATGTTTTTAAGAGAATAAACCGATAAGATTTTTAAAATAATTTCATAAGTTTTGTAGTATTTTATATAATGAATCAATGCTGTCAAACCAATGGCATTTACATATTTTTTATATAAAGTTAAATAATGACTTAAAGACAAAAAGAGAAGAATATTTCAACCCATACACTAAATTATTTGCCGTTTAATTTATTTAAAATAATTACAACAAGCTAACGAAGCAATAGTTCAAGCCGTTTTCATACGCCTACTGAAAGATATTGATTGCCGGTCATTTGCGAGCAGTCTTAATAATTATTGTAGGCATTTCACACAAAATCTAATAGATATAACCCTGTCCGAGAATTACAAGATAATTATTTTTTCTAGTAATTTGGTTCTCTGAGTTGACACACTTCAAGAATAAAGCTATCAACATGTGATGGGGTTCAATAAACACAATAAAAACATATTCGCGGTAACAGCCAACAGACTAACCCCCGCTAAATTTAAACTTCAACAAAGAAAATCTTTAATTCAGAAATACTTAACTTATTAAAAAAGTGGTTCAGTGGATTTCTTGATAGTTTATTTTACATTGTCTTCAAATTAAACTTGAAAAATGCCTGTCATAACTAAGTTACTATAAAACAACTATAATGAAGATAGTGTACTGTTACTAGACTATTATTATACTAACACAAAGTTATAGTATATTTGATATTACATCTGTCTTGTGTAGTAACTTTTCATAAAATTAACTAGGCCTCCTTAACATGATGGGGAAGCTAGTAGAAAAGATGCTGGCTGGCCGCATCGTCAAAGAACTAGAAGAGGGAGCCGGAATCAGTCCTAACCAGTACGGGTTTATGCGGGGGCGATCCACCATGCAGGCTATCTGCCGAATTTCGGGATGGGCCGACGAGGTGAAGAGAGGCACTTTGCGAACCAGGAGAATTCCACTGATGCTGTCACTAGACATAAAAAACGCGTTCGGGGCTATTGGTTGGGGTCACATTAATGACACAATTGCGGCTAGGGGACTCAGCCCGTACCTGCGTAGGTAAATTGAATGTTACTTGTCCAACAGAGGATGTCTGGTAGAAGCACAGGAAGAAACAGTACATTTTCAAATGCACGGTGGAGTTCTGCAGGACTCTGTTCTGGGCCGTTGTTGTGGCTGGTGATTATAGATGAACTCCTTCAGAAGGAGTTTCCTGTCGGCGTCTGGGTCCTGGCTTATGCAGATGACCTTGCAGTCCTCGTAGAGGGAAGGACGGTCTTGGAGGTGCGGGAGAGGGTGTATGCGGCCATCGACACTATACAGGAGTGGTTGAGGTCCAGGGGTCTGCAACTGTCTACGGAAAAATGCTGGTGTATTGCCTTTACGGGTAGAAGAGTGCTAGAACCGTTCAATATTTCCATCAATGGTCATGCTATAGAAGAAGCGAATAACGTCAAGTACTTAGGAGTTATCCTCCAGAAAAACGGTAGATACACTGAGCACATAGTCAATGTATGCAACAAGGCAGAAAGTATGATAAAAAGTCTAAACATCATTATGTCATCGCAGAATGCCCCTCGGGCCTCAAAGCGCCGTTTACTGGCGACCACCGTCGTGTCTTCACTTATGTATGCTGTTCCGGCCTGGTGGCGCTCTATCGCCATCAGGTGCAACAAGGAGAGACTGGTGAAGACGCACAGGTGTGTGCTCCTAGGTGTTGTGTCCGCATACAGGACAGTGTCCTATGCTGCCCTGTGCGTGTTATCGGGTACACCTCCTATTGACCTAATTGCAAAAAAGAGGGTGGAGAGGGCACAAGACAAGCCAGAACAAGAGGTCAGGGATGCTGTTTATAATATCTGGCAAGAAAGATGGTCACAGGAAGCTGTGGGTCAATGGACGAGAACCCTTATCCCCAACATCAAGCCATGGTTGTCGAGAAGATTTGGTGAGGTTGATCATCATCTATCGCAGTTTTTTACAGGACATGGTTCCTTCAATAACTACCTGCACAAAATAGGCAAGAGAGAAGAGCCAATTTGCAACTACTGCAACGAGATAGATGATGCTGAGCACACCTTTTTTGAGTGCAATAGGTGGGACACACTTAGACATAGTAAGGCACTCACAGGTATAACTCCACAGACAACAATAGAATACATGCTAAGAAGCAAGTCAAACTGGAATAATTTTGCTAGTTTTGTTAGACAAGTCGTTCTACAGAAATACTCCGATGAGAGAAGATAAGGTGTTGGCTAGAATAGGACTGGGTGGACAGCCTTGCTGGTGAGGTCCAGCATGCTGCGGTGTGTTGGCACTGATGAGCCACCAAGGACTCCACGGGTAACAGTCAGGTAACAGCACACTGAATACTGAAGGGACCCAGCGCCGCGTCGCGGCGAACTGGGTCTGGCATGGTGTCCAAAAGGGCAATATTAATAAAGAACTCTCAAAAAGAGCTAACCGGTAGACCGACCTGCCATACCGGTATGTGGGGAGACCTATTTGAATTTAAAGACACTCCCCTGGGCAGCGTAATACCAACAAGTCGGTCCGGCCCAGGGGAGCTGAGAGAAAAAAAACTAGGCACATTGAAGGATATCCTAAAAGAGATAGAATACAGAATTCTACTCTTACATACCATTAGATTGCTTACTCACAGCCACTGGGTTACATTAAATTTAAGCCATGTATACAAATTTTCTATACAGCTTATACCAAAAACAAAAAATTTAATGGAAATCAGGATGCCAAGTTAGTTAGCATATATTCCACCAACAGTGTTTCAAAAAGGTTTCTTTGGTAACCTTTTTTGTGAGTCCATTTTAGCAGAATAATCTTGCAGACTTTGTTCTAAATAGGAAAATTAATTATGTGTGAATGAAATATTAGGAAAAACAATTGCATTCTTTTTTGTTATTACAAAATATTCACCAATTCCCAAAAACAGGACCCATAATAAGTAAAAAAAATCTGATTCTGTTAAAAATGAACTAACACAGTAATAAGTAATATCTAACTCTAGATCATAAGTTCTTAAACACATTACCTAATAGCAAAATTTTGTAAATATCAATAATGATCAGAAAAATATATTATTACAGAACACACTCATACTATTAAACAATGCTAGAACTGAACTAATAATATATTAATCAAAGAGCTAAAATAATTATAAACACTTGCATTTGTTGCCTTCAGTCTTATTTCTCTTATTTTGGGACCAATTTTATAGATCATTCCATTACATTTTTCCCAATCTGCTGCATTTACCACAGTGAATTCCAAGTCTTTTTTAGTATTTTGTGGGACATTCAAAATAGTTTTCCACTATTTTAACTGAGTTTAGGATCTGTGTACAAGGCAGTCATAAAAGTGAACATTACAGTTTGTTTCAAAAGTTCATAAGCTTTGTCTACATTCCTATTTAATATTAATCTAATATCTGGAGTATTGATATTAAATACTGGAATATTTAGAGTATATTTATTGAATGTTTAATATTTTAGAAAGTGGTGTGGTATAATAATAACAGATTTAAGATGAAAAGCAGGAATAGTTTTTTCCATCCATTTTATGGTTATCAACCTTCTACCCTGAATATTAAAGAAGTAACTAGAATAACGTTTTCCATATGTTTTATCCATAACAGTAATAAAAAATAATCTATTAAATATTTATTTAAAAGTACTAACTTCTGAAATGACGAACCGAAAACAAAATTTATACAATATTTTCAGTAGTTTATTTCAAAAAATTCTAAGTCACGCTTAGTGTAATTATTTAGTGAACCAGACATTTTTTTATGACAGTCATTGAAGGTGTCTGCAAGTGTGACTTAAAATGATTTGAAGTAAATTATTAAAAATGTTTTATTTATAACATTTTCTTCAGTTTGCCATTTCAAATATTATATTTTCAAATAACAAAATAGTCATTACCAGACTTTATACAAAAATGAAACAAATCTTTTAATATAATTAATCCTTAAGCATTTAAAATTTTCTTAATAGACGCTTATACTAATGCAAAACCATACAATAGTACATGCAGTTTTCACCAGAGAAGTATATTTTTAAATTTATGAAATGTCTTAATCCTTCTTAAGAAGTTACATATTGACTTAAATACAGAATTAACATCTTTCTTTAACTGTGAAAGTTTACACATTTAAATCTTGTTGTCTTAGAAAACAAAATTTTTCTTCAATTAATGCAAGTCAAGAAAATGAAGATTACTTAAAGTTTTAAAAACTTAAGTACAGTGTAAATAGTTTTGTCATATCATGAAATGGAAGATTAATATTTGGTAACAAAATTTTCACAAAAAAAAAAATTAAGTAAAAAACTTTTATCTAAAATCTAACATTTTAGCTAAAAAATGGAATAATACAAAAGAGTTTTAACAAGGAAAAAATAAATATTACTGTGGCTGGTTAATCAAAAACTTTTTAATTATGTATAATAATATGCTGACTGTATTCAACTTTTATTAACTTATAAACTGAACTGACCAAACCAGGTAAAAGGCATAAAAAACATTTTTTAACTTAAATGTAACAAATTTACACCAATTAAAACCATTGTTAACACACATTTATTGATAAATTTTATGTATAAACAGTTATAAACAAACATAATGCCAATTAAATAATTTATTGTCAAATAAAGAAACAATGACTTAACTAGTCACTGCTGACTAGTAACGGAATATGGTAATTAACATATAAAAAAGAAATAAAATATATAAATAAGATTCAGAATTTTACATCAGATAATATTTTAAATACACATTACAATCTGCACTTTTTTTTTCGTAATTTTATAGGAAACATAAATAACATAATGAAATTATAAAGTCATCATAACTGTAAATACACCTATATATAATTAATATATTATTAAAAAATTGATTTTAATAGCTGATCTCTATATAATATTTTGGTTAGGGGATCCCATATTGGAACTGGTAAAATTTGAAGCATAAACTAGCACCACTGAATGGGTGGTAGAACCAGTAGAACTAAATAAAATGAAACAGCGCATGCACGCAAAGATAAGTGTAAGAGTAGGGATAAAACACTGCCCTACCATCACGATTATAGTCGTGCAAGCGTATAATGGTTTTATTTAGTTCCCAGCATTTCATTCTGCAGCGCTGGAGTATTCAATATTGAATACTTAATTGTATTTTATGCCATAAGGATTCCCTATCCAGTTATAGAGATCAGTGATTTTAATTCATACTGCTACTGCATTTAAGCTTGACAAACATATCAATTTAATTCATAAAATTTAAAGAAAAAAAGAGTTGCTACCTAATATTTTTACATTTTTATTTTATAAAAAAAAAGAAATTCTACTTTCATCTCCTTAGGCTGCAGTTATAAATATTTTCAATATTGTATATAAAATCTGAAAATTAAAAATTTGTAAATCTTTCTGCTTTTATGCGAGTTTCCTTTTACTTAAAAAATGCACTTATAAATTAAGATAAAAACCTAATAAAACATTAAGCAACCTATGTCATATTTTTTATTATTAATACAGTAATGTTATGTTTAAGAAAAAATTATAGCACACAAGAGGTTAAGCTATTTGTAATCAAACAATTTTTATAACTAGATAATATTTACATTAATTTTTAATTATATAATTCCACGTATTCTAGAAAAAGGTCATGATTAACTTTACCATATCATGATGATATTACTGTACTAAACAAATTTTACTCTCATCAGTACATAATTATTTAATTACACTACAATAATTAAATAATACATATTACATCAGGATTAGCATTATACTCATATATGCTGGCAGGTATATTCAACAATCTGTGGATTTCATATTCAGCATTTAAAAACAAGAAAGTAATAACATAAATAACAATCAGTATGAAAAATGTAGGGTACTTATTCAAACAGAATAGCTTAAATAAATAATTTGTGAAAATAAGCTCAGACAGAGAACAGAAAAAGCTGATTCATAGAAAAATAAAATATTTTCCTTAAATAATATTTAAGGAAATATTATTTAATATTTTCCTTATTAATGAAGTAGATACTGACAGCTCTGTCACAGTGAACTAACTTTCTAATTCAAGGGTTGTTTGTTCAGATCTTTCTTAGGCCATAACTGCATTTAAAATGTAATGGTGTAATGAATGACTCTCTAACCCTCCCATGGACAAGCATGGTAGTTAGAAAAATCAACAAAAATTAAAGAATTTAGCATATAAAATTAAAGTAAATATATTTGAGATCAAAACAGGACGGTGCCAAGGTGATGGGCTCTCATTGCTGTTATTCAACTGCTCTGTAGAAATGATGAAGGAATGGCTCAAAAAATGCCCCAAAAGTAAAAATAGTCCGAAAAATCAAAACAAACTGTCTTGGTTTTGCTGACGACTGCTAGCAGACATCGACAAAGCTAAATCACAGATTTTAGAACTTCAAAAGAATACAAATAAAATTTGCCTCAAAATATCATTTGAAAAACGCAGATTATGCCCCAAAAACTAACACGATTAAAAGAAGTAAACATAAATGGTAATAAAATCAAAATAGTAACCCAATTTAAATTCTTTGAAGAAATAATAACAAAAAACATAAACGTAAAAACCTCAATCCAAATAACAAACAAACTAGCTAAAGCTCAAAAATTAACTTTGTACACTTACAATAAATAATGGGTGTCAGTACATGCAAAAATAAGACACTACAAAACAGTTATAAAATAAGAAGCTACTTATGCAGCAGAAACACTTCTTCCTGAACGAACAATGAAAGACATACAAGACTCCAGAAAATCGAAAGAAAAAATTAGAAGAACCTGCATCAATAAAAAGTACCAGAAATGGTACTTAACAAATGGTACCAGAAATGGTGGATTATGCTCAACAAAGTTGTGTACAAAGAGTTAGAACCCATCACTGACACCATGTGTAAAAGGAGACTAGGATTCTTTGGACGTATCATGAGGATGCAAGATTCAAGACTTCTGAAACAGCTAGTACAGTACAATCTCGACTCAAAAAATACAAAGAGAGAATGCAGATGGATCAGAGAAATAAGAGAGGATCTGAAGGAAATCGACCTTACACCAGAAGACACCACAGATAAGATAAAATTAAACAAGAGAATCAAAAACAAAAACAGTTGCAAGAAAAAACTCACAACACAAACATTTTCAACACTAGAAGGAGCACAAAGATTGGAACATATGAAAAAGGACTGGGAGGACCGCAAAACCCAAACAGTCCCATCGAACAGATTTAGATAATGGACTGACTGATGTGATCCTGTGTGGTCATAAAAGATAATAATAATAATAATAAAAAAGTAAATACAGCTGCTATATCTTCAAAGATATCATTTGTCAGTTTTAACATTTTTCTCAATTCTCATTAAATTTCTTGTTTACCCTATCTGTACTTTGAGTTGAAATACCACCCCACCACAAATGATCATTACTTCACATTTATTAATATATTAACTGTTTTTAAGGAAAAATGGTAGGAATTTTATCATATGTAAACACTGTTGTTTTCTATCCTTATATTTTTTGTAATTCTTGGTGTTATTCCAACATAAATTCTGCCTTTCAGCTTTTTTTTTCTTTTATAAGTTTTGTAAAACATGATAATTTTAAGTACCTAGACATCACTGTTAATCCATTCATATTCTTACAAAAATTACAACTAAAATAATGTTGAACATAAAAATAAATTATTTTTCGACAAACATTTCTTTCAAACCAAAATAGTAATTAACCTTATGGTTCAGTACACTCTATTAAGCAGAAGACAGATAATAAATACGCATCCTGGAATTGTAAATATTTATTGCTAGATGATAATAAATACTACACTTTGGATTACATAAGAATATGTGGCATAGAATAGCTGTTACAATATCTATTGGTTCAGTTAACTCAAGAAATAGAATATTCAATATAACATCATAGTCAAATGAGAAATTTCAAATGATGTCTTTCTACATCTTGCTAAGTCCAACTTCAGTGCAAATTTACTGACAGCTGGACTTAATCATTAACCTACCTTTTGCATCTATCTGTAAATATTATCAAATTAGCTACAGCTTTTAACAATGCTCTCCATTAACATTCTTATGCAGAACAAAGTACAGTACAATCTTAAAAAAAATTACTTTCACAATTTTTGATAAATATTTAATACCAATTAAATATTTACCAATGATAACTCATCGGGTGGGATCAGCAAGTTAAATATTACAGTTAGTTGTAACAGAGCGTATAATTGTATGACTTACTTTGATCAGTTGCATGGTTCAATATAAATGTTAAAAGAAAGAAAGAATATTCATCTGAAATTATAATGTAGATATACATAAGAATAGTAAGAAAGACATACAAATTATCAACTATAGTAAACTTTCAGTTACCTGCAAGCATATGTAGCACAGAACAAGATAGATATCTTGAACCTAACGTATTAAATAGAAGGAATAAAGTAAGTATTAATTTGCAAATAGATAATTATTGATGTTTTGAATCTGGTTACAACTTAATTTTGCATAACTTCCTATACCATGAATATTACCATTATGAACTTCTTAGTTATTAGAACAATTTTATAATTTGTTATTTCCTTTAAAATATTATATTTTAAGAAAACATTATTTTATTTTTTAAATAGTTAGACATAACAGACAAGGTAATCCCTATTAAGATTAAGAGTTTTGTATTATAAATTTATACAGTACTAACAGCAATAAAGAGAAAAAATGATTAATGCACTTCTATTGTCTTAAACTAATCACAATGCAGATAAAACGATCACACTTTATCCATTAAAAACACAGACAATCTACTAAAGATTGTTTGAAAACAGATTGACAAATCTGATCTCAAATATCATTAAATTAGAATAATTCACCTACAAAAGAACATAAAAATTACATGGCCGGCACTTACACTTTCATAGTAAACAAATTTATTAGATTTAATTATAATTTGTATAAGCCACTAAGTGAGCCAAGGCTGAATTCAGTCTGAAATCCAGCAAATAAGACAGTCAATCTGCAGTTTTATCATATGCCAATCTCTGCTTTAAATTTGTAATAGTTACAATTATAACAATTTAAAGCATAACTGTGACCCATTATGGGATACTGATGAAATCCAAACAGCAAAAGATTATTTTTTTAACATTAAATCACAACATATATTATACTAGGGAACATTGTATGTTTTCTTTTCAAAGGAATATGAGGAAATAATAGGCTTGCAATTTTCCCTCATCTTGCTGTCAGTTCTGCATACAGTAGAGTATTTACACACGTGATATGATTTGTAAGTTGAGTAATAAATCATCAAAGTTAACAGCATTGCAGTCATGAAAAAATCAGTGCTGTTGCAGTTTTAGAAATCTGGAATAAATCTACTTAAAATTCCATCTTGCATGTCACCCGAGTTACAACCACTGGAGTTGCCAATTTTCAGTAGATTTAAAAAATTTACTTCAGAGCTATAAGTGAATGATTAGTTATTCTTAAAATTGAGAACATTCAACAATATTTTTAAACTGTTTACTTAATATGAGTGTTTTTGCTTCAAAATTATTGTTAGTGATCTCAAGGCATGTAGGTTTGTCCATTGTACAGAGGCATATTTTTGATGATATAAATTTTTAACTAGTATTGAATTAAAAAAAAGAAATCACATAATTCAGAAAGACTCTTCAAAATATATAGCTTGTACTACAAAAAAGAGCAATAAAATCAATTCTCAAGCTAAAATGTCACACATTTTAGTAATATTTTTACCATTTCTTTATTTATAACATCATTTTTTGTTAAAAGTAATATTAAACTTATGACACAGAACAAAAAAATACAGATATAAGCATCATAGCATGTTGAGTTTTCTATATTAAATATTGTGCAGAGCAATTCAGTCATAGATGATAAATATTTTGATTTGCAGCCTAGATATGAGAGAGCTGATAGGGAAAAATCAGTGGCCCTAAATGCTATTGACAAACTGGGTTTTATAAAGGTTCTCTTTACTTTTACAATACTGATGCATTAATTAGTCAGCAGCAATTTATTGCTGAATTTTTATTTTTTTGTTCCTAAATTTTATGAGCAACACATTTATAATACTGCCAAGGAATATATATATATATATTTGATATATATATTTATAAACATCTAGTAGTGTCTGCGAGTCTGTTATGATTTCATGCAAAAACTACTCAACCAATTGATCTTAAATTTTAAATGAACATAGATTTTATACTTGGAAAGAACAAAGGACTATTACCTTTACAAAATATTTAACCGTTTCAAAATGGTGGTCATTTTAATGGCCTGCGGTAATAACTGCATTATGTTTCTTGCTGATATTCAACTTTACTATGTCAAACCATTGGTCAAATCGAGTTCAGAGACCACTTGCAGTATTCGAAATTAATTCCCAATAAAAACAGTTCTCTGTCTTTTTCAATATCTCTAAGAAAGTACCTTTAATGGTGCAACGGTGTACTTCACAACAGCTCAACCAACACAGCCCCTGCCATTGTTACTGTATGTGTGTGACATAACTGGCTGCATCTGCCTCAGGTTACTTGACTAAAAGAACTTAAAAGTAAAAAAAGAAAAAAAAAAGAGTAACTAAGTACAGTCCACCTCCTCGTGATGTTTGTGGGGTAATGCTAAGAATTATGCAAAATATCTTTTTACCCATACGAAAGACAAGTAACCAGCTATAATAAACTTCTGAAAACCCTCATACTTCAGAACACTCAGTTTCAAATCCTGTGCTGACCAAACTGTGGATCTGAAGAAATTATAATACACTGTTAATTTTTAAATTGAACACACAATTTAATTGGTTTTATTACTATAGACTTTGATTTATTGATATTATTAGCAGTATAATTACTGCTAATTGATTTTATAGTACTGTATTAATATTATTTTAATTAATTTTATTAGTATTATTCTCACAAGCATGAGGATAATGAATATAGTGGGAAGTCCAGGAGGTAGAGACCCTGGTTAGACAGGAAGGGTAAGCAAAGCAAGCCCCGACTAGCTAGCATAATATAAAACAACCGCAATGCAGTCAACACTTATGAATAAATATATTTAAAACTAAGATTGAATGAGTAGCTATAGAATAGCCCCTTTAAAATTTACAAGAGTATTGCAAAAAAAATTTAAGTTTAAGAGATTAACATCATTTAAGGTCATTTAAGTCTTAAATTCAGTTTATTGATTAATTTGTTGAGTTTATTAACTGATTAATTATTTTTACTGTTGCAATTATCTATTTATGCTATTATGAGTATTGTTTTTAAATTCATCCTTTCTCCTCTGTTAAAACATTAACTAAATTATCAGTTAAAAATAAATTTTATATTTGGTAAAGTAATATGTTATGTTTAGGTTTAGTGTATTTTACATCCCAGTGGAGGAAGCAAATGTTACATGAAGCAATTGGTTCTAGAATTAAATCTGCAATGTAAAAAGCAGACCTCCCAAAATATGATTTTATATATAAAATCCCGAAACATAATTTTACAAATAGATTTTATATGTAAAAGAATTGTAGTACAGTCTAATTATTATAGGTAACATCATTTGATGCAATAAATGTATTTTTAGTAAATTGATAAAAATTATATTTTTATCAAACACCAAACACATATAGAATGGAATAAAATAAAGTTAGTTATTTTTATATATATATATATATATATATATATATATATATATATATATAGAAAACAAAGAATATGTTACTGGATACGGTATTCTATTAAAAGGTGATACAATTTTTATTAAGGCATTTGAGAAACTTCTAACTTTATACCACGGATGATCATAGCCTTCCTCCTCTATGAATCATGAGACCTTGCCATTGGTGAGGGGGCTTGAGTGCTCAGGGATACAGAGTAGCTGGACCGAAGGTGCAACCATATCGGAGAGGTATCTGTTGAGAGCCAGACTAAGGAATGATTCCTGAAAGAGGGCAGCAGCTCATTCAGTAGTTATTAGGGGCGTGAGTCAGAATGATTTAAACGGCCATATCAACATCACTCAGACCTCTGAGTACTGTGCAGCTGAAAGCAATGGAAAACTACAGCTGCTTTTTTTCAAAGAAAATGTGGCTCTCTGCATTTTCATATAGCAATGATGGAGGCGCCTTCCTTGGTAAAATATTCTGGAGGTAAACTAGTCCCCCGTCGGATCTCCGGGTGGGGACTACTAAGGAAGGGGTTACCAGAAAATTAAAAAATAACATTCTACGAGTCGGAGCGTGGAATGTTAGAAGTTTAAAAAAGGTTGGTAGGCTAGAAAATTTAAAAAGGGAAATGGATAGGATAAATGTGGATGTAGTAGGAATTAGTGAGGTTCGGTGGGAAGAGGAAGGCGACTTTTGGTCAGGTGATTTTAGAATAATTAAAAACAAATTGTTAGGGATGTAGGATGTAGAGGGTATACTGAAATGAAACGACTAGCACTAGATAGGGAATCTTGGAGAGCTGCATCAAACCAGTCAAATGACTGAAGACAAAAAAAAGCACCAAAAACTTCCTAGTAGGCATAACAGAAAGGTTTGAAAAAGGGGAGAAGCAAATGCAAAACCTACTGCTCAACAGTTTTAATTCACAATATCTTCTGATTGAATTGTCGAATTGTAATAAAACAAAAAATGGACTGTTCAGCTCCAGAAAAATGCTGACTTATGTTTGGTTTAAAATTACAATATAAATAAAATATGAGACTAAATTTCAAATTAACTAATACTGAATTTAAGAAATTAGTTCAAATAAAAACCAGATTTGTTTAATTTTGATTATTTATGGTTGATATGACAAGTTTAGTTTTATACAGATTTAAAATGAATACATCCAATATAAGCTGTTATGAGAAGAGTAGACGAATGTACAGCAGAAACTTATTCTTTTCTATCAGCTACTCCTGGCTTCTCCATATATTTTAGTAGCAAGAAAATTTTATTAGCCGTTTCCCTTGATTATTCATTGCTGCAACTGCAAATCAGCTGTAATATTTCTTGACATTTAGTAACTTATCATCACATCTTGTGTACAGAAGTAATTTTGATTAGTAATATAATTACTGGATATAAAAAGACTGAATAAATTTTGTTGCATATTCTATGTTTAATAAAATTCTCAATAAAGAAATCTTGTGTAAACTTTTTTTTACATATAACAATATGGTAAATGGACAAACACAATTTTTTATCACATTATTTTGCTAGATCAGCCTAACTCAAAACACTGCTCGCTATAGTGCCAACTGCTGTCAAAGGGAAATCAGCAGTCCCAGTTACTGAAGAGGCTACCAAAGATGATTGAAAATGTAAATTGCTAAAACCATTATATTTATGCAATTTGATTCAGTCTGCCATTTTAAACTTTTAAATAATAAAAGAATGTTATATTATCAGAGCTAATAACTTCATTAATAATTGAACTTTTCCCATAAAAATCAAGACAGCCAAAATCCTGATATTTTAATTATGATTGAAAAGGAAATGTTAAAAAATGTATAAATCCAAGGCTTTCAGACAAGTCTTTTTAAATTAAAAATATAAAATGCAATCTAAGGATTGTTAAGTGTTTACCCACTTCCCCCTCTGTAAAATCCCAATTTGTATTATAATTATAGAATCTATGTAAACAATTTAGAGAAAAGTCAGTGGCAATAAATTCAGAGTAGAAGGTTTTATTTTGGTTGAATGTTGGCAAAAAAATTAAAATGCATTACATCAGAAAAAAAATATGGAAAATTAATTTAAAATTTTAACACTACTTTCAATAACAATCAATTTCAGGAAGCACAAAAGGAAGTTAACGAATAAAATTTTCTTTTATTTATGTATATAATATAAAGTTATTTTTGAAAAATAAAGAATACTAACAAGTGTCTCAACCTCTGAATTATTAAATTAAATATAATACAACTGCAAAGAGGTTTTTTCCTTGAAATAACTTAATATTCTGTGGTGTAATGGTGTAGGATTTTATTGCTTTAGATTACTGATGGAACAAAACTGTTTTTATTTTTGTGATGATGCTGTTACAAACCTTTTTGATGTTCTGAAAAAGTTATTCTAGTTTTTCAATAAAGTTGTGAAATATTATGCTTGAGTTTCTCAGTATAATAGTAGGCCACACATTATTTTCAGTATGTTTGGCATAGGAGTTTACAATCTTTTTTATAATCCCCTTATCCTCTTCCACAAGTTTCAATTTTCTGTTATATTTTGTACCATAGCACATCATCAAAATCTCCTCTTCTTGATTTATGAGGTTGATTATATCAACCTTCATGTTACAGAGAAAGCAATATGGTAGAAATTTCAATCCGATTTTAGAATTCATTTGTATCTATTACAATCCCAATATTTCAGTGTTTTATTATCACACTCAATGCATTTGGAATTTTTAAAAAATAGACAATGGTTTTATATTTAACATCTTTTTAAACCACACTTTTGGCAAATAAAAAATAATAATCTCACAACTCTCTTTTGAGCATTGCATGTTAATTTAAGTTTTTAATTGTATTACATTTATATTTTAATTTGAATTCAAACATAGAATTTAAGGCTTCATTTTGCACAAAATTTATCAAAAGTGGGCTCTCAACTTGAGTCAATATTTGTTATTATTCCTGATCCTGTAAAAATATAATAATTTTTATTTGTAAATTTCTAATTAAGAAGATAAAATATTTAATACTAACTGATGTGGGAAATAATTTTACCGATTAACAAAAATTAAAATTAAATATGTTCTAATTTATAAGATTTCAGTCTACTTTGTGATAAAGTTTTACATTTTAATATTAATAAAAAATCTTTATAAATAGAAAACACTAAAAAATAAAAATCTAAAACAAATGCACAACTAGATCATTAAAAAAGGTTATCCATAGATACACAAAAATTAAGAACTGTATCGACTCTTAGTCAACAGTTAGTTATATTTTTATTTCATAAATTCAAAATATTGTGAATATTGGTTATTTACTAAAAATATTTTTTAAAGCGTTTCCATATTTACCTTTCCTCCTAATCTCTCTGTTATCTACTGGTGATGGACTATTTAACAGTTGAAATAAACATTTAGTTACATTTTTGTTTGCAAGTGGTTTTGTTTTTTTTAATTAAATGTTTAATTCAGTAATCGCTTCGTATGCTAAACTCTCTTTGTATTAATAAAAAAGATGACCGATTGATTTTTAATAACTTTCTATTAAGCATAAACATTTTATGAAACTTAGTTTTTATTTTAAATGTTAATATAATAGCTGTATGATAATACAGCTATGATCTAAATCAGAATGTTTTTATACACCAATACAAATTTCAACAAATATTATATAATATAAAGTGTTTTATATAAATCACATACTACGTTTATTATACATTCCGATTCAGAGTGCAGTACCTTAGTATGATATCAGAGAATAAAAAAGGGGGATATGTCATCCCTAGATTTCACATGGTAATAAACAATCATAAAGAATACATTGTTTATGGTCTTTTTCTTTATAATTTCTGTCTGTAGTCAATGGTAATTTACTGACAAGAAACTAGGAACTGGTAAATGTAACAAACTCTATCAAATTTCTTGTATTCGCAAAATTTACAAAACTGTTCTGTGGTGCAAAATTTGTTACTGCTTCCTTTGATATAATATTATATCAATACCTGATGAAGACATGTGATTAGGAGCTGCCAGATATTAATACAGTTTATGAAACTCAATAAAGAGCAGTATAATTCAGAAAATTAATAATTTATATTTTTCATTTCTGTACTGTCTAATGAATATTTTAAAATAAATTTTAGTATTGCCTTTAACAGAATTCAATGAATAATGCATGTAGACAACTATTTTATATAATCGTGTTATTTTCTTATCTTGAGAACATTACTTGTTTTATAATCAATCTGAATGAGAAAAGTGTTAATCATGATAAAATGTTCAACTACAAACTGTAATCGCAAAGTTCTAATGGAAGAATCATATTCATAATAATAAATTAGTAACAGTTTACCTCAAAGAAACCTCAAACACCAGTACTCCTTACCCAACAAAAATTTTTAACAGAATCTACATAATACAAAACATTAGACCTGAGGTATTTTTTTTTTTTATACAGGCTAAGTTCATAATTACAAGTAGAATAAAATGTCATGTTTTATTAAAAATTTATCACAGAAAGTGAACTCCTACTGACAATGACCACCACTAGTTATACGTAGTGATCCAAGTTAGAAAATCTAACTTGCACACTCCTCTGTATAGTCATGATCATTACAATCCCATACTATAGAATGATAAGAATCATATTTAACATTAAAACAATAATCAGAAAATAAATCAAGAGAAAACAGTTAATGATTTAATACAATGAGAATTTATACTATATTAATCAAAATTCATCATATTATATGGATAATAATGTTTTATTAATAATAACATTAATTATAATAATAAATACTCAGTTATTGCTTTATTATTTTAATAAATAATAATGATAACCAGTTCCTGAAAAAGTAATGATTTAGACTAGGCACACACTTGAAATATTAATTTATCAAAGGCTATGATAATTTAATAATACAGTTATAATTAATTAATACAATTCCTATAATGAGTTAATTACTAATTAAATTTTTAACAAAAAAAGTATCACTTCTCTTTCTTTAATTGTAAAAAGACAAAACTACAATGATATATGTATATATATATATATATATATATATATATATATATAAAGTAAATATAACGATTAAGTAATTTTAACAAGCTTATATATATATATATACATTGTATATGTAAATATGTGTGTATTATCAGTTCATAAATTTAACATTTATACTATCCTTGTCTTAAGAAAAGTTTTAATAATTTGTATGCAATATTACCAGTAATTATTCCTAAATATACAATTACTTAATAATAATTATTTAAACAACAACAAAAATAATAATATCTATAACAAGTATCAATAGAAAGCAGTCTATTTATATTAATTTATAATAATAAAACTATAATAAATAATTATTTCTGCATATATTGATTAATATTTATTTTAGTAAAAAATGAAATTAATATCGTCAAAAAAGATGTGCATAGGTCTCTGGACAGACATAAAACAATTTAGTAGGTTTAAAATCCTAACATAGAAAAAAATAATTATTAAAACTAAGAGGAAAACATTTAAAAATTAATATTAAAATATTCTACACATGGATACAATTAAAATGGACTGAACAGAAAGCTCTTTTAACAGAATTTTTCCCTGATCTCTAGAATTTATTCAGAGTACAACATAATTTTACCTTAAATCAATATTCCCTTTGCAAAAAAATGTAGAGAAAACTTGTACACAATAGTAAATTTCAATTTTGGGGTCAACATGTACAGATCTCACGATGCAAGAAGCCCTCCAGTGTCTTAATCAAGACATTATTCAGCAGCTTTCCAACAGGTAAAATACTCTATAAAGACAAACCTGAAAAAAATATAATAATAACAATAATCTTCAAATAATTTAAATGTTCATTAAAACCTGTACTGCAGATGCTAGCATGTTCTACAAATCTAAATTAATCTTGTTTTAACATTTCTCTCAGTCTTCCAACATGCAGTCATTTCTACTTAGAAACACGCTAAGTTGTGCATTTATATACTGCAAAACTAGTTTTATTGAAAAGTAACGTAAATGGCTTTTTGAATACACAGACATGACAACAGACATATTTAATGATGTTGATGGATCAAAATTTAGATTGTCCTGGTGTATCCCAAGCAAGTAGCAAGTAGTATCCAAAGCAAGTAGCATGCATTCTGAATTGAATTGTATAAATATGTAAATTAAATTTCCACAGTTACTAAATAGTGCATTTTATAATACAGTAGAAAAAAATGGTAAGAACACAAGAAAGAATCTTATAAAATTGTGGTACAATTTTTTTCCCCTTTCAAGTCATTAAATTTTTTAGAACATGAACAAATTTTTCAGTTATCCTGATGTAATGAAGATGATAAAGACAAACAAGCTAAAATTTTAAAATTTCAAAGAATGTCAATAGTGGCAAACTGCTAAGCTGTGAGATATTCACCAGTTTCAGAAAAGTATCTCTCAAATTATTCTGGAGATTCTTACAATCCATTTGAGTTAATTTTAAAGGATAGTTGCTCTTAAACTTTCCTGACCACGATCCAATTTTAATTTATGGCCACTAATAATGTTTGCACAGCATATATAATTACTCATTACAAATTATTTTACAACATATTTTCTTATGTATGCAAAGTTTAAAAGTCAAAAAGTGTTGCACTACATTACTGCTGATAATTAGTCTTATTGGTGATTTAGTATTTTTTGATTTAGAATAAACAGATATGTTCAGATTTCATTAAACATATGATATTAAAATGTTTTCTTTCAAAATGTTTACACTGCTTTATCATCATCATTCTGATGCCAACTGCCACAGTGATTCTTCTGATGAGTTAATTCAGCATCAAATTAAGAATCACTTTTCCTGCCTCCAGTCTTTTATTCTTGAAACAGTTTTTCTGTAACGCATATATGCTCTCACATTTGATTTCACTATGTATATTTTTTGAGGTACCTGCCTTAAAAAATTCTTTCAAACTAAGAATTTGAATCCTACAAAAAGAATTAAAAATTAAGTTAAGATTTATATATTCATTTATTTCTATGAATGTTGTAAGGATCACAGAAATGCTTTGGAAGGATCCCTTCAGGGTTCTGAACATGTTACCAAATTAACTGTGATAATTATCTTTATTTTCCTTCATCTATTTTAATAGGGATATTATTAATTTAGTGGAAATTAACAGGTCTTTTTTCAGTTTTGTACATGAAAATAACAAATAGTGTCTGCATTAATATAACCTATTAATTATAGCATGCAAATTTATCCATTCACGATTTAAAAAGAAAATAAGTAAGTATGGAAGATAATGTAAAAGTAATTTTTTTACTAGTATCATTAACATGATGTTCGGTTGTCATGTTAAGAAAATTTTACAGTAAGAAGTATCCTGTCATCTTGTCAACTGGTCTCTCCAATTATTTCAATAAACATCTTTTCGATGGCCAATGGATTTGTTTTTACTTTAGCTGTTGCTAGGTTTATAGATTAACATTTTGAATTGATGAATAAAAGTAAATAATTATGTTTTATACAGAAAATCTTTACATGTATAATCATAGTTAATTGCACTCAATGTCAGAAAAGATAACTACAAAATATTTCCATATTCCATACACAAACTTCAAGCTTGCTGGTGATATCAAGCCAAAAAAGTAGAGCGAATCTTACCTTTTCAAATGTAATAATACTTAAGTGCATACTTAAAACATTTTTTTCTAAACTTTATCAAGCATTATAATGCATTTATGAGTGTGATATATAAACAGCAATACAAACATTCCTGAAAGAATGTCTGTAAAATTATTCAGTTCCCCAATTTTTAGATGGACTCTTTAAATGAATAATGCAGTTTTATATTAAAAGCACAAAAGATTCTGGATGATTTGGTACATTAAAAGATATGACAATAATTCACCAGTTTAAAATGGAAATATTAGTAAAATAGATTACTTAAACTTGTGTATTAAAAGATTCTAAAGTTAAAGATATTCTCTGTTGAAAATGTTGACAAATTATTACTAACCACAATGTACTTGTCTTAAATTCCATAAACTTCTGCGTGAGTAGTAGCATCTCTGTTGTTCACCTAGAAGATTCTGGCTTAAAATCCTAGATAAGTGTTTTCATAGAATACAAAATTTTTATACTGTATTCCTATTAACAAGCTTCAAGCTTATGTGATAAATTAATCATCATAACTCACTTCTGTCTCCCCTCCCCAGTAGTAATACTGATAAACAGACCAGTAAAATTTCAAGTGGAGAAAATTCTGTTATCAAGATAAAAAAAAAATTAAAAGGAAAACAGTTACTGATGACTGATGTATACAAGCAGCCCAGCAATTTATCCTATTAAATTACAAAATAATCTACATACAACCATTAAATAAAAACTAATTAATAATCTCAATAAAATTGTGTCATTACACAAACATAAATAACAAATCAATTTTTATAATTAATATTACTGCAGGATGGATAGACATTTAGTTCTACAGGGTTAAATGAAAACTGAATGCAATAATTATAAAATATAATCAATTTTTTCTTTAGTATTAACTGAAACACAATCAAAGATTTACCTACGATTAGAGACCAACAGTTAATTGTGAAACAATCCATCTACCTTAATATATTATTATACAAATTATGCATGACTATGTATACAAATACAATAATAATTATAGTTATAATAATTAATTATGCACATATACAATATTAACACATACAATAGCAACAAACCAAAATTACAATTTACATATAACTGTGAGCACTTGTTTATTTACTCATACATTACATAAGTATAAGCAAAAATATGGTTAAAATTAATTTAAATACAACCAAAATAAATAAATATTTTATATTTGAGTAAATAAATGCAATAAATTTATCAATCAAAGTATAAATATAAATATACATATATCCATATATCTTTACCGGAAAAATATAAGTATATACAAATATTTCTGACCAAGTAAATATTATTTTAATACCAAATAAATTCACAAAATAAAAAAATTCATTAATGCTACTTTTTATTAAGAATTTATTTTTGATTTATGCCGCTTTTTTTCTATACTATAATAATTTAGAAAATATCCCATTTTAACTAAATTTTTTTAAACATTGAAAAATGTGAAAATGTTGACTACAACTCAATAAACACATTATAAATATAAAACCATTACCATACTTAGAATTAGAAGTTATACAAATAAATGTGTAAAATAAAAGACCATGGTTAATTAACATGATTTCTTGATGTATGAGTAAAAAACAACTGAGTAAAGAAAATAATAATCTTCGTCTATTGAATGGGTTCAGTAACACTTTTACTTTGCACATTTTTTTTTTATGAGACTTCATATCAGGACTTTATATTCAAAGTATGTTGAAAAAAATTTACATTACAGTCGAATTAAAATAAACAGATTCTATTGGCAAATGGTTAGAAATGTCAGAAAATTAATAGAACAACACAATATTTAAACAATTAAATTTTAATATTAATATACTTAAAAATATTGGGCAGCTTTCCTTATTGTTATTTTGTACTTCTGTGGATGGAATTCTACCTATTGCTGACAATAATTATATAGGCAATCAAGGGGAAATGTCCCAGAATGTACATATACATAATTTAACCACATAGTATACGTGTATTTTTTCTAAACTGTAAAAGCCATTCTTTCAAAGAAAAACAAAACAGCTCAGTAGAAAATACAATTTACTGTTTTATAGAATTTGATGGCTCTAATTCTATCAAACCTGTTGTTCATTTATTTAAATATTCTAAAATAATGTTAGTACAAATGAATTTCTTTTAGAATACATGTAGCTGGAAAGTGAAAATTTGTGCACAGAATCATTCATACAGTATGATTTTTGATGGTTTAATAATTTCATGTATTATGTTTCAGAATAGTATTGTTGACTTAACGAACAAAGGAAGAAAGCTCTTTTAAAGATTCTTAAGGGGCAAATAATTAATAAAAAGGCCAAAAAATCTATCTGCTGGTGTAATATGATAAAATTTTCACATTTTCTTAATATAAAAAAAAAATTATCAAGTACCAATCAAATCAATTTTCAAAATAGTAGAATTCTTTCTTGCAAATATCTCTTGGAGCTAATCAGCAGGACTTTCTTCGGTGGTGTTACAGGAAGCTCTGTAATTAATGGTGTGGAAGTTAAAAATCAAACACAGTAACATCAATGAAGGTAATGTCTACACACAGGTGATTCTTATTAATTCCAAAAAGTTCAAAGGAGGAAAGAATTCCACTATTATCAGAACAACTTGTTTGATATTTAATATTAACATGCTGTTCACTTAAGCAACAGATGATTTGTTGAATGCATGAAATGCTTGTGGGTTCACAAGAGTACAAATATAATTGGTTAAATAGATTAAAAAAAGGGGAAGTAATATTTGTTAGTAAGTCAGTCAGATGTGAATGTGAACCATGAACAAGGGCCTTCATAGACAACCCACACAGGAACAATCTTACAGGCTATACACAAATGGAGTGATGTGGCTACTGAATTTGCCACCAGGTGGATATTTTCTCTTTGTGACGTAAGTATGTCATACTAACAAGTAATAAACAGTAATGGTAGCACTAATCAAAGAATTAGGAATTATTATTAAGATAAGAATACAGCACAATTTAGCAAGTTGCAGAGCAATCAGGGTGATTTTGTCTAGATGTTTTCCACATACAGTTAATGGAAAAGACTATTTTATACAGAAGGGAAGTTCTTAAGTTCTTTTGTTAATATGACAATGGAATACTTGTGTTCCATTACAGAGACTATGAGACTGTACTAGAATGATGTATATGACCGCAATAATCACAAATCAAATGCATTATAATTTACATTTTTGTTGAGAGAATTTTATGCTTATTACTTCATATAAGGCATATGCAAAGAAGTGTACTTTATAAAATAAAACCACTACAATAACCACCCTTTTTTTACGAAACGCACATGAACAAAAGTTAAAATATAAGTTGCTCATTTAACTTAAGTTTATATGAAGCTCAGGAAGAAAATATATGAGGCAGGAAGAAAATACTAACGAACTATTAACAGTTAAAACATAACAAGAAAATCAATAATTCAGTATTTAAAATAATTACAATTTAATAATAAAAATTAACTAGAAAAAATATAGAAAACTGATGCTCTTGTAAAACACTTAATAAATCACACAAAGAAATTAATTAATTAAATTAATACATAATTTTACAGACATTCACATAATTTCATTTTATTCATTAACGATGCATTAGTTATTACTAAAAATAATAATATGTCCCTTCAAACCTGCTCATTGGCTAGAAAATTAACGATTCAACACCAAATTAATAATAAATTTAAATGAATAAGGTAAAACCTGTCCTCATATAACTGAACGTATATCTTTTTTAACCATGGTTGTACATAAAATGAAGAGAATATCTATTTTATTTGGCTTTAAATTTTAAAACGACTGCACCAAGTGTTCTCAACCCTTCAGTACCCTCATGGAAACTAAAGCCACATGTTTAGTGATTCTAAATTTATTCCTTTCATTTTTATCTTACCCAGTTGCACTTCCTTTCCAAGTACTTACTACAACTTAGTGCACAGTTACTACAAAAGTTGCAGTTAACAAACAAAATTTTTGGTGGTCCCTACATTGCAACATATTAGGTTTGATATTCCTTACATGTTTAGAAATTAAAACTAATAATTATTTATAAAATTAAATTAGTTTTGTTCTTTTAATAAAGGTAAAACCTTTTAACACTATACTGTTAAATTACGAGCAGAGTTTGATAATTTGATATTTGCCTTTTACAAAATTTTAACCACATCTAAGATCCCAACTAAACTAGTTTTCAGATAATTGACCAATTCTCATCATTGTAAATTCTAATTCCATTTAACACGAAATTTAGATACTTCTGAAGTCTAATAAACATTTTTCAATATAACAAATCATACCATGAGGCAATCATCATAATGTCAAAAATAAAGTTCAAACAGAAGTGCATAACACATTCACCTAAATACAAATAAAATTAGGCAAAACTTTTCATGAACTTGTGACATTCAGGACACTTATTTTGTGAAAATCAAAGTCCTTTTTAAGTCTTTACATACTGCAGAGACATCTAAAGTATCATACAGATTTGTCAGATGTATTACTCATTTGATTTTTAAAATTACAGGATTTTGATAAAAAATAAAGGTAAGATATATAAACACCTAACAGAACAATTATTCATAATTTCAATAAACAATTTAAAAATTATCCATAATTTCATAAAACTTAAATGCAGCTATTCAATTCCACATAAGTATACTGAAGGATTAGCTTCAATAACGTATGGGAACAGGTTCGTCAAATGTAGTTTGGACATTTAACATTTTACCTTAGTTAACACCTTTTGATTTTGGCATTTTCTGAATCATTCCAGATGGTAACGGACTATCAGATTGTAAGAGTTTTAGCTTAAGTTATATTCAGGAACCTGCAAATATAATAGCATACTATAATACTACTACACATACAATGTTTACTGTTATAGAGAGTAAATAGATAAACAGACACCCTGGAGATTTTAAAATTATCTAGACTTGTTCACACTCTTAAGTTTAATAAATATATGAATGAGTTTTGAATGAAATCACTCGAGTACAACTGACCATTGTGGCTGTTTTATTCAATACTATGGTGTTTATAAAAAAGTTGCCCTCTGCATTCATAAAAACTGATGGTCTGTTTGAAAAATAATTTAACTCAATTCAATTATTCAAATTCATTAAAAAAAGTTGAATTAACATGTAACCTTAAAGTTAACAGTTTTTAGTTACAAAATACATTTCTTTCTATTCTTACAAACAGATTTACTAACACACATATTTAGATAAAATTAAAAATAACTTTTATAAAAAACTGAATTCAACTATTCTCGTAAATTAAAAATAATAAGCCAAATTTTTTTCTTGAAGTCTATAGCATAAGAAATATAATATCCGACTCAAATGTTAACATTTTATTTACTTTATTTAATCATATATCTCATTTAGTTGTAACAAAGTATTGCAGTTTTTTTTGTTATTTATACTGAATTATTATGTGTGAGAGATGCTATAATAAATAAAACATAAACTGATTAAAATTATTGTAATTTTATTCTGTAAGCTATGAAGTATAATAATACCCAAATTAACTGGAATTATATGGGCCCTTTCTACATTAACAAGATTCTGTTAGTTTATAAAAAAGCCAACATGCATAACACTAAAATTTCAGATTAAAAGGTTTCAGGTAGTAATAAAAATGTATTTTATTACAAACCATAATTTTCCAATTAAAATAACATAATATTTCTCAAGAGTTTCTCAATATGTTTTCATGATTTTATACAAAACTAAAAATTAAGCGAACTATGAAATTTTTTATATTCATGGCTGAAGGGCAACAAAACACAAATTGAAACACTTACACCAGCTACAAAAGAATCAGCTAATAGAATAGTATTGCTATAGAATTAATGAATTTTGTTGATTCTACTAAGGGGGTTTAAATTAAAATTATACAAAGTCTTAAGGTGTCATAAAAAATTACATCAAAGTGTACATCAACATGTTCCATGGATTGATTATTGTTGAATCTACATGGTGATGCATCATGAAATAGTGATCCTTTATATTAAGTTATGACGAGGATTAATAAGTTTTAGTCTCAATCAAGTAATTTATAGCCATATTTTGTGAATCAACATTTATTTTCAATACAGGCATCAGAAGTTTTAAACTGCTGTCTGTAAAACAGAACGATTCAAAGATATTTTGTCAGTTAATAGAAGTGGTATTTTGGTTAAGCTGAATCCTGGTAAATGGAATTTATTACAACCAAGAATAACAATACGTTTATTTCAAGAAAATCAATTACAAAAAATGCTTATCCTAGTGGAAAGATGTGAAATATAGTAAATATAACAGTATACAAAATGATAATCTTAAGAATGCCACAGTAAGATAAATATTTCAGGAATAATCAGAAATTCAGCATCAAGTTCAATGAAATAAAAGGCCTATAATCGTTTGCTATAACATGTATGAAGAGTATTGCACAATTTCCAATCAACATCAAAATAATAATTAGAAAGAAAGTTTTGTTCCTAGAGTGCCAGAACATTTAGACTCGCTTTCATTCACATTTAATTCTCTCATCTAATTTTATCTGATTTTCGAATTACTCATCCTGAATACAAGTATAGTGTCCATGACAAAATTTATGCTATGCAAGTACTAATAGTAATGTAATAAAATTTGTATTTTAAACAGCTTTATTTAGAAATATTGTGTACTAAACCCAGAACCTATTTTCATTTTGTTGACTTTAATTAAGAATGGATATCTCTTTGATTACACATACACCTTCAATATTCTTTATTTACGCACTATTGCAGATTGAAAAAATCTGGCTGTGTGGTTATATGTAACCACACTAGCTAGTATGCTCTAAAGATTGGTGGGCACAGTGGATCCTTCCATTAGCTATATCTTCAAAATACCATGATTTTATATTATATTTCTTGTTTCACTGACCATGGAGAGGTAGGGCAAAATATGAAATTCTTTTCTGTTACGATAGAATATACAGGAGAGCCATTTTCCAGAAGGGAAAATTTTTTCTGCCTACGGAAAAACGACGATCTAGCCTCAATGTGGTGCTGTTAGATAAGTTAAAGCTTGTCTACACTGAACTGAAGCGGAGACCTCTAAAGACTTGCAATCTTTACTTGTAATGAAATAAATTTCTGGGAAGGTATCCTACGCTAAACATTTCAACTTTCTATAGACGGAGATGGAAAAAACTAACAGAGTTAGCCCAAGGAGTTTTAATCTCTCAAAGGAAAAATTACCTTTTGAAATCTGCTATGGATTCTGGAGAGCAGGATAACCTCTTAAGCTGAACTGAAGTGGTTTGGAATCTTCAAAATTAAAATTCAAACAAAAATATTTTTTATGAACACTAAATATTAAGTGGGAAAATTTAAAGAATTAAAAAATTTTTTAATCAGTTTAAAATTGACTCTGCTTTACAAGAAAAAAAATTCACAGGCAAAAATCCTTTGGATTATGGGAATTTTAAAATTCTAGAAGAAAAACCAGCCAAATATATAATTAAAAATGTACTCAGATTTTAGGATCTGCCTTTGCAATAAACAAAAAATACGAGAATAACTCAATCAAGTTTATCTCCCCTAACAATAAATCCTCCATTCTAATAGTGTAAATTAAAAAAAATACAACCTAATTAACTGTCATATCCCAATTAAACAATATAACATTAATAATAAAGAAAAAGTGGAAAAGTTTTGGAATGACAGACACTAAGCTATTTACAAAACTAAAAAAAAAACACATAAAAATATTACTCAGAGATTTTAATGCTCAAATAGGCAGAAAAAAAGAAAACTGGGAAATAGCTAGAAGATTCTCTGCAAATAAGAAGACTAATAAAAATGGAAAAAGAATAATAGAACTCTGAGAAAAACAAGGCCTGAAAATAATAATCAGATTTTAAAAACATTAAAAAACTAAGAACTTGAAATCACCAAATTACATGGGGAATTTCAAGCATGGGGAATTTCAATGGGGTATGGGGAATTTCAGATAGATCATGTCGGAATCTCTTCAAAATAGTTAAAAGAAATCCAAAATGTTAAAGAAAGAAAAACAGAGTTCTAATTGATTACTACCTTTCACAAATCAACATTAAATTCTTCCTTAATTCTAAAAGAAAAGCTACAAAAACACCTAGTTGAAATTCAGAAGTTAAAATTCTATGAAACAGAAAAGGAACTTATTGGCAAAATTAAAAAAAAAAAAAAAACGTGTGATGGGATGAAAATAGTGAAAAAATTCTGGAAAACAGAAATACACTCTGAAAAAATGAAGAATGACTCCAAATGAAGAAAATTAAATAAACTTTGATAACTCCCAGATATTAGCCTCCAAAACCTTTAGACAAACAAAAAGAAATTTTGAAAAAAATAGGTAAAACAACTGGAAATGGACTTCCTTGAAAATAACACAAGATATTTTTACCAAGCATTTAAACGTAAAATTAAAGGTTACCAACTGTACAACACGTTTTAAAAATGAAAACGGTAAACTACAAATAAACAACCAAGAAAACCTTAAAACACTTGTGGAGTACTTAAAGAGACTATTAAATTGCTCAGAACCCAAAGAACTATTTAATTTTGAAAAACCTAACCATATAATACAAGACTCCCTACCTTTGAATGAAAATGAAATAAAAAAAAAAAACAACAATTAAAGAATAATAAAGCTTCTAGAGAATATAAAATAACAGCAGAAATTAAAAAAATAAATTACCCCAAATTAATAAATAAGATTAAAAAATGCTTATGAAGAAATTTGGCTAATGCAAAAAATCCCAGAGGAATGGAAGAATGCAATAATACACCCAGTTCACAAAAAACGAAGTAAAAAACCCCAACAAATAGAGGAATATAACTTTTATCTGTTCCTAACAAAATTTTAAGTAAAGTACAAAACTGAATAATCTACAAAGCTGAGAATTATTTAGGAGAGTATCAGGTACTGTACAGAACAAATTCTAAATTTAAAATCTATCATAAATTAAATTAACCAAAATGGTAAAAAACATTGCAGTTTTCGTAAATTTTAAAAAAGCCTACGATTCTATACACTGTGAACTGCTATTTAAAAATCAGGAGCAAAAGTAGATAGGAAAAGTATAGCAATAAAAAAACACTAATAAACACCAAAATGAAGAATTGTCAGAAGCAATTGAGATTAAAACAGGCACAAGGCAAAGTGGTGGAATCTCCCCAGTTCTACTCAACACTGCCTTGGAAAAAGTAACTAGAGATGGAATAAAGAAATTGGCTAACCCTTTGCGCTTGGATGGCGAACACTGCTGACCACTGCCACTTCTACAACACCTCAGAATTGTTTTAGATTGTACTGTCCTCTCAGGTCAGATGGCCAGCACTGCTGGTTACTTTCATTACCACATTAGCTTGGTGTTGTTTTTAATTGCTTTGTCCTCTCAGGTAAGATAGCCAGCACTGCTGGGTGCTAGAGACTTCCTGTTCTGCTCAGATGTCCATCACAGCTGGGCATTCTATGCACTTTTTTTGATTTTGCGTAAATAATTGTACTCTTTCTGCACGGTGGCAAAACTTTGTAGGGAAATGTTGGACTAAATGAAGTTTGTTTTATAGGTTGGCAACGCTTAGTAATAAATGGTTTGACCACAAATGACGATTATTCCTCTTGCTATGTTATGCTAGCTGTCCATTAGTATATTGTTTGTGTATGTTACGTGTAGTTATATGCATCCAATGAGTGATACATTCAGTTTTCTTGAGAAATCTTACGATATAAGAGAACAACTAGAAAATATAGAAGTTGGCCGAAATGATGAAAATATTAGTTATGATGACAACAATGACGGAGGAGAAGGGAATGAAGTGGAGGATGAAGAAGATGGTTGGAGGGAATGGACTGAGGATGATGTAAGTTTCAATAAATTTATTTATGTAAATAAATGTGGCTTCAACCACCTTGAGGCCCAAGGCCACAGTCAGAACTTTAGTATTTTCAATTGTTTTTTACAATTAAATTACAGAAATAATAAATGAAAGCAATCTGTATACTAAGGAAAAAATCTTAAAAAATACTCCATTAAAGAAGAAACTGATCTGGTGGTCATGGAAGAACATAACTCTTGCCAAAATGAAAGTTCTTTGGAATGTTAATAAACATGGGAATGAATACCAAACCGGAATTAGATGATTACTTTTCAGTGGATTATTATCCTTTTTTAAGGAAAAATTTTGCAAAGAAGGGTTCCAGCAAATATTTTGGAATCTACATGTTAGTACTCCACACAATGGTCCTGTAGGAACAATATCATATTGTGGGAAAGTGTGTAGAGTTGTCCTTCATTTGGACAAAAAGTTTAGACAGTACTATGTTCCTGAACACAAAGTTAATATCGATGAGAGTACTGAGTTTAAGGACAAAGTACTTTTCAAAGTCTATAACAAAGACAAGGCAACCAAGTGGAAGATTAACATTTTTGTAATATCAGAATCCAGCACTGGATATATTTGTGGCCTAGAGCCTTACTTAGGTAAATCAATCACTGATCAAATGGACAGACAGGATTTGGGAGTAGCCAGCAGAGCAGTGTTACACATGGTACAAAAACTTGAAAAAGATTATGACTTTGTTGAAGGGCTTCATGTATTCACTGACCGCTTCTATACAAACACTGATTCAGTAACAGCACTTTATGATAAGAAAGTTCACATTACCAGGACTATTATATGACTACCCCAACAAATAAGAGCAAGAAGGAAGGGAAAAGCTACACAAAAAACAAAAAAAGAAATCTCAATAATTAAGCTGAAGAAAGGTGAAATTAAGGCTTTTCGAAAAAATGACAAGTTATCCTTAATACTTTGGAGAGATACAAATCATGTCTCTATGATTAAAACTTTGTATGATGCCTCAACCCAGACTGAGACAAATAAAAAAAAAAGAGTCATAGAGAATGTAATAAAGACAACTGTGGTATGCAAATACAATTGGTCAATGGGTGGAGTAGATATAGCAGACCAATATATATATCATCTTATGTGTTCATTTGAAAGTCTATAAAATGGTGGAGGAAGGTATTTTGGGTTGTTAGATTATACTGTTAATTAATTTTTACTGTTTAACAAGGAAAAACCAAAAAATTAGATAGACAGAAAAAATTTAGAAAGCAGCTTAGTTACACAATTAGTAGAATATGAAATGTCAATAAAAGGCGCAGCCCGTCTGATGTAGAAGAGGAATGCTTAAATGACGAACTACAAATCAAGTACCCCCTTGAAGATAGGAAAACCTAAGACTGTGCTGTGTGTAGTGACCGAAATAGAATAAGAGCTAAAAAAGAAGTAAGTTCTATTTCAAAACCTGTGAATCCGGGCCTTTGTGCTGGACTATGCTTTGAAAAATATAACACTAAGAAAGATTTTGTAAATTATATTTATTGAAAAACTGCAAAAAAACAGTCAGTACAGTACATTTTTTGTCTCTTTTTCATTAGTTATTATTGTTTATTATTATATAGTTAAAAAGTAAAAATACAGTGTGGTCCTTCATTTTTCAAAGTTATAAAAAATTACAACATTAATATTTAAATCTATTTTTGCCTTTTAATTTTTAAAAAACAAAGACCTAATCGTACTTTCAGCTGATAAACAGAAAAACACATTCCGAGATAGGAGACGTAAAGAGTGTAACATAGTGGTCGAGTTGACCACTATGAGACAGGCATGACTATTGGTGCTGGCCATCTTGACTTAAGAGGACAATTCTTAAATTACCCTTACTAAGGATTAAACATCGAATCTCAGAATCTGTATATTTAGGAAAATGAAAAAAGGAATTAACTATTAATCATTTAGCTTTTGCAGATAATGTAGTTATTCTAGCTATAAATATAGAAGCAAAATTAAAAGTACATCTATTGGTAAAAAACCAATAGTTTTCTAAATGTTTAGAAATATCTTATGAAAAAACAGAATTTATAAACCAACGATAAGAACTGTGTAGAAGAAATAATCTTTGAAAAGGGACAAAAAAATACACAAAGTAGGCAAATTTAAGTATCTTGGGGAGAAAATATCACCAACTGTATGTGAAAAAGAAGGAATTAAAAGTAGGATTCACAAAATGGAAACAGCTTATAGACTGACAGCAGATTTTTACAAGAAATTTTTAAGCAATTAAGCTAAACTACGTCATTACAAAACAGTAATTTGCCCGGAAGAGATATACAGGTGAGATTTTAGGAAAGTTTAAATGTAAGAAATCTTTTAAAAGAAAGAATTTTAAGATTTAGATATGAAAATGCGGAAATGAAAAATGGTTTTTTGCCACATCTACAGAAGAATGACAGTAGACTTACAAAACAATTACTTACTTTTATAAAGATAGAAAAACAACAATATGATGGTACCGAGAAGTAACCAAGAACTAGAAAAACTACATAAAGATTGGAAAGAAATAATAAGATAGTAGTTTTGAAAAACAATTGATGTTTTCAAACTAGATGAAAAGGAAAAACCAAAGAACAGCTCCAGAAAATTTACAGAAGAGCAAAACCAAGCACTCTCAGAAAGAATGAAGAAATACTGGAAACAATGGAAAGAAGGGGGAAAAAGAAAGAAAATGCAATAAGATCTAAAAAGGTCTAATTGAAAAAAGTAAAAGAGTACACAAGAAACTCAATTTTTTAATTTTTTAGAAGTTTCATTTAATAAAATATTATCTTTATTTATTTGTATTAAATCCAAATTTCAGCAACAGCAACAACAAACATATTGTTGCTGTTATTTCCATAACAGCAACAATGAAGTAAAACCAAATCAACTAAAACTCTATTACAACTTGAATTTTTTCTGTTACCTTTTTTAAATATATATATATATATTAAAACTTGATGGAAGCTTTTAATTAGTAATTATCAAAATATGAATCTAAGAATAAATTAAAACAAAATTATATGCAATTATGTATATTTTATATGAATTTTTAAATGCATATCTAATCTACAACATAAGCAAATTGTACAAAATAAATGCACAGAAGTTACATGTAGTACTGAAGTGTGTTTCTTTTTGTCATCAGCCATTTGTTGGCTTGATGTTATTCTGCATTCCTTTCAGTTTTGCACAAACTTTTTAACCTTAAAAAAATTTACTACATTCTTCATCTTCAATTATCTTCTTTATATAACTCCATCTTTGTCTTTCTCCACAGTTTGTACCTGGATCATCTAAATACATGACCCACCCATCTAGTTTGCCTCTTTACAGGATCTTGCCACAAACTGCTCTCCTTGCCTACTCAACTTTCACATTTCAACAACCCACATACATAATTTTAACGTTCTCCTGTACACTACATTTTAAAATTTCCACTTTTTTGCTTTAAAGTCCAGGCTTCCCTATCATGAAGCACTACACTCCACACAAATATTTCTAAAAAGCTTTTTTGACTTTGTAGAACAGCAGCAGATTCTTTCTTATATAAAAGTTCTACTTTCTTGGCCCAGTTTGGTTCTGATTTCTAATTTACTTCATTTACTACCAAGATAACAAAATTCTGCAACTTTTGGTAAATTAATTATATTTTAATATTGTCGTTATCCTCAAAGAATACTTGAATTATATTTTAACAAATTTTATACCCATATTAGTTTATTTAAAAAAAAGTCTCCTCCTTTTTTGAGGAACTTTCTCATAACTTGTTTACTTTTCAGGATTACTTAAATAATAACTTATTACTTAATTCCATTATTGATTTATATTTCAAGGAAATAGATTTTATCTTAACAAAAATATTACCTTTCACTTACCATTTTGTAGCATCAACTAATATGGTTATTAGTTACTAAAAACGTCCACAGTAGCCAGTGAACTGAAGCCAACCAGCATTTCAGACCAACTGCACTGAACTAACTACTTGAACCAGTTCACCGAATGTCGTTTTGGACACTCACATTTTATCTTACTTTACACCTTCAATATCTAGGATGGTGTTCCAAAACTTTCATTAATATCATAATATATATGAATTTATATATAATGGCTTATTTAATAGAATTTATATAGTTTTTGTTATCTTTGGTATATAATATCAATGTAATACTTTATTATGTATAACAAGCAATTTTTCATCAGAGCCCGATTCTGAAAACTATTCTTATACATTACTATTACTGAATAAAAATTATTTCAGATATTTTTATTAATAGAGAATTGTAAGAAATTATAATAAAAATACAGATTAATAAAAAACAAAAAGATGCTAACAATAATATGTATTACATTCAAAATTCTTCCTTTTTTGTTTTGACATTTGCCAGGAACTGAGCTTAGCAGTTTGTAATAATACTGAATGAGCCACCAAAATGGACAATTAGTATACAAATCCATATATTATTTTTAAAAAATAAGAAATTTTTAATTTCTTTTTCCTTAGAAAAATAGAGCACAAGGGAAACAATTACAGCACCATATACTAGAAAAAAGAATTAAACCTCAGGTGTAGATGCGCATGTCACAGTCAGGTATTTTCTTCACAAAAAAAATTCAATAAGTAATAAGCATCAACATGTATGCTACATATAGCATTTAGTAACAGTGTTCTTGTTAAAGGAAATAATGAGATATGATTTGGATTTCTTTACCTTTATCCATATTACTTCTTTTAAATTTAAGTCAGGATGGTATGCTTAATCCCAGAACATTTATGCACCTTGGCCAAACAGACTTGAATGTTTTATTTTCTATTTCTTTCTATATAAACTTATAAAAATAATTAATTCATTCATAAACTCAGCTACTAAATCATTTTGTCCAGCATGAACCTATCAAAGACAATATTGTAAAAAAATGTTAAGCAAGAAATTCAAAACTGAAAACAATAGGGGAAGTTGCATAGATTGGACCGGTGCTTACGTTTGACTGCCATACTAACTTGACAATTAAGGAAATTTTTAGAAGTTTGGTTGGCAACAGTAGTTGCTTATATAGGTAGGAATATAGATTCCCCACTTCCTTTATTCTGGTTGTGCAGTTTGCTGTATTACGAAAGTGAAAGATTTTGTGAAGTAGTGATAAAGTATTTTGTTTGTATTTCAAGAATCCTACTACTACTACTACTACTACTATATTTTACTTACGATGTACATAAAATGACATATTACAGTTAAAGTATGGTTATTTAGTTCTGTAATGGTAGCACTGTTCTTGCAATTTATTTTGAAGTTAAGGTTTGGCTACTAATTTTCAGTTATGTGGTAAGTAGATTGATTTGGACCACTGTTTGTTGCCAAGGATGGACCAGTGCATTCAGACAACCAACATATTATGCTGAAAAATTACTTTACTTTAATAATTTGATAAATAATACCAGACAACTGAAACAAATATTTTCCTTCCAAATTGCATATATGGCTGGAAGACAACATTATGGGCACTGGTCTGAAAATGACCTTCTTTTAGCTGTAGAGCCTATATAAATTGTGATTATGGACTTAATGAATGTAGTAGAGTATATAGAGTCCCATAAGATAAAATTAAGAGGTACTCTTACCTCTTTGTCTATGCCTCAGAGGAAAAGACAGCAAAAACACTTTCGTCAATGAAGAAAAGACAAAGGAAGACAACCAACATTTTCAGAAGATACATACGGAGAAAATGTTAGCTGACCTCATTTTAAATTTGAAGAATGTTTTTATGGCCTGACTATTACTGACATAAGAAAATTGACTTTTGACATAACAGAAAAGTACTCGCTGGTTATCACATTTAGTAAAAAGAAAAGACTAGCAGGAAATAAAAATGGTTTTATTCATTTATGTGAAAAACAAAAGTTTGTCTCTTTGCAAGCCTGAAAATATGCCACTTCAAAGAATGAAAGGTTTTAACAGAGAAAATTTAAACCATTTTTTTGATCTTTTAGAAAAAATTGTGGACGACGATAAAATAATGTGAATACCATTTTTAATGTTGATGAAATGGAGTGTTCTACAGTACAAAAATGCCCTCAAAAAACAGCTGAGCTGAAAGGTCAATGGCAACTTGGCTTTGTTACAAATGGCAACTGTGTAATATTATCACGGTTGTTGGTGCCAGTGATACGGGAGTTTTCATTCTACTTATGATAATCTCTAAGAGGAAAATCTGGAATGATGATTTAAAAGTTGGTGTTCCACAAGACAACTTTGTTACCATTTCAGAAACAGGTACATTTACACAAAGTTATTTCTTAAGTAGCTGAAGAATTTTTGCATGCACATTAATTGTATCAAGAATAATAAGGTACTAACTCCTGGGTGTGCATACTACTCATAGTAAAAATATTTATGCTGTTGAGTTTGCTTGGAAACATGGAATCACATTGCAGCAATTACCTGGATACAAAAATCACCAGTTACAACTATTGGATGTCACTGTATTTGGCCGATTGCAGGCATATTTTATTTAGGCACAAGAGGCATTTCTACATCAGTATAAGGGTAGCAAAATCAATCAAAAATAGGTTGCAAGCCTGCTAAGTAAAGCCTATGGCAGAGTAACTATGGTTGGAAGTGCAGAGCACTTTTTGTTCTGGAGTCTTGCATGTAAAGAGACAGGTTTTTAATGAATCACACTTTGCTGCTATTATTTACTCCCATTCCAAGAAACAGTGGTTTGACATCTCCTGCGAATTCAAGTACTGTACAGTCAGAAATTGAACCATTCACCCGAACAAAGAACATCAACGACAAATAACTTAAACAATACTTTACAAGAAATATTTCCATCGCCAGTAGAAAATCTATAACTAGACAAACCAGGCAGCAAGAAAAGGAGACAAGGTGCAACAAAAGAGCCATAGGAATCTCTACAAAGACTAATTGAATCTAAAGAAAAACAAATTTGGTCGGCGAAAAATGTAAAAAGGTTAAAGAAAGCTATTTTTCCAGAAAAGCAGGTAAAAGTCTTTGATAAAAAGAACCTACTGGTTTTGCACTCTGTAACAAAAATGAAGAAAAAGCAATGCTCCAGTGTGTGGACTGTGCATTTGGTTCTACACAAATTGTGCAGAAGTTATTGCTAGAGTAAAGATACTACTCGTAAAACTTAATAAATTTTCAAATCAAACAAGTGCTTTCATTATTTTATTATGTTTTAATATTTTTGTTACTAATTAACTTCATCCTGTTTAATTATTTTTGTGTATTTATTATCCCTATAAATATAATGTCGTGAAATTTTATTAATAGCATAACATTTTTATTACAATTTTTTTGTTATTGATACAGACATTAATCATTTATGTATTATATAAACATAAAATTAATTTTATTTTTAAGTATTTTTTCAAATATACTGGATGGTCCAACTAGGAAACCACCAGCCAAAATTAGGAAACTGGTTTCCTTTGATGGACCAAATTTATTTTTTATTATTTAATTTTTATATTCATTATCTGTTCATTTTTTAAAAAAAGTAATTACACTATTCTGTGAGGAAATTACTGGGTATTTCATTTCTCCCATTGAAACTCTTTATATGTAGCTAATTTTTGTGATAGAGTACACTGTATGTTGAGTGGTCCAGATTTGGCAACTCTCCCCTACATTATTAAAAGAATTAAGTGGCAAAAAGTAATGGTAAATTATAATGTCATAGGTTACTGTATTAAAAAAGGATTTTTAAATATGCACTAAAACAACATTTTGGAAAGATTTCATACGCAGATTAGGAAAATGAATACTGTCTGTTATGGAAATCTAAAAGGAATGAATTCATACAATTTTTTTCAATATTTTTAATATGCAAAACTATTTTTATTTGTTAAATTCATAACTTATTTATTGTCATTGCTAATTAAATACAAATTAGAGAGCAATAATTTTTAAATGAACATGGAAAAAATATATAGTAAGTACTGAGAGAGTCATGTGTTTTTAAAAAAAAAATATGTTATCACGTTTATCTTACAAGTTTTTCTCTTTTTTTTTGTTCATGTACATTCTAAAAGGATTCATTTGCACTTAACTTTTGTATTTTGTGATGCTGTTCTAATCAATGGCTTGAAGGGATCAAAATCTCTAAGAAACAATGCAAGGAAATGTTGGAGCAGTTGCTTCATTTGTTAACCTTAGAGAAAAACACATACCCATTCCTGTTATATTAAATTATAATGTACTTATTTAAAATAAAATATTTATTTATCTAACATAAAATTATTTATTAATTATATAATCACATATCTATAAAAATAATTCCTGAAAAGAATGTTGAAGTGAAATTTATCATAACATAATTGACTATTTATTCATAAAATTTTAACATATTGAATTTATTTAGCTTTTATTCGGTTAAATGGTAAGAGTAAGCTGTTTTACATAAACAGTGAGTGGGAAGTCTAAGAATATTAACACTTAACAAAAATGAATTCTAATATTCATTACTGCAGATCATACCTTGCCACATGAATTCGACATGAAGTTATAAAAAGTATAGCTATTAATAACAAACAATAATTAATTAACAATAAATTGGCCATTATTTCTTCATTACTACATATCAATTACTAACTTGAAAATTTTTTAACATATCAATTTTGTAACAATATGTCTGAAGATGGAAAAATCTTAAAAGGCTCAAATGATTGAAAATATGAATAGAATATTCAAATAACTTAATAAAATTCATTCAACTATCGATCAAGATAAAAAATAAGAAAAAAATTATAAATAGTTACATAACAGAAAACATAAAATTTCCATTCTATAGCCACATCATACAAAATCTCACTTAACATAATTTGCGTATTAAAATACAAATTTAATTTATTTTTCAAGTCATGCCTTACACTTAATAAAATATTGTAAAATAAAAAAATATTCTTTGTCAATTTGAAAAATATAAATTTATATCATTTATAAATTAAAAGCTTCCAATCACTAATTAATAAAAATACTTCAGCACTTTAAGTGCTATACCACACTATATATATGAGTAGCAATGATTTCACAATAGCATTCGACCGATTCGTTTTTCTTTACGCACATTAAAAGATTTTAAAAAATAAATATTATTTTATCTACTTATTTTTTCTTTAATTTATATAATACTAATTCCACAATAAATAAAAGCCAATTAATTGAATATAATTCAATGATTTAACGATTACTTTTACAGTAGTTCAGTAATTAATATGATATATAATACTTTCTTCATTTATAGGAAAAAAGAAAGCATTAGAGAATTTAATTAATAATAATAATAATAATTTTATTATATAAATAAAATTTAACTATCTTCAGTGCCTTCACTATTCTCATTATCAACAAATTCAACATGAGTAAACGGAAAATGTCCAACCTTTCCATTTAACTCCCCTTCCCACTGGCCATTAATGTTCATTTTGGTTACTTTAATTATGTCACCCACTTCTAGCTTTAAAGCAGTCTTATCATATGCATTTGGAACACGTACTTGTTTTACACGAGCATATGCTGGAAGCTTCCTCTAAAAAAACAAAGTAAAATACAAATCTTATTAATTTATAGTAGTAATCTACAACTACATTCTTTTATAAATTTAAGATTAAATTACAGAAAAATCTGTTATAATAAGGTTAAAATTATTTAAAAAAATCTAAAACACCTCCACAGGATTAACTAGGGAAAAAACATTAAGTATAAAATAACCTTGCAATATCAACAGGTAGAGACCAGAATTTATTAAAGATATGAAACTGAAATAAAAATACTATTCAACATATGTAAATTGTATTACAGTTTTATACAGATTATATATAGTTTTAATAAGGCTGTAGTTTTATTTAATGGGTATATTTTCAGATTTTTTTTACTTAATAGACTTAAAACATTTAAGATATAAAAATCAGATAATATGCAAGCTGTTCTTGTGTTACATAATTACTTTGTGCAAAGAATTGCTACTTTGGCAAGTAAAACATTAAAAATCCTCTTGTGGTACAAGACTTGAAAACATGGGTACACTGAAACAGGCAACCTTGGTTTGTAGTAGTTTCAAATTGGATACCAAGGGAAAAATACCTTTTATTTTATTTAACTTGTAAAAGTGATGTAGTCTGCAAAACTGGAATAAGAACATTTTTGTTTATATAAGGTTGTACTTTCAAAAAAAGATAAGATGTGATTCTAAACATTTTTATAAGTTTAGAAGTTTTATAGAAAAGATAAACTCATTTCCTTATTTAAGAGTAAGAAAAATACATGTGTACCTGGATATTAGACCGACGAATCGTTGGTTCTGGTTGATGGTGATGAACAGCAGGAGAATGACTGCCTCTTTGAAATGTCTGTTGCTGCTGTGACCCCTCATACTGAAACAAATATTGAATGTGTTAATGCAAATACGTTCAATTCTTTGTTACGCATTGCCTTCCAGTGATTAATCAGCATAAAGCAGCTATATGCCATAGTCTGACTATAAGTTTGCCTTATACTAAAGCAGAATTAGGGAAAAGATTGTCATTGTCTCTCATGGATTTCTTAGTAAGATAACTGTTAAAGATATGAAGCGTTATGAATTCTTTTTTTTTCAGGAATTATGGTAACTGTACAAACAAAAGAAAAATATTTATTTATTGAATTGGTTAACTTATACCATTTTGTAATTAAAAAAAAAAAAAAAATCAACCATACTTATTTATTCATTTTAATCATAGAATAATTATCATTAAATTTCTAATGGAATTTATGCAATATGGTTACAAGTGACAATGACTGTCTCTTGGTTAGCATTGTTTAACTATGCAGTGAATAGACTGTACAATATGCATGCCAATCTACCAGCCAAACTAAAATGGATTTGATATTCAATGTATCTAAATAAGTACATTCTTACCTATGAATACAAGTTTTAAAACTACACTTAGAATAATCCACTGAATTGTTAAACTGATAAAATCTACATTATTCTGAATTATATCATATTCATTCAAGTTTTAGACTGTCCAAAAAAGTGAGTTACTATTTTTGTCAAAGAATGAAGGTTATTCAGAGAATTCTCAGACGGACAAAGAAAACATAAGATTTTTTCTGAAATTTGTTCATTTTTCAACAGTCACCTTGCAATTTGATACATTTAAATGGACTTTCTATCTAACTTTTTAATACCTTCAGTAAAATACAATTTGACCAACTCGGCAAAATAAGCAATTATCTCAGTTAATGAGATAACTGCATAAACTTGCCCTTAGCCTGGATTCAGGGCAAGTGAAAAGACTTTGAAGAGTAGGTCACTGAATTTTGCAGCAACAATCAGAGACCTTTGTGGAGGTGCATTATTGTTGTAAAAGAGCACTTTCTTTTTGGCCAGATGTGGATGTTTGCTTCAAGAGTTGGAGTTCATGGAGCAATCTGTTTGCAACTGTTGTGAGGTGGACAAAGTTTTTGTCACTGACCTGGTGACCTTGTGCAGAAGGCAGGTCAGATCCTTGTGGGCAGTCCCATCATTGGATTCCTCACCGGTGATGCAGTGAAGGTCACACAGTATCTTTATAGACTACAAGGAGATGAGGAACTGGCCGTAAGGAAGGTGCAGAAGCAACACCCCAATTTCATGGAGACGTTGGATACAGGCAGGCTGGGTGTTGAGAGTCCTGTCTGACAAGATTGAGCTGTATTCATCGCCTTATAGAATACCTGATAGGATGATCGGACAGAAGATCACAGTTTTATTAAGGGACTGGGCACAGACATGCTCAACAAATCCAGACTGCCCACCGTGCAAGACTGTGATTATCAAGTCTAGCGAGAAATCCTTTGCCAACTTCCTGAGGTCAGAAGGCAGGAACAACAAAATACAGATCCATGTCGAAAGTGCAGGCAACACTGCCGAGCTGCTTCACGAGACCATAAAGAAAATGGATACTGCAGCTAATGTGACCTTCAGAGGGAAGACTGATCAGAAGTCCTTCGTCTACATGACATGTGGCAAAACCACATACTAAGATGTGCAAGAGGACTTCCTGCTCCAGGTGATCTAGTGTCTGTTATGTCCCTCAGGCCGGCTTCTGACAATACCCAGAAAACAACTATGGTGCTGCTTGTAAGCTCAATGCGCTATGGGCAGGATCCAAACTGGGTGGGTTAGCTGCCTCCCTACGAGCTGGGGAGGAGGAATGAAGTGCTTCAGATGATGGGATATGGATTACCTTGCCTCTAAGTACAAGGGCCCTGATCACTCAGTGTTTTGTCTCAGCTGTGGCTAGGCCAGCCACAAAAGGTCTGATTGGAAAGAAGCACAAATATGTGCAGCCTATGACGCTAGCAGCCACAGAACTGTTAGTAAACTGTGTCATAAATGCCCTGATCATTCAGTGTTTTGTTTCAGCTGTGGCTAGGCCAGCCACAAAAGGTCTGATTGGAAAGAAGCACAAATATGTGCAGCCTATGGCGCTACCAGCCACAGGACTGTTAGTAAAGTGTGTCATAAAAATAGGAACTGAAGTCCTCCAAATTAATTCAAACAGGAGCCAAACAGTCTCTATTTCTTGGTCTCAGAGGTTGCAAGATGGGGAAAAGCCAACTTCATGCTGTGCAAAGCCAAATATAGCATTGGCTGATGAGAAGCAGTAGATCTGATGCTGACAGCAGCACTGTCATTACTGAGGTCTCTGGTGCCTTGCCGGTAATTTGCTCCACCAACTACCTGGCCTTTTAAGAAGGAGTAGCAGAAGGCCCATCATTCTGTAGTCAGTCAGGATGTTTTGGCTTCCTTCAGGATCAAGGTCCTGGCAAATCTTGATGATACTGACCTCATGGATCCTGAGAATCTTTCAGGCATCATAGCTGATACCTTCAAGGGGACTCAATCAGGCAGGCTACCGTGGGAAATGGGCCTATTTGTGGACTGCCAAGGTCAATAGGCTAAGATAATCTTGCATGAATACCAGGTGGAAACTAAAGAGGGCCAATAGGAGGAATGATATCATACTCCATAGCTACTGGCAGGACGAGCTCAAAATGACTAGGTAGATTCTGAAGTACAAGATCTTCAGGACCAAATGGCAGAAGTGGGAAATCTGTGATGCCCTCAATGAGAATATCTGGGGAAACGGCTACAAAATTGTTACCAAAAAATTTGGTATCATCCTGTCTACAGGGCTACTCTATTGAGTTGTGTGGACTCTCTTTCCTCAATACAGCAAGATGAACTGCAAGGAAATAGCCAGTTGTAATATAATATAAAATGCAATAAGAGCCCTGGCTTGGACGGCATGCCCTGAAAGGCGGTCAAGTTGTAAAACTTGTTCCGTGGTGCATGGTTGATGCATTCAACTATATCATCACCTGGGATGGTTCCTAGAATTCTGGAAGTCCACCCGGCTTGTATTCTTTAGGAAGGAGAGGAGGCAAGGCAGTGACCCAGCATACTTTAGGCCAATCTGCTCAATTACTTGAGTAAGCTTTTCAAGAGGGTGCTGCTTAACAGGTTCAACCAAGAGGTGGAGGCAACTGGAGGTCTTAGCAACCTCTAGCTTAGCTTTCATAAGGACAGTTAAACTAAAGGTGCCACATCTAGAGTCATGATCAATATCCAGGAAGAGAGATCGGGCTCAAGGCAGTGATTTGATTCTGGCAGTGATCCTGTTTGATGTGAAAAATGTATTCAACAGTGTACCATGGAACACAATATTCCAGGCACTGAAGAATTGTGGCTTCAGACCATACCTGAGGATGATAATCCACTGTTACCTCTGAAAGGTCAGCATGGGTTAGTTCTGTTGAGGGAGAGGTACTGATCACGATGAGTTGCGGAGTTCCACAGGGTTCAGTGTTAGAGCCAACACTGTAGAATAATGAATATGATAATGTTCTCACCACTGCCTTCCAGTTGAGGCAGCTCTAACCAGGTTCACAGACAACTTGGCACTCATGGTGATGGTGAGGTCATGTGATATCACGAGGTGATAAACATGTTTTGCACCTGTAGAAGAATGGGGTTCAGCTTTTGCCAGAGAGGATCCACATGGTCATAGTTTATGGGCAGACATAATGAAACTGGCCCTGATTTCATTTAGGGTTGGTACCATAGTAGTCCGCCCTAGCCGTGCAGTGAAATACCTCGGGGTGTGGATAGACAAAAATGCCATGTTTCAGAGGCACATAGTAGAAGTGTCAGTCAAAGTCAAGAAAACAGCTGCCATCATTGGTTGGATAGTGACCAACATCAGGGATCCCCACACATCGAAGCAGAGGGTCTTCTCAGATGATGCTTTTGAAAGTATTGTATGAAGCACCAGTCTGGGCCATCGTGCTGGTGAGAGGGAGAGCCTAAGCAATTTTTAGTTGGGTGCACAGGGCTGTCTCCCTTCAGGTATGCTGCAGCTGCTGGCCTCTGTGGTGCAAGTGGTAGAATCGGCCTTTCATCCAGAGGACCTGGGTTTGAATCGTGGTCAGGCATGGCATTTTCACATGCTACAAAAATTGTATTGAAGGAAAAAAGTCTGCTGCATATACAAGACTATCTCAGGTGACAGTACCAGCATAGTGGCCACACTTTGCCTCTGGATCTAATTGTTCAGAAGAAGATGTACAGGAATGGGTAAGAGGATGTGGAGGCATTGTCTGCAGGTGACAGGAGAGATTGGATCAGTTGACTAAAGGCAGATGGACCTACAGACTGGTCCCAGACCTCTACAGATGACTGTGCTGAAAACACAAGGAACTAGGGTACAAGTTGATCCAGTTCCTTACTTGTCACAGGTTTTTATAGCATACTTGTGAGCACAGATACTGAGGACCTTCTGTAAAATGCGATGATTGTCGGAGTATACTGCAGAACACACAGTGATCATGTGCAATTTGTCCCTGCAGCATAGGGAAGCATGCAGGAAAATTTCATGTGCATACCCCAGGGAACATCATTGGAAGTATGCTACAGACCTAACGATTGTGGCAGATAAATGTCCACAATGTTGGTTAAGATCATCTGAACCAAGTTGGCAGAAAATGTCCAGGGGTGAATAATTACCTCTGGGTCTCCCTTGGGGCAAGTCCCTCACCCCAAGGTCGAGATTTAAAAAAAAACAGAATCCTATTACATTCAAGATGTGGGGCCAGCAATGGAAGTTCAAAACGAGACAGACACATGGGGTGCTGTGATAATACTGTAAGATGGGCCTGGCACCTGATGTAGAGGGGAAGTGGTTTTAGTGGATATACCTGTTAGGGAGAATCCTATGCTACTATGAGGCAAGAAATCACATGGTGGCTATAAACGTTTCCCCTCCACCCTCGAAAAAAAAGATGTGGATATTAGTCTCAATAGCACCCTGAAATTCGTTTAGTTGTGAAGCAAGATCAGCCTGGTGATAGTCCTGTCTTTTTTCGGATAAGTCTATGAGCACCACACCATAAGAACCAAAAAACCGTAGTCATGACTTTTCCTGTAGATGGAAGTGTTTTCACTTTCTTTAACATACTTCACCTACTCCCACCCACTGTTTGGTCTCTGCCACATGGTAATGAATCCATGCTTTATCTACTATTACAAAACATAAAAAATATTCAGCAGAATAGTATTTAAATAATTCTAAAAATACCCTCAAGAAGTGTTCAGTCAAATAGATTTTAGGTCAACTGTTAACAAATGCAGCACCCATCAAGCAGAAATGATTTCATACCCAAAACTTCATGGAACACAATCTATCATAATGTCTGCAAGGTCAGCAAGCTCACATACATTCAGTGATCATTTAATGGAACATTGTGGATTTTTATGATGATTTCATTGATCGTAACAGTTTTTGTGCAACCTGAGTGACCACCATCTTGAATGGATATATGATGTCTAAATTCAGCAACACACTTTTTTTACTGTCAAAAATGAAGGGGAAGATTCCTGTAAAGTGAAACCTTAACTCTTTTGCATGCCCATTGGGAATGAAACTGGACGGAGAACTGTCGTTCCTGATGTCAGAAACTTCCCTGTATAAGAGAAACCTCCTGCCTTCGAACAGCTTTGAAGAGTATGGACATCAATCAAAAGAACCAAACTAACCATGGCAGATGTGCAAACTCTCTTCATAAATAGGGTAAGGCACCGTCTCCAACTTGCGATTGTGGAGCTGATAAGCAAACTGTCCACCACAAAAGCGCGGAATGTCCAAATAGAGCCTACAAAGGAAACTTCGATGACTTCTGATGGCAACAAATGCAGTTGAATATGTTTTAAAACTGAATATATGTTTGTAATTTTAGTATTTATTTTGTCTAACCTGGACAATAATTCTTTATTACTCTTTTTATAATTTGTGTGGCTTTTATAATACTCTATCTAATTTTTTTCCAAAGTTTATCTTATACATTATGAAATCACGTGCATGTGCCATGTGATAAATAAATAAATCATCTAAGGGCTCTTAGTTTACAAATATTATAATCATTTAGTTATACAAGTGCCACCTCTGCATCAGACAGAACTTTCCTTTCAAGAAATGCTTCCTAGATAAATTTTCTTATCTTTCGAACACAATCTGTTAACAACTAGTTCCACTTTTCTACTTTACAATGTTTCACAAATTTTACACTTTATACAACCTGCTTCAAAATTCTGCTATAGATGTCAACAAAAAAATGTCAAAATAATGAGGACATTACTGTTATCTTAGTTATTGTCATAATCTATGCAAATTTTACTTTGTGTCAACTCAACAAAGTTTTCATTAGATAAACCAGGAGGAGCCACCATGTTTTCTTCTACAACATAGTCATCTAATGTTACAATACTTAATTTATAAACATTGTAACCTTTGCAAACATTAGGCTGTTTTTTAATTCCATAGACTAACATTAAGAAGAGGAAAATCCAGAATAAATAAAGTAATTCAACATGAAAAATTTTTAAATTCATTGAAAATGTACAAACAATTAAAAAAAATAATAACAAAAATAAAATACTTAAGAGGATTAAATTCAATATCATATAATTCCATTCAATTTATAAAACAGTTATCTTACACCACTGCAAATGATGTTTATCTGACATATGCGTACATACAAAATGCTCTCTACGAATCAGTTGTGCAATTGATATACACATGTACATCAACACAGATTGAAATTAATCTGGTCTACATATCAATATCTTAACAAGAATTGTTACAATATTACCTAACCATTTGGTCATCCTTACCTTAATTGATGTAACAGTAAGTTAAAATAATATCAGCTATTAATCTCATTTCAGAGTTGATTTTTACCTCAACTGATATAAGTTATTCTTTGGAAATAAATTAAATTGAAAAATGCAAAAAAAAGGAATTTTATTGATTCAGAACATGGATTTATTATTCAAGTTGAATATTCTGCTCTATAAATAATTATAAATTAATATTCAAATTACCCTTTGTACATATGGCACAGGTATAGAGCCTGTTTGACCTAGACTATTTTTTGCAGTCCACCACTGATCTTCATCTTTGGAAACAACTGTTAAAATTTCACCTTTTCTAAAAGGTAGATCATCTTGATCCTGAAAGAGTTATAAATAGTATTTTATTACACAAATTCAATCAAATATATTACTTACATTAAAAATATAATTTTTTTTTAAATTTATGTGGCTAAAACAAAACTAGTAAAACTTTTACATCTATCCCCTTTGGAATGGAGCATATCCCCTCAATCTCTACTCTCAAATCAGAAAAAAATTTGTACTAGACAAGGACAAATTTGTCCTTGTACCCAAACAAGGAGGCAAATGTTAACATTTTATAATCCCCTTTGGTTCCAAAAATACGAATTATCTCAAACTGAGATGAATTCCATATCTTCCTTCTATTATATACTTACTACAACAGTACAGAAAGTCAAAATGCATATATTATAAACTTTTCTAACCCAATGATTATGAAATAGTTTCCATTATAGATGCCAACAGTATGAATGGAAACTGTACCACATATTGTTTAACTTGCATGGTTTACAGAAATAGTTTATAAAATACTGCTTTAGCAGTTGAATTTTTTTTTTAACCAAACTGACAAGTGTGAAGCTGATGGTGGTGTCAATGTGCTTGATACTAAAAATGCCAGTAAAACTTAATTACCACCAGTGACAGTCTCTGTTGTTGAGCCGCGATAAAAGATATTTAGACGATAACTCATTTAATATAAATTAATGTATACTAATTATAACGATATGAAAATTATAACCCTATTATGTTATAAGAATATTAATTAGTTAGAAATGTTTTTTAAAAGTAAATTACTTCAGGAAGTCATATTGGAGATCAACCTCTGTGAAAGTATCCTTGAGTTTAATACTGAAAGTTCTGGGTTTGAATCTGACTCAGGCTTGAAAATGTATGGATGCTATATAAGATGATATATGATGGATTTCTCATCCATCATAAAATAACAGCCTATTTTTTACATTTTACTATCTCTCTTCTAGCATTCCTCTATTACTTAACACAAAGAAACCATTCAGTCATTTTGTGCTGATGTTTACCACAGCATATAATGTAGTAGAAATGCTTCCACCAGGCAGAATAATAGAGCTAAACCATAATGTTTGTAGGTAATCCAGTAATAATATAGTAAGTAATAAGTCATCCCAGAAAAATGAAATGGCTATACTGAAGAATACTGTGCATTCAATGCCACACTTACTATAAAATATGAGGAATGAAGTGGCATCCCATTCTTTACTGAGTTAAACATACTCAAATATCAGCAAGCAAAACCCGTTAAAATACAAGCAATATTCAACCCTGCTAGTGACAACTTCACTCTTTTCACCATAGAGAGTGACTGTATAGTGAACATAATTACTCTGATGTTAACTACAGCACCTCTTAACTGATCCCTTTTTACCCAAGGTGCTTATCATGCATCATACCTATAATAAAGACTGTGATAGATATCATAAGGCTACTAATTAATGTATCGCTTGTGTTATATATGTTTTATAAAACAATAAATGATTACTTATTTTATAAATTTGTATTTTATTTAGCAAAGGGAGTATTTCATATATACATATGAATACTCCCTTCATATGAATATGAATTTCATACATATATAATTATTATTATATTAATAATAAAATAATAATAAATATTATATTATATTAATATATATACAAAGAATTTCAAAATTCCTTCTAATTGTTTTGGACGACGGTAGGTACAAATTTGTTACATACATTAATAATTGCATTCATTAACAATTTTTTTGTGAAATTGGTCAACTGGAATCCTGAAATTTAAATAACAAATAGATAAGTGCTATTTAACAGTGCAGTACAAGTTATAAAATTAAAAAAAAAAAAGACTACAAAACTTACACTTCCTTCAAAGTCGTACTTTGCAACAACTTTTTCTATTCGACGAGGTGCCGGCCTTATTAGAGGTGTAGTATCGAGGTAATGAAGTTTATAAAAGGCCAGTAAACTAGGCAGATCTGAGAATATTTGATCTCCAATACGGTATCGGGTCTGTTCACTCTCCTGAATTTTATTTATAATGTAATGACTTACTTTACTATCCTCTCTGTAAAATAAGATTAAATAATTATATTAATAATCATGAAAAGAAAAAATGATAAATAATTAATTATCTATATATTTTATCCAAGTTTCCAGTGTTTTAAATTTCCACACCCAATTAGAAGCTGGATTTCACATCACCGCTAATATTTAGAAATAAATGTTATACAGCATTTTTAAGCCTGCTTCTCCACTATACATAGACTCTGTTTATATTAGTTCATTAAAGGAAATTATATATTAATTTTATATATAAACATTAATAATAAATAAAACACATCCATTAATATAACAAAGGAGTTTAATTTGTTTCTTACTGTACATCACTCATAGCTTTATGGTTTTTCCCAGAACTTTCATGCAGACACTTTTAAAAAAATTGTTTGTACAGTATAACATTATGGATGTGAAACATGAACAACAGTTAAGTCATAAAGGAATTGCAGCCTTTTGAAACACAGTATTAAAAAAGAATAATGGAAATAAGATGGATATGTGTTGAAGATTAATCAATTACGCTTGAAATAATGAGTTCTAAATAGTTTCCTATAAATGAATATTATTTAAGATAACAGAGTTATTTGTCTAAATTTAGTCAATATTGACCTCAATAACTCCGACTGTGGTCAAAGATGGAAGTTTTACTTCAAATGACAAGGCTTATATTTGGGTACCAAGCAATTTTATTTTAATTTTCTTTAATGTATAATACATATTAATCAAATACTACTTTGAAAATAATCCGGGAGAGTTTTCTTACTTCTTTTTTGCCTGTATCTGTTAGGTAAAAATATAAAAATTGTTCTCTTATAAAACTACTTTAAAGTTTAAGTAGAAAAAAAGCAAAGTAACACAATTAAGGTAGTAACAACATTACAAACACAGTACTGAATATAGTTAAGACTTGTAATAATTTGTGAATATTCTGTGTACTGTCAAAATTTACAAATTATTCACAAAACAAATTTCTTTAACTATTTCATTGGATCACTTTGATTTAAATGGCTGAATCTCCCTCCACTGCTCAATATGACTTTAGTTTACAGCTACTAACTTTTTCTCCTTTCATTGTTGTTTGACTAGAATTTAATAAAAATTACATTTGCTGCCACCTCACAGCTTGAGATACGCCGTCCAAACACTTGCCTATTCATAGTTGCAGTATCTTTGTTTACAAATTTTCTATAAAGAAACTGATGCTTCTTCTATGTCTGCAGTGTAAAAAAATATAGTTTTCTTGTTTTAAATGCAGTAAACAAATATTTTTAAACATGTTATTCTAACTTTTATATATTTATATGATTTGCATTTTTTAGAAGCTATGGAGCATATACAGATGACACAAAGAAACAGGAACTTATGAAAAATGTAACAAAAAAATTTACCGACAGAAATCTAACCATTACAATTAAAAATTATAATATATATAAAAATATATTAAATTATCAAAATACCTAATATCAGTTTTTGAAAATATTACGTCACGTAGATGGTATCCTCCTCTACATATGCATTCTACCAATCTGCCATTCAGGTTATTAGAATATATTTTAATGTCTTATTGGGTTTGTAACTTACACAATGAAATTTACGATTAACTGTGAAAAAGCTATTTAAATAAATAAACAAATAGTTCAATAATTATTTTGTATGTAGTTTAATACCTAACACAGAGAACATAATCCCCATGAATTGTAGTACTGTCTCTTACTAAGAACACGCCTCCCTCTTTTTCTCCCATGAGTAAGTCTGTAGCATCCTGACGAGACATCTGACCAAAATACCAGCTGAAAACATAATAAGAGTCTAAGTGACAAATAATCAGATTGAATATTTTTAAACATAAAAGCTCATATACTAGCCCAGTAAATAATAAATTGTGTTACTGTCTTACTGAACTAATAACTACTGGACTTCAGATTACTAACTACCTGAAGTAATATATGCCTGGGACATTCAAATAACTTGTCTTATAATTCTAATTACTAAAAGATAGTTACACAACAGAATAGCAATAACAAAATATAATCCTGCATAAAATCTAATTAATTGTACAATTTAAAAAAAAATTGTTATAATAATACTTTTTTTCTTTGTGTGGTCATTTTATCATGCACATCACGATAGTATACACTATAATTCCACTGTGGACTAATGCTAATAATACAGAAATGCTCACATTTGATTTGATTCATGGAATGTAGTTATGTACAACTGGTAATGTCACAGTGTGTTTGAAATGTCCACCATTTTCCTGAAGGCAGGTCCGAACCCTTCCCACAACATTTTTTGACATTCTTTATAGGACATCAGGACTAATGGACATCTCTGCAGTAATGGCTCGCTTCAGGTCTTGTAGAGTACGTGGGTTTGCTCGATATACAAGTCCTTTCTAAAAACCCCACAGAAAGAAGTCTGATGACAAGTCAGGAACAAGGGGGCGACAGATCTTTTGCGATCACCAAACATTTCTTCCAAAATTTCCATGGCGTTTTTGAATGTATGGTACATTGACCCGTCTTGTTGCAGGTAACAATAGCATTCATCAGGCTGGAGAAGAGTTACAAATTGCATAATTTACATTCTGGTATGTCGGACTGTCAAGGGTTTAATAAAAAAAAATCAGGCTAAATGTTTGTCATTGAGAAACCGCATACCAAACCCCTACCTTCTGAGTGCAGCGGCGACTCATGTAAGATGGTGGATTTTGTGGTGACCAATATCTGTTCTGACTATTGATGTAACTGCTGAAGTGAAAGTATAACTCATCACTAAAACACACATTATCCAGTATGTCTGCCCATTACTTTTCACCTGGTTGATGAATCACTGGCAATACCTTATTCTTCTAACAGTGTCTGGGGGTTTCAGTTCCTGTATGCAATGTATTTGGTGTGCAAGTAATTTTTTTGTGGTCTTTTATGCACTTCCGTATAATATTCCTCTGTGTGATGATAATTTACGCAAACCTTGTCTGTTTAAGTAATGCACATACCTCTTCCATTTTCCCTTCTGTCAGTACTGAAGTACGCCTATTCTTCTTCTTACCAACACTCCCAATCTCTCAAAAGGAATTGATTCGCATTACTGTCGAGTTGTTTAGCACACATGCATCTGGAAATCTAACACAAAATTGTTCTTCAACATAGTCATACGATTTGCTTCTGAAGTACACCTTGACAATAAACACCCACTGTGTTATTAAAAACGCATAATTACTCACAAGGAACACCCCATACCACATCACATATTCTGTAATTACAAAGACCATGTGCTCTGTAGCCACAAGGACGATTATTGCATACTGCACACTGATGCCACCTACTGGTATATTAGCTAACTACATAGCCCACACCTACACGATTACTACATACACCACGCTGATGTCACATACTGGTAGGTTAGTTAACTACAAAGCCAACATCAACTAACTTAAAAATTGCTAAATTGTGGTTACTCAATGTCAGCGTGTTCAAGACAATGTATTTTACCTGCTCTCATAATCTATTTTAGCCATAACACAATATATTATTATTTATGATTATTTCCACAATATATAATATCCAGTAGTTTTTTTACTAATTCTGAAAGCACTCACTACTCTGCATAAACTCTATCACCAGCAATAAGATCTATTATTATATATATATAAGATTTATAAGTTTCTATGAGTTACTCTTTCACAAAAAAAAAAAAAAAACTTCTAAATCGATTGAGTTGAAATTTTGCATGAACACAGTTTTTATACCTGGGAAGAACATAAGAGGAGTATTGTTGTTATGAAATGTTTCACACTTTAAAAATGGTGGCTTGCAGTAACAACCTGATTATGTTTCTTGCTGATATTTAATTTTACTATGGCCAAACCATAAGTCAAATCATATTCAGAAACCATTTGCAGTATCTGAAATTAAATTATCTAAAATGAAAGGTCTCTTTCTCTTTTTCCATCTCTTTCAGTTATCAAGAAAAGTAGCTTTAAATGTGCAATGGTGTACGATATACATTTCTTTTACACTTGTCCTTCACTTTCAAGGACCTCCAGTTTCCACTTAAAGTTGCCTTTTTGATGACAATAAATAAGTCATAAGGGCAGACGCTTCAAGTGATTGGTCTACACTTGGAAAGTCAATGCTTCTCACACGGCAACTACATATGACTCACTCGTCACCTGTGGCAACAATCTGAATACATACACTCTAGAGAAAAGCTGTAAATATTGTACACTAGTCCATTCTTTAGATTATAATGTTTAGAAACTATTTTTATCCACAAAAGTGTTAAAAAAAAAAACACAAAGGGAAACAAAGTAAGGTCATCCCCTCATGGTGTTTGTTGGATAACTCTAAAAACCATGCAAAATACTTTTTTATCTGTACAAAGGAAAGATGGGTAACCCGCTATAACTACTATTTTTACAATGGTGGCTGACTATTCTGAATTCATGTCGGTCAGTCACTAAAAGTTTCCTGTGCTGACTAAACTGTTGCTCTAAGGAAATTACAATTCACAAATAGTTTTTTATAAATTTAACAGGCTTTAATTGTTATTTATCAGCATTATTCTAACACACGTGACGATAATGAACATATTGAGAGATCCTGGCTATACAGGAAGGGCAAGCTTCACTCGCCCTGACTAGCTTGTAGATAAATAAAAATACTATCTCTTCATTCACTTGTAATTAATAAAGAAAATGAAAACAATTTATCACCAACTAACTAACATCATGACAAAACGTTTGACTGAAAGTACACAATAAGAAGGAAATCCACAACATTTCTTATTAGTATTTTTATAAACAAAAAGAGAAAGAAATTATCAATCTACACAATGCTACAGATGTCAGCAGACATCAAACAAAAATAAAGAAGATTTTTAATCAATCAATTTAAAGAATGAGCTATTCTGTTAAACAGTTATTAAAATAATATTAAAAGGAAAACATTTAACACAATTTTTTTTTGCAAAAATTAACATCTAAAACTAGATATGAAATTTAACTGTTAAAACAAAAGTACATAAATAAATAAAAAATACTTATCAAACATTAACAAACTTCTATCTGTTAAACATTTTACAACTTCTTTTTCTCTCTTTTTTTAAACACACCCTTACTCTTTGTCCTGGCTCTTGTCTATCGTTAACCTTTCTTTTATATTCTTTTATTTATTTAAAATGTTATTTTAATAACCTTCTTATACCAATTCCCTGTAACTACTGATATCTCTTTAATAAATTTCTAACAAATAATTTTTAAAATAACAACTGCTGATCGACAAAACACAATACTAGTGTTTAAATCATTCTGTAACATACATTAAATATTGTTTTTGTTAAGATAATAATTACTACTATCTTTTCTGTTAAGATCACTGTAGTTTCTATGTTTAGTACTGCCTACCTTTCTTAGCTTCATTTTTTTATCACTTGTTGACACGTTTCGGAACCACTCCATTGTGAAAACTTATTGTACTGGTATTTTTAAATTTCTGTTATTCTTTATATAATGCTTAGTCAATGCCCATTAACAACAAATAAAGGCCAGTTAATGTAGGGCATCAAATATAGAGAGCGGCGCTAACTAGACGCTATATATAAAGTTTTAACAGAAATTAAAAAATACCAGTACAATAAATTCTGAAAATAGAGTGATTCAGAAATGCATCAACAAATGATAAAAAAATGAAACTAAGAACGGTAGGCAGTACTAAACACAGACACTACATTAAGTATATTGGGTACTATGAACTGTGCTGTTGTTAGTGAAAATTTTCTGTGAATTTTAATTTGTACATGATCAGTTTGGCATTGCAGCAAGCTGTACTTATTTACAAGAGAGGAATATGGTATTTGTTTTGGGTGTGTGTAATGGTAATGCTACAGCTGCCGCAATAGAATATGAAATACGTTTTCCAAACCACAGGATTCCATGTCCCAAAATAACTGCTGTGACTTTTCGCAACCTTTGGGAAACAGGTTCACTACCTACTATTTATACTAGCTATGAACAATCTGTCTAACTGATAAATGATGAAATTATTATTGATGCAGTTTAGCACAGTCTAGGCACACACAACGTCTTTCTAAGATAATTGGAGTTTCACATCTACTTTAAAGCTTATTTGATCCTCTTTCATATGATATACAGCAAGCCTACAATTACATAAATCTTTATTTCAAGGTCACCACTAACTTATTGACCTTCAATTTTTTTTATTCATCATTACACGAGGTATGTTCAAAAAGTAATAAGAATTTTGAAATTTTGCAGGTTGTATTAGTCTGATTCTCTGGATTTTTTCGTTATTGTAATGGTAAACATTTCTGAAAAGTATCTGCACATTTTTTGCCATACTGGATGTTTAGTCTGTTGTCAGATGTCAAAAGGATAACACGTTTTTTGGTACACTTGGCGACTTTTTATTTGTATAAATAATGGATCAGAGAATTTGTATTAAATTTTGCTATAAGCATGGAATAAAGTGAAGCAATGTTTTAAAAATCTTAAATATTGTTTTTAGTGAGTCTGCCATGAGTAAAGCAAGGGTTTATGAGTGGTACAGGCGTTTCCAAGAAGGTTGTGAAGATGTTGAAGATGATGAGCACTTCAGATGCCCCAGCACATCAACTGATGAAATCGTGGAAAAAGTGAAAGAAATTATTATGAATGATCGCCAAATCACAATCAGAGAAGTCACTGATGATGTTGGGATATCAACTGGCTCATACCATGAAATTTTTTAGGATGTTTTGGGTATGAAACGTGTGACAGGAAAATTTGTTCCAAAATTGTTGAATTTCAAACAAAAACAGCGGCGAATGGAAGTTGCTCAGGAGTCACTAAATGAGGTCAACAATGATGGAGAAATACTGAAACATGTCATAACAAGTGATAAAACATGGGTTCACGGACATGATGTCAAAACTAAGGCTCAATCGTCCCAGTGGAGGCATTCTGGATCACCAAGACCAAAAAAAGCTTGACAAGTATGGTCGAATGTGGAGGTTATGCTCACCATGTTCTTCAATTTTAATGGCATAGTGCATCATGAGTTCTTGCCACAAAGTCAAATGATCAATAAATACTATTACCTACTACAAGTTCACGCAGTTTCCGTGAAGCAATCTGAAAAAACCCGCCCGGATTTGTGGGGAAACAATTCAAGATTTTTGCACCACAATAATAAGCCTGCTCACACTTCATTACTTGTTTGTGAATTTTTAGCCAAAAACAATACTGTAATGATACCTCAGCTGCCATATTTGCCAGATATGGCCCCGTGTGACTTTTTTCTATTCCAAAAAATTAAGAGAACCTTAAAGGGCCATCGTTTTACAAGCATAGATGAGATTAAAAGCGAATTACTAAAAGAGCTAAACACTATTCCAAAGATCAAGTTCCAGAACTGTTTTGGGGATGGAAAAAGCGCTGGCATCAGTGTATAATATCTAATGGAGACTATTTTGAAGGGGTAACATTAATGTAGATGAATAAATAAAATTCTCGTTACTTTTTGAACACACCTCATATTATAAAACAGCTGTCTGTGTAAATTTGAAACTGGGACTGCACTGGGATCAAGAAAAAAAAATTGTAACAATGTTTTAGCAAAAAAATCTTTTTTTGTGAGGTTTTATGGTGGTATATACTTAAATTTTTGTTGGCTGAACTTGCAAAATCAAATAAAATGTCTTGCAAAAAGAAACTAAAAGCAATGAGATAATATGTTGCTCATCCGTTGTGTCTAGTAATAAGAAATAGTATATCTCAACTCAATCAAATGACCAATGTTGATGTAATGTGATGACTCAGTGTAATTAATACAAATTGAAAGACAAAATGAATCGAAGCTTACAACATCATCAGTTTAGTCATAGTCTGTGTTTATTGTTTTAGTATAAACAATAATAAATATGGCCTAAAATATTTGATTTATTTAAATAATTTATTTGTGGAATAAGATGATGTAAGAAAGCATGAGCATTGTATAAATATGCCTGCCCTGAAGTCAAGATATTCAGTGTTCGTTTATTGATTACTAAATGTTAGTGTAGTTAATAGTTTTTTTTTTAAAGTTTGGTATCTTTTGAAGTATGGCAATGTTTTACATTAATAAATGTTATAATCTATTTTAAGAGGTAGGTCAAAATAATGTTACTAAGAATTTAAGAAAAGTATTACCATGGATAATAAAAAAAATCCAAGTCTAGAAAGTGATTGGAAGATTTGTGATAAGTGTCAGAAAAAACTAGTAATAAAGCTTCAGAAAAAGAAGCAGATGATGGTGGAAAAGCCCTTTATGATGAAATGAATTATGCATTAAGACAGGCTCAATGAGAGTCTAGTGAGTACTGGGGAACCACCAATAAAATCTAAAAGACTGCAAGATAAAACATATCCTGACAAAAAGACTCCAAAAACTGAGTCATCAATTAGGGAAAAAATATTAAATGTAGCTAGTAAAAACTCTGAGACTTCATCTCCAGTTGAACCTCATAGCGAAATCTTGGTACAGTTAAAAAAAATTTTATTGTACAACAAATAATCTTAAAATAACAATCCTTACTCTCCCACGAAAAGTTGGAGCATCAAAAAAGTACAAGATGAATTCACACGAACTACAAATTACATGATACGAAAGGCAAAACAACTAGTTAAAGAACAAGGGATTCTGTCATCATCGAACCCTAAACCTGGAAAGTGTCTGGCTTAAAACATAGTTAGATATATTCTGGTGTTTTATAAGTCATATAATGTCAAGCAAATCACAATAAATGTCACAATCAAATCACCTCGTGGAAACATTAAAGTTCAAAAAAGACTAGTATTGGCTAATCTGAAAAAGACATCAACAATTTAAAGAAACTCATACAATTATTAAACTTGGGTTTTTTACATTTGCTGCTTTAAGTCCTAAAAATAGTGTTTTAGCAGGTGATAGTGGAACTCAGTATATGTGTGTTATCCATTAAAATGTGAAATTAATGTTTGAAAGATGTAAATTAAATTATTTAATAAAAGGTGCAGCAATCATTTCACTTCTTATAAACACTGTGTGGCACAAATTATTTGTAATCCTCAAGAAATTTATCTTGATGAGTGTAAGAATTGTCCAGATTCTGACAATTTTAGAAACATTTTGGACTCAATATTTGTTGAACATTCTGTGAATAAATAACTTTTAAGCAATTTTTATAAACTGATTGTTTAAGTTTAAAAACAGTAAAGAACACAGAAGATTTTATTGAGATGTTTATTGAAAGATTATCAATTCTTGTACACCATTCATTTGTTGCTTTTCAGCAGTCAAACTTCTTAAAAAATTTAAAAACTGTACCCAGAATCTTTATCACATTATGTGACTTAGCTGAAAATTATACATTTGTGCTCCAAGATGAAACCCAAGGGTTTCACTGGAACAGTGAACAGGCTACCATGAAGACCATTTTGAAGACAATTATTATGAAATTAGGGTGCAAATGGAAGAATATTTAAAGGAAACATCAGTTTCAAAAACCCAGCACTTCAACCCACACCAATCTTGCATTAACGAAAATAAACCTTCAGTGAAATTACCAACGATCAATTTACCTCGTTTTAACGGTACGTACGAAAATTGGATGCCTTATGCAGATGCATTCAAGATATTGGTTTTTGACAATAAAGACGTTAGTCCAATTCAGAAATTCTACTATTTGAATTCTACACTGACACATAAAGCAGCTCAATTAATAAAAAACTTAGCTGTTACTGATGCTAATTACCCCGTTGCTTGGAAATTGTTACAAGACCGATACGAAAACAAGAGATTGATTGCATCGGCTCATGTTAGAGAAATAATTAATATTAAGTTAGTTAGTAAGCAAGACACCAACAAATTGCGTCAGTTCATCAATACAGCGATTAGTAATTCTAATGCTCTCAACGTTCTAAATATTCTAACACCAATTCATGAAATAATTTTAAGTCAACTGTATATAGATAGATTAGATGCAAAAACCAAACGAGAATGGGAATTAAAAAATTCTACACTAGATTTTCCATCTCTCAAAGATCTTTTTGAATTTTTGGAAAATAAATGTCAAGCTTTGGAGGCTTTAGCCTCTTCAAGCAGTATTAAACAAAAAACAGTGGATGAACGGCAAAAATATAAACCTGTTCGACATTCTAACTCGTATGTCGCTACTGAGTCCAAATTATGTGAATATTGAAATCAACCTCACACTTTATACAAGTGTTCGAAGTTTAGTAATTCAAGTGTTTCTGATAAATCTAAGTTTGTTAAGGATAAGACGTTATGTTACAATTGTCTTAGATTAGGTCATTTAGTAAGAAATTGTTCCTCTAGAGGCTGTCGAATTTCCAAGGGCAAACATCACACCTCATTACATATAAGTTCACAAAATAATTTGTTTAAATCTAATAACAATAATGATTCAGATTCAAACCAGAAAATTTCTAGTTGATCACATCATAGTCCAGCTTCACATCATAGCTCTTCTAATACATATTGTTTGCTCAAATCAAGAGTGCAATCAAATATTCTTCTTTCTACAGGGATTGTTAAGGTCCAAGATAGTCAAGGAAGATTACAACCATGTAGATTACTATTAGATTCAGCTAGCCAATCAAACTTTATTACTGAAAACTGTGTTGAACGTTTAGGTTTAAGAAAAATTCGTCAGTCAGTTCCAATTATGGGTATAAATAATACTCCTACTAAAACAAATTATAGTGTAGACGTACAATTATTTTCTACTTATAACGCTTTTAGTCCAAATATTTCTTGTTTAATGTTACCACAAATAACTAGCAATATGCCATGCAATGTTATCAACTACAAATCATGGAATCTGCCTTCCAATTTTATAAACCAGGAAATATTGACATGTTAATAGGCGCTGAGCTATATTTCGAAATTATGAAATGTGATAAAAGGGTAAGACCAAGTGGGTTTCCAGTTATCTTTGAAACTGAATTAGGACGGATTCTATCAGGAAAATATCATCAGAAAATACCTCTTCAAGTCCTCAAACCACATGTTTAACATTAACAAATGATAAACTTCAACAACAGCTCAAACAATTTTGGGAGTTAGAAGAGTTGGTTGTTCTACCCAAGGCTAAGGAACAAGACGAGTGTGAACAGTATTATCGGAACACAACAACCCGAGATTCTTCAGGTCGTCTTATCATCAGACTTCCTCTAAAGCCAGATCATTTACCTTTAGGAAACTCATTCGATCAAACAAGTTTGCGATTTCAAGCGCTAGAGAAAAGGCTTCAAAGGAATCATTCACTTTGTCTGGAATACTCAAAATTTCTTTAAGAATATAAGGAACTCGGTCACATGAAGCCAGTGCCTCTTCAAAGTAATGATTGTAAACAACAGTTCTACCTTCCTCATCATGCCGTTTTTAAGCAAAATAGTACCACAACTAAACTTCGGGTAGTTTTTGATGGTTCAGCTAAAACATCCACGGGAACTTCTCTTAATGACATTCTAATGGTTGGTCTTACTGTACAGCAAGACTTATTTTCGATTATGGTAAGATTTAGAACCCATGCAGTTGCGTTTACAGCAGACATTGAGAAAATGTACCGCCAAATTAAAATTCATCCAGAAGATTACAGCTTACAACACATTCTTTGGTGGGATTCACCAACTGATCAAATTCAATGCTATGAGCTTCAAACTGTTACTTATGGCACTGCCTCAGCTCCATTCTTGGCTACAAGGTCCCTACAACATCTAGCAGGAGAAGATAAACACACGTACCCAACTGCAGCCAGAATTTTATGTCGTGATTTCTACGTGGATGATTTAGTTTCTGGAGCTAATGACATCAACACAGCTCTGGCAATCCAATCAGAGTTAATAGAGTTGTTAAGGTCTGGTGGATTTCAACTGAGAAAATGGAGTTCTAATAATAAATAACTTTTAAATTCATTACCTCAAGAACTTGTAAATACAAAAACATAAATTCAGCTTGAGAAAAAAGATAGCATTCAAACTTTAGGCTTTAAGTAGTTTCCTCAACCAGATGTGTTTTCTATTTCTTCCAAAATTCCACCATTTAAAGACATAGTAACAAAAAGAGAAGTAGCGTCTACAGTAGCTTCCATTTATGATCCAATTGGTTTAATCAGTCCTATTGTAATCTCTTACAAAATATTTTTGCAACGATTGTGGCTTAGTGGTATTGGTTGGGATGATAACTTACCATCATCATTGCTCCAGAAATGGCATGTTTTGGTGTCACAAATTTCTTTAATTGATGATATTAAAATAAATAGAAGAGTTATTATCAATAATCCTATAGATATTGAAGTTCACGGTTTCTGCGATGCATCACTGCATGCATTTGGTGCTTGTCTGTATTTGCATTCTGTCAATTCTGAGGGAGAGATTTCAGTTCAACTACTTTGCTCGAAATCTTTTGTCGCACCAGTGAAAACTATCAGCATACCACGGTTAGAGTTGTGTGGCGCTTTACTGTTGTCAAAATTGTTACGAAAAACATTACCAATCCTGAATTAGTCGCATGAAAGAGTTCATCTTTGGACAGACTCCAAAATCTGCTTGGCATGGATCTCACCTCCTGCATCGAAGTGGAAAACGTTCGTTGCGAATCGAGTTTCGCAGATTCAAGATCTAACAGACATCAATGACTGGAAACATGTCGCTTCGTCAGACAATCCTGCTGATCTCATTTCCAGAGGTTCCAATCCAGAGAGTTTAGACAAAGGCATCTGGTGGTGTGGACCAATCTGGTTGTATTTACCCTCCAGTTCTTGGCCTAATTCAGTTATGATGTTCAAGATATTCCAGAAGTACGACAAACGGAAACTAGTTTGACATGTGTTTTTCCACCAAATAACGATTTAGTTTGTAAGTTTTCAAGTATTTCTAGATTAACACGAGTAGTTGCCCTATGCAAGAGATTTATTTATAATTGTCATAATAAAAAGAAGAAAACATGAAATCTTAATACTGCAGACATTCAAGATTCATTACAAACATGCATCTAGATAGTACAGCAACAAGTATATTGTCAAGAAATTAATGATCTTCTATCAACTTCTACCGTTCCTAAAAAAAGTGAGCTTCTTAATCTTCATCCTTTTCTCGATGATCATAACATAATTCGAGTTGGAGGAAGGTTGAATAATTCTGATATTGTGTATGATATTAAACATCAGAATATTTTGCCACCAAAACACCATCTTACAATGTTGAAATGTTCATCAAGGCTGAACATTTGAGGTTATTGCACGCTGCACCTCAATTATTGTTAGCGTCACTAAGTTTCAAATATTGGATACCACGAGTTCGAAAGGTAATTAGAAGTGTTATTCATAACTGTGTAACATGTTTTCGATTTAAGGCAGCCTCGGCTAATCAATTAATGGGTCAGCTGCCCAAACACAGAGTAGAGATTAGTTGTCATTTTCTTAACTCAGGAGTAGACTATGCGGGACCATTTCAAATCAAGTATTGGAATCCGAGAAGTAAAATAACAACCAAATGTTATGTTGCAATTTTTGTGTGTCTTGCAACTCATGCTATTCACATAGAGCTAGTCAGTAATCTTACATCACAAGCCTTCTTCGCAGCCTTAAGACGTTTCACTGCAAGAAGAGGTCACGTCGCCAACTTGTATAGTGACAACGGCACCAATTTTGTTGGAGCCAACAACGAGTTAAATTCATTGTGGAAACTCTTTCATGATAAAGAATTTAATACAGACATTGAAAATTACACTGCCAAGTCACAGCTCACATGGCACTTCATATCAGCTAATTCACCTCATTTTGGGGACCTGTGGGAAGCAGCTGTGAAGTCAATGAAATACCATCTCAAAAGAGTCATAGGTAAAACTTATCTAACTTTCGAAGAATTTTCTTCCCTTTTATCTGATATAGAAACTATCCTCAATTCTAGACCTATTTCTCCTTTATCCGATGACCCTAGCGATCCATCTTACTTGACACCTGGACATTTCCTTATTGGTAAATCTTTAATAGCACTACCTGAACCCAATTTGTTAGATATAAAATGTAACAAGGTTTCCAGATGGCACCATCTTCAGAAGATACGACAGAGTATTTGGTCACGATGGTCTCCATGGTTTGCAGCAGCGCAGCAAGTGGAAGTCACCCTCCGAAAATCTTCGACCAGGTCTAGTAGTGCTAGTGAAAGAAGACAACTTACCTCCTCAATTTTGGAAAATGGCTGTAATAGACAGTGTTTTCCCAGGTAAAGATAGTCTAGTACGCGTAGTTCAGTTGAAGGTAGGCAGCACATTTTTCAAGAGACCTATTACTAAACTTGTACCATTGCCAATAAACTGAGACAATGTAATTAATATTGATCAAAGATCAACGTATGTTTGGTTTAAAATCAGACACTCGGCGCTGCCTATGGGCAGCTTTAGTATTAAGAGCATTTTGTTATACTAGTTAGTCGGAGTTGGACAGTGATAGTGTAATCATGCACGCCAGTTCGGCCTCTGCATCATAGTAATATAGTTTAATATTGTTAACCTTATAAATATAGTATAGTTAGTTCTCAATCAGTGTGTAATTATTTTATTTATACTACAGTTCATTATTCTGCTATAACGTACAGCCCGTTACAAAAAGTATAATATTGAGAATAAACTAATTTACTTCTCAGATGGCTCAGCAGCACTATATAAAAATTTTGTGAATTTAACATAACATAAGGATGACTTTGGTGCTAAGGTGGAATGGCACTTCTTTGCCACATCACATGGTAAGAGTGCATGTAATGGTCTTGGTGGTAATTTTAAAAGATTAACATCAAAAGCAGTTTACAACGCCCATACTAAGATCAAATAACAACAGTCACTCAGCTTTATAATTGGGCTTGGTCAAATATTAAAAATATGAATTTCATATTTGTTTCAAATGAAGAATATCAGAAAGAAGAAAAGTATTTAGCACCTCGTTTAGTAAAAGTGGTGGCAATCCCAAGTACTCAAAAGTTGCATGCTTTTATACCAGTTAGGAAAGGATACCTTAAAATAAGAATTACTTTGAAAATGAAGAATATGAACAACATAAAATTTTTCATGAAACAAATTTGGTTTTCCTGAAATTTCTGATATAAAAGGTTTTGTCACGTGCATTTATAATGGTGCTAGGTGGTTATCTTGTGTATTATCTACAAATGAATCAACAAGTGGAAATAGATTTTCTTCACCTTCAACGTCCATCTTCTTCTTACATTTTTCCAGCACACGGTGATATTCTATTATTACTTACACATGAAGTACTAAAGAAAGTTAGTCCAAAATTTGCTACTGGACGTACATTCCTGAAAAGGAAACTACTCAGGCGAACGAAAAACTGACAGCAAAATTATCAAGTATTTCAAATAAGCATATAAACACTCTTTTAAAATTTAACTTAATATTAATGTTAGTGGTATAATTTTTAAGTAACAATAATTGAAAGCCAATGAAAATATCAGCTTACATTTATTAAATCATTATTATAAAAAATTACTTTTAAGAAACATTAGTTTGAAAAATGAATCCACACATTAGCATTAATCAATACATATGATGTATTTTATCAGACAACTGTTACAAGTAACACAAATTAAACATTTATTTAAAATAACAGCTACTGGGATGAAACAGTTAATTTAAGAATGTAAAAAATTTAATTTGAAATTTTTATTGATTTACCTTATTTTTTGTATATTTTAGATTTTAAGACTGTCAAAATGTCTAAATCATAAATGCCCTAACTGTAATTATCTAAAGACATGCATTATTATATTTTAATTATTAGCTGAACATTTATTTATATTATTTCAGCTTCTTGTATTAGAAGTGAGTCTTGAGAATTATATTTTATATATAATTATGTTTTACACTTGAGGTTTTTCGATAATTTAAAAATGTATGGGATTTAGTTTTAGTTAAAATTATTAACTTAATTTCACTTTTAAGCATAAAGTGTAATGATTTTTAATGTCATTTTGACTTAATTAATATTCATTGCAGTCTTGTTATAAAACTAATTAGACATTTTTAGAAAATTTTGTGAAAACATCGATACACATTTTCTTTTTATCTCCTGATCCCAAAGCAGTCCCAGTTTCAAATTTTCTCAACTGCTTCGTAGTACAATGACAAATAACATATACTTTTTATTAAAAACTTAAAGACCTGTTTTTTCTGAAATTAAGGTCAAAGGTGGTGACTTTGAAATCAAACATGTAAACATAGGTTTGTTGTACATCATATGAACGAGCATCAAATAAGCTTTAAAATGAGACCAAGTTTATCATTCTTCCTTAATAAATAACACAGTTATGTTGACCCAACCTTAACCTAACGCTACTGCTGCATGCAAAATTTGCCATATTCCAGCAAATTTGAAGGACCTAAAAACAAAACAGTTAACGATAGAAATCTGAAATTCGGTATTTTCTCTTAACTTTATCAACAGTTAATTCATATCAAATTTCACAAAAATCCCAGCTGGTCAGGTTGTGGCCCTTGTTGGTTTAACACAGAATCATGCTTACACTTTCTTCAAGAATTGCCACAGCTGCTTGAAGATGTTACTCTAGCACTGAGGTGTAACATATATGTCCAGCATGATGGCACACCTTCTCACTTCTCTTAATGCCTTTTCCACTCACTTAAATTATCATTTCCCTGAGAAATGGATCAGTCGTGGAGTTCCACATTCTTGGCCACCAAGATCACCTGATCTAACACCTTTAGATTTTTGCATCTAGGGATGGATGAAAAATATAGTATACAAAACAAAGATTCTTGTGAAGAATTAATTGTTTGCATTATGGATGTGGCTGAACAACTAACGGGCACCCCAGAAAAAAGAGCAACAAAAGCAAAACAGAAGCATGCTAAGAAATGTGTTGAAAATGGTGGATTCATTTTTGAACATTTATTATATACTGATACATATAATACACTTTGGTCTAGTGTAGTGTTTCTAAATAAAATTCAAATTTTTCTAACCTTCTTTGTTTTATTCAACTTATCTTACACCATTTTGTTCAGAATTAAATTCTCTACTAGTTTTGTGTTTATCAGCCATTTAACAGAATTTTTGTGTCAAACATAAATTTTTTTGTCATAAACATATGACAAACATTAATTCCTTTCAAAATGTCATACAGACTTACTTTAAATATAAAATGTTATTTATTTTTCTGTTGTTTGTCATGACAACCACAAAAATTGCATAACTTCTATAATCAAACAACCTCTAAGCAATGAAAAAAAGTTAAGATAATGAGCCAAAGAATTTTTCTACTAATAAACTGCTCCATGAACATATTATCACATTTTTCTGAATAATACATTTAAAAAAAGTACAACTTCATAAACTTTCCTTTAGCGGGTAGATGCAAAAATACATAAATGTATTCTTCACAACAGAGAGGGTTATATTAAGTTGTTAATTTAAATGGTTTCCAGTTTTTGTTATGTTTATAAGAGATGACTCATTTTACAGGTAAACCCTCCCTCCTTAAATGACTTACATTTACATCAGGTCAGATAAAGAATATTCAGTTAATGTTAAGTACATATAAAATATTCAGAAGAAAGTAGATATAATAAAAATACTGACCTATAATAATTAAATGTGAATGACAAGCAGGGAAAAAATTTAAAGTCATATTTGTCCATTTCTTAGGTAAACGATAAACTTTCCTGATCAGAGCCTGATTGTAGTGCTTATAAAGAAAGATGTTTTTATTACATATATTTTATTTAGAATAAGAACTAAAAATTATTCCAACCTAGCTATTAACTGCTAACAGCAATACTGTTAGATTTCAAAAAACTCTGTTTAGTACATGTTTTGTATTTTATTTATTAATATTATTTTTAGTTTTTATTATTATATTTACTTTTAATAATTCTTTAACAACTACTGTCAATCAAAATGTGTATCTAGGGCTTGATGAGTGTTCTCCTCATTACTTTAAAACAAAGACATCATTAAGCAAACAATTTCTGTTGTAAATCTTATTAAGTACAGCAATATACAGATGAATAACATTTAACAAAGAATATGACTCGCAGCTGGAAAAACAAAATTTTTAAGAAAAAATTCTGTTAAGAAATTATGTTGCAAATAATATTTTTCTTGAAATACACAGCATTATTACTCAATATGATTTATATCTGATCATAAAATAAATGAACCTTCAATAAAAAATAAATAAAAAAATTGATGGACCATCAATAAATGTAAATTTTTCTGTTGTAACATTGATTTAGCTATTTTTAATCATTAATGAAATTATTTAAATCTTATGGACAGAAGTAAATTAGGAGAGAGGCTGCTCTAGACAAAGTCTATGTGGGGAGCAGAAAAATAATGTCATTACAAGGGTGAATGTTGCAAATAAATTTGCTAAATTGATCAATTTTAACTGCTACAAGCTGTTGTGCAACATCTATTCAACTCTGTTAAAGGCAAAAGGAAACACTTCACCTCTCCTTTTCTCTAATGTCTAGCACAGGATCTGACTTATCATATTTTGTCCCAGATGTCCAACAACAGATCTGACATCAGATAAAAATTATATACTAGTTTACTACTAAATATGAATAACCTTTCCTTTCTTTTTCCTGTTTAGCCTCCGGTAACTACCGTTTTAGATAATACTTCAGAGGATGAATGAGGATGATATGTATGAGTGTAAATGAAGTGTAGTCTTGTACATTCTCAGTTCGACCATTTCTGAGATGTGTGGTTAATTGAAACCCAACCACCAAAGAACACCAAAGAATATGAATAACCTAGTTTGTTTCAACTTTCTCTACTCACCAGGGCAGTTATACATGGACTGATACAGGAGGTGCAGGAGCGAGCTCAATAAGCTTAATGGAGACTCTAAAAGGCATCTTGGAAGCAATTCATCTCAGAAATTGATATAGACCCATGGGGGAATCCATTTAAAATTGTCGTTAAGAGGGCACTAAGAGCTAGATTCTCCTTATCATTGGACACCGGACAGATTCAGAACATAATTGATAGACTGTTCCCTCATGGGGATGGGGTCGTTGTGGAAGTTGAGGACGATGTGAATTCTCCTCCACTTTTCACCAGAAAAGAGATTACAGTAGCAGTAAAACGGATGCCTCTGGATAACGTGCCGGGACCAGACCTTTTGCCAAATTTGGCAGTTAAGGTGGCTGTTGTTGAGGCGGACTCTGATGCCTTTTTGAAGGTATTCAATAATTGTTTAGATGAGGGGGTGTTCCCTTAGAAGTGGAGTCGGCAGTGCCTGGTCTTGGTTCCCATGCCAGGAGGGAGCCAGTGCTGCCGTCCTCTTACAGATCACTGGCAATGATCGACACCATGCCAAAGTACTCGACCGCATGCTGCTGCAGAGGCTGACCAGAGTTATTGTGAGGATGCAGGGGGACTTTCGGATAAACAATTCGGTTTTGCAGAGGAAAATCTGCTTTGGACACGTGTTAGAAGTTGTTGGTATGGCAAGGAGAATCACTGGATGGAAGATCTATGTGCTCGTGGCGCTTGACATTCGCAATGCATTTAACTGTGTGACCCATGACGCCATTAGGACTGCGCTGGAGAGCATGAGAGTCCCCCCCCCCCATATCTGAGAATGATAATTCCCTCCTACCTCAGTAAGCGCAAATTGATCTGCAAAGTGAAGGATGAAGTGGTCAAACGGTACATAGATAGAGGAGTTCCACGAGGGTTGATCCTTTGGAATATAATGTATGATGGTGTATTTATCACTCCTCTACCGCCAGGCGTCACTCTCGTAGGTTACACAGAAGACTTGGCCCTCATGATGGAGTCAAGTACCTTGAGAGAGTCCATACATAACAATCAAAACCTGGATGGCTGGAGTCGGGTTAACTATGGCTCCAGATAAGACGGAGATTGTTGTGATTACAACAACCAAGTGAAGGCCATCATTGAAGATGGTGCTTGAGGGCCAAAGGATAGTTTCAAGGACTGTGATAAAATATCTTGGAATATGAGTGGACACCAGGATGTGTTTCAGCATCCACGTCTTGAAGAGCTGCTCGAAGGCTGAAAAGATTGAGTCTGGCTGCCAGATTACTGCCAAACTGTGGGGAACTGAGGCAAGAGAGGAAGAGGCTGCTGTCTGAAGTGATATACTTCCTGTTACTTTACAGTGCCGAGATATGGGGAGGGTCATTAGATACAGCATATAGAGGGGTGCTCTTGAATCAATACACAGAAGGAGCTGCCTCCATATTACAGTTGCATATCGTACGGTTTCTTGAGGGGCAGTTGAAGTGTTGGTGGGAATATTACCTGTCGATTTTGAGATCACCTGCAGAAAGAAGATTAAAGAGCAACAGGCGTCAACACCTGTGAAAAAAAGGAGATTGGCTAGCTCCATTATGGAAGAAATGAGGAGAGAATGGCAGATGCGGTGGGATAATAGTGATAGAGGTTGATGGACACACCACATAATTGGAAACCTGAGAAGTTGGTGCAAGAGGACCCATGGCTCTCTGGATTACTGTCTCACACAATTTCTAGCGAGCCATGGGGGGATTCTCTGAACCCCCCATGGCTTGTCATTAAACCTTTTTAGGTTTAAGCTAGATCACTCCACTAGTTGTCCAGTGTGTGTTGACGAGGAAGAGACAGCATATCATGTCTTCTTTTGCTGTCCCTGATTTGAGGATGCAAGGAGGGAAATATTGGACGCCATTGATAAACGGAAAATCTTCCTCACAGAAGAACTGCAGCAGATCATGTTGGAAAGCACGGAAAACTGGACAGCTGTAGCAAGATTTGCTAGGAAGATCATGGAGGAGCTGTACATCTGGGAAGAGTCTTGCAGGGATAGAAGAAGGGATCGTCAGAGGGTGCAGGGGTGGACAGGCACTTGGCTGAGAGCCTAGAGCATTCCCTGCACATGTGGGAATCACCTGGGTGCAATGAGATCATGGACACTCCACTCCTGCGTCCGATGGTGACCCATGAGGTAAGTGTACTGTAGAATTCAATTGTCTGTGAGGTGTTTGTTTACGTGATTGGTTCTGATTTGATGTGTGGAGTATGCGGCAAGAGGTATGTTTTCTGAGTGATGATTGGATGTCGTGGACTGTTTAGTGAGATTTAGTCTGATGTTTGGTATCTTGTGGGTGTTCGGTTCATGTCTGTTGACTGTGGTGTCTGAATGTGTGTCAGGGTGTATTCCCCTTCCTGAAGTAATGCACACAAGCTGTTCCAGGAAGGGTGGGTAGCCAGTGGTAGAGGTTTAGTCAGCAGTGTGCAGGAACACATACGCATTTAATAACATCTTGTGGAACCTGTTAGCAAGCCCGACATTGCCCAGGCGCCTGTAAATGGGGTTCCTCCCAAACTGATTCAATTAAATTAGGTAAAATTTAACAATTAATTAAAATCAAATTTAACAAACATTTAATTATCTATTTAAATATATCAAACATATATAAGTTATAAAAGGAGAAGAAACCATCATACCTTGTCCTATCATGAGGATCAAATACTGCAGCCATGCTGACAGAAATTGTCAGTTCTATTGAAATTGGAGATCATCAGGATTTGTCTCGTCAAAGAGACCAAATTTATTCTATTACGATTTCATAATGCATTGTAGCACTATGTCCTGAAAAAAAAAAATCATAAAGCATTTATTAATTAAACAAGTTTGAATTATATATATTATATCATTATTAACCTAAACATAAATCCACTTTGTCATTAGATAAAAAAAAAAAGAAAAAAAGAGTGAAAAATACACAACAGATGATAAATGACAATAAAAACTTGGTCAGCAATACACTTCTAATGAGAAGGTAAAAATGGAATCGGAGATGAGTAAATTTGATGACTGATACCCAAAATGTGATTGTTTGCATGATTAAGTTAAAAAAAAAAGTCACTAGTTTGGCTTTTTGTGCAATCCCTCCCCTAGACAGGAAACTGAGTTCTTGGCTACTTCCACATGTATATAGGATAGTTTTACCCTAAGAATAAACAGCTATCCAATTGGCTGCTTGAAGATGCCAGCATACCATGGATGAATAACCTAAATCCTTTGACACCTCCCTAATAAAAAGGGATAGAGGATAAAGAAAGGAAAGGGATGAATAATGTGACAATTAACTCATAGAGGGACTGCCTCTGATTGGGGCTGATCAGGGTAGTTTACCATCTTCTTCACTCTTTTTTCTTTTTATTCTGTTTAGCCTCAAGATCACCTTAAGGAATTACTTCAGGGGGATGAGATGTATGAATGTAAATGATGTGTAGTCTTGTACAGTCTCAAGTTGACCGTTCCAGAGATGTGTGGTTAATTGAAACCCAACCACCACAAAACACCAGTATCCATGATCTAGTATTCAAATCCATATAAAAATAACTGCCATTACTAAGAATTGAACCTTAGAACTCTAGACTTCGAAATCAACTGATTTGCGATAGAGTTAACCACTAGACCAGCCTGGTGGGCTGAACCATCTTCTTCCCTAAGACCAAAATTTGGGAAAAAGTGGACAATAAAACATACCTGACTTTAAAATTTTATGTCTTTCTTTTCTTTTCTTTCTTTTTCCTGTTTAGCCTCCGGTAACTACCATTTTAGATAATACTTCAGAGGATGAATGAGGATGATATGTATGAGTGTGAATGAAGTGTAGTCTTGTACATTCTCAGTTCGACCATACCTGAGATGTGTGGTTAATTGAAACCCAACCACCAAAGAACACCGGTATCCACCATCTAGTATTCAAGTCCGTGTAAAAATAGCTGGCTTTACTAGGATTTGAACGCTGGAACTCTCGACTTCCAAATCAGCTGATTTGGGAAGACGCGTTCACCACTAGACCAACCCGGTGGTAAAAATGTTATGTCTAGTACATACAGATATTTACTTCTCATGTTTAAAATAAAGATGATTTTACTTATTCACCTTCATTTATGCAATGCTTTCAGATTTAATGCATAAAAAATATCTCTGTACTTATAAAAGTCAACTTATTACATCCACTAAAGTTTACTAAAATAGTTTTTAATGTAAATAAATACATGACTATTTTAGACAAATAAAACTATGTTCATAAAATAAACCTGCGGGAACTATCTAGAGACAATAACAGAAAAACAGACAAAATTAACAAAACTTGGAACCTCTACACAAATTCATTTAATGCTTACTTTTGTAAAGCTTTCAAATGAGTATTTTTAAAATCTGGATACTGTAAAAGTTAAAATAAATTTCTGTGATTTTAGTCACAACTCCAGAAGAAAAAATTTTCATTTCGGGACCAAGAATAATAATTAAAATGAAAACGATCTTAATCAAGTATACATTTCACACCAGCATCCTTGTTGAATCAATTACAAAATCTTAACTAAAAGTTTTTGTGAATAATATTTAGGTTGTGCTAGGTGTCTTTGTATTAGTGCCTTGTTTCTATAAAATGATTTACTCACTTTGATTCTGTACTTGAATATATTCTTTGTAGCAGTAGATGAATGTCATTCCAGTCTGCCCAATCTATTTAGTTATATCACAAAAGGTTCATTTATATGCTCCCACGCTGTTGTGTTAATTACTATGTATTTTATTAGTCTGTTGTCACTTATATAATCTTGAGTATTCGATTTGGGGGTTCTGAAAAACATAGTCTTTTCTGAAAATTTTGTCAATCTGGTATGAATGTTTGATTTTTATTACTAGGTGTGTTTGGTATGAATGTTTGATTTTTATTACTAGGTGTGTTTGGTATGAATGTTTGATTTTTATTACTAGGTGTGTTTTTTATTTTGTTGTAATGATGTTCCGGGAGGGAGAGAATTAAACTAGATCTAAAATAAAATAATTTCCACTACATAACACACACACACACACACACACACACACACACACACACACACACACACAGAGAGAGAGAGAGAGAGAGAGAGAGAGAGAGAGAGAGAGAGAGAGAGAGAGAGAGAGAGAGAGAGAGAGAGAGAGAGAGAGAGAGAGAGAGAGAGAGAGAGAGAGAGAGAGAGAGAGAGAGAGAGAGAGAGAGAGAGAGAGAGAGAGAGAGAGAGAGAGAGAGAGAGAGAGAGAGAGAGAGAGAGAGAGAGAGAGAGAGAGAGAGAGAGGAGAGAGAGAGAGAGTGAGTGAGAGAGAGAGAGAGAGAGTGAGTGAGAGAGTGAGTGAGAGAGAGAGAGAGTGAGTGAGAGAGTGAGAGAGACCTCTTTTTCATAATCATTATTCGTTGATATCTGTAAAAAGAAAATGATTATGAAAAATGATGAATTAAAATAATTGATGAAATAGGAATGATTATCAAAATTAATGATTATGAAAAAGGGATAATAAGGAAACTATTTTGAAATATAAAAAAAGGAACAGCAATAAGCTAAAAGAAGAAAAACAAAAATGGGTAAAATTAATGTTCACAGGAAAAGAAATATGTAAACTAAAAAAATATAACATAAATACACCATTTACAACTTATAATACCATGAGGAATAAATTTAAAAATAATATAGAAGAAAGATAGCTACAAAAAATTGGGATATACGGAATAAAATTTGATTATAATGCGACGTATACAGGACAAACTGGGTGAAAATTTAAAACAAGATTTGATAGAAAAAGGACATATTCCCAATGAAATAGTAAAAATCCATGAAATAATACATTACACAGAAAAAGGAAAACTTAAATATTCTAGAAAACATGGAAATGTTCAAGCTACAGTAAAAAGGACAGGTAATGATTATTAAAAAAAATACTCAATCCAATGTAATACTTAAAAATTTTAAACTGTTAAAATAAAAAATCAGGACTGGTTTTACGAACCTGTATAATCATTACAGCGGGATGGACAAAGCAGAAGAGGCCATGACAATATGGATGGGGAGTGGTACGAGCTTAAAATCACTATTTATTCTATGAATCCAACACAGGAAGACTTAGTATTATGAGAAAGGAACTACTCTGAAACGCATCAACTGTAGATGTTGGATGACATGACAATGTTATGGATGCTATGTTGGACTATGAATGAGTAACAATGCTAGGAAGGGCAGAAAATAACACTCAAACTAATTATGATGATCCTAGAAAAAATATTAAATATAATGAAAATCACAATTTTGTTCATGATAATCTAAGAAATATTTTAGAAAACATAAGCAAATATATCATATTCTAAACAACAGTCTTAATTCAACATAGGGACATAGTCTAAATACAAGCAGAGTTGAGACTCTGTTTATAAAGTCATTCACTGTGTTTATGAGACTATCAGTTTTATTTTTTAAGTAAAAAATAACAATTATTTTATTATATAAATTAGTAATGATCATTATTTTTTCTTTAAAATAGATATTTATCAGAGTGTGATTCTTAAAAAGATTCTGACGTGAATAAATCTTTTTTATTTTTTTTAAAAACTTCACTGTCAAAATTTTTATATGAAACTTTGAATTATCCAATATTTTTTTTTTTTATTCTGGTTCAGAAGATGAAATTATGATACTGATAATACTGTAAATGTAAATAATCTTAGACTATGAGTCAATAATAAAAAAGTAATACTAATAAATAGAAAAAAATGACAAAAACAAAGATTTTGGCTGGTCATTATAGATAATCAGTTGATAATAAAAGCATAAAAATCTTCTATTTTTGAATATTTACTTCATTTTCAATATATTTCATATATATATATATTTTTAAATTTGTAAATGAAGTATTTTATATAAAATATAAAAATAATTTGTAGTTTATGATTCAAACCCCTGTAAATCATCATCCACCTACAAAGAAAATAATATTAAAAATTTTTTTTTCAATATCTCAGAAAACCCCATGGTTGTTGGGCATTGTGTATAACGAATGGCTAGTATTCTGGGTTACATATTTAATTATTCAACTAGTACAGGTATAGAATGCATTTGATCAGGAAATTATTTCAGAAATGTCACCATGTAAATCAACCAAAACAGAAAATGCACCCAGTTCTGCTAAACCACTATAAGATTAAAAAGTTGTAAGTTGTTTGTTAAGTAAAATAGTTTTCTAACGGCTAAAAAGAAGAATATGTCAATTTAAAGTGATAAATTGTAATATTATTCAAATAATAAATCTCTAATTAAAATAGCACATCTCAACATAGAAAAAATAACATAGCAATTCTTGTCAGACTTAAAGATTACAGTGTAAGCATGTTTCAAACAATTAAAGGTATTAACTTATTTTTAAGACAAATGTAATAAGATATTTAATTTAAAGAAACCTGTTTGCATACTATCCAAAATAATTCACTACGATGTCTCATATTTACTAAATAGTTTACTAAAAATTTAACAGTTTACTACATATAATTAATAAATAAAATACCTAAAAGTTAATTTTTTCTTTAAGCACATACAAACTTGTCAACTAGAAAACTTAAGAAATAAAAAAAATGAAGTTTTTTTTTATGAAATCAATCACAGTTTTAAAATTAGTTCACCTTTCAACTAATTTAAACTAAGTACCATGTCTTAAAAAAACTGTGTACCTAATACTTTTATTATTATTCCACTACTTTTATTAGGAAACAAAAATAAGCCTCAATAATATTACATACATAGGAAGGTTAATAGGTAATTTGGAAAAACCAAACTGTTCTTGAAATATTTGTTATCCTCAATACTGATAAGAAAAACCAAAATATACTGCCATATTTTGGTTTCCTCCTTAATTCTTTAATTTCACAATAAAATTAGCAATAATGAAGATTAAAAATAGTTTTCAACTGAATAATATTCTCCATACTAACTGAAATAATGACGACGTTAAGAATAATAATGCAATATTCTGGAAGTAAAAGAAAAGGTAAATTGGAAAAATCAAAACTTTTATTATCCTAACAATTTTACAAACAGAAGTAACTTTTGTTAACATAGTTTTTAAATTCAGTTTAATAGCTATTATTTCTAATTACTTTGTAATGATAAGTTACTTAAAAATATTTATGTTTTCTGAAATAAATGAAACATGTTGATGCTAAAAATACTAAGAAAATAAATTTTTTTGCTCAAAAATAACTTTTTAAATCTCACATTTTTAATTACAGTATTAATAAAATCAGTAACTTTCAATTGCCAGAGACTAGTCAGCCACTTTCAAACAGCACAATACAACTGGCCACCTTTAAATTGAATACTCTTCTTTTTGTGAGATTTTCCACATATAATAGACAGATCTAACATAAAATCCTACAAGGGAATATCTTTAACAGTTTTACCGTAACCCACAGCTTATTATTTACAGCTGGTAACTATTATCTGAAATGCTTAATACGTATGTGTATTTAAAAAATGTAATGAACTTCCAACCTAGGATTAAAAAAAAACACCAATGAAAAAAATTAAGTGTAATATTAACCCTTTGTGCCTAATGTTTAACGATCAAAATGGCCATCTAGTTATATTTTTAAAGAAAAGAGTTTTTTATAACAGTTTTTGAGCGTAACCTTATTTTGAAATAAAATTTCAATAACTATTACGCATAGTTCTTCATTTGTAGTTTCATCCATTTGTTATTATAACTACACAGGATAGAAGTTAAATAAATATAATCAAACATATTTTACAGTAATATAGACTGAAAATAATTTTTTATTTCAAGTGAGTGAATTGAAGTGTAAAATTTGAAAATCATAAATGCTAAACTAAGAAAATCAAGGTACAAATTTATTTCTTAAAAAAATTGAGATTTTTTTTGTTGTAATGACTAAGAGTTTAGAAATTTGTCCCATCCACTTCAGGATTCCAAATAAACTACTGTGTCCAGGGATGTATTGCACAACAAAAGTACAAAGCCTGAAAAAGGCAGGAGTATGACATGATCATAAGAACCGAATGCTAACATGTATAAATTAATAGGAATGAAAATTAAAGACACTATGAAAAAGTGTATTTTTACCCTTGGAAGTGGTGTGAATATCTAAAAATATGTAATTCTTAGTGTGAATATCTAAAAATATGTAATTCTTAGTTAAGTTATTTTAATTTACCAAAATTATGTACTTTTCTAATCACTAACATTTGAGATATATTGAAATAATTCATTGTAAATTTTCATCACCAAATTTCTGATAAAAAGTATATTTAAATACAGTAAAAATACAATATTCCCATTAAATAAGATGAAGTTAAAATCTGGACAATTGCTTATCATACAATTGATTCTATTTACTAATAAAACTTTTGGGTTTATAGTAAAAATCCACAAAACCAATTTCAATTAAAATAGAAAATTTTACTAAACAGCATTCTAAATAATCTGTGAATCGCACAAAAATTAAAAATGAACATAAGCTGCAAAGATTAAAAGGCTACTGAAAAAAGGCAAGATAACAAATATAAAATCTCTAAAACTAAAATCATACAGAAAAACTATTATAATCAATGTTGTTAAAATAGACACCTTAAAGAAATGGTGAAAATCACTCTATTAGAAAATACAGATTAGAGCAATACTGGCTAAAGGTGATCAGTGGTTACATAAAATTATGTAATTAATATTGTTTTTAGTAAACGATAAGCAGATACAAAACAACTTTTTTATCAAATAGAAAATGCTTCTGATCAACTGATTTTAAAAATTCCATGAAATTTCTAAAATCAATTTCTTTTTTAAAAATAATAATATACTCTGTATTGTGTGTGTGTATATATATATATATATATATATATATATATATATTTAACGTATTATCTTTATCATCAATTTCTTTCTTTTTATATTACTAAACTGAACAAAATTTATATTACAATGAAAAACAAAATGTAAAATCAACAAATTAAGAATAACATATTTAACTTCATATCATGTACATTTTATAATTTAATATACCCAATAAGAAAGAGTCAATCTAATAAAAAAATAAATTATTTTACCTCATTCAGAACAAGCTTAGCTTAAAACAGCATATAGAATAAAAAGCAACTAGCAGATTGAAAAACTGATCAAATAAACATTTACAATATTGAGCAGAAATATAGAAAAAAACCCATATGTTGATATAGTTAGTAAAACTAAATGCTGCTATTAAATGATTATAAATATATATTTTTTGAATTATAATAGCAATAATTTTTTTTTTTAATTCTTTTGTTAAGAAAGAAGAAACTAACTTAAGCTGTGTAACTAATTGCTAGTTCTTTCCTGGGTCAAGGAAGACTTAACTTGAACAAACAAACAAAATTAACACAACATATTTCAAAGTGATTAATATCACCAAGATTTCTAACAGAACTTGTACACCTAGAAGGTGTAAAAGATGTTGGTCCTTAACCCTTAACACACAATTACAGGCTGTTATCAACTTAATTATTTATGGCTGGGTATAAAATTTAAAAGATAACTATAACTTAGGATGCAATGTAATAATATCAGGCTCTTAAACCAATTATCAATAATTACGTACTTTTGTACAAATTACTAGATCAGTATTCCTTGAAGTATCTATCTATTGTTAAATTAGTAATCAAAGCTAAAGAATTGAAAATTCGGATGTGAATTTACTAATTAAGATAGTAGTACAACTTACTACATAACCTGAGATTTTCCAAAAATTAATTAAAAATAATATTTGATTTTACCAAGCAACATTTTTAAAATTATTATATGATGTCATATCTGTATTTATAGAACCACAATATATTCTTTCCTAAATGCAAAATAATCACTATGGAACAAATAATCAATCGCGTAACCTGCAAAAGCTCCTTCGTTTAATATATAACCAAACACGAAATAAACTGCTGTGAATCAGCAATACTTTCGAATTAACATAAAAATGTGTAGAAGTACTCCATCGTTCAATAACAATAATTTAATTATACACTACTAACATCACGAATCCGAATATTACGGATGACACTCAATGAATGAAAAACAAAATCCCGTGATGAATACAAATGCCACACTACACCCCCATCTACACGGCTTTAAGGGCCCGTATGCAAATACGCACTAATCAACAAAAATACTAAATAAAAAATTCTCATTAATAATTAAATTCCTTCTACTCGGGAAAGTTTATAGTAAAAATCAGCAAGTAAAATAACCTATGAAAGCAAAAAATTAAATTACATCCAAGAGACAGAGGTAATGGCAATAAGTGGAAACTGTAACTCACCTTCCACAATTTAAGTCATCCTTTATTGAATTAAAACACTCACAATTATTATCTGAATAACTTACAATTTTTAGAATAATATTATTATAAAACAACAACACACTTATTATGCAAAAACAAACATTCTCGGTATTACAGACATCAAAAACTTACAGACCTCAATGGATGGAACATGGGATATCATCCTATTATTACATATTATTGTTTAGCCAGTAGTATTAAAACTTTCAATACTATATTAGTCATAATTTCCTTAAAAATAAATAAAATATTTTAATAATAAATTAAAAATTATTACCTACCATCCAAAGACGTTGTATAACACAAATATATCCATTATTATAGTTAAATTTTTTAACGCAATAACCGGAAGTAGAGGTTAAAAAAATCAACGAATTTAAAACTACAAATTGACCAGTTATATGTTCCGAAATTCTTACTAACGAAAAACGGATTTAATTGTCAGTGGAAGTATTCACCTAATTAAAATTTAAATTAAACAAAAAAAAGTATTTTTCTCATTTTATCTGTAATGCAGTTGTCATATCCTTTTGTATATAGTGACACAATGAAGACTTCAAGGTAAAATAAATACAGTAAATATTTTTTTATGATCAGTACATAATAATACGCTTCATAGATCACATCAGGAATAGATAGGTATGTTATTCTTTGGATAAAAAAGGAATTGCCCCGACATTTGCACAGATGGATCAAGGAAAGCTGCAGTAAAATCTTAATCAGAGCATCACAATGTTACAAGTTAATTATGAAATAAAAATAATGTCATTAAATCATATTAATTATTTATAAACACATGAAACAATATAAATACATTAAGATACTAAATGTAAATCATAAATCAAAATTAGATGTTAATGAAAATTATTTGAATTCATTTTCGTGTACATTAAACAGAGATACAAAAAAATCAGTTTTTTTTAATTGTTTAATTAGTACTGTTTAAAGATTCATTAACAAAATAATTTTATTTCTGCAAAAGAGAATATTTTCATTGTATTTTAAATAGATTAGTGGGAAAACGTTTTAAATGTTAGGTAATTTATTATAAATGGCAATGGAAACACAATAAGGTTCTTTCTCATAAGCCAAAGTATTGTGCTGAGTTACACAATTTATTTAGATATAACCATAATAAATTTATAACAAACTTACATAGTTTAATTTAAGATAAAGTATGAAACTAAAAATTTCATTGATTTTATTTTACGATAGTCCTATTTCTGTGTTTAATATACAGAGTACTATATTGAGAATTAATTTGTAGAGTAAAATAAGATAAGAGTTACAATAGAATAAATCAGAGGAACTTCAACATTTTTTTTACAAAACTAATGAGATCAGTTTTTTTTAAATAAAAATCAAAGCCTGGATTGCACAGCTACAAAAATAGTTTCAGGTAAAACATTGGTATTATGAAATCCTTAAATTTTCTTCAGCATGAATAAATTCCTTCATTTATTAAAATTAATATTTAAATTAATTATTTAATCTTGTTGCAGTTTTACAATTCACAGATTTAAAAATATTTATATTACATTTCTCATAATGTACCTCTGTTCCCCATTAACCTTTTTATTGCATAATAATATGTGCCCCAAAATTTTACATCATTATTATTATATCTGCCCTACTATCTTATCATATTAGTTATAACTGCCCTAAGGATGGTCCCTTGTACTACATTTCCATTTGCTTTTAATTCCACTAAACATTTGAATTCCTATTACCTCCTACTTTGTTTTAGGTAGTCTATATTTTTTCCCATTTTAATTCTCTCTTTTTCACATTTTTCTGATCTTTCTAGAACTATTTTAAACAACTCTAGTCACTTCATGATGATGTGTCCTTGTTCTATTTAAGCTTTTGTCTTTATTTACTCTCCGTATTTCTTAATTTTTAACTCTAATATTTTTTAATATCATACATGTCCATATTGCTAATGCCTCCAGCCTTTATTCACTGTAGAGGGTCCATGTTTCACATCGATACAAAATCTACTCCAAACATAACACTTAATAAGATCTTCTTTAAGTTTAATTCCACCTTTCTTCAAATTTTATTTTGTTTCATAGTAAGACGCATTCATATTTTTTTAAACTGTTTCTTGCTATGGAATTCTTGCTTAGCAATTGCAGTTCTGTTTTTATCTCTTTTTCACATTTTCAGTCTTCTATTAAGAATGCTTCCTAAGTATTTCTACTGTTTTTTTCTTTTTCTTTCTTTATTTTCAGTAGACATTCTGAGGTTATTATCCCTTATCTTCATTACCTTTATTTTCTTAACATTCATTTCCTAAGCATATTCAGTCTCAAAATTTTCTAATTTTAAAATTATTTATTGAGTATCATTTGCTTTATCTCCTAAAAACAACATGTATCTATAAACCTTGTATAATCTATTCTCTTACCTGCTCGAATTCTTCAACAGCATTTTTTGAAACATTAACATACATATTAAACAAAATTGTGAATAGGTAGTTTTTTCCTAGAGCAATCCACCCTTTTAATTTATTCACCCTTTATTTTCATAGTTTCTTTCTGATTCTACTATAATTAATGTTATATTTTTATCTTCTGTTAGACTTGTTAATATTCTCATTAGTTTATTCTGTTTAACACTGCCAAATTCTTTTTCCATATCTATAAAAACAAACACTATTCCTTCATAAATTGACCAAAACTTCTGATAAGTTGCAAGTAAATGTATGAAAGCCTATTTATCCCTCCACTTAAATTCTACTACTATCCACCCAATACAAGCATTGCTCGTTAACTGTGATTGTACAGTTACGCAAACAATTCTAAATTGTTAAGTTCTAATTGTTGAATTATTTTTAATTAACTCCAAGTTCAGAGTAATAAACTGAGAATTACTACAATGTACTTATTTATAAATTATATGATTTATTGATTTATACATGATTATTTTACAATAACTTTAAATTTATTTAAATTTAGTAGTTTCATATGTATGTTAATAGCAAATAAATGTGCTATTTATTTAGTTTATATAGTGTATTATATTGTTTCATACTTTAATTTTTACATGCGAGTTGTGATCAAAAAGATATCCAAGTTTGGCTCATAAAAACAAAATTACTTGACCTACTTAGTTCAATGACTTGTCCCCTTTGAAGTAGGCCCCATCTGATGTAAGACACTTATTCCATTGCTGGAAGCATTTTTCAGTCATTTTTAGTGAGCACCATAAGTCCTCTTGTCATATTTCTTTTGATCTCTTCTGTGTCAAATCTCCCTCCTTTAAGCTGAATTTTAAGGTTAGTAAAGAGCCAAAAATTGCAGGCAGCTATATCTGGTAAGTACATTATTCAGATCTGTTGAAACTGTTTGATCCTATGTTTTGCCAGGAATATCCATAAATTCTGATGCATGGGCTGGCATGTTGTAGTGATGAATTTTCCAATTACAATTTTCTCAAAGCTATGGTCTTTGCGTCAAACAGCATCTCTTAGCTGACAAGAACTGTTCTTTTTCAATAAAGAGTAATTCTCTTTATTGACAGTTTGTCTTTGAGAAGCATACTTGTGATGAACACTGCCTTGATAACACTGAAGATAAAAAAAATTTTTTTAATGTTTGTCTAAGTGTGATACCATTTCTTGAATTGCTTTTTTGCATACATTACAGATCTCTAAATACAATTTTTCTATCGCCTTTATTTTTAAATAAATTATACTTCAAAAAAAAAAATTAAGGGAACATATAGTTAAAATCTGTAAAATTTATAATTTTGCATGGCCATATCTGTGTTAGAATGATTTTGCTGATGCTTTTCTTTTATAAATAGCCTCAGGCACATCCCGAATTTATGTCAAACAGTAATCGGCTAGCATGTTAGTATTCCACTTCCCTTTATAGCAGCCTTCCATCACTGAAATATCTTGCTGGAAATGTTCACCATGTTTGTCACTTACATCTCCGATGTTGTCCAGGAAAAAATCCAGATGTGAGTGGAGGAAATGAATTTTCAACGACATATTACATCCCATAGTTCTGTAGGAAGAAGTTGGTAATTGTCAGATTTTTGTTTGACGAGAAAATTTTTTGCAAATGTCTTTAAATGAAGCCCAAGCTGCACTTTCTACATTATTTAAAATTGCGTTAAATACATAATCTTTGACCAACTCTCTTATTTGAGGACCATCAAATATTCCTTCTTTAATTTTTCCTTCACTTATATTTGGAAATCTCTGCCTGATGTGCAAAAATCCAGGACTATCCTTCACTGCTTTTTCAAAATTTTTCATTAGTACTAGCTTGATATGGAGAGGGTATAAAAATATTTTTTTGGGTTCAACTAAGTGCTCATGAATAATATTTTTCCCATTTGGAGTTAAGTTGTCTTGTTTCTTTCACTCTTTGGTTACATAACGCTTATCCCTAGCTCGGCTGTCCCATTCACAAAGAAAACACAAGTACTTAGTATAGCCTAACTGCATGCCTAACAAAATAGCTATAACTTTCAAATCACCACTTATGTTCTAGCTATGTTTTTTATAATTTATTTTTTCAAGAACGTCTTTCATCACATCGTATGTCTCTTTCAAATTAATACCATAAGCCATAAGTGATAGAAAGATTTTGAGTTCATATTCATTTTCAGCATAAAAAAACAGATTAAAATCATGTATCACATGTTAAGAAACAAGATTATGTTTATCAGTGTAATCAAAAAGGACTGTCAGGATGACCTTTGCGCTGTCATGAAAATTCAATTCCCTTTTTTCATCAAGTACAGTTCTAATTTAGGATGGTAGTACCATTTTTTACATACTTCATGTACCATAATAAAGTTTGTGAACATTAAAATTATGCTTTATTAACTTATTATTTCAATGGTTTATCAGTAATTACCTACAGGCCTACTCTAGTTAAAAAATTAATCATTTTTACTAATTTATTTCAAGTATAGTAAGTCAGAATTAGTTAAAATTCTGAAAAACTAAATTATTTTTTTTGAGATTTAGGGGCGTTGACTGCTTTGGTCATTAGCCCCTTTCCTCATGAAAACAAAAAGAGAAAAATTACTTTCCCTCCGTGATAAAACACTGGCAACATAGTCAGAAGATAGTCTTGTCAGTACAGATCATCTAATAAATAGACTTGTCAAAAGTTTTTTAAACCCCCCAAAGAAACACAAGATGACAAGGGTGTAAAGGGCCCTTGCCACTTAAAACAAGTTAAAACACTTCAACATTTCTGTCGAAATGTTGTCAAAATAACTATCAAAAAACAAGTCGCATAATTTATTTCAAGCACAAAAGTAATTTATAAACAGATATAAAACAGCTTTACTTAAATTTTATCACCTAGGTTTACCTGAAGGCCACTTTTTTTCTTTCTTTTCTCCATTTTCCTGTAGGTCTCGATGTCAAACTCTAGGTTGTCTGAGACCTCAGAAATGAATTTTCTGATCCTCCACAGTAAATCACAGAGGATCTCCTGCTGCTGGCATTAGATGCCAACTCCAACTGTGAGGTCAGCAGCATATCAGAGTCAAGACTCGATATGCTCCTGGCTAGTTTGTGGGGCATTGAAGTACCCGCCTTCTCATTCAAAGGCCTTCGTGCCTTTGGAGGCTCCATTGTTAGACATTCAAAGTCCTCTTTTTCTAGTAACTTTATTTCAAGTGTCTCAGTTCCCTTTGTGGGGATTTTGTGTATTTCAACTTTTACTGTATATATATTTTTTTGAGATTTCTTCTGCAATTTAGCTTCTGTATCCTTTTGATTGATCAAAGGCTCATTCCTAGGTTGTGTTACAATATTTTATGTGGAGACATCCACTTCTTTCTTTATCAGCGTTGGATTACTTTCTCTAATTTGTCGATTCTTCAATTTGTGATTGATGATACGTTCAACCATGCTTGCAATGCTGGTGTCAATTCAGAGATTATGCCCTTTGATTTAAAAGAAGCTGCAGGAACTATAGCAACCTGAGCATAGGACATCAGTTTCGGTAATCTGGTAGGCACAATTTTTCTAGCTTAGAAGTAGCTGACCTTTTCAATGGTCTTTACCTCCTGTGATGCTACTTTCTCCTTATAGATCGGGCAATTTCACAATCTAGCAGAATGATGTCCATGGCAGTTAACACAAACTGGCGGTCATCCAGATGTAATGGATCATCACAACGACAGATCTGTTTTCTAGTGCATATATCTGAGTTTCTGACATCCAAAACACCTCAATGTAGTCAGGATGAAAGAATGGACATCCAGTTTATGAAAGCCAGCTTTAATTATCTCAAGACACTTAGGTTTGTTAAATGTTAACAGGCAACACAGAGAGTACAGCTTCTTTGTTACACTGGGTATTCAAACATTGACATGCACAACTCTTTGTTCTTGAGGCTCCTCAACAATCTCTTCTTCTGTGCTGTTTAGAAGGTCCCTGCACACAACAAGTCCTTTGCAGAAGTGTTTCACAGTACAATATCAACATTGATGAATCTTATCTTCATAGCTTTCAATAGCCATGATGACTGTAAGTCATTGATGGTCTCCACAAACAAGCCCATAGCTGTCTTCCTGGTCTCATTTACAGGAGGTCCTCCTGCAGCTTTTGTGATCCCATGAACAATCACAAAAGGACTAACTTTGGAAAAATCCCCCTCTTTCTTCTTTGTAACCAGATACTTTGGAACTGGTCCAAAGCCCTTAAATCAAAAATTAGTATGGGTGTTCTTCTCCGACTCACCGAACTCGATGCTCTTCCTTTTCTCAGGGCAAAGAAAGGCGACCTGGATAGACCTGAGCCAGGTGAAAACTTGGTAGTGATTTTCTCAGGCTAGCATAAGAGGACTTGGCTTGAAGTAATCAGTAAAACAGTTCCGGGTCGAGTCTTGGTTAAAACGGGGGTTGGTTTTAGTCGGTAGTCTACTGATGGCGGTTAATTAAGACCACCAGCAGGAGCCCAACACTCTGTGTGTAAATGCATTTCCACCTCTTTTCCAAAATAAAAAAAAAGTAATTATTATTAATTAAATCGATTATATTAAATTATTATTAGCTAAATGGATCTGAAAACCATTTGTAAATGTCCTTTCATGTCATATCTTAAACAAATCGCTTTTCTAATGTCACCTGCAATATGCTGCTCTAGCCTAGAATAGGATTCTGACATGTTCAAGTAATGATCTGGAAAGTGTTCAGACAAGTTTCTTGATTGAAGTGCATGCTCCCAATTTTCATCATTTTGGAACAAACAAGATTTGCTCTTTTCTTAATATTCCAAAACTTTCTACAAGGAGGACATTCTTTGACCTGGTAGAACTGCATAAGCATATACATGTTTCGGCCCTTGCAGCGGGATTTTATCGCTTCGAGTTCCTAGAAGAGGTTTAAGAAATTTCTATCTGTTTCATACATTCTGCTACAGCTGTCTAGCTCCTTACGAGAGATATAGGACAATAGCAACTGGATTCTGGAATATAATTAATTTCTTTGAGGCTGAAGATGGCAGGGTATTTACATCTAAGCTAAGGGATCTCTTTTACCAAAATTAAACAATAAAATACGACTATTGAACTACTATTGTTACTATTTTAGTGAATAACTATTAAATGTTGTTTTACCTGTAAATTTTGAAATTGTTTTTGTTTGTATTTATTATTGTTTTGTTTGCATAGTAAAATCATATTATTATTATCTTCGATGTGTAATATTATTTTTAAGACAGTTATTAACTATTGTTAGACTATCTATTAATTATATAATTGATAAAGTCTTATATTTATAAAAGACTATTATTGATTATTATTAACTGTTTATTACTACATGGACTATTGTGATTATTAAACCCAGTGTTATAATTGTTGTTTTTGTTTTTCTTGGGAATGTCTGGCCTTGTGCTGTTTTTGTCAAGATAAAATTAAGAAAGTTTTTATTACTATTATTATTACTGTACTCCGCAATCGATGTGTGAGGCCCTGGAGATTAGAGATTTGAACTACGTGACAGAGAAGGAGGATGTGGAAGCAGCACTAAGAAGAGATCTCAAAGATATAGGAGACTGCAGGATTAGCATAACCAATGCTAATGTCAGGGAGCAGTGGGTAGCAGTAGTAGAGATTGGTGAGAAGGCTGCTGTTGCGGATTACTCAGTCAATCCAAGTTAAAGATTGGCTGGGTGTACTGCCAGATTAGGCCTAGGGCACAGATCCTTCAGTGTTTCAGGTGCCATGGGTATGGGCATCATTAGATATTGTAACCTTTCAGTTTGCATGCCAAAACTATATGTCTCATAGCAGTTCTGTTAAACTCTTATGGTACCTTCAGAGTACTCCTTCGAATATTCTGACATAAGTTCAGAAAATGTTTTCTGGGCCATTTCTTTGTTTGTATTTTACTGACATCACACATTTACTTCCACAATCTGTTGTTTTATTTTCTCTCAAATCAGCTCAATTGGGGTGGCTTCAGGGAGGTACAGTGACAATTTTGATCCGCTGCTAACCATAATCTTTCAATATTTTGTCAAAGAAATATTTTTTGTAGCGAACTTTATTTAATTGTTCTAATTCATACAGTTCAGTTTTTAACATAATTGCATAGTATCTTGTATAATTTGGTGCTTTGTGTAACTTTACGTTATGATTGCGATCATTGCCTGTTACCAAAACTGAATGTTAATTTAATAACTTTGTTTTTAGTTATTTTTTGTAAATCTCAGCATTCAAGTTCTACTGGTATTCTCCTTGCTTCTGGCCTGATTTAAAAATCAAAAGTAGGTTCAGTATTTCTCTTGCAACACTGCTGGCATGTACCAACATAAGTTTCGATTTCTGGAAACAGGTTTTTTGTAGCCATTAATAGACTTATCAGCCCAACCATAACGTTTTATAATAAGTCTTAAGTTTTGTAAGTGTAGCCAGTTGATACACAGCAGTTCATTTTTCTTGCCTCTGGGTATAATTTGGTGTTGGTAAACAAACGTAGTAGGAGTATCTATGATGGGAGAAGGGGAAGGAACCGTTTTGCGAAATTAGGGAATGTTTAGTCTTCAGTCACTTTGCATCATTTGACAGTGTCATATCTATTGAAGTTTGACTGGAATTATTATTTTTCAATAGGAAAATTAAAATGTCTCAACTGAAATCATCAGGTTTGTTAGGCAAAGGAGTGGTGCTTAGAAGCCAAAGTAAATACATCATTATAAGTGTATTTAAAAACGTATCTAATGAATATCCCGGAATACTACGTTCAATAATTCAGGTTCATGTGGCTAATCTTTGTGGAGTATCAGCTCACACATTAAGGAGATTATTGACAGAAGAAAAATAATTTGTAGAAAATGGAACATTCAGTAGGCAAGCAAAACTCATCCAAGATAAAATAAAAAAGTAAACAAGTAGTTCTAAGTAACATATAATTTCCATAAGACATGGGGACTTTGTGCTTTAAGCATCTTAAGGGATATGAAGCTAAAGAATAAGGGATTAAAATTTAATTTCAACCATGAAACATTCTGAAAAATTTGAAAAAGCATGGGATTTAAATGGAGGAAAACCGAAGACCAGAGAATTGGACTATCACGATGAAATGAACTCAGAAAACGATGAAAAATGAATTAAAAGCAAGTTGTTCAGAAATCTTCTGGGAAATTCAATTTTGGTGGTAGATATTGTAATAGCAAAAATGCATCCTACTACAAATTTGAAAAATAAAAATGCAGTATTGCTGGCATGTCTAAGAAAAAGGAATAATGCTCCTTATGAACTGGTGAAAATATGAGCAAGTGAGGAATATTATTTTGATCATACACTGGAACAAGAAGGCCATAAGACTGTCTCCATGTCATCCAGAGCTAAACCCCATGAAATTAATCTAGGGAAAAATAAAAAATGACATTGCTATACACAAAAATGACATTGCTTCTTCAATAACCTGAAGGAAATTTAAAGAACTGCATAATGAATTTTGGAAAAAGTGTTATGATCGCATTTTATAGATAGATGAGTATTATGAGAAAAACACAGCTATGTTCTTGCAATCTTAAAAGAAGATAATTTTGAAGACTGCAAAAAGTAGTGATGAAGAATCTGAGAGTAAAAGTGAGGAATAAGATGAAATTAAAGAGACTGAGTTATTATAATAAATTATTTATACATTTAACTTTTAAACTGTTTTTAAATATACTTGCAAATAACTGAATATTATGTAGGTTAAATATTTTGTGTGAAATAAATATTATTTTTATTAGATTTTATATAAAGAAAAATGAAATACTCAAAAAAAAAAAAATAATATTTAAATAAGTAAAAAAATAAAGCAATAAAATTTAAAACTGATTACAGAAAGATAAGAAACCAGAAAGACACACGCACACATCAGGCTAGCACATGTGTTTTACCCCACTCTGCTGCTATAACACTATGTAGTTACCTCACCAACATCTAAAATACCCTTTTCAATCCGTGCAAAAGTTCTGCTTAACAAAACTTAATTTATGTGTGTTGAGTGGATGTGCGAATCATCTGAAAAAATAATTGGTCTTCCTTCAAATCTGTAAATTTTAAACAATTTACTCATTTAAAATGTATATCATGTTTTTCTATATAAATTTTCAGGCTTCTTCCATCTAAAACCCACAATTCTCAAAAATGTCTAAAGTTTCATGTGGCAATTTATCTGCAGATCTGTTCTGATCTTAATACAGATAATAACTTCTTTAATGTTGGCAGTCTTTTAAGCCACATATGAAAATTATATACAATATTTTTTGTTATCATTATTAACTCCTTCTTTTGAGATATTCTTTGCAAAGAGAAATTTTCATTTTCTCCCACTTTGTTTGATTCTGTTATAATTTTATGCATCATATGTGCAGAAAGGTAAACCACGTAAGTTTGAATTTCTGAACTAACAATTCTGGATTTTCTTTAGTTATTTTATAGTAAATATAAAGGAAGAAATAAAAAAACTACTAGATGTTTTAGATGATCCTAGATGTTTATACAGGTGTAATTCACTGATAGCCTTAAGTAGATTAGTTGTCTTGTGCTGCTAAAGAGGAGCAACATTTGTGAAATAGGATACTATTTTATCCTCATCTTCTACAGAGAGAGATCACTTGGCTTTCTATTAGACTGTAGTAGTATTTCCTTCATGTATTGTTTCCATCAGTTATTTGTCTCTTCCTGTCAATATAATAATTACAAATATCTATTGGCAATTTCATTATTGCCTGTATCCTTCTCCACCTTTTTAATTTTTCTCCATTTTTCATTCTTTCTCCATGGTTTTTTTTTGTACTGTTTAAAGTATAAAAAAAACTTATCCTTCTAAATTTTCTTCTACATCTAACAATTTTTCATTTGCTTTTTGTTTCCCTTTTTAAGTCATTATTATATTTTTTAGGGCCTTTTACTGATTCATCCTTCTTATACTTTTATGTTCTTCTGCCTACCATTTTTGGATATTACTTCTTTGGTACCCATGGCTTCCATATTTTTCTTTTCATAAGGAAGAAAATCATTTGTTCTTGTGGCATTTTTTTTATGGGCATTCACTGTATGGTCATTTTGCCAGATGGGATTTTGTAATGTATGAAAATGCCATGCTTGACTAGGATTTGAATCCAGGACCTCTGGATGAAAGGCTGAGACACTACCATCTACCACAGAGATCGACTGGCATCTTACATCTTCAACCAAAATTTATTTGCATAATTGCCTTCAGTGTTTTTTCCTTCTTGAACTTCTTCTCTTCCAGATTACATTTAGTTTCTTCACTCTTTTAATTTTCTTCCAATACTAATTTTACTTCTATTACCAGAATAATATGATCACTAATAATGTTGGCAGCTGGCAATCTGTGTACCTTTTTTGTAGTCTGAAGCTTTCTTCTAAATTAGATTTTCATTTTCTGGTGATTTGAAAGTGTGAAGTCTTTTACAGTTTTAAACCAAGTATTTATTTACAAAATTCAATAAAATTTCAACCCAGTCCTTACTTTCCCAGTATTTGATCTTCTCCAGTACAGCATTTCAGTTTTTCCTTATCATGTTTTAATAATCTTTATTTTTCTCTTTCATAATCTTCTACATCTCTTGATTCTTCAATTACACCATATGCATATTTATTAATTGAACCCTTAGAGTTATATTGAAAGCAAATCCTTTGGATTCATTCCTATCCTGACCAGAATTATCATATCATTAGTAAAAATCATTTGCACACATTTTGTCAATTTTTCTTTAAAAAAAATTCCTAACCTGTACCTTTCTTTTTTACTGGACAATGTTTTGTTAATCTTACCGTTCCACTTCCAAATTACTTCATTTAATGCAGTTGTACCATTCTGTTTATTTTCATCTATCTTTCATCACTTTTTTAAGCAACATATTTGATATGTCTGCAACAATTGTTACAAAGAATTTCAACAAAAAAATTTTAATATAAAGCAAATTTTGTCTGATTTTTTTTTTTATTCTGGATGGGAATGGAGGTTTCATGGCAAAAATCGTTTTATTTTTATTTATCAATCAAAGATGCATTTTAGAAAAAAGTAAAGCAAATACAATTTTAAACAATATTCACGTATTTTTTTTGAAATTTCTACTAGGCTCCTTTCTTGTATTTTAATCACTGGAAATGTATTTTTGTAAAACGTTTCAGGAGATAAGAATTAAGCAAATAAAATTTAAAATGAATTTTGTATAATTTTTTTGTAATCTTTGCCGAGGTTACTCAAGTCAAATATCACATAAGAGTATCTCAATTATTTTGAGATCCATAGAAATAATATGTTCTGCTACATTACAACAAATTTGAAATCCCCATTTTTATAAGCTGTACGAGGCGTATTTTTAAAGTAAGGTTCGTTTTGAATATGCCGCCTATATACGCGAAGTAAACAGTTGTAGTTGCATAGCTCAGTTATTTCAATAACTTTTTTCATGTTGCTGTGATAGCAACAAGAGTTTAGTCATTTTATTGTTTTTATATTCATCTATTATTAGTGCTACAATTCGTGATCCTTACGATGTGAAGTACGAGAAGTAATCCGATTTCTGATAGTAAAAAGCAATTCTTCGACTGAAAGTTACAGGCAAATTTGTTATGTTTAAGAGCCAGGTATTACAAGTGAACACTGATGTAGACGCTGGTGCCATTCATTATGACAAAAGCTAACGAACGTTCATGATGAAGCCCGCCGTCGCGTCGGTGATAAAGGATGATTAAATTGAAAAAGTTACCGTAAAAATTCGAGTAAACCAGCGCTTCACCGCGTCTCAGTTGTCTTTGATGATGTTTCATGATCCTTTTTAGAAGTTTTAAATGAAAAAGTGGACTATAAAAATTGAGTGCTATGTGGTGCCAGAGATGTTAACTGGTACACATAAGGAAAAACAGCGCATGAATTTTTGCGTCGTTATGAAAATGAAGGTGATGAAGTGGTTGATCTCGTTATTGCGAGAGATGAAACCTGGATTTCTTATTTGAACGTCGAGACAAAACAACCGTTGATGCGATGGCGGCATTCATAATCTCCTACACCGAAAAAGTTCAAAACAAGATCGTTCGGTAAAGAAGCTTATGGTTAGTTTTTTTTTTTTGGGGGGACAAAAAGAGTGTCTTACTTCTTGCTTGTTGAATTTAGTGGTTACGGATCTACTGTGAATATCGATACTGTAAAAAACAAACGACGTAGGATACTACACAGAGGGGAGGATTTAGTCTTTGCATGTCAATGCCGGACGACTGGAAAATCTTCAATTATCCACCTTATAATTCTGACTTAGCACCTCGCGATTATTTTCTTTTTTTCGCCTTAAACAGTGACTTACATCAAAAAGATTTGACAATGACGACGAATTGAAAAATGACGTAACTTCCAGGTAAGTCACAGATGTAGGAATTTCTTGAAGAGGGAATAAATTAGCTAGTGAAATGCAATCAAAAAATGTTGAAACCAGTATGTAAAAAGTAGCAAATAAATGCATTTTTATGCGCAAGTAATACAGTTTGTTCATAGTTTTATTTCAATACTGGCCTTACGTATTTGGAGAAAGGTCTGAATAATAAATTTATTTAACCAATGTTTAATTTGTACTATTATCATAGCTATTACATACTATTTCCTTTTTATTACCATTAGTCAACAAAAAAAAAAATTTCGCGTATCTGGAATCGTACATGGTTTTTTTAAACTAATTTTGGGGTGCTGAATTCAAAACTATTATCTGTGAACTGTGTAATACGCCACTTTTTTTTAAAATACGATTTATTTACCAATAAATGCATAATCACTGTTGAATAAATATTTTTAAAAAGTTATTATTTATTTGATTATTCATTTAAAATTTAAATCAACTAAATTTTTTTTAATTCACGAATAAATTGAAATACATTAATCCTTTTAGTGCCAACCTTTTATGTGATTACCTTGCGAGAATTGCCAGGGGTGTTTTTATGTGAAATACATGTTTAGACAAGAATAATCATATCTTGAGATTATTTTAAGATATGGTTTTAAACTTCATATTAATTTATACAGAATAGACTATAGAATACATGTAGTATTTTGCTGGAAATGTAACTTTTTTCAAAAAAAAATTTATAAAAAATGTTCTACTTAAGGAAAAATTTTGTTTCATTTTCAGCCCCTTCAGAGTGGTAGAAAAAAAGATTTACACGATATCAACTAGAAAGAAAAATATATTTTTTATCTATACACAACTTTTCAGTTTGATATGTATTATAAGTAAATTTAAAAAATCCTAAACGAAACAATTAACGGTCTTTTTTACTAATAGTGCATTCAACACTAAGATTACTGGACCACCTTTCGGTATACTCAGTATCTTAGGACTTAGTCGATTAGAACAAAGGACGGACTCTCTCTATACATCTGCCACCTCTTCCGAAGACTCCCGGCGCATAATGTTGACATCCATGTCACTGATCAGATCCCAGTTCCTTTTATCATGTAGCATGGCATCTATGATGTTGTCTGGAATCACTCTTCCAGTAGCCCGGTTGACCTCCCTCGTGCATCATCCCACCTCCTGCAATTGAATGTAGTATGCTCCGGCGTGTCGACCTCTCCGCAGTATATACAACCATCAGATTTCCTCCTCTTCGTCCGGTAAAGGTAGCTATTGAAACTACCATGTCCCGTTAAAAATTGAGTAAGCTCACCATACTTTCTGATAAACCACGGCTTGAGTTGAGGGATCAGCCTCTTGGTCCATGAACCGTTCTGCACCCCATCCCATCTACGTTACCACTTATCTAAAAGGTCACATCTTGCTAGGAGTCTGGGTTTCCCAGATGCTCTCTTTATAGCCTCCTCCGCCAGTAGTTCCACTGGAGGAACAGAAGCGACCACGAGTATTGTATCCCTCGCTGCCGTACGGCATGCGCACGCAACACCTACCGCAAGTCTGTGCTTCAGGTGTTTAATTTTATGCACTGCCGATTTACTCCGCAGTGCCCTGTACTACGCAGGAACCACGTCAGACCGCGCCACCGAAACAAGCATTCTCCTTTTCGATGTGCGCGGCCCATCTACTTTGCTCATCAGTCGTGTAACAGCGGCTACCGTTCTTTCTGCCTTCATAATCGTCTCTTCAACGAGTGGTCGAAAGGAGCGTCTCCTGTTCTTACTCCTGGACATTTAGCTTTAGCGACCGGCTCGATGTTCACATCTTTCACAATAAGGGATATAGGTCTTAACCTCCGTTTTCCAGCCATGACAACCAGTTGCGTCTTCTCCGGCGCTAACGAAAGCCCCCTGGATTCCAACCAGCCATCGACAATACCTATAGCGGCATTGCCTCTGGCTACTACTTCGTCCTCCGTTCTGGCGATCATCACCAGAGAGATATCATCAGCAAAGCCAGTGATCGATACTCCCTCCGTATAGTCCAAAGTTAATACCTCATCATGAGTGACATTCCACAGCTGTGGACCAATCACCGACCCTTGTGGTACGCCAAAAGACATCGGCACACTCACCTCTAGTTCTTCCGCACCGGCTATCACTGTCCTATCAATGAAATAATCCTGGACTAGGCTCAGAAGATAGGGGCTTACAACTCTCTTCTCTAACGCAGACAAAACCCACGCGAAACGGTAGTGAGTTGAACGCGTTTTTCATGTCGAACAACACTACTACCGGTATCTTCCTCGTACGCCATGTGCTCTCAGCAGCACTATCGACCAACTCCATCACTCTGCGCACAGCACAAGACGTAGAGACATCTTTCCTAAACCCAAATTGGTTAGAACTGAAACCACCAATAGGTACAATTTCTGCTGAGAGCCTTTCAAACTGCTTAATGAACAAAGAGGAAGGTAACCTGCCGGATCACCATCCTCTCTTCTTTAACAGGACAAGTCTCGCCATTTTCCATTCCTGGAGGATTCTTCCACCCAATAGAATGTAATTAACTGAAGAATATATCTGAGACGGTGTCATCTCGACCACAGAAACCACCGCCTCGTTTGGGATACCATCAGGTCCAGGACTTTTTCCCCTCCTCAGACGCCTAGCGGCTACCACCCGTTTTTCCATCCTAAAAGGTGGAATATCCACCGCCGCAATTTCTTTCAAAACCAACAGATTGAATTTGGAGAAGAGGACTCCCGTACACTGGAACATTTCCTTTGAGAGGGTGGGCAGCACCCTACCAAACCTCCCAGTTACTATTTTAAATGCTTTCCCCCATATGTCATCGTCAAAGTCCTTACATAATTCCATCCATTTCTCCTTGTTTTCGTCCAAGATGGTTGTTTTGTATATTTTTCTTCTTGTTCTCAACTCCATTTTAGTCTGCCCAATCAACTGAGCATCTCCTCTTCTATTTGACCTTTGTAACAGTCTTCGGGCACTCTCATACAGCTAGTCCTTGCCTCCGCCACTGCGGCAGTCCACCAGTAAACAAAGCTCTAACGGGGAAGGAAGACTCACATGCATGAGCTAAGACCTCGGTAATAAACCATGCCGATATCCCGTTAATATGGCAAGTCGTAACACTACTTGATCCTTACAAACTGCTAATCCGTGAGGTAACATTTTTTCTAGGATTACTTCGTTCTTAGAGAGGGACATGGTCATCGGTTTCGAACAAAATAGCCTGGTGGTCACTCAGGGTTTCCTCTTGTAGCACTTCCCAGGATCTCATTCTCGCCGCAATTCTCCCGGAGTCAAACGTGACATCAGTGAAGGAGCTGTTACTCTTCCTCACCAACGTCGGCACGACTCCATCGTCTCTGACGGGAAGTCTTATTCTTTAAGACTTTGGGGGTTGGCGTCCCCACGGCCCTAGCCTCTGCAGCTTTTCTTCCCATTACACCCAGAGCCGGAGACCACTTTACACTACACCAAGAACACTACACAAATTACAACATATACCCTTATACAACTACACAACATCCTACACGTTTTCTTCTTACATTTACACTCAGTGGTGTTGCGACATCTTACGAAACGCAACCGTAACCCAAGGTGGAAACTATCGTGCCGATGGGTGAATGGCTCTAGGTAGTGAATCTCGAACGATGTCCTCTAGGCACCTGGGCGAACCCAATTGTATTTAGCTCTATCTCCACTACGCCTGCGCTCTGCTGGAGTGGTCCGTTATATCGCTGGTACTCGTGGGACCAAAATTAATAGTCCACAAAAAAATCTTACGGTGGTTGGTGGTCCATCTAAACAAAACCACCAATATATGTTGTCATGTGAAAAGACCTCACTCGGCGTTGTCCCATGAGGATAAAAACTGTATCCAAGAAAATACTGTGAATGGTGATGCATCCCATCCCTAGTATAAAAACATACGATTTATATTTCTTCAAAATAATCAGGAATGAGGCTCCCTTCCTGATAAATAAAGTGATAACAGGTTCAGGTGGTTCACCGAAAAACGTCCGGAACTTAAGAAACGGATCAATACTGGTTGAGACGATTAGTGATGAACAGAGCAGATCCATACTACGTCTTACCAATATTGGTAATATTAATATAAAGGCGGTATGCCACAAATCATTAAGTAATCTTTTGGAGATGAACGTTAATGAAATAGTTAGTGAGCTTCGTACTCAGGAAGTTGTGGAGGTGAAGCGAAAAAGGCAAAGCAGAGTAGAAGAACCTACAACTCACCTTATTTTGATATTTAACCTTCCGGTACCACCAGAAAAAATAAAAGTAGGTTATCTATCGGTTCTCCCTCTATGGATGAGACCTTGCCGTTGGTGAGGGGGTTTGAGTGCTCAGTGATACAGAGTAGCTGGACCGAAGGTGCAACCATATCGGAGAGGTATCTGTTGACAGCCAGACTAAGGAATGATTCCTGAAAGAGGGCAGCAGCTCTTTCAGTAGTTGTCAAGCGTAGTTCAGGACGACTTAAACGGTCATATCAACATCACTCAGTCCTCTGAGTACTGTGCAACTGAAAGCAATGGAAAACTATAGCTGCTTTTTTTTCCAAGAAAATATAGCTGTCTGCATTTTCATATAGCTATGATGGAGGCACCTTCCTTGGTAAAATATTCGGGAGGTAAACTAGTTCCCCGTTCCCATCTCCGGGTGGGGACTACTAAGAAAGGAGTAACCAGAAAATTAAAAAATAACATTTTACGAGTCGGAACGTGAAATGTTAGAAGTTTAAAAAAGGTTGGTAAGTTAGAAAATTTAAAGAAGGAAATGGATAGGATAAATGTAGATGTAGTAGGAATTAGCGAGGTTCGGTGGGAAGAGGAAAACGACAACGACTTTTGGTCAGGTGATTTTAAAATAATTAACTTAGCTTCAAATAATGGGCAGGCAGGAGTAGGTTTCGTAATGAACAAGAAGTTAGGGAAGAGAGTAGAGTATTTCAAAATGCATAGCGATAGAATCATTGTAATAAGGATAAAATCAAAACCTAAACCGACTACGATTGTTAACATCTATATGCCTACAAGCGCCTATGATGATGAGGTAGAGTGTGTATACAAAGAAATTGACAAATTACATAAAAGGAGATGAAAATTTAATAGTAGTTGGAGACTGGAATGTAAGCATTGGAAAATGCAAGGAAGGAAATATAGTTGGTGAATACGGACTAGGCAAAAGGAATGAAAGAGGGGACCGACTTAAAGAGTTTTGCACGAAGTATAGTTTAGTAATTGTCAACACCCAGTTTAAAAATCATAATAGAATATACACATGGAAAAAGCCAGGTGATACTGCAAGGTATCAGATAGATTATATCATGGTTAAGCAATGATTTAGAAATCAACTTAGTGATAATGAAATGTAGATTGGGGTTTAAAAACCTGAAGAAAAGAAAAGATGTCAGATGAATCGGTGGAATTTATAGAGACTTGAGGAAGAGGAGGTAAAGAAGATTTTTGAGGAGGACATCGCAAGAGGTCTGAATAAAAAAGTTAAATTAGAAAATGTAGATGAAGAATGGGAGAATGTTAAAAAGGAAATTCTTAAATCAGCAAAAGCGAACTTAGGCAGAACAAAGAGAACTGGTAGAAAACCTTGGGTTTCAGATGATATATTGCAGTTGATGGATGAACATAGAAAATATAAGCATGCTAGTGATGAAGAAAGTAAAAGGAACTATCGACAATTAAGAAATACTATAAACAGGAAGTGCAAACTAGCGAAAGAAGAGTGGATTAAAGAAACGTGTTCAGAAGTGAAAAGAGAAATGAACATTGGTAAAATAGACATACATATACAGTAGCATACAGGAAAGTTAAGGAAAATTTTGGGGTACATAAACTAAAATCTAATAATGTGTTAAAAAAATATGGTACACTGATTTATAATACGAAAGGCAAAGTCGATAGGTGGGTGGAATTTATTGAAGAGTTATAAGGAGGAAATGAATTAGAAAATGGTGTTATAGAGGAAGAAGAGGATGAAATCTTAACTAGAATTCTGTACAGAAGAATTAAGAGGAGAGTGGAAGAAGTGTTAGAAGACCAGTTTGGCTTCAGGAAAAGTGTAGGGACAAGGGAAGCAATTTTAGGCTTCAGATTAATAGTAGAAGGAAGATTAAAGAAAAACAAACCAACATACTTGGCATTTATAGACCTAGGAAAGACATTCGATAACGTAGACTGGAATAAAATGTTCAGCATTTTAAAAAAAGTAGGGTTCAAATACAGAGATAGAAGGATTGCTAACATTTACAGGAAACAAACAGCAACAGTAATAATGGAAGAACATAAGATGGGAGTTCGACAAAGATGTTCTCTATCCCCGTTATTTTTTAATCTTTACATAGAACTAGCAGTTAATGATGTTAAAGAACAATTTAGATTCGGAGTAACAGTACAAGATGAAAAGATAAAGATACTATGATTTGCTGAAGCTATAGTAATTCTAGCCGAGAGTAAAAAGGATTTAGAAGGAACAATGAACAGCATGGATGAACTACCGCATGAAAATAAACAAGAACAAAACTAAAGTAATGAAATGTAATAGAAATAACGAAGATGGACCACTGAATGTGAAAATAGGAGGAGAAAAGATTATGGAGGTAGAAGAATTTTGTTATTTGGGAAGTAGAATTACTAAAAATGGACGAAGCAGGAGTGATATAAAGTGCCGAATAGCACAGGCGAAACGAGCCTTCACTCAGAAATATAATTTCTTTACATCAAAAATTAATTTAAATGTCAGGAAAAGATTTTTGAAAGTATATGTTTGGAGCATAGCTTTATATGGAAGTGAAACTTGGACAATCAGAGTACCTGAGAAGAAAAGATTAGAAGCTTTTGAAATGAAGAGACAGACTTATAGGCCACATATTAAGGCATCCTGGAATAGTCGCTTTAATATTGGAGGGACAGGTAGAAGGAAAAAATTGTGCAGGCAGGCAACGTTTGAAATATGTAAAACAAATTGTTAGGGATGTACGATGAAGGGGATATACTGAAATGAAACGACTAGAACTAGACAGGGAATCTTGGAGAACTGCATCTAACCAGTCAAATAACTGAAGACAAAAAAAATCTATCGGGTCGAGTACAATGATTCATACTCAACCCACGGTGATGTTTCAAATGCCAAGGTTATGGTCACACTACAATGTCTTGCTTAAAAACAGAGATCTGTGCTTGACATGCTAAGGAAGGCCACAGTGATACCAACTGCCAAGAAAACGAGAAATGTGCGAACTGCAGTGGATCACATACAGCTTGCTCCCAAGATTACTTAAATTTTAAAGAGAAAGCAATTCTCAGAATCTGTACGGAGCAGAGCTATCCTTTCCAGCCGCATGAAGAGCATATAGAAAATTAATCAACTTTCACAACTTAGTTAAACCCGCTATCTCTTTCGCCGTGGTGACATCTAGCAAAGCTCCTTTAAATGCAGATAACCAATAATGTGGATCCTGCAATGAGTTGAAAAACCTTGTTCAGATGCTATCTGATCAGGTTGCTTCACTTACTACAACTATTTCTGACTTTACAAAAATGAATAAGAGTCACTATTTACAACTAGTGAAACTAACACTAGTGGGAGGATCCCTCTGAAAGTTCCTGTCGTTAAAGTTTTACCTTTGTGGATAGGAGTAAATACAGCTGGTGGTAAGCCACCAAATAAGCTCCCTGTTACGGGAGCCCACACAACCACCTCCTCTGGGATGTCGCCTGCAACTTCCCATTTTTCTAAATCTTCCCCTCCAACACCATGTTTACTGGAGGATATGGTAAAGGAACCGCCCGATCCCAGGGCATTGGATTTTCTTAAAATCAAAAATTTGAAAAAGAATAACTGGATCACCTGTAACTAATTTCATCATATATTTATCTGTATTTCTGCATCTAACTACCTTTTATTTATGAACATTATTCAGTAGAACTTTAGAGGTCTTCGGTTCCGCATTGAAGATGTTAAGACTGTTGATGCGCACACACATAAACCATTAATAATGTGCTTCTAAGAAGCGCATCTATTACAGCAAGATGCAGTAACAGTCAGAGGCTATACATGTGACAAGATACAATTGTCTTGTAGAAAGTAGAGAGAGTGGTGGTGTCTGCTTACAAGGCTACAACTAGCTACCCTCATTCCTGCTGTTGCTGTAAAAATCTCAGTCCCCTTTAAACTGCATATCTGCAATTTGTATCTCTCCCCAAACTCTAAATTCAATGCTCTAGAAATGTCAAATCTTCTCACACAAATCCCATCACCGCCGTTAACAGTAGATTTCAATGCACACCATACTTCTTAGGGCGCATTTTTCTGTTCCTCTCAAAGAAATATGATAAACAGAGTGAGACAAAAGTTTGAACTTTGTCTACTCTGTGATGGGTTACACATTTATGTCCTCATCTTCTGGTACACTCTCAAACATCGACCTCTCCTTTTCGTCACCAAATTTACTTTCTCGTCTTAATTGGTCTGCTTGTGACAACCTTCATGGCAGTGACCAGAGGCCAATTACTATAGCTTTTGGTGTTGACTGCAAGGTGAATAAAAGACCACTGAGATGGATTGTTGAAAAGGCAGATTGGAACAATTACCATAAAGCCTTCTCATCACAGTATGACGATGGTGCAGACACCCTTGATGAACTTACCTCTTTTATGTCTTTGATACTTGAGAATGCTAATAGGTACATCCCACAAACATCATTCCCTTCCTTGGAGGAATGCTGATTGCCAAAACACTATTAGCAATTGACGACAAGCACTGCGCAAATTTAACTGTAGGCCTACAAATGAACACCGTAAAGCCATTTGTACCATAAAGCAAGATCGGTATGTCGTCGAGTATTCTTAGACGCTAGGAGGAATTACGTGGACACCATCTAACACATTACTCCCACATCTACTATGTGGAAAAAGATTCATACAATCTGTGGATCACGAAAACAATTCTCGGATTCATTCATGAAGGAGAACTCCTTACATCACCTTCTACAGTGGCAAATATTTGGGCAGATTGTTCCATTCGGTGCCCCTCACCTTATCATACAGTAATGAATTTCAGAGTTACAAATTACAGATGGAAGTACTATCATTAAATGTAGGCGATTCAATCGGTGAAATAAACGCACCATTTTCATTCAACAAGTTATCACATGCACTTAAAAGCTCACGTGACACTTCCTCTGGATCTGACAACATTTGTCTCTCAAACCTTCTTAATTTGGCGCTACACCTATTGTGCATTTATAATAGTCTATTCTCCTCACAAGTTTTCCCTTCGGTCTGGTCAGAAGCCATTGTTATACCAGTACTTAAACCTGATAAAGACAAAGGAAGCCCCTCAACCTATATCCCTGTCTCTGTGACAAGCGTTTTATGCAAAGTGATGGAGAGAATGGTGAGCCGCAAGTTCACATGGTACTTAAGAGACATGGCCTTTTATCTTCAGAACAGTGTGGTTTCTGACAAGGACGATCATCCATTGACCACTGACTGTCACTGGAAACAGCCATTCAAAACGCTTTCCTACTATGCCAGCGCCTTGTTGCTATCTTAAAGGCGTTTGACATGGCCTGGTATTCTACACATCCTCAAAGAATGGGGAGTCAAGGGTAACATGCTTGTTTTTATTAGAGGTTTTTTAAATGACTGAACTTTCCGTGTTTGTGTTGGGAGATTCTCTATCGGGTAGCGTCATCTTAGAGAATGGAGTACCTCAAGGAAGTTTTTAAGGTCCACGTTATTTTCTATAGTCATCAACAGTATTACTAAATGTGTGCAGCCAACTGTTTCATGTTCGTTATTTGTTGATTTTGCTATATATATATTACATCCCGTTCAACAGTCACAGCAGAGAGACTGCAGCTGAGACAAAATGTGTAGTCTTTTCTCGGCTGCGAGACCCTTCCATTCTGCAAATATTTCTCAATGGGAGCTTATTTCTATCTCTTCTGATCTCAACTTTTTAGGTTTATTTTTTGATAGCCACCTTACTTGGGTCAACCACATCAAAGAATTAAAAACAAAATGTTGCAAACTTTTAAACATGATGCACCAATTGGGGAACCGATCAGTCATGTATGATACATTTTTATTATTCTTTAGTTCCTGCCCGTTTAGATTATGGTTGTGTCGCCTACTCTTCAGCGCGCCATATTGTGCTTAAAATGCTGGATGCTGTATATCATGCTTTCCTTCGGCTTGCCACATGTGCATTTAGATCAAGCCCTGTCACAAGCTTACTTGTTGATTGCAGTGAGCCATCACTTTGGAATAGACAGGATTAGCTTAGAGCATCTTATTTTACCCATCTCAAAGGGCAGCCAAATCACCCGGTTTTTGACTCATCCTTGGGAATTCTAATTTACAAAGGTATGAGGGCCATCCACGTTGTACTGCACTTGTAGGTGTTTGTATCTAACGTCTACTCCACTTTATTATGTTGACACACCTATTTTCCAACATATCCTCTGTGGAGAATCAACCTTATAAATTTTATGTTTGACCTTACAATATACAATAAAGCATCAACACCACCTACTGTTTTCCAACAAATGTTTCACTACATTCTCTCCAAGATAAACCCAGACGCAGTAGTATATACCGATATGATTGAAACAGAAGGACACTGTTGGTTGCACATTTGTCGTCAATCACAGAATTTATATGTTTGGTCTACCTGGTATTATGAGTGTACTATATGCTATGACTATCATTAACCCTAAGTACCAAAATATCCTTATTCGTAGCAACTCGGTGTAGTGCACTCCCAAGCTTTAGAAGATTTTTACTCTAGACATGCTTTAGTCACTGAAATCTAACACAATCACAGAGTTGAACCATCACAACACACAAGTGAGTTTCTGTTGGATTCCTAGCTAGGTGGGAATTCCAGGTAATAAACGTACAACCCACCGGGTTGGTCTAGTGGTGAACGCGTCTTCCCAAATCAGCTGATTTGGAAGTCGAGAGTTCCAGCGTTCAAGTCCTAGTAAAGCCAGCTATTTTTACACGGACTTGAATACTAGATCGTGGATACCTGTGTTCTTTGGTGGTTGGGTTTCAATTAACCACACATCTCAGGTATGGTCGAACTGAGAATATACAAGACTACACTTTATTCACACTCATACATATCATCCTCATTCATCCTCTGAAGTATTATCTAAACTGTAGTTACTGGAGGCTAAACAGGAAAAAGAAAAAAGGTAATAAACGTACAGATTACGCGTGGTTTATCATCTTTTTGTCAAAATCGAAGTCATGGGATGTGGAAGGCTTGTTGGGTTCTTCTTTTTCCACACTGTCTGCATTTTCTACTTCAAGCTCATAATTTTGGGGTGAAGTAGGAACTGGTAGACTATCTGAATTTGGAATAGGCCGAATCGCAGATGGAAGATTAGGGTATTGAACTGTTCCTCTTTTCTTCATTGACAATCCTGCCTTTATTGGTGGAGTCAAGCAGAAGTAGCAGTTATCTGTATGGTTTGTAAGCTCCTACTAAACCATAGGCACAGCAAAAGCCAAACATTGTTTTTTATTTTTCAGCCATTCTCGTGGTATAATTGAACAAGATTTGCAACATATATGTGGAGCACATGACATCTTGGTCCTGTACCTTCATAACAAAATAATGCTGATAGGCAGTCTTCACAAGTGTCAGATTACGTTTCTGTAATGAAAATATTATTTCACCACAGATGTAACAAAAATTATTCACTGAATTTACACATTTTCACAGCATTTTGATTTAACAAATTATTTTTCACTTCAAAAACTTGAAATTCTGCACTAATTACAACACAAACAATATGAAAATCACGGCCACAGCAACAGTAATAATGTTTATAACCTACAAATAGCTGGAGAATGTTGTGTTTTGTCTTTAACAGGTATGACAATCCCAAAAAAAAAATTATCCATGTAAAAATGTAGATCGGGTAAGAAGTGACATGTCATTGTATCTCCAAAGTAAGAGCTAATCGGTCATTTTTGAATTCAGCAGATGGAAATACATAAGAATAAACTATTTTTGAGCCCAAAACATTTTCATCGCTGGGCATTGATATCACTTATGGGTAAACACAATCTAAATTGCTTACTCATAATACAAAAAACATGAACGTATTAATGTTAGAATTAGAAACACTAATAGTTGTTTACGTAACAAAAAAAAAAAACAATGCACAGTTAAAATAAAGAACAAAGAAGAGAGTATGACTGTTAAACAAAAAAAGCAAGGCCAAGACAACTTACTGAGCTGCCAACATGGGATTTAATTATGTTTTAACAAAACTGCGTGTATACGCTTTTGAAATTAAATTTATCTTTTACAAAAAATATTTTTCTACAACATAAGATATTTCTAAACAGTTTGTATTTTTAATTTAAAAAAAGAACATTTCTAAAACGTCCATTCAAATGGACGCTGGCAATTTTCGCTAAATTTACAAACATCCATTTGATGAGATGTTGGCACTAAAAGGGTTAATACAATTTTATAATAACTGTTTCTAGAAGTCTAGATCATTGGAAATGTATTTAAAATAACAGGTTTTAAAAGTTTAAATCATTGCAATTGTTTTACCTTTAATTTTTAAAATATGTTTACCAACTTTTTCACTTGTACAATGTTTGGTCAGTTTCTCTAAACAAAAGCCAACAATAGTTACCCATCATTCCTGGAACCTGTCTTCATTTTTACTGATGCTCCTTGGTCAGAAAATACTGATGAAAACGCTCTCCTTGCTCATCGCTGACATTCCAAATTTTTGGTAAAAAAGTCTAGGTGGGAGTGTGGGAAATGAATTTTTAGTGACATCCTAACCTTTGTAGTTTTCTAACAGCTTATTAACCAAAACAAAACATAGTTTTCATCTTTTCTGTTGCCTAAAAAACCACAAACATCTTTGAAGAACTTCCATGCAGCTAGTTCACCATCAAAAGTTGTTTCTAAATTTGCAGACTGATAAATTACCCTCCTTCAGCGTACCATCACTCAGTTTAGAACTTTTTTTTAAATGATTAAATCCTGGTCCATCTTTGTTTAGTGCCTTTACAGAATTTTTCATGAGTCCGAGTTTTATGTGAAGTGGTGGCAGAATGATCTTACCACTCTCAATTAATAATAAATGCTTTAAATTTTTTTCACCAGCCACAATGGCCAGTTCTTTACTTGGTAATGACTTTTTGTATCACAACTATCCCAAACACAAAGAAAACAATATTTTGTAAACCAAGAGTAAGGTAACAACTTTCAGACAACTGCAAACTTGCTCTTTGTATGTTATTGCTTCTAATATTGATGCCATAGTTTCATACGGTTTTTTTTATGTTGACTGCATGAGCTAATGGAATGGATGGCTGTTTGTTACCATTATGCAATAAAGCTGCTTTCATGCTAACTTTAGAAGTCAGTAAAAAGACAACATTCTTCAGGAATATGCTGAATTCCAAACTCTTTCATCACGCCACTAACATCAGTACAAACACACAATTAATTTTTCACAGTAAAATAAGTTGAAAGAGTTTTATTTTGTGTTCTAAACATATTAACTTTTGTTTTTTTCGATAAAAGATTCCAGTGTTGCAGTCTAGCCCCAGAAATTCAGCTTGCTGCTTTCATAACTTTAAATCATGAACTAACTCATTAAGTTCATGTTGTTGAATTAAATGAGGAGATATACAGGAAGAAATTCCTCAACATTTTCTGCTTCATTTTCAGATTGTTCATCTTATTTAAGTCAACCTGTTTAATTAAATAAGCCAGTTTTTATTTCCACTAATATGAAACAAATTCTCTTTGAGAGAAGTTACTGGTATTATAATTAGCCACTAATGTTTCTTAACTTCAGCTATTGCATTAAATGAGCTTTTACTATCTTCTTTAATATCCAAAATAAATTCTTTAAGATGCTTCATTTGTTACTGAAACATTAAGTCACAGTAGAGGCAGTTCATCATTTTGTTTATAACTCAACAATTGCTTTATTCTAAAGCTTTTATTATAAATTAGTTTTCGCTTTCAAAACTTTTAGTAAATTACATGTTTATATAAACAGGCTGGTAACAGTTTACTAATAACCAAAACAATGGTTAAGAAACCCTCTTCCCTCTTTATATACATATAAAAAGTCTTCAGATATATAACTGTATTTGATAAACACTAAACATTTCTAAGTAAAGCAAAATTTCAGCTTCTGTTAATATAATTCATTACATATTTTGCAGTCTAAACAATGTGTGAAATTGAGAAGTTTTACAAGTTATCAACCATATTAATGCAATAAATTTTAATATAAAAGATATGTCAATTCTTAATGGTTTCAGATCTTCACGCAATTAAAATAAAGATCGTTAGTTTGTCTTATAAAAATTTTTATTTCAACACAAATTACAATAGAAATATGTGTATTTAAGATATGGCGAGTAAACAATACAATATGGAAACCTGAATAAAACTTTGAACAATATTTAAACAGTTTTCTTCAAAAAATATAAATATTTAATTTAAAAAAAAGTGTTAAGTTAATGTAAAAAAAATATTGGCCAAAGCCTTTTGATTAACATCTAATAGTTAACATTGGTCTTGTTAATAATACGTTTTCAGTTAACAGTTAATTACTGGAATTTAATTGGCACTCTTAAAATACTCTTGAGCTCCCTTGGGATCTGGTTTCATGGTCTTATTGCCAGGTTTCCAACCAGCTGGGCAAACTGAAAAGAAATAAAAAAAAAAATAAAACTATGAAATTAAATAAATTATTTAGTTAAATCTAATACATTTAGTAATCTATACTTTTGTAAACATTTTAAGTATAAAATGCTTCACACTAAAACAAGAATAATTTTTCAGACAAGAGAATAAATGGGGTTTATTAAAAATTTTTTAAAAAAATTTGTAATTTTTAGTTTCATTCATCAGAGTAGATACCACTTACCTTCGTATACTTCAAAGGTAATAAGAAAGTATTACCTTCGTATGTGGGAGGTATACAGATTGACACCTACTCGCATGTCATATTTTAATGCTAATAGACTAACTTACTCCTGGCTACTATTCTGTGGATTTAATATCACATCTTGTTTTACAACTGAATAAACTTCTGAATTGCACTATATACATAACACAAATTTAGCACACACTTGGAACATTTTTGTTTATATCGCCATTAAAAAAGAATGAGCAGCTGTAAGCAAACAAAATGTATTTGCTTGACTAAATAATGAATAGATACATTATTCTAGTTAGGCTGATGATTCTCTAAACTAAGACTCTTCTGCTCTAAAAGTAAAGTGATTTTGTGGAGAGTAATACATTCTTTAAAAAATAAATGTTAGTAATACTAATTTTAATCACAATTTAATTTTAAGAGTATTTAATATGTTTCTGAGAAAGATTAAGAAGCATGGCTTCATGGGTAACAATCCCCACAACCAGATACCAATGTACTGGTTTTTGAAGTCAGTTTGTAGAAGTTCCAGGGTCAAACCTACATCCATAAAACTGATAATAAAAGAGATCAATAAAGGAACAAACTAGGTAGTGAGAAAGGACAATCTATCATCAGGGTATAGGGTAGACTTCAGTTTTCCCAGGACTTTGGGGAGGACTTGATATTAAGTGATATCTACAATCAATTTAATAAAAAATTGTTTTTTATCACTTCTAAATTAGTCCTGGAAGAATTCATTTCTTATATGTATTTACCAATAAATAAATTTGTTGATGAGAAACCATTTTTGCACTGTTAATAATTAATTTATTAAGAGAGAGATCATTAAAAAATGGTTATGCAGAGCAGTGACAAAAATTTTCAAAATACCAATGGATTTCAGTTGCTAACAAAGCCAATAATATTTTGTGATAAGATAAAAGACATCAATGACCAGTTCTGACCAAAAAAATATAGCGATAGCTGAAATGAAGCTGTTATAAAATATCTGATAACAACAGTGGATTAGTACAAGGAATTTTGAAAACAAAGGGTTATAAGTATTCACAGTTAAATGAAATTCCTGTGATTTGAGGGAGTCTACAGAAATTAACTGCTGTAAGATTTTAAAGTAATACCAACATTTTCAACCAAAATGGATACTTATTGCACTAAGTGACCAGGTTTTAAGATATTAATATCCTTTATGCACCAGTCAGATGACAGGTGATCCATAACTACCTGAAAACCAAGCATCTAAATAGTACTCTGCAGTAACGGATCATTCTTTTTATCTAGAGAATAAAAGATAAATTATAAGAGGGTGAGCAGTTCAATCTAGGTTATATCCATACCTATGGCATTGTGAAACCTTAACTATTTACTTGTAACAGTCAAAATATAATAAATTGTCACAAACCTTCTCCATGGGTATCAGTGAACTGGAATGCCTGCACTAAACGAAGAACTTCTTCTACTGATCGTCCAACAGGCAGATCATTAACTGTAATTTGGCGTAAATTCTGTTTACCATCAATTATAAAAAGCCCACGGAATGGAATACCAGTTTCTGCATTATAAACACCATAGTCTTTTGCAATTTTACCAGACTTATCCGCCAGTAAAGGAATGTTCATTTCACCCAATCCACCATTCTTACGGGGAGTATTTACCCATGCCAAATGACTAAAATGGCTATCACAAGAAGCAGCGATTACTTTACAATCTATTTTTTCAAATTCACCAGCACTATCAGAAAATGCTATTATTTCAGTTGGGCAAACAAATGTACTGTAACAAAGAAAAAATCCATGGTAGAGTTGTTCTACAATTACATTAAACAAAGGTTATTACTAGAAATGTTATTCATATGTCAATTAAGATTGGAAATGTATTTTGTAAAATTTATTTAACTTTACTTTAACTTTATTCATAAAAATTCTCGAGTCTGGCTCATCACACAAATATTAAAACACAAGATTACAAATAAAATTCTACATAAACAAACTACTAAACCTGAATGATGGCTAGTTTTCTGTTTTGTTATTAATTTAAATAAAATGAAATACAACTATTGAATACTACTTATGACACTGTTGGGAAAATTTTATTCAGTTAACTATATTGAACAAAAAAATTAATTACATAACAATCTTAAGAGCTGAATGAAAATATGCTAACTGAATACTTAAATTCTGAATAAATAAATATAATAGTGTAACCCACACATTTGCTATATATATTTTATTATCATAGGTTTAGGTTTTCAGGTGAGGAATTTTTCAGATTTTCTGGTTAGAGTGATAGGCCTATAACTCATCTAATTCAAACAAAAATTTCATTAAAATTAACTAAATTGTGTTAACTATTGCTTTATTATCAAGCAGAAGTAAAAGTAAGTTAACAATTACACCTCATATTATATACTTTAATGTTAACATACAAATCTATAATAAAAACTACAAATTTTAATGAAATTAACAAAATAAAAAGTTGCAATCATTTTGATTGTTGAGTTTATGTACAAGAAACAATAAGATATTATTTTACCTTTATCAATATATAATTTATGTAATTCAGTTTCTGATATATGGAGAGATGGAACTTATTGACTATTTCCATAAGGAAATATTTTTAACAATTTAATGGAAACAATTAAATTTTAGATAAAGTGTTAATTTATCATTAGTAAATGTTCTATCTTTAATACATTTTGATGATTGATACCTCAAGAAGAAAGGATCAGCCAGATTGTATTAACAATAATAGACAATGTTAGTATGATACAATTTTTAACGCTAAATATTAAAAAATGTACACGATGTAAAATAAAAACAAATTGTTAATAATCTTAAAAGGATACCATCTGTTATCTAAGAAGAAAATAAATATTAATTATAACAATTATCTTCAACAAATTCTTTTGTTAAATAATACTTACAAATCTAAGGGGTAGAAAAAAAGTACAAGATATTTTCCAGCAAAATCTTTCAGTGAGATATCTTTAAATTGGCCTTTAATTACAGCAGTGCCAGAAAATTGTGGAGCTGGTTTCTGAAGTGGTGGAGTCATTTTGTACCTTCCAATGAAATAACAGTCTGTAATATCACATAAAATTTAAATTAATACATTAAACAAAGTCAAAAGTTAGATAAGCACAGTTAAAAAAAAATAAAATAAAAACCAAACAGAATTAAATTTCTTAATCTTTACACATTATCTAATGATAATTACATAATAGCAAATAATGACTCAATTCACATTCTTTTCCATCTATTAATAAATGGATAAGAACAATTATGTAAACATGGAAATAAAACAATAAAACCAATGCAAGGAAAATTACACAAAAACTATAAATTATACAACATGCAATTAAATAAATAACATGATAAGCCTAGAGAAGCATTTTTACCAAATGAAGTTTTAGTTATAATCAAAATCTACTTACAAAAAAAAAAATAACCCTAAAATGTTACTCAGATTTCTTTCTCACTTAATCAATATAACACATCCGTGCCGAGAATAAAATGAATGATAGTTTCAAGCAGTTAAGACTAAATGATTTTATATTAAATATACACCTAGTATCACAAGATGTTGTGAATGACATACTACACATTCTGAAAAATTTATTTACATTTTAGTCTAACCATATCTTGGGGGAAATTTTTAAATCTATTACAAAAGTTAAGACTAGTTCAACGTGTAAGCAAATACACGTTGTTTCCAGCTAACAAAATACAAAATGTAAGATTTTTTGAACAGATCTCTAACTTGATATAATTCATTATTAGTTTCTTCTTACATTTTTTCTTAATATTTGTTGTTTAATTACTTATACTCTTTTTTCCTGAAAATTAAAACTTGCACTTTTGTTTACTTTTTCGTACCTATAGATTAAGAATTCAAAAATGTAAATATTAGATGTGTACATTAATTTAGTTACACAAATGATAAATGAAGTTAGAAATGTATATTTTGCTTTTAGAAAATAGTTTATGTATGTACACTCTGAAATAACACAATACTAGGAATCGCACATTTTCAACTACTATAAAAAAACAAATATCATTTATAAGGACATGACTATTTTCCTGATGTCAGTAATCTGATGCTATCAATATAAAGTTTATGTCTCCATTTTAATGATTAATGAGATGACAACTGGCAAACTGGAGGAACATTTTTTGGTGAGACATTTGTTAACAGTCAAATGAAAATTGGTTTTTAATGTGTTAAATATAACACTAATACTCAAGAGACTGATTTGATTTAGGGAGACTTGTTTTGTTGAAATTATTTTCAGATAAAAATTAGAAATTCATAACAAAATATTCAATTTCCACAAGTTTATTTTATTTTTCGTTAAAAAAAGACCACTTTTCCCTGTAAAGTTTTCCAATGGAATTACTAAATATTTCTCTAATGAATGTGTTGCAATTTTCTTTATCTCACAGGTATAGTTATTAGATACGTTACAAATTAATTAACTTCCAAAATAATATTTCAAAATACAGGGTAAACTTCAAAATGGCATTGATTCAAAGAAAGACAGAAATGGTTAGTGAAAAGTTTTAAAAAAATAATTATAATCAGTTTAAGCAACTTTATCGGTTATTATTAGTTATTTAATAAAAAATAAATAAATAATTCTGAGATAAAATTTAGTGATTAATATTAATTTAAAATAAATTATTTTTATACAACTTGCACACACACACACACACACACACACACACACACACACACATTAAATTTAAAAAAAAAACAACATTGCAATAGGCCAATCAACATCATCTTAAATACCAAATATAAAAACATACATCCATCTTTTAACCATAGATTAATACTTCAAGTTAAAATGATCAATTAAAAATACTTTATCAAGTTGTGTGAAATATTTTTTTTGTTAAAGGCAGTCATAAATGTGTTCATGCACATACAGGCAAGAATGGCATCATTTAACTTCATAGACTTTAGCAAAAAGTAGTAAATACTCATATTCATTTATTTCTATGCCAAACTAAGAAATTTTGGGGTAATCTGGCTCTTTTAAGAAATTTTCAAACCAACTGAATGAACATTTCATTTCAGAACATGTTAAATGAATGGCCAGATAGATGACAACACATTAACCAGTATAAACAGACTTATTAAAGAAAAAGCTTTCCTGGTGAATATTTTTTCTTTACATGGAAATGTTTCAATGTCTATCTGATGAAAAATGTTAAATTAAAGATTAATCTAACATACACCAGAAAATATAAATTAAAACTTTATAAAAATGAATAATTCTTAAAACTTAGCTTTAATATTCACCCATACTCATGATAATTTCTCTTACTGAGCAATTGTCGGTTTACATTACTTTCACAGACTGATAACTTTTTAATTAAAAAAAAATATGCAATTACCAAGAAACAACTTGGGTAGAATAGTTTTGATATTTATTCAGGGTTCCATAGGCCTAACTTCTTATTTTAGAAGTTTGGAGTTCATAATAGACGATACGAAAGATTTAATTTGTCCTTTAATAATGGATCATATCAATTCTCAGTTTAATATTAACAATATAAGTGATAAACACCATGTTTGCCATGTTATTTGTGGTATTGAGTACCTACAATGCTATTAAGGTCCAGCACTAACAGCTGTCCACTTGAAATCAATAAAGAAAGCTAATTGATGGTCGAGTTTTATTTCACTACCTTATTTCTCTTTGTTTAGTTGGCTATTTGCCTTTAAATTAGAAAGGCCTATTGGCCTTTCTAATTTAAAAATTAGTTGAAAGTGCTAAATTCAATTGTTGGAAAAAGAAATTTCAATTAAAAAAATAATAATGTAAATATTGCATAACTATATATATTATTTAAGAAGATTTTGTTTTCAGTTTTTATATAAGAGAAAAAAAAATTGTTATTAAGTTAAAAAGAGTTAAATAATATTACAAGATAATAAGCAATTAAATAAACTTTTTGTTTTATTGTTTAGATATACTTACCCTTATTTTTTGTACGCGAATATGCAGAACTCAGAAAATTACATTTTGGGGAGCAGGTGTTAATTTAAAAATAATTACCAAAATAAAACAACATGAATCAGCAGCTATTAATTATGTATGTTAATTTTTCTTTACAACAAATTCATATTAAATTGATCTCTTATTGGCTAATAATTAGTTAAGTTACCATACTTAATCACTCATCAAATATTGAAAAATAATTACAATGTGTTAAATATGGCACTTAAAACATAAAAATTTACACCTCTTTGTAAAGACCAAATAAATTTGTACTGGTGTACATGAAAGATGCAATAGTTATTATTATTAGTCTATCTATAGTCTTACTTTTCTGGCCACAACTTTATCGAGGCATGAATTAAGATTTATTAATTATTTGTTCACACTATAACGCACAAACTACTAAAGAAAGAATTATAACTAATGGCACCTTTACATGAGAATATTTTACATTCTGCTCACATCATTAACATTAAATCAACTAAATATATATATATATATACACACACACACACACAAACATTTTTTTTATAAACTATAAAAATATAATATAACCATACAACACCAAAATTAACATAAAACAGGTAATTATAATCAGTTGTATAAAACATACGTTGGAAATGTTATATAAATGACAAACAATACAACTTAACTTATTTTTTACAATTACATAATTTGCTAATGTAATTAAAAAAAAAAATATTCAACTCATTCCATAAATTAATTCTTTACTAAAATAACATGGAGTAATTAAAAAATTGCTAAATTATAACATTTCTTATAATTATTTTGGTTTATTGTCAGTTTCACTCTCAAAACATCTTTCATAACTTCAATCCAGACAGTAAAACAACTTTATATAGAATAACAAAGAATAAGTTACCTTGAAATGAAAATTATAAGCTATTGTGCTATACATAATAATAATAATACACTATAGGATTATATCACAATTATGACATATAACACGGATTTGACTACCACAGAAACACTGAATGCATTGACATTCTGAAATCTTTTCATTCCTTTGTTAATTCATATAAATAAAATGGTAAGAATATAAGCGATATATATATATATGTGTGTGTGTGTGTGTGTGTGTGTGTGTAAATAAAAAGTAATCTAAACAAAAATCTACAAAATTAATATTTTTCAGTACACAATCGAAAAACAAACACCAAACACCAACCTAAAATTTCAGGAGTAGGAATGTAGCTTTATCTGATAGGTGCATAACCCAATGATTTAAGACTTGAGCCAAACCTTAGGTAGATAAATTCATAATTAGTCCCACTAACTGTCAATGAATTAGGTGCTTGTTGAAGAAAACAAAAATAAGTTTATAAAAAACTTGTATGAAATAGTAGTCAAGTGTGACTAAGAAATGCAAAGCTGTAAAGTAGTAAAACAGACTCAGACAGTCATTGAATTTAAAGATGGAGTGGAAAGTAAGTGAATTATCTAACATGTAACCACAAAGACAGTGGAAATTGTATGTAGAATACGTCATGAGTGAAGGGAAGGCATTCCTGTTTAGCTAAGAGTAACTTGACAACATCCCACTAAATTCATCTCAAAAATAAAGACAGCTGTCGCCTCATCAAAAGGAAAAATTATATCAATCATTCCATTTACCAGCAAAAAAAAACTTGCTATCCAAAACATGACTGTGGCCAAACTATTAACACACATGACAAACAAAGTTAAAACAGGCCTTCATTTTACACAAACACTAACATTACAAAATCAAAACATTTTACTGGGAAATCCTAGAACATAAATCAAAGTTGTTTGAATTTAACTAACCAACATAAAACACTATCTAAACTCAATTCAGAAATCATGGATTAGTTATGATGGTAAACAATTAAGATAAAGTGCAATACATATCTTTTACAATTAAGTACACCAAGCTGATAAAAAAACAATACCAGTTTAATGTACATGTCGCTTAGCCATAATCATTTTCTATTAATAGACAATTATTATACCATATAATATTCAAACAGATTTTTATAGTCTTAAAAAAATTTTTATACTAAGTTTTGTAATGAACAACAGTGGCAAACAAATACAATCAAATGCTAACAATATTAGATAATTAGCACCTAAAAGTTTTTTCATGTTAAAAGGGAAAGTATTTAAGAAATGAGAAAAAGCTTTAGTGAATATTTAACTTTTCTACTGTACTTAAGTCAACAATGCACTCATCACGGTTATAAAATTTAACAAAGCAACAAAATCACTAACACCTTTTATTCAGTACTAAACAGTACCTTCTAATAAAATTGGAAAACTCAAAAATAAAATTTTTTTAATAAATTTTCCCCAATCAATATTATTGACATTAAGCATTTTTTTATTTTTTTTTTTTGTAGTATAAAGCTATTAAAAACTCTCTAATGACAGAAAGAAAAGGTAAATCTCCATATAACTCTGCACAATAAATATATATTCATGCTTACACAACTATTGATTTTTACCATTCTTTATAAAACTCACATACATATTTATAAATTTCTTACTATAAATCAATTCAAGAACAACTAAATTGTAGTATTCTGTTAACAATTTTTTAGTACTATACATCATACTGTCAAATGGTTCCTTTAGTACTACACATCATTCTGTCAAATGCAGGTTTTTCAATCACCTAATATTCTGACAGCAAATTAATATATTTTTTGGTATTACATCTAAATTCCTTAAAAAACAACAAAAAAAATTTCTACATTATTTGAACAAAAATAAAGTTCAAATAAGGAGTGATTTTTCTACAGTAACCAAATTAGATATATTGACATTTTACAAACTATTTTACTGAACTCTAAAAATGCTTCCTTAAATAGTCACTGCATATACATAAGCAGTTTTTAGTTTTGCAAACACCATAATTTATTAAACCAATTCTAAAATAATATTATTCTTATTAACCACATGTGTGACCCATATGATTAGGGAAAATGATATACCACTCTAAACCCAAATTAATGTTTAGCCAACTAGTACCCCAAAGGAAATTTCTTTAAAAGGGCATTGAGTATTATCAGTTTGATTAATTTGATTTTGATTACAACTTCTATTCTAAACAGAACAAATTTTTTGATGATGTAAGATTTTTAACACATATTTTCTGGTTATTTTATCACAAGAGATGTGTATGAACTAACAAATGTGCACTTCTTTTTTTTGAAGATTTTAATTTAAAATTCAATTATTTTGTAGTGTAGAATAAAGATATACTTAAGATAAATGAAATTATGCACTGAAATATCCTCTTTTTAATGGAACCAATTTTTAAAACAGAATACAGATGTTTGATAATCTTAATTTCAGAAAGTAATTAGTTTTTTTAGGACCAAAAACAAGCAATTAATTATTAAAATTGTTTACCTAAATCACTACCAAAGTTTTATAACCTCGATTAAAAAAAAAAAAGTCTAAACAAAGACTGGACAAGACAAACATTAACACAATTTAATTTTACTGATTCTTCCAATATTCAGTTCTTTGTAAGTAATTACTAACCTAATAGTTTATAAGCAAATCACAGCATTGTAGCTGAACACTGATCTTGCACAACAAACCACATGAATTAACACATTCAAGTTATAAAAACTATGAGCCTCATTAAGACAGTAAATAGCATCTTAATAATTAAAACCTGATAGTCCCATTACATACAGAACGACTTGGAAGTAGCAGCATCCTGGTAACTGGTAAATATTAAACAAGACAAAATTAAAACTACTGAACTTACAATTAATAAATAAAATAATAAACCGGCTCCCTTAGATAACCAAAGTTAAGCAACATTAGAGATGGTTTCACTGCATGATGTTAACCATAAGTAATGGTTTAAGCATAAAGTCGCTTAAAAGTTATTAAAAAGTAAAATATAAACTATATGAATATTTTGAAACAAAGTTCATACATGAACTTTGATTTTAATATCAATACATTTGATATTTAAATCAAATGATTTGAATATCAATACATTTGATATTTAAATCAAATCATTTAAATATCAAAGAAAAATTCTCACTAAATTTCAATATGTCCTTTAGCTACTTAACATATAATTAAACTAATTGAAATAATGTTTAATTCATACCAATAAAAGTACTACATATTATAATTTTTTTTTGCCAGAACATTCTAAAAACTTTGTTACTACCTAATTTTACAATTGATTTTCATATACAATAATGAATAAAGACATGATAAATAAAACTGTAAGTCACATTTCACAATATGTTGCTTCAAGATAGTATTGACATTTAAGTATGAACAGTACTAGTCATAAAAAGAAGCGTATCTTTATAATCATACAAATCAAAGCAGGTGATGTAAAAATTTAGTTTTATAAAAAATTAAATTGCATTGTTTTCTACATCATTGCAGTTAAAAAAAAAAAAACTTTGGCTAATTTTATGTGCAAGTGCTTAGATATGCTACTCTTCCTGATAATGAAATTAGTTTTCCTTAACAGTTTTATCTGTCATTTAAAGACTGTTTTCCAGCAGTCAGTTTTTAATAAGACACTTAAAAAAAATTTGCTATTTTGGCTTTAACTGAAAATCTTTAAACTTACCAAGATATAAACACATTTCTTAATTTTAATAAACAATGAAACCGAAAAAATATTGAGAAGGAAAGAAAGTTTTGATATAACTGCTGTACAGACAAGTAACTTTTTTGTTCTAAACTTGTGAAGAAACTACACTTTAACATAACAGAATGCCACCAATTAAAAAAATAAAAATATGACATGATTTTGGTTACACTTTTTTAATGTAGGATTAAAACCTTTTCTTTAATGGAGGATTTATTTTTATCATATCTTAAACTACTGAACACCAGTAATAATTTTGTAGTTGAAAACATGATTTAGCATCTTCAGTATAGCCTGGATCTTAATACTAAACAACTTCTTATCATACTGATTTGAGGGCAGTGAAGTATGGCAAAGACTTCATAAAGAAAATCTATACGATTTCCATAAACGGGATACTTATTTAAAAGAAAGAGATCAAAATGTGGTACGAAGATGATTTGATTACAACAGGCCTAAAAATCTTTTTTTAATATTGCACAAAAATTAACTACTCAAAATAAATGGGGAGAAGAATCACATATTACAACTTTACTGCTACTACATATAAATTCTTCAAATATTACCACAATGTTCCAATCAGTTTAAAATTTCCTGAATAGGTCTCTCTGTATTATAATGAAATTTATTTTGTATAATTTCATGAAATGGAGTAGGGGCTTTCAGAATTCCATTAATTTCATTTTTCTGCAACATCAAAGATTTTTGGGCCCAATATAATTAAAGCATTTTTATGGCACATTTTGGTCTGATCTATTACAAATAAACATCCCATTCCTTAAACTTTTATTAGTTTTCAGTTGACTTTACTTGTGTCCGCTTCCCTATAAGAGGTTAGTGAGGACACTAACTGGATGGTTGTGTCGTTTTTTTGCTCTGCGATTAAGTGCGATTCTGGACTGGTTTTTTGAAACATTTTAATCAGAAAAGTTGATTGGTTTTTAGTGCTAAGGTTTGTGGACAAGTGTATAAAATTTTGTGAGATTTGGATGATAGATTATGCTGTAATTTTGATTTTTTATTTCACTGTTTTCTCATATACTTCTGTGTATAAGACTAGAGTTTTTAAGCGAATTATTAAGTCCAACAAAGAGTAACAAGACTCTTACATCACACGACAAAGTTGTTAACAACTAGCTGGTAAATAGCAAAGTGCCTTACCACTCGTTATTCTGCAGTATTCAGTAGGGGCTCTTCCCATACCTTTATTTCCTTTCCTACCAGTTCAAATCCAAAATTCCCCCGGATCTGACGGATCCGGGTCCTTCTCTTGTTGACCCTACTCCTCCTCCCCAAAAAACTGTTATTTTTTTTTGGAACAATGCATTTTCCTTGCATCTGCGACGTAAAACACAACGGTTGAGAGTGGCAAGTGGTGAAGAGTATGAAGATGCCGCTAGGAGATGTGTTGACGCAAGACGCATATTAAATTACGAAATTAAGCAGTCAAACGTGACGAAATGGTGTGAATTATGTGGGGAGCTCGACGCGGATCCGTGGGGGCGGGCCTACCGGATCGCTATGAAGCGATTTGGTAGGCGATTGCCCACCCTCACGGAAGAGTCAGCGAGAGGTCAGATATCTGAACTCTTCCCCAGGCAGAAGAATTAACAGACTGCGACAGGAAGAGATTCTCGCATTATGAGGTAGTCACGGCGATTTTCAGGTTACGAGATTAAAAAAAATCCCGGCCGGAAGGCACACCGACCGCGGTGGTCTGGCCAGGAAAGTGCCATGGGTGCTGACCGACATCGCCAACTTTGGTCTTGAGAGCAAAAGTTTCCCCAAGTGTTGGAAGGATTCCAGGTTAGTCTTCCTACACTGATGTCGGGGTTTGCGAACACTATACCACTGTGTTTAATCAATAACATGGGTAAAGCCGTCGAAAGGAAGCTAGCGTCCTGCATAGGTGAGGAATTGGATGCGGGCGCTGGCATCCATACCAGTCAGTATGGTTTTGGAGGGGGCACTCTACAGTACAAGCCATTGAGAGAGTGGTTAGCTGGGCTGATGTAGAACGACAGGGAACCTGGAAAAGCCCCACGGTTTCCGTAAGCATACGGAACACTTTTGGGTCTCTTACGTTGGATTCTATTTTGTCAGCGATGACGAGAAAGGGAATCAGCCCCTATCTTCGAAGACAGGTGGCTGAGTATCTGACGGGTAGATGGATCGAGGCCGACACACTGGGCGGCAAGTTGAGGTTCCAGGTTTATGGAGGGGTGCCTCAGGGTTCAGTCATGGGCCCCCTATTGTGGCTATTGGTGTATGACGGGGTCCTTAATCTTCTCATGCCAGTAGATACTTATATGGTGGCATATGCCGACAGCCTCGTGGTAAAACGGAGGCAACACGGCTTTAACTAACACCAGGGAGTGAATCATGGATTGGACTTAGCCCCGTAGAAATGTGTATTTATTACTTTGACGGGAAGACGGCGTATTAGCAGCATAGACTTGAGGCTGGGCGATTACTCCTTGCAATTCAAAGATAGTATAAAATATCTGGGAGTTAACATTGACAGATCCTGTAAGTTTACACAGCATATTCTTTACAGCTGCGCTAGATCGGAGAAGACGTTAGTCTTTGAACATGTTGCTTTCGACGCAATCTGCCCCGCGGGCCTCTAAAAGGAAGTTAATAGACAACAGTCATGACCGCTGTGTTGTACGCTGCACTGGTGTGAGGTGCTGCTATAGGTGTTAGAAGAAATTTGGTTCGGCTTCAGAGTACACACTAACGTACATTACTGGCTGTAATATTCGGATACAGGACTGTATCATATGACGTAGCCTGTATACTGGCATCGGTCCTACCGATTGACGTACAAGTGAAGAAACGGATGAGGCGATATGAAGGAACGGAAAGGCGTGAAGCAGTGGTAGCTACGAGAGGCCTGGAAAGTAAAATGAGCAACGGGTAGAGGCTCTGTCTGAACTAGACGTTTAATAACTGACGTAGATATGTGGATCACTAGGGGCCACGGTGAAATGAATCTTTTATGGCCCAAATGCTCTCAAGGCATGGTGCTTTCCAGTACTACTAGCATAAGTTTGGAAGGCGAAATTCCCCTTGCTGCACATATTGTAGCACACGGCAAAACATACGATCTTTGAGTGCAAAGAATCTTCTGCGTAGGCAAACAGGTAATGACGGGCTTCATCCGGACCGTCTGATATCGTTTGTTCTGGCCTCAAATGAAAACTGGAGGGCGTTAAATTTATTCGCTACGACGGTGATATCTAAAGACGCGGACGGTCGACGACAGAGGTTTTAGTGATAGGGAAGGGCGGATAGCCCCGGTCGTGAGGGCCGGCATGCCGAGGTGTGCCAGTTCCGATGATAGGTTGGGAAAGGTAAAATAAAAGATCCAGACCCGGCCGCTGGGTTGGGGGTCTGGGGGCGACTTGGTCAAGCCCGGTGGTTAGAGGCGTGAGACACTGAAGTGTACAGACCAAGACCCGGTCTCCGGGATGAGGCCCGGGAACGACGTAGTCGGGCTCGGTTCACCCCTTCTCGGAGATTAGAGGCAGGCGAATAAAAAAGATCCACCGGAGGGACTGAACTGCCATGCCGGATGTACTGCCGGTAGTGGGGAGGCCTACTCAGAGTTGAAGGACACTTTCCTGGGCTGAGCTTTACTTGATTGTTATCTCCGCCCCAGAGAGAAAAAAAGCCTCCCTATAAAATAAATTCTTTCCAAGATTTAATTCATAATGGGCTATTTAAGTAAGTAAATTAAACCAAAGCTAAAAATATGTTTTGACATCAATTTTTAGGCTTTACAACGATTTTCTTTGAAATTAATGGACATACAACTTGGGTACTCACTTTTTGTCAAAAACCATATAAACCACAAATTTTGCTCCCATAATTTCAATATTACCTCATATATCTCACTTTTCTGGCATTTCACTGGGATCACAAATCAGGATGAAATTTTTCACAAACTGCAATTTGAAAGGAAAGTATTTCTGAATGTATGCTTACATGAGCTTTTTTCCTTTATTTTTATCAGTAGAACATCCTGAAATTATTTCAATTTCTTTGCAAGACACCCTCTGTGAGTATAAAATGTTCAAACCAATGATATGAAAAATTAAAATACTCTTTTTTGAATAGTAATACACTTATAGAAAGACAGAATTTTTTTTAAGGTATCTTCAGAGGTACGTCATTATCATGATCAAAGCTATCATAATGCATGAAATCATGTTCTTTAATGCAATAATAAATGGAAAAAATTGACAACGAAATAACTGTTAAATAACCAAATTATTTTTAATTTTATGATGCATATGTATGATTTAAAAAATCAACATTAAAGAAATTGATAATCTTTAAACTTAAACACAATCTTTAAGATAAGAATAACACTTGTACTTTATTCATAAGGTGGATTCAATTTGAATGTTAGTAATGCAGAGGTATTTATACCAAACTGTTTCAATGTATGATACTTTACTTCTTACTATCCATCCGTCTTTCTTACAGCCACAATGAATATACGAATCTGAGGTAAAATGGTATCAGTCAAGAGTTGCTTTCTCTGAGAGTTGCAATGTTCACTATACGCCCAGCCTATGTGGTGGAAATACTGAATGTGCCAATCATAGGGCTTAATATTAACTGGATTTTTAATTTGGCACTGGATGCTTTTATTGATTAGAATATTTATCTTAGTAAAAAAGGCAGATGGAAACCACTTCATCCTCACTTTCTCTAGTAAGCCTTAGCAAGGAATGCTTAGAATGGTGGCCATTTACGGGATAACTTTTAACTCGCATCATGTTACCTAGAACCATTACAATTACAGCCCCTAACATGCATACACATGACTAACACAATTACAGACATCAGAGTTTGAGAAAATGAAGGCATTTAACCGATTGGCCTTTAGCATTATAGTAGGTCTAACTAATTTTAGGGCTCATTTATTAACTTCTTATTTTTAATTTTGAATGTTTTTAAGTATTAATTACAATAATGGTATTAGCTTTGAAAGGGGGAAAACTTACAGTGAAGGTAGGCAAGAGCTACACACTTGAAACTTTAGCAGAGAAATTATAGAGTTTTAAACAACAATGGAATTGGAAAAGAAAAGCCAAGAAAAACTTAAAGGAATACATTTTCTATGTATTAAGTGAAAACGCAGAACGTCCTCCTTCCACCACAGGTTAGGTGGGTAACTTCAATTTACACATCATTATAAATAGTCCTATTTCAATACTTTAATTAATAAACAAGTTCCTATATGCCTCAAATTTTTAACTGTCATCAGCAAGAGAATTTCCTTTTCTTAGGACGTTGGTACATTAAGAAAAATGTTAGATGTAAAAAGGGGCAGATTTTGTGTAGAAATGGCTCAAAGTAAAGAAAGTATTTTAACTTAATTGCCTAGACTATTTACTATGGAGATGGAGGTAGTTAAGATTCATAAGAAAAGCAAAGTAAAAGAAAATTTAATCAACAATATTACATTGTTATAAAAAAAATTGCTATTAATGCAGTATTAATAAGTAATACGCTAATTTTTAATATTCAGTTATAAAATGTAAATTTTTTAATTAGAAGGTACATTACAATGCATGCATCAGATGGCCTTGCCTTCTCTAAATCTGTCAACAGTACATACTGCAAATCAAAATCATGCAATTACCTAGTTTTCTTTTTATGTATAATTCTCATGCAATAATGAGCTACTGCAAATAAATTACCTTGATAAAATATATGTTGTATTAATAAAATTAATAAAAATGTTAGAGATCAAATAAAAGATTTTACTGTACTAATAAAATTAATAATTATGTTAAAGATCAAACAACAGATTTTATGCATTAAATGATGGGGGGGGGGGGGTCAGAAAGAAATGAATTTATAGCAAAGGTTTAATAAAGTGCTTCTCACCCATACCAGGTAGTTTATACGGAGAGTAGCTATAACAAACAACAGCAAACACTAATTTGTAAAACTAAAAAAAAAAAATTTCTTGAAAAATTGTTACATCCCCAACCTTTAATTTAATTTTTTCTACTAATTCCTGAACATCTTCAGGGTTTTCCATTAAATTCGGAATACTAGATCTGGACAAATAGGCTGAAGTAGTTAGCCGTTTATCTTCAACTTGAACTAGAAATACTTGTCCATTACCTAAATCTACAAAATTACTATGCAACAACCTGCAACTTGTGCTATTCACAGTTATTAAGTATAGAAATATATCTAAAAATAAAATTTTACATATATATATATATATTTATTTTAATTATACTTTACGGGAATGCTTTATAGATATCTCGGTAAACGATAAGAGTGCACAGAAAATAACGAAGATTTAGGTATAATTGTCTATTTTCCGACAGGCAATGCCAATCGAAGATTAACTTTGTTAGCACTGGTAATACATGATGTAACGTGATTGTATTGTACTTATCCGATAGAAAGTATGACCTTCAACCTGAACTTGCAAAATTTTCGTACAAGTAAGACACCGGGTGTATGCAGACATAATGAATTAAAAGATTTACTATTATAGCTTTTTTTTCTGTAAAACTAACATTAGAACGAATATATTACTGACATTATCAAACTAACTGCACGTGTAATTAGCAGGTAGTCATCAACCAAACTTATTAGTTGTAACAGCGGTGTTATAAAAGAAACCTCTAGAATAAATAACAAGCATTTCTTAATTTTAATGAAATTTAAGCCGAAGTACATCATACCTTCACACGTCTAAAAATTAATATGTTAAACTACGAAGAGAAAAATAATGAATAACTTAACTTACCTACAGGCAACAATCAAGAGAAGTCGAAGACGTGCACAAGCGAGCGTCTATGTGTTAGCTGCACACAGGTACAAGTAAAATGGCGCTTCCCGTTTGGCATCAGCACACGATTCACTGCCTGTACAATCGTTTATGCCAAATATATCCATACACATACACGACAAAATTTTAATTTAATATGGAAGTCATGCCAAAGACGAAATGAGAACTCTGAAAAAACTTTCTTCTGGTTTTTATTACGTTAAAAATGTCAAACTAATCTTACTGAGAGAAATTACAAATTACATAATAATTAGAAATGATTGTCAGAAAAAGAGTTATTTTTTGAATATAAAATACTCATGAAACGTTAATAATAAAGAACTATTTTTACATTCTCTTAATATAAAAAAAATATTGCAAATTATCTTATTAATGCGCACCAAGTGGAATTGTTCGTAATATTTATTGGCGGTAAAACCGTGAAGATTTCTTAAATTATTTGACATAAAAAAAGCTGACAACAAAGTTGTAATAATTACTTTCCTGGCATTGGCTAATTATTCTTATATGATGGAAAAATAATGGTACATGAGAAACGTTACCTAAGATTTCTTTTTTTGGGTTGGGGGAAATTTATAATGAAGTTCTATTGTAAAATTATCATTATATGTTTAAATAAAACAAAAAAAAGTTTAAAAAATTTTAAAAATCGGTATATATTTTTCTGCTTACCCAGTTCAAAATACTGCTTACCCAGTATCCAAAATGATAGACAAAAATTATCCTACTGGATAATTTTGCAATTTACAATCTTATCCAGTACTAAAAATGCCGCTGTTAATGAGAGGCCATCTAGAATTCATTGTTGTAATGTCCTTGAGTTGACTTAAGTTGGCTTGTTTGTTTAATATGTTGTTTTTGTCAAATACAATGCATTTGTAAATCTAATATAAACATTACAAACACAACTAAATCAAATATACCTCATGACCACATATTAATTAAGTTTCATAGCCACTTCAAGTGCCATTAATAACCATCTACAACACAATTGAGGAAGAAGATTCACAGTAACTCAAAAAAGATCTTCAGGATGCAAATTTCCATGCATTCAGAAAATGAGTAATTTTAATCATTTTTTTATTAAAAAAAGAAATTTATAAACTATCCAATTCCAGGAACAATTTCATAAAACTTATAAATATTATTACTATTCATTTATGTAATTTTTATACTAAAAGACTTCAGAAAAGTGGCTACTCTTCAGGGACACATGGAAAACTCAGTTACCTGAAAAATCAAGGTGATCAGGTGTTGCATCAAAAAATTAGTACTCACAAGCTCAGAACTCCAAGCATTTATGGGATTCACTATTCTTGCACTGTTGTAAGTATGTTTACTGTATTAATTTGTTTTTTATATATAAGTTAGATTTTCATGCTAGCAAAATAATAACAGGAGAAGCCCAACAGAGGCAATCTCACTTATATCTGCTGTTGGCCCCTGCTCGTGGATTTATGACTAGCCATGAAATATTTTATATTCAGATAATGAAAAAAACTGTGGTAGACTACAGTCAACCATGTCTATAGCCTACCATGGTAGACCTAGTCTACCACGTGACTGTTGAGTGCTTCCGGGATCCGAGCAGGCAAGGGTTTGACAGCTGCTATGGAGGTGAAACTTGTAAGAGAGGAGATTGGGAAGCGGGTCCCAATCAGGAATGCCTTCCATGTGGTTTATGTCAACTCTGGTACTGACAATGACCTGTGGAGTATATGTGGATACTGTAGACATGAATAAGCAGTTGGATATACGTTTTTTGTGTGTCGAAGATGGCTAGTAGATAGGCTGAATGGCAAGGAATATGCTAGCCCAGTGGTAGTGATGTGGTTTGTGTTATGCAGCAAGATAGGATGGAGGTTGTATGCCGTTGGTTCAGAGCAGTCCTACAAGCAAAGATGTATGCATTTAAAGTGTGGAAAAGGGCTAAGAGTGTTGGCTAAGAAAGTAGCTGCTGTTGGTTAGAAGAGGGAGGGGATAGCCTGGACAATGATGTGGTTGGGTACCCTCAGGGGTAGTCAGATGCTGTTGAGGTGTCTAGGACTTCCTGAGCTAGTCTGAAGTCCCATGGTGAGTGTAGAATGTTCCTGAGTAATGTTGAAAGATGGGTATCGAGGCATGCGGGTATCAAGGCATGCTGTATTAAGGGGAAGGGGTTTTAGTCAGTGAGAGCCTGACTACCATCTGTATGAGTGGGCAATGGCTGGCAGAGCTTTCTCCTCCTCCAACGTAAAAAAAGAAAGTTTGGTAACCAGAATTAATTAATAATTTGAATCATATACAGTCCTGCTTAATTTCAAATAACAATGCTCCACTATTATTTCATGAACAAAGAACATACAGGTTAATGTTTACCATATTTTACTTAAATTTTTTTTTCTTCAGTTATATTAGCTTATGGGTAGGACAATTGTTAATTTTATTTAAGCATATTGTAATGTGTTTTTATGATAAATATATTATTATTTAAGATATTTTTTACTAGCTTGAGCAACACTGCTCACTCAAGCTAGTACAAAATATATTCTGAATCAAGGGATTAAATTTTGTTGTTCAGAGTTAAAATTCTCCAATTCTTTATGGTTATAGACATCTATATTACTTTTATTTCTAGGAATTTTGGTACAGACTATTTAGCTTAACTTAAACTTGGGAACTACTGGTAGATCTTGCAATGAAAAATTTTCCTACATGACTTTGTTGTTTTAGTTATAGCATGGCTCAACAGTACTTGCATATATTTTAGATTTATAATTTTCTATGTAACATAAATCTTCTGTAAGTCATAATTTCTAGTTTACTGGGTTTTTCGTATATTTAATGTAAACTGTGCGAAGAAGATACCAACAAATAGTTTTTTTAAAGATTTTATTAATATTTTTGTAAAAATTATAGATTATAACAAAACTTATTTTTTAGCTGCCCCTAAAATTGATTTTTAGTAAAAAAAAAATTCTGGACTTTTAGATCAAGTTTATATGCTACTTAAAAGTTTAATATTAGGTAAAATGTATGTAATTTCTGCCTGAAAGTGATTATATCTGATAATCACCAAGTAAAGACCATAAATCTATTTTCTAATAATCTAGACTGACTGTTTATAAAAAAATTATTAATCTTTTGGGTGTTGACTTCTATTACTTGTATGGAGCATACAGCATGTTGTTGCATAAAGTGCTAAATATTAAAATTACTAAGTAAACAACCCAATTAGTATGATGGCTTTTTAATTTTTACAGACTTGATAATTTGTTTACTTTTCAAAATGCAATACTTTTCAATATTATAAATGCTATTATAAGCATGCCATTGTAAGACAATGGTGTCAAATGAGTTAATAATATTGTATAAATTATAGCATAAGAAGACACCTACAAACAATCAATTTCTTCCATCTGATATAAGTAATCTATAGTAGATTGATATATTTATTTTTTATTACCACAGAAAAGATGTAGTAATATATTAAATGTAAAATATTAAATTAGGTAATTTAATATTTTTAATCTAAATAAGTATTTTGGAACATTTGGTAAATAAAACAGTCACGAAAAGTAACATAAAAAATAGTATTATTTTAAAAATCTTTTCAATTGCTATATATTTGTAAGTTTTTTCATGTAATGGACTAAAATTTCTGCTTGTGGTATGTCATGAGTAGAACATAGACAGAAAGGAAAGAAAAACTATTTTATTTGAAAGAATTCAGTGATAATGCCAGTACTCTATATGATAAACCAGTGGTTTATCAAAATATAACATTACTATTGCTTCCAGAGCTGTTGTTGCGACAAATCTCATAAGAAAATATAGTTGGCTCAATAACATGAGAAAGAAAATTATTCATGTGTTGCATATATAGTTTTCCTTTAGGGTTTAGTGAGCCTATGCGTTGTTAAAGATTCAATCATATCTCCTAGCATTGGGTATGCATGTACTTTATACCCACTGATAAAGTTTCATAGCATTATATTATTCAGAATGTCAAAATTCAAAATAAATGTGTTTTCTTTTGTGAACATAGAGAATGAGTACATTATTGTTAAAATACTCTTAAATTGTGCTAGACTGACTTCTGCCAGTATAGAACAACCCCTTTGCTTAATATACTTTATTTTGAGACAATCAGCAGAGATTTTTTGTAGGAAATGGGGGGGGCTATTGTGTACTGCAATAACAAAAAATTCTCAATTAATAATGAAGTATGATTTATGAGATTACAACATTTATCTACATTTAAAAAGCAGAATTAGCAGTGAAATGCAAAATGTATAACACACACCTATTTTTAACAAACATTTATTTCATACTTTAGGTTATAAAAAGTAGTGCATTTCTACTTCTTAAAAATCCATCCCTTTCTTAATATTTAGCCCAGTAAAGGTTTCTTGAAAGCATTTATCTCAAATCTAACACTTACCATTTAAATATCATTCAAATAGTTATTCCATGATTGTATTTTTAATACTTAATCAAGACAGGTTTATCTGTTTCATCTAATACGTTACTGGCAAAAGAAATACTCACGCTACTTTTTCTTTAGAGTTTCACTGAACCTTTTTGTCAACACTTATCTTATTTTTCAAAAGAAACATAGCAACTAAACAAAATTAATTTAAAATTTAAACTATACTCCACAGAAAGAACTATTTGTTGCTTGTTGCTGATGCAGGAAGAATGTTGCAATTTAAAGATTTTTGTTTTTCAAAAAAAAATTTTAATGTGCATTTTGAAATTTTTTTAAAAATATTGACTGTGATGCAAAATGAAACAATTTAGTTGTATATTTCAGTAACGCAATAGAATTTCTGAATTTATTCATTTTATGCATTTTTTCTACTCTATTTTTAATAGTGAAGACTGGAAAAATCTTAAAATTGTTAAACAACAGTAAAAAAGTTGTGATGATTAAAATTTAGATTTTTTACTGAAGTAGTATTGATAATTATATATGTATATATAAATAGTTACTAGAATTACTAAAATAGAAACTAAGGATTACATCCAAAACTAGTAAAAATGATAGAACTCACGTTAACTGAGACATACTCCAAAATAAAATTCAGAGGATAAACATCAGAACCATTCCTAATGAAAACAGATTTAAGACAAGTAGATGGACTATCCTCACTGCTCTTCAACTGCGACCTAGAATATGTAATGAGAGAATGGTACAAAAAGACCCACCACACATAACAATTGAAGCAAGGAAACATGTAAACTGTCTAGGGTTTGCAGATGACCTAGCATTTCTAGCCAATATCATCACAGAAGTTAGAATCCAAGTAACTTCATCGGAAGAACTAGCAGGAAAAATAGGCATAAGAATATCATATGAAAAGACTAGAATAATGGCCATAAATCCCCTGGTATTGAACCACGTAATCATAAACGGACATAAAGTCGAGCTAGAACAGTATAAATATTTAGGAGAAAATATCACACTAAACTGGAAACAGTACTAACTAAAAACACTTAAGACATATCCTATATTTAATAAGGATATAGAAATAGATAAATCTCTATAGTCATGAATCAAAATGATCTATGACAATAGAGACATATTACACTATGGTTTTTTCTTTAAACCAATTTTTATGTAGTTTAACATTATTATTTTTATTTAACTAGACTAGAAAGAAAGAACACAAAAGCTCAGTTATGCACAAAATATCACCAAAACAATATATAACAAAAGGTGCATCTCAATAGATGTCAAACTCAAACATTACAAAACTGTAATCAGACCTATAATATCATATGGAAGTAAAACACTCTTCAAACTAAGATCCAACATTTCCTACTCAGCAGAGATGCAAAGAATAGAAAGAAGAGTTCTAAGAACATGTATAAATAAAAGACGACTTACTGATGAGGGAATGGAGACTTATACCAAACCAAGAGGTTCATAAAGGTGTAGAACCACCTCTAGACTACTTTAGAAAGAAAAGAATCTCCTTCTTTGGACACATAATAAGAACAGAACCAAACAGGCTCGTTAGGAAACTGGTCGACAAATACTGGAAAATATCCAAATCACCAACCTGCATCACCAAAATTAAACAAGATATGCAAGAACTAGAAATCACAATAGAAGATTTACGAAACAAAACTGTCAATATAAAAATATTAAAAGAAGCAAACTCCAGATTTAAAATTAAAGAAAAGAAAACAACAATGAGGGTTTGTTCAGAAGAACTGAAAAAAGCAAGATCTGACAGAATGAAGAAGTATTGGGAAGCAATCAAAAAGAAAAGACCAACCAGAGTTGAGTAAAGTAGTCCACTGTGACCTCAAAAAAAAAAAAAAAAAATAGTTACTAGTATTTTCAATATTATTCAGTTCAGTTCAACAAAAGATAAAAATATGCATATAAATGTGTGCAACATAAGTAAAATTTTTTTTTACCTGCAATAGTCTGTTAAGTCACTCAAGTATGTCTCTAGCCTCCTCTGGATACCCACTGGGTTGGTCTAATGGTGAATACATCTTCACAAATCTGCTGATTTCAAAGTTGAGAGTTCCAATGTTCAAATCCTAGTAAAGGCAGTTAGTTATTTTTATATGGATTTGAATACTAAGTCGTGGATACCGGTGTTCTTTGGTGGTTGTGTTTTAATTAACCACACATCTCAGAAATGGTCGACCTGAAAATGTACAAGACTATTCTTCACTTACACTCATACACATCATCCTCATTCATTCTGTGATGGTGATTCCCAGAGGCTGAACAGGAAAAAGAAAAAATCCTCCTCTGGATGAAGTCTAATAGATGAAGTAAAGATTAGAAATTACAAAGGAAAAGACTTGGGACAGGAGAATGGATGGAGACAGCAGTGACATGAGGGGCCTGACACCAGGCAGAACATCAGATGATGAAACAGTTGGTATCTATTTTTAGATAGAAATTAAACAATTCATCATTAGTATGGGGCTTCCATCTACCACCTACATTATGTAGCTGCAAAAATTTAACTAGTATATAATAAATCCTTTACAAATGACAAACTTTTATAAGATGCATAGAATCATAACACCCTGAGTAAATATTATCTATTGTATTTACATAAAATTAGCTAAATTACATCATATGGTTATCTTTCCTTAGGCAAGTCCCTAACAACCGTCTCAATTTTCTATGTCTAGTTAAAGTTTTAAGATCCTGATGCCTTCCAGTTCTTTACAGACCATTTATCATTTTTATTCTTTTCTGGCCTCTCTTCTTCACACCTTCTAATACTGTTTTAATCAATCTTTCTCCCCCCATGAAATGACATAGCGAATTAGCTTTCCTATTCTGAATCGTTCTGATTAAGCTTCTATTCTGAACCTAATTACTTCTTCATTCTTCACTCTATATCTGTTTCTCTAATTTTTTTTTGTTCATATTTAAAATACTTCCAGCCTTCTTTTTTCATAAGTCCATATTTCATAACCATACAGAAGTGCACTCCAAACATAGCACCTCCCAAGATGCTTCTTCAGCTCTAATTCCACCTTATTATTTAATAACTGTTTCTTTCTGCTAAATTTTTCCTTAACCAATGAGGTTATTGTTTTTAAATTTGTTATAATAATTCTTTTTTACTACAATTTTCATCAAAACTTTTAATGTTGATATAAAAATAAAATTAAATCATTATTTTTGCACAGAAACTCACGGAATGCAACAAGATATCTACACAAAAATGCAGTTAAGTTTTTATACTTTTTCTGTAATTTAAATTTAATTTAAAATTGATTAATCCAAAATGCATGAATCAGAGTTTGACCGAATACTTCAGTAGACCTTTGTTTCTCAGCATATTGGTAAGAGAAGTAAAAAGTATAAAATTTATAGAGAATGAAGAAGTTTATAAGTTATTTAAAATCAGTAAGATTTTAAAGAAATCTATCAACCATAATGACGTAGTAAGAAATAACAGCTATTAGCAGCCAAGACCAGATATTAACTATACTCTTTACTAATTTCTTGCAGTAATTTTTTATACCAAAAAATAAAAATTGTCTTAAATCATTATTTTTGAATCGGAAATGTAAAGCAACTAAGTAGCATCTATTTTTATTTATTAATTTACATTTATATATATTATTCTATTTTGTTAATTTAAATCTGGTATGAAATATCAGAAGATATATCCCCAAAATATGTGATCGACTGATTAATTCAAAACACTTTATATCTCACTTTATTTGGTAGAATATGTATGTGACAATTGCGCACAGCGACTACTCCACACTTACTGAACGATCTGACAATTCTGCATGCATTAGATTTAGGTAGATACGACATAGGTTTAACCCAACTCTATCATTCAAAGAGTAACAAGTCTTACCTTAAAAGAATAAAGTAAATATAAAGTTTATAAAGAAAAATACTCTGTTAATAGAAAATAAAAAATAAACCCTATTTAATACTATTTAAGACTGCTAAGAAATGCTGGCCAGGTTTACTAGATAATATTAAGCTGCGCAAACTTATCACTGTGTTCAATTTTCACTGTGCAGTATGCAGTAACACCTACAAGTATACGAAGTAACATAGCCTAATAAAATAATTTAATGGAAGTATTTTTGACTTAAAATGGAAATAATCTAAGATGATCTCTATTCTTTATAACCATAATAAATACTCAGATAAAAAAGTTGCATTGATATAGATTGCAATTACTAAGCCTAATTTTGCAATTACTGATTTCATAGTTGGCCTAAAAATATCCATAAGAATTTTCCCACTATTTTAATTTGAAACAATTGTAAAAAAAATTGTATTTAGTTGATTAAATGTAGGGTTTTTGTTTGTTTTTTTATCTATAGCTATTTTCAAAGTTTTAAGATTAAACAAGATGTTTCATTAATTTCCTTGAATTTAATGGAATAAACTGTAGTCTGTGAAGTTATATCATATATTTCCATTACATATCTGCTTTCACTGATTTTCAAGTCTAATAATGATTAATACATGTAGTGTGTTTACATTCAAGGTTTTATTTTTCGTACGAGTATGTACATAAAAATATAATATACTAAATAAGAAAACCAATAAAATTATCTGATAATAATAAAAAATCTTTTATAAATTTTTTCACTTCAATGTATTCAAAAATAATGCAAATTTTGACAAGAGAATGTAAAGCAGGAATAAATCCTGTTGAACTAACTTCTGAGTAACCTAGAAAAGTAGAAGAAAAGGTACATTTAAAAACGATAAAATCATATGCTTCTCCGAAGTTCACCTAATTTTCTGTAAAAATTTTTTAAAATCATCGCTGGTAAATTTTTACAATTATTTTTAATTATCTTCTGTTCTGTATGCTGCACCGGTTTGGGGCGCCGCCGTAGATGTTAGAAGAAATTTAACTCGTCTTCAAAGTTTACATCGAGGTCCGTTGTTAGCCGTGATATGTGGATATCGGACCGTTTCATATGACGCAGCCTGTTTGCTAGCTTCATCCCTGCCCATTGAGCTGCAAATTAAAGAACGAATGAAGCGATATGAAGGTATGGGGAAACGTGATGCGATGGAAGTTTCGAGAAATTCATGGAAAATGAAATGGATGACAGGTGGAGGTTCTAATTGGATCAGGCGGCTAATTACAGACATAGAGCTTTGACTAGATAGGAGTCATTTCGAAATGAATTTCTTTATCACACAAATGTTAACAGGTCACGTGGGACTTTCGAGTATTATTTGCATAGGTTCGGCAGCGTAGTTCCCCCTGCTGCATGTACTGTAGTACGGTAGATACTGCGAAACATACAATCTTCGAGTGTGAGGAATGGCGCGTTTTACGTAGGCAGGCTGGCCTTGATGGGTTCCAGCCAGAGACTTTATTTAATATCTTTTATTTTGACATCAGATGAAAATTGGAGGGCTTTTAATTCGTTTGCCGCTTAAGTGCTACGCAGCAAAGACGAGGAGGGGCACCGGTGTGGATTTTAGAGTTATGGAAGGGCGGATAGCCCCGGTCGTGAGGGCCGGCATGCCGAGGTGTGTCGGTTATGATGATCGAACTGGGACTCCGGGGTCCTTAGACTGGGATGGGGCAAAATAAAAGACCCAGATCCGGCTGCTGGGTTGGGGGACCGGGGACGACTTGGTCAAGCCCGGTTCTCCCTGCTCAGTGGTTAGAGGCGTGAGGCATTAAAGAGTATAGACCGAGATCCGGTCTATACTCTTTAATGCCTGCCGGGCCCCTCCGGGGAGGGGCCCGAGAACGACATAGTCGGGTCCGGTACACCTCTTCTCGGAGATTAGAGGCGATAAAAAAGATCCACCGGGGGGGGCTGAACCGCCATGCCGGACGTACTGCCGGTAGGCGAGGAGGCCCTCTTAGAGTTAAAGGACGCTCGCTGGGCTGAGCTTTACTTGACTGTACGTCCGGTTCAGGGGAGTAAGGGATAGAAAAAAAAAATTTTTTACGATTGCCCGCTGCAGAACTATCAGACAATTTGAGTATGCTGGACTAATGAACTCTATTAACTCATAATAAATACCGTTTAATCTTTTTGTTGATTAACTTACTGAAAAGCAAACAAAATTACGGTTTAAAAAAAAAAATTATTTCTCAAAAATAACAAGCATCTCATGTTAGGCATAGGTGCTTGATTATTCCATCCATAAGTAAGTTTTCACCCGTACGTAAGTTTTCATGACGTGTTTTATTCTATATTATTTCTTTGATGAATAATCTTTTTAATAATTATTATTCCTTACTATAGAACTTATTCACGGATGTTTTATTTCATGGGACTATAAACGGATATTTTGCTTGCCTTCTCTTTTAAATAATCCAAGGAAAACTGAGGGACTTAGTTTAACTGTCGAAATTGATTAATATTGATTTTCACGATAAAAATATAATCTAGTTAGAATGTACCTGCAGAAATGGGTTTTGACAACAACCTTTATTTCATGCATATAATTCAATTACGTACGTAATATGGACACTCTTCTGAAATAATTTGGTAATATATTGAGACAGATAGAAGAGTAATTACAAACATCTGGAACTCGTATTATTATATAATAAAATTACCTGGTAAAAATTTAGAAATCTGATCGGAATCATTCAAAGAAATTAAACTGCAAATAAATACATGAACGTTTGTAGGTCTACAAATGGTTACAGTTAGTGGAATCTTCGATAAGTAAGAACGACTTTTCAGCACACAGAAATGAGCTTTCAGATCATTGCTTGGAGCGGATAAATACGATATACGCTGATCGTTACTTAGTAAATTAAAACTTTTTACATTTCATGCGTTTATATTTACGAATGTGAAACATTACTTACATTTACTACGAAAATGGGATATTACTCCTAACTTATCCACCTTTATCAAAACAAGTAGTATTATTTTTATTCACTGCAGTACAACTTTTATCCTATAGAAAAGGGATTTATTTCCGTTATAATTTTTAATAAATTACAAAATCATTTAAAACACTTTCTCACTGATTAATTTAAAATTAAATTAGTACCTTTTTAGGTAGATTTCATAAAAAAGGTACCTATTGCAATGGGTACCATGATTTGACTTCCTTAAAATTTCGACATATCTTCGCGTTTCACACCCCCCAGACCCCAAAACCACCGCCAGCTCAAAAATTTATATATACATTTATATATATATATATATATATATATATATATATTTCACTTTCTTGTGGACACGATAATTGCTGTAATTTTACGCTAATCACTTTCAAATTGTTCCTTAAAAATAACTCGTTCCAAAATCTCGGTCGAGTTCCGTTAACGGCCAAAATCGGACTATGGAGGTGGAAATGGGGGGGCTTTTTCGAAAAAACATAATATTGCTATAACTTTCTTATTAAGTAAAATATAGAATTCGTTTAAAGTTTCTACTATTTTTTGGATAAGGGCCTAAAACTTACCTAAGTAAAGTTTTTTTATATCGCTTACCATTGGCCCACGGGATGGAAAAAATGGGGTTTGAAGACAAAAAATCATACCTTTCTTAACAGCACAGTATCGAATCGATTTAAAGTGGTCGTTAGTCCTCTAAACATTACTTAAAACTTTTATCTGAAACAATTTTTGATATGACCAATCCTTACGGCAAGGGATGACCAAAATGTTGCTGGAATTGTAAGAAGATGGGGCTTGGCGTATGCTAAACATGTGAAACTTTTTTCACATGCATCCATTGTCGTATTGAGTAAATTTGAAGTTTTTATTAACTTTAAGGTGGAAATCTTTTTTATCCCCTACTTAGCAGCGGTGAAATCTACCTCCGTCTTCCGGCGTGCCGAAAAGGATTTTTTTATTTACAGAGCCAGTATTAATCTGTTAATGAGTTTTTAAATAATAGTACTAAAACTCCCTCCAGTTGCTACATTTTTGTTTAAAATATTCAAAAAAATACTAATAAAATTTCAATGAGTGCCTTTCAAATTGTTTTTTGTTTTTTATTGTATACTTTATTTAGTGATCTAAATAGTTTTTCGTCATTATCACTTAAAAAATTTATTTATTTTTTATGTATTATCAACTTTTATTATCAATTTTGTATTTAGTGATGCCACTCTGTATCAGAGATTTTACCAAGGGTTTCCTTGACCTTGCAAATGCCGGGACGGTTTCGTTTTTTTATTTTTGGAATAGCACATCTATCCATTCCTGAAGTGATCTTTGTAATTAATAATTATTTACAAATCCGAATAAATATTTATTTTTTATTGAAATTTATGAAATGTTTAATAGAAAGAAATTTGGAACCAAAGGGAAATAATTGAGTCCCTCTATTTTTTCGGTGTAAGCAATATATATATATATATATATATATTTCCAGAAAACTGAAAGTAATGAAATTAAATTCTTTTGGTCATATACTTTTCAACGGTAGTTTTATACGAACTGAGTTTTTGTTTAGGGAATTTATATTTATTCTTGTACTTTCACATTTAATAAAAGAAAAAGTTTTATATTTTTAGGTGCATTAAAAAAAATAAAAAAAATTCAAAAATTTTTCCATCCACTTTTAGAATTACAACAGAATTTTCGATGAAAGAAGTTTCAAAATAATTTTTAGAATATTTGAATAATTAATCTAATCTTATTACATATAACGTATAAAATGACAGCTTAACAAAGAAACTAAAATGAAGAACAAATGGATACGGAAAACAAGAATTGACGACTGGAAGATCACACTAGTAATGTAAATAAAACTCAACAGAAGAAATCTCATAAAAATATAGATCGACATTAGTGTTTGATGAGATCTCTTTTTTTAAACTGGAAATTATTTAATAATTAAGGTAAAATGTTCCATAGTAGATAATATTGTAACATTTACTGAAATTTTCACCCTTTTACTCAGCTATCGTTGTACAGTTTGTGATGCATCTTTGACTGGGTGTTAGGTATATTAACGATTGATTTGGTTGAAATTGCATATGAATAACAAAAGAAAAAAAAGAATCAGGTTCTTTTTTCACATATAAACAAAATGGCAATCTTTCGAAATATAACTTCAGCTCTGATTATATAATGAATTTTTTTTAGTTTTACAGCGAAATAATTACAAATATTGAGATAAGCTGAAAAATATATTGTTTTTTATTTATCTAAAATTTTTATTACTCTTTTTCAGGATTTCGATGGAAAACTAATTATTTTTTTTCTTTAAAAGTTTTTTCATTAAAAAGTAATTAAGGTTTTTGTTTATAAGAAGTTAATAACAGATTCATTGTCATTATTATTATTTACAATCATGTGTAGGTTTTGTTAGGATGTTAAAAAAATGACCCAACCTTATGGAAGAATGTTTCCTTCTTTTGCTGCACTGAGGAAAAACCGGTTAAAAATGCAGCAAAGAATATTCATTGTCTCCCAATATATTAGATATGCCAATTGTGCCCAGACCCAGAATGCCTTCACAGAAAAGTACGGTGTGGTTGCACCAAAGCAGCTGTACGACAAATTCCAAGAGACAGGGAATGTTGCAGATGCAGCCAAAAGCGGTCGACCGAAAGTGCTAACACCAGAAAAGTAGATCGACGTCTAAGCTGAATATTCTGTTAGTCCCAAGAAGTCTGTGCGACGCCTATCTAGCCAGTCTGGTCTCTCCGTCGGTAGTGCTCACACGGCATCACGCATGTATTTAAAGATGCATCCGTACAGAATTAGTGCTGTTCACGTGTTGTCACCTGCAGACACTGGAAAACGCGTAGCTTTCCGTAAGCGATTCATGTCATCTGTAACGCCAGATGGGGAAGAACTCGATGATCGGTTTCGGTCTGACGAGAGATGGTTCCACCTCGATGGATACTTGAATACGTAGAATTCATGCATTTGGTGAACAGAAAATCCACATCAGTTGCACAAGTCTCCTCTGCAGAGACAAAAAGTGGGTGTTTGGTGTACAATGTCACTTAGATGAATCTTCATGACGTTTTTTCACGTCACACTGAACGGTGAGCGCTACGTAATAATGGTTCAACAATTTGTGAACGCTATACTTGAAGACCGTGGTTTCAGCAGGACTATGTTGCGGCTCATACAGCTAACGACACTATGACTTTCTTGGATCAGTGTTTTCATGGACAAGTGATTTCGAAGGGGTTGTGGTCCCCTCGGCCTCCTGGTTTATTCCTTCCTGACCTTTTCTTGTAGGGGTAGCATACCGCTTACAAAACTCATCCTCACATCATTCCCGAATTGCAGAGCGAAATTGAACGATGTGTCACCGCAATTCCTGAACAAACGCTACAACGTGTGTTGAAGAGAATGCAACGTCATATTCAATTATTATGTGAATCGCGTAATGGAGACCGCTTTCAACAACTACTGTAACTTACTCGTTTTCCCATAAGGTTACGTCACTTTTTGAACACTATAACAATATTAAAGGATACTTTTTTTTAATAGATTTAGTTTATCTGCAATAAAAAACCACAAACAATATCTTCTTTTTTTTATACTTGAAGGCTGGATGTATTTTTATTTGTATTATACTACTTGTTTTCAAGAGCAAGCGATATTGAGATAATTAGCTGTAATTATTAACATTTATAAGCTGAAAAATAGAAACAACAGAATACACTAAAACTGAAATATATCTTGCAGTTTGTAATTGATGTTTTCGATGGAGCATCATTACCAAGATGAAATAGATAACTATAAAATATCTTATTACCTTTGAATGATTTTCAGGTGACAATCCCTAACATAACTCTTTACTTTTTGCTCAGTTAAGAATTAATTTTTGTTCTATTCTTTGCGTAATTTTCTCAATTATGTATTCTTTTTTTTTTAAAAAATGTAGACAGTTCAACAACATTTTGGATGACATAACCAAAATCACATCACAAAAAAAAATGGTTCTTAGTAATTAAAAGGTTTGAAAACAGGAGGTTTTGTATGAAAAGCCCGTCATCCTGTTTTTTTAGAAAAAAAGAGGCTGAATTTTTGTTTTACGTATTTTTGTGTTAAATTTTAACCAAATCGGTCGATAAGTAAATAATATACTTATAGCAACTGTAAGACGTACATTTTAAACTTATTTTTGGTCATTAAATAGATTACATTAATCTTTCATCATGGTAAATCAGATGGTTTTAAAAAAATGTGTAATAATTTTTAAAAGTAGTAGTAGCTAAATGAAAATGCTGGAAAAATAGACTGTTATTTTTTCGTTAAAAGTTTTTTCAAAATTAATTAAGATTTTCGTTCATAAAAAAATTAATAACAGATTCATTGTTATCATTTTATTATTATTACTATTACTATTACTATTATTTCATTTTCTATTTTAATTAGACTCATCTGATTCGTGGTATATAATGAGTAGTGTTTGCTATCTGTTTAAAACAATGATAAATTTAATTCTCTCTTAAAAATTGTAATTAAATGGAAGGATACTAATACTGATGGAGGGAAAAATAATCAGCTTAAATTTACATTTCGTAATTACCACAGCTTGATTTTATTCTACAAGTAACGATACAAAATAATAATAATAACAAAATTACGTAGCTCCCCGGCAGTACAGCAGAAATGTTTTTATAACGAATGCGCATGTCCGACAAGTATTGAATATCCTCTTCTATCTGAAGCATCACACCATCGACGTCGCGTTATAATCATCATTATAAACATTATCAACGAGAATATCAACGGAGACGACCCTATACTGTTGTCGTCTCGACGGATTTCTAGTCGGTTTTAACGCGTGACTCGTCAAGTTGGAAGGCAACATTGTTTCTGCCCTTGGCCGGTTCTTCTCACCTGCACCGATTGTCAACCATCTGAGGAACATCATGGTAAAATCATAATACACATGCATATACATGAATATATATATATATATATATATATATATATATATAAGTTTTGAAATAACTATTACATTATTACAAATTATATTTAATTAATACAAATAAATTATCTAATTGAGTACAGCATATATTACTACAGTATAATTAAAAACCTAATTCTTAAAATTCAAAATAAACTAAAAAGTTATTTAAAAAATAAAGAAAACGTAATTCATGAATGTAGTGAATAGAAAATTAATAAGCATATATATTTCCCTTAATTAAAAATAATGTATGTATCTTTACCTATAAAAATATTTTACATATTGCATTATAAAAAATCACAGTTTTAATAAGCGTTTTAATCTACAGATCCATATTAATCTCATAAAATAATTAAAGTAGATGTTTTGGCAGAAGTTATAATTAAATAGCTACGGTTGAATGCTGGTTTTCTTTCAAAGCATTTTCTAATTTTATTAATTAACTGAAATAATTGCAATGTATTAAAAATATAACAGGTAAATAAATACCTATTAAATTTTGTAAAAAAAAACAAAAATATTTATAAAAATAATTTTAAAGATCGTAAATCTTCTTTTACAGATATTTTAAATATATATTAACAAGTAACAATCGCTACGAAAGACTTAAAATAAATTATACCTACCTGAAATTTTTTAAACCGTTTTGAATAATAACAATAATGAATAATTACTGAGGTATCTTATAGGTTTAAAAATCATTAGTTTTTTTTCATATACAGTTCTTTATTAGAACATTTTAACCATAAAATAGTCGTATATAAAATTAGAACAATTCGGAACAATAGACAAACAAAATTTTAGAAAATGTTTATTTCATAAATCCTGTAATTTTCCGGTAATTTTTTTTTCTTAGGGGAAGTTTCCATGTGTAAAATTATCCATATATGTTGAATTGAAAACATCAATCGAAAACATAAAAAGTATCCACTTCACCTTTTTTCTCGGTAATGCAATTTAATTGTTCCAAAGCTTAAGTAAAAAACTGTCGTTTAAATCTTTTTAAAAAGTTTTCCCATAGTCGGTTCCTATATGGCAGGCGTTTAAAAAACAATTAACAATTAGGCTGTCGCTATAAATAGGAAATCCTTTTTTCGTTGAATGACATGTTTCAAACACCGATTCTGTAGGAGGTCTTTCAGAGAAGGATTATCAATCTATATTGCTTCAATTGTTCAAGAACAAATTTTTTTCTACGATGTGGACATTTTTCACCTATGTAGAATACCGACCGTATTTCTTCGTTTCGTATGATAAACTGACCAATCGATGAAATTCTACGATTTCGAGATTCGTGAAACGAAAGAAAAAATGTAGGCCTAACTGGTTTTCGAGTGATGCAAACAAGATTCTATACTATGTATATTTACAAATTTTATATTAAGTAAATAATATTATGAACACATTAATGTTTTTTACGGCCCATAAAAATTATTATAGTAATATTTTCTTTAGAGAGTTGTACAGGTTTATCAGTATTATTTATGCTTCATTTCACGGGTAGCGATAGCACTATTTGCGTTCATAATCAGCCTTCGGATGATAATTATTTTTACAGACCGTTACACTATTAAAAACTTTTGCAGTGTTCTGTAATAGCGGTTAAAAAATTAAAATTATTTAATATTGTATTGAGATAATTAATATATTATATTTTTATTTCAGCAAGTTTTATTTTATCTTTGTAATTTAAATTATTACGAATCACTGACAAAAATATTGAATAAATAAAAATATGCGAAATAAAAATGTATAATTACATGAGCAAACCTATTGTTAAACAATCAACAGAAATAAGGGGGAATAAATATACATATATAAATAATTAGAGAAGAAAAACATCACTTAAAATAGTTAAGAAATATAAAATAAAAATGACTCGGGTAGTAAAAGAAGGAATTTTTATTGGTTTAGATTGTTTTTAATCTACATTTCCGTTTTCATATTGGACTATTGTACAGTTCGATTTTTTTAAACACGGGTAGAAATATTTTTTTATTATACGAAATTATATTTCGTAAGTCTTCTTTGATTATTTGTTATTTTATCGTCAGTCTTTATTTGATATTTCTTTTACATTTTTTACAGGGTTTTACTAATCATTTTTTATGCACATCTACTAATTTCCCCTAATTTCTATTCATGATGACTACAACCGAATTGCTTATCTGTTTTTGGAGTTTTCTTTATTTTTCGTAAATGGCTCTTTGCGTCTCTATTTCAAATAAAAATAGTTAGCGAAGTTCATTCTTGTACGAATTTCAGTGTTTTGTTAACTTTCTTTTTTCCCATCAATCTTCATGAGATTTCTAGAATTATGGTAGGTATACCATGACATACACATACACAGGAAAATATTAATTTTGTTTAATAAATTTAAAATTAATTTTTTATAACCAAATTAGATTTTAAACCGGAAAAACTGGGGCATCATAATTTTGAGCCGAAGCATATTTAAAACATTTACTGACCTACAATAATAATCGGTAGTATTCCAATACATGCATCAGGAATAGCAAATTTATTTATCCAACTGATCATTTTTTGAAAATTTTACCTAATATTCTATTTTATTTTCCTTGTACATCAGCGTTACTGTTAAAATTATTTACTTTCACGTTATAATGGCCCAATTTTTTTTTTAATTTTATAAATTTTTTAGATATGTTTTCACTATCTCAAATATAAAATTATTTTGTTTTCTGAAGATTAGTCAATGACTAATAGTGTCCTACTATTAGAAGTTGTTTTACTTCATAATGTATTGTATCTTTGCACGACTTCAGCATACCGACAGAGTTATATATATGTATGGTATATGCACATACGTGTTTGTACATGTATATAACGAAATACATAATCGATCTGTTCTCTTCGTTTAATTTTGTTAATTATAAAAAAAGTATGTTATTATCTTTTGTAGAGACTGGACACTGTTTTATTTTCTAACTTATCGATGGGTTCAAACATTTCACTTTTGGAATTCATATCTAAACTTTGACTAGTTCTGCTCAGTAAGGTTACTTTCAGTACAAAATTCATCGGAACTATCACAGTTAATCTGCACTGTCTCTATAATATCCCCATTTGTAAATAGAGGAGCTACAGTTTCATTCTCGTACTCAGTTACTCATTTTGATAAATCAAAATATTTAATACAACTGACACGTGATTGAACTGAATAAACACTTCAAAAAAAATTTAACTCAATGTCATTTTCTCTTGTTTTATTTTTTAAAATTTATAAATTCGAAGAGACCTGATACGAAAGAAATGATTTTAAATCGTAATAAACGTTACAAGGTTTCATGCTGTTTGTAACGGAGTTAGTAATTTTTTGTAATAATCACAATATCAACATTTTGAATTCTGAACCAAATGAAGGAAACGCAATTGTTTTCGTAAAAAAGTAGGAGAAAAATGTTGACCGGATACAATGTAATGTAATAACAATGTTATATTGACTGGAGAAATGTGGATATTATATACCGCACCCTACTCACTTCAGCACACTCACTCTCTCTCTCACTCTCTCTCTCTCTCTCTCGCTCGCTCTCTCTCTCTCGAAGAAGAAGAAGAATACGGTTAGTGGGCGTGTAAACAGATTTATATACATCATTATGTAGCAGTTAGCGGCAAACATTTTTCTTGATAGCCGATATTTTTTAACCTTCGTGTTTACCTTACAAACAATAAATATAAAATATCAGCAACAGTTAGACTTGCAGTGTTTCTCGTGTAATACGTTATTTCATTCTACCCGTTTTTATGTGACACTGCATATCAATTATTTGACTTTTTAGCAACATAACGATACATCGAAGTCAAAGTTAGTAGAAATTTAATACAACCTACGTAATCTTTTTAATTCATATTTTACGCTTTTTTTATTATGGCAAGCGACATCTTTAGAGAGTCAAATGTTTAGGATATTTTTAAGGCAAAGAAAAGCAATAATAAAATTTCAAAACTTAAAACTTCATGAAATTTATACGATAAACAAATTTTTATGTTTTTTTTTTTGGGGTTGAAATTTATTTACTTTCAAAGAATATTTGTGAGTTATTTATTTTAAACTGTATGAAATGTTTATTTATTTTTTTTTTTAATGAATTAAAACGGTATTGTTACGTTTTATTAATCTGTGTATTTAATATCGTATTTTATCATCTGCATTTTACGTTCTAGTTGTAGGTCGGTAAAAAAAAAAAAACTTATACGGGAATCTGTCAGTTGCATTCCATTTTGTGATAATATAAAAGCTTGACATATTATTATTCAGTACTTATCAGGAAAAGATTAGTGTAACAAAAGCATCCGGCTCGAAAAATGTAAAAAACAAAAATTATCAGTATTCGTATTCACATTTTAATGAGTCATTGAAAAATAAATTAAAAAATGAGTAATATTGCAGTTGATATCATAATTCAGCTGTTATCATTACAGTATACAAAAAAGCATGATTAAAAAAAACCTTTGTGGTCAGTGCTTCATTTGGAATTTGAGCTGGGTATCATGACTATCTTGACCTTTGTTTACGTCATTATGGTTTGAGTTTAATACATATATATCGTTTTAAAAATATTTATTATGAATCTCACAGCTTTGTTACTAATAATAATATTATCAAAGTAATAAATCCAGCAAGCAGTGTATATATATATATATGTATATATACTGCTTGCTGGATTTATGTATATATATATATATATATGTATTTATATATACATAAAATATTTAAGTAATTTTTTTACTTTTTAAGAACATTCTTTGGATACTTTCGTCAATAGTTATTTCCTTCTAAAATAGTAATTTTAAAAGTTAAATTTCTGTCACAAAAACCAAAAAAGAGTTTTAAATAACTAAACATAACCAAATTTTTATTTTGTTTTGACAAGATGAAATAACATTAAGGGTAAATGCATGAAGATATTAAATATAATAAGTAACTACAAAATAATTCACATTTCAGAATGAGTTAATGAAAATTATTTGCGCGCGTTTATTTAAACGTTGAAGAGATGCAGAAAATTCAGGGTTAATTTAAAAATATTTTAATTAATATTATTTATAAATTAATCAAAAAAGTAATATTGCTGGCAAAATTGGGATAGTTGACTGATTTGCTTTATCTTTATAAGAAATGATAAACATTAATTTGGTACCATTATTGTATAAGGCAATGTGATTTAGTACAGATAAACTGATTTTATACGTCGATTCTATGTTAGATTTCATAAGCAAATGGTTATAAGCAACTTCTACAGACAATACCAGTCAACAATTAAAAAATATTTATTTACTCCGTAATAATACATTATACAAATGTTCTTGGAAGTGTTATAAATTTGTGAATAATACTAATTAATCCAGTGTTTGTAATACTTATTTACTTTTAATAGTGCAATAATAACAAATAAAATGCAATTTCCTAGAAAAAATAATACACTGCATTTGCAATATAAAATAATGTAATCATTAAATATCAACAATAATAACAATAATCTTTTTTTTTGGTGGGGGGAGTGACGTGAGATGCATTTATTAAGCACGGAGTGCAGAGCTCCCACTGGTGGTCCTATCAAACCGCCATCAGTAGATTACCGGCTACAACTACCCTCCCCTTTCTATCAGGACTCGACCCGGAACCGTTTTACACATTACTTCAGGCAGGCCGAGTCCTCTTATCCTAGCCTGAGAAGGTCGCTACCTAGTTTTCACCTGGCTCAGTACTATTCGGGTCACCCTTCTTAGCTCTGACAATCCCCCGACAAATCGGGCCACATTCTCCTAGCTACTCAGATCATGCAGCATCGTCGCAACCATGCCATGTTGTTGGGGCTCAGTGCTCCGATACCCGCCTCTAGTGTCCCTCGATCTACCGCCCACCGAGCGCATTTGAAAAAAGTGTGCTCGGCGTCGTCCGGGGCAATAGAGGCAGTCAGGAGATGGCGCTTTCCCTATGGCATTGAGATAAGCGCGAAAGTACCATGACCCGTTAAAAACTGGGTTACGTACTACTTCACCTCTCCATACCGCCGCTCTGTCCACGGTCTGACCACAAGGATAAGCCTTGCGGTCTAGCGGTCCCAGGTCTCTTGCCAGGCAAGGAACGTGCTAGTCCGTTCCTCTCCGTCGAATATCTCCCGATCTTCATCTGCTCCAAAAATGATTGTGATCCTCTGCCCGTTGCACCGCCTCAACAACTTCTTGGACTGCATCTAGGGTCGACCGACCCTGCCGGAAACCGTATTGGTTGAACGAGACGCCACTTGCCTGATTCATAATCGCAACCAGTCTCTCCCTTAATAGCTTCTCCTATATCTTCTAAGCCGTGTCAAGCATACACAATGGGTGGTAGGAGAACGACGACTCAGGGTCTCCTTTGTCCTTGGGGATCAGCACAAGACGCGTGGTCTTCCATCTGGAGCTGAAGGCCCCAACCTCCAGACATGAGTTGTACATATCAAGAAGCAGACGACTCACCAGCTTGAGGACCTCGCCCGGTATGTCGTCTGGACCAGGTGTTTTTCTGACCTTCACCGACCGTAGAACTTTCTCCAGCTTCTCCATCAAGAAGAGCGATAAGTCTCCCTAGTCGCCAAAATCCCGCTCAGCACGAACCGTGTGAGCCGGGAACAATGTTTTAACGATGTGCTCCGTTTTAGCCTCGTCTAGTGGAGCTGGTGACTGCGAAACCCCCAGTCGCCGGGTCACTTTCTTGTAACCCAGCCCCCGAGGGACTACATCCACGGTCTCCGTCAGTTTTCGCCAGCAGCGTGCCTGCTCATGTTGATGGCCCGATGGAGCGGCTTCCTCGCCGCCTTTTGCTCAACCGAACTGGCGTTCGCGTACGTGCGATTTTTTGCACGTTGCGCCGCTCGTCTCAGCCGAAGACATTCTCAGCGCAAATAATAATAATACTTGGACAGAATATAAACGTAAACATAAAATAAAATGCACCATTATACATTATAGAATAAAGAAAAACTAAACTAAATGATTTTCTGAACGATTTTGTCAATGCATCTTATAACAGTAACCTAAAACGTAAAAACAATGGTTCATGTGTTAAAAATAAAATCATCTACACAGTACCTGCATTTTGAAATGAGTTATTCTTGGAGATCACTTTTGAAAGTTTCTGTATTTTTGCTACAGATTGGATTATTACTTATTAAAATATTTTTACTTAACAAATTGTTGTTTGTTTTATTCTTTCAAAGTTTATTAAATATAAAGCGATTATCTGCTTTTTTTCTATATTAACTGTGTGGAAAATAATTTTTCACAAATATAATGCGAGATGGGAATGTAAGAATATTGTATTTTTAGTAATAAAAAGTTGCATATGTGAGCGACTGGATTTTACATCTGCAATTATCATTAAAACTTTCTTTCAGTCTGAATGGATTCAATATGTTACCATGTTCTCTAGAATATCTTCATACACAAACAAAGTAAGAAATAATGGACTCGATAAACTATGGTAGACATAACAAGCAAGACATCAATGCCGCTGTAATGTCTTTCTTCTTCCTAAACCACTACATTATTTTAGGCATCTTTGCACAGCATATAATATTATGCTACTTCTGTTGTAATTTACTATTAATGTATAATCCAAGAAACTTAATATATTCAGCTTGGGCAAGAAGGAGATCCTTTTTTTACTAAAAAGTAGATCATTTTTCCACTTTACTGATTAATAAATAATTATTTTCCAACTACTGGAAAGTTAGTTAAACAATTCAAATGTCTTTATTTCTAGGTCTTTAAGAGTTAAAAGTAGCTGCTGTGAGTTTAATATTATCAGCATAGAGAAGTAGATCTTTATTCGGTTGACTGGCCAGAACCTTAATGATGTCATTTGTGTAAACGATAAGCAACAGTAGTTCTACCAATGAGCTGTGAACTCCACTCTTCAAAAATCTTTAATAATGATTTTAGTTTTTTCTGTTTCTTTCATTAAATTCAATTTCTAACTAATTGAAACCTATCTATCACACAAGATATTAACCAATCACATGCTCCACAAATATCTAATGCATTTCAAAACAAATACTTAAAAGAATCAATCTTGTTATCAGAATCATCATCTTAACAGAGTCAAATGCTTTTAAAAGATCAGTAAAGATGCTGACTGAAAACATCCACTTCTTGAGATCAGAGTGGGCTTGTAGACAGAAATCATAACCAGTGATGTTTAACTTCAGTGATTTACAGAACCTAGTTTTTTAAATGTGGCTTTGGCTGTAGGTAGTCAATCCTTACTTTACTCATCAATTTTCAAGATGTTAAGTAACATCTTGTAACATTTCAGATCTCATACAACTAACAGTCATAAGAAGTTTACAGTCTTAGTACCTTCTGTAAGTATTTAAACACAGAACCTGTAATTACTTTAAAATTCTAAGAAGTTATGGTGATTATTCTTCATTAAGAATGCTGATTATGGGCAAGAGATTTAAGTGGGCTTGGAATTCAGGGGATTCAACCGGTCACAAATAACAATGAGACATCAATACATTTATAATGTTTAAATTATAAAACTAGATTTAAATTTAAACACGTATACAGTTCCTAAATATTGGCATAAAAAAAGTTATATTTAAAAGTTTACAGGTAAGTTAATTATATGAATAATATTAATATAAATTCATGAATGATAAATGACATATGATAACTAAATTAGCTGCATGGAACGTACCTTAACTAATTCAATTAACTGTCAGGATTAGTGTTGATTGTTAATTGCTGATAAGTGTAAGAGGGCTGTGGAAATCTATTTCTATTAACTTACCTATACGTGCTTTAATTAAATAAATCACTAAATTTTTTTTGTAGATTTATGTTCTTATCACTCTGTATACCTCACTTTGATCTGCTACATATTTATCTTTAATTAAAGTTTGTTACTAAAACTGTAGTGATTATTAGGTCAGTACATTATAAAAATTAGTAGCACATTTTTTAAGATGCCTAGATTTTTAGTTGTAATATTTTTCAACAAAAATCACAAATTATAAGTAATTCAGTGACTTGCTGAATCCAGATTATTCCATCATCAATTGCATTTAAAGTAACAAAACAAAATGAGCATAATCTAAAAATTTTTTGTTAAGTAACAGTGATTCCAAAATAACTATATATAGTTAGATGAAAGTATTTGTCATTCATAAATATAAAATCAGATACATTAAATGACTTCATCCTGCATTCCAATAGCTGATTGCAGTTGCAGAAGTAAATTTATAAATAAGTATTAAAGGTTTTATATTTTAATAATTGATGTAATATCATTACTAAGAGATGAACAATTTGTTCATCAAGTTAAAATAGCCTTAGAGATTTTAAAGAGGAAAATAAATGAAAAAAAAACCAACGCACACAGAGAGAGATTGAGAGAGAGAGAGAGAGAGAGAGAGAGAGAGAGAGAGAAACAGTGAGACAAATAAAAATTTCTACTGTAAATTACATCTGGAACACCACACATTTATTTATTACTAAGAGAGCAACTAAAACTACAGGAAGTAAAGAGAATTTTTTTTCAAAGGTACAAGGAAAATATTAGCAAATTAATACAAGATAAGTATAAGTGATATAACTGATATCTACTAAACGTATTAACACACCTTTTGTTTCAAGATGAGACAGTACATACAACACTGATTATTGCAATCATTAAATAAAATTACATACTGTGTTTACAATTTTTAAATATTTCAACTAACTAATAATATCTGACAATTACTATAAAATCATAGCTCTATAACATCAATTATAAAACAACTGTTTTATAATAATTGATGGAAATTAGTGAGAGTTCCTCAAAAATACTTTTAATCTGTTAACTTGTTAGTTCATCAGAATTGTGATAATGTTTATTTTACATGTGTTTATAGTGCTTATAAACTTACTTTTGTTTTTAATTTTATATTTCTATTTTCATTTTAAATACATTGCATTAAAGAATCTTGTAAGTATAAATATGTTTGTTCTTTAAGATTTTTTCTTAAATATAAAAATTATCATTTTAGTGGATTATATTTTATAGACTTACCATAGGCAAGTTCATCATCAGTTTACATTTTAAAATGTAATTTACATGATATTTTTATTATTTTATTCAGGAAAATTAAAGTTAAATTATTTTTAAATGGGATTGCTGAAGTATTATACAGAAAGTTAAAAAAATAAATTTATGAACAACGTTGTCTGTTATTTGTTTTTTTTTTTTTTTAATTTGTTGAATAAAAGAATTCATTGTTATATTGCATCGTATTACGAAAAATTATATTCACTTCTTATACACTGAAATATTTATAAATTGTAAATAACAATTATTTCATACACATTTATAACACAGTTTTTGTTATTATAATAAAAAATTCATGCTAACACAAGAACACAGTCTTATTTTACAGAAATTTGTTAATGTTAATTCATGTTCTTTGGTTGAAAAAGAAAAAACTATGCTAAATTAATTGAAGAGTTATGCATATTTCATGAAATAAATTAGAAAACAAGTAAGTACTTGAAAAAGTGTTAAATAATAATCATTAGTAGAAACTGCACAAGAGAAACAAAAAAATATGAAAACATAATAATAATAATAATAAACTAAGTAATAAATAAACAGTATTTATAAAACACTACAAAATAACTATTTATAGCAGTTTTTGTAGAATAATAATATAAATAAATAAAACCAAATAGTAAGAAGTATGATTTTCAGCTAACTTACTGTTTTCAATTGGGATTGCTTAAAATGATGCCTATTTTTTTATTGACAGTTTTTGTCTTGTAAAACAATGGAAACAGCCATCCATTTCAATTGTAGAATTTTGCAAACAATTTTCTGACACTTTCTTGTTTTCTAAGTAACAAATATTCAGACAATTATTGATAGTCTTGGATCATATAACCTACCAGGTTGGTCTAGTGGTGAACTTATCATTGAAAATCAGCTGATTTTAAAATCAACTTTTAAGGTTCAAATCCTAGTAAAGGCAGTTACTTTTATCTGGATTTGAATACTAGATCATGGGTACCGGAGTTATTTGGTAGTTGGATTTCAATTAACCACACATCTCAGGAATAGTCGACCTGCGACTGTACAATAATACACTTCATTTAGATTTATACATATAATCCTCATTCATCCTCTGAAGTAATACTAGTTCTGGAGGCTAAACGGAAAAAGAAAGTCTTGGATCATAAAAATGGAACTTCTAAATAATGGAGAGATTCTTTTAAATTGATTTTCCTTTTTTTTAATGGACTATTATAGAAAAAAATTCTATTTCAATGAAGTCCTTTTAAAAGAATTTCTAAACTGACAACAAAGAATAAAAAGCACTTCTTTCATTGTTTCTTTAATGTTTAGCCTCTGGAACCATTGTATGGTATTACTTCAGAGGATGAATGAGGATGATATGTATGAATGTAAATGAAGTGTAGTCTTGTACAGTTTCAGTTCAACCATTCCTGAGATGTGTGGTTAATTGAAGCCCAACCACCAAAAAACATTGGCATTTACCATCCAGTACTCAGATCTGTATAAAAATAATAGGATTTGAACCTCTTAAGCAAAACAATTTTTTTTCTCAATAATTTGATGAACATTACCTTCAGATATTAAAATATATAATTTTTTTTTATAACAACAGCATATAAAAATTTTATCAATAGGTTTTGAAAAATTCAACTTTCAATTTCACAAAATAGTGGTTGTCTATTGTGTAAAATCATTAGCTTTTGAATTCAGCTTAAGTATGTTATATTTACTTAACAATTATTATTTGAATCAGGCAATTTTCTGAAAATCAGATTACAAAATAACAGACAGATTACTTTAAGACAACTAAAATGTAAGTCACATTTGTAAAAAAAATTAAATTAAGAAAATCATACAGCTGTACATGAATCATTAGTTAATATCCAGATGAAAAGTAAACATCTTGAGAAAAAAAATTAAGTTTAGCTAGTTTATTCTAATAGTTCTTTTGAATAATCCCAAATTCTGGCAGATTTTTTTAAACATAAATGAATTTATTTTCTTCTGTTAATTAATTTTGAAAGTATGATAATTTTTTTAAAATATTACCCGAAGTGTTCACTATAAATTTTCTTTTTTTGATTATATACGGTTTTTTTCTACAATTTATGATGCCAGGAGGTATCTGTCTCTTAGATGTCTTAATATAAAACTTACCAATTTATATAAGTTTTTTTAGTCCAGAATTTGTCATCAGTTATAAAATTTTATAATAACAGGCAATGCATCATCACTGTTTCATGTGAAATATGACAATTGCTGTGACCAATTTTTTAAATGATCATTAGACTAGGTAATTTAATTTAAACTTGTGCTCCTGTTTTAACATAAACTGATTTAAATTGTGGTAACATGATTTTAATTCTAATCGACTTAAATATTGGTTACAGTTAAGCTAGATAATTTAATTTAAATTGGCATACCTGTCTTAATAGCTAAATTACATGTTACCTGTGTTTAAATAGTTGGTTATGACAAACATTAGGTTTTGCATGTAATGTTGGTAATGCATTGCCTGATATAGTAGTTGATGATGACAAATCCATCAAACTGATGATGAATCCATGGATTCAAAAAGTTTATTATATAAGCCAGTAATTTTTGTATTATGCTTAATACACTTTGGTGTGTTTTTAGGTGGTTTTTATTAATTACTAATTACACCACATGGAATATATGTTCAACAAATATATTGCAATATATTATACCTAAGAATAATTTTAGTTTTTACACAGATTCTAAGGTAAAGTAAGATTTTGTTTTATTCTGTTTATCACTTATAATTTCCAATAGTAACCTTGTTTATGCTTTATACAAGTATATAAACATATTCTGATACAGATAAATTATTTTATGTAACTGATGATGTCAGCAGATTAATGTTCATTACATATTAAAATTTATTAATATTAATAGATTTACTGATAAATAAATATCATAAAATTTTGTTTTCAATCAGACCAGACAGACAGGGAATCCCAGTGATGATTCAACAGGTGCAACCACAGAAGCAATAACAACAACAACAGCAACTACTACCACCACTACAACAACAACAGTTCCAACAAACAATGAAGAAAGTGCTGTAAGCAGAACTGAACCACAAGATGTTCCCAAACCTGTCTTAATTTCAACTCCTGTTCACACTATGAACAATACTACTACTGCTACTGCTACTACTACTACGACTACTACTACTGTTACTACTACTCCTACTATAAATACAAGTACAATCATCACTACTAACACTTCAACTCGATTACCGCTGTCTAAAACACAAATGCAAGGTAATATTTTTTTTAGAATAAAGCTGTTATATATTAGTATAGAACTGTTAAAAAATTTCAAAAGAATGCATGGTTTTCACTTAAATCACTAAAACATGTTAAAAATTTGTAATCTTTAAAAAAAATCTGTTTAGTTTAAAATCTTATTTTATCTAGATTTAAACATAAAAGTCGGTTCAAAAAATAAATAAAAATTTAGTGTATTAAAGAAGTATTTTTCTTCATAAAGTTTATTACTTTCATTATTTTTAACGTTGCTTCAGCTACTTTGTATTTGTAGTCTACTCCAAATTCACATCACCTAAGTTTATATTTATTGCTTTTAACCTAAAATTTTCGTCTTCTTGCCATGATATTTAAGTTGTGGCCTTGTCAATAAGAAGATTGAAAATCAGTTGTACTGCAGTGTTGCATCTTTACGTATTGAAAGACTAAAGTACCACTATTTGGTGGATATTTTTTGAATGAGTCTTAATTTGAGCTTAGACACCAATAACAGCTATGTGTTTTATTCACACAAAGCTAAAGAGAATAATAGAACATTGGAGTTTAAAAGCAGAAGCAAATATTGATGGGATATTATTAATAAATGATCCATGAAATATAATTCTGCTTTTTTTTAACTTTAAATATTAAATGAAATTTAAATCACCAAAACAGAGTAAATAGATAAGTCAAACTTACCATATTAATTCCAAGAATCAATTTTCACAGAATTCCACATTTTCAGTTGGTATTTAATCCTATAATTTCATTAAAATAAATTATTTTTGTAATTTATGAATCTTGAATTTGTTGGAAATGTTACTGTTTTATAAATGTTGAAGTTATTATGGATGAATATGCAAATTCTGTTTCCAGTACTGGAATGATGTAATATTTAAACCACATAATATAAATATATATATATATATATATATGAACTTTAAATTTAAGAAAAGAATAATTACAGGAGAATAAATAAATTTAAGAATAAACATAGGAATCACCCCAAATTATTTTAAAGAATACAAAATATAATTTAAAGAGAATTTATTTTAGTTTGTAGTAATTCAAAGAAATAGTTTACTGAAAAAAATGCATTTCTAATTAATCATAATTTTCAACCTAAGTTTTACATCCACAATTTTAAAGTCATTAAAAGGCCATTCAAAACTAAAATCTGAAGCTAAATATAACCATTTATTTATACACTTGGTTTGGATAGATGTTTAAGAAACGTGTTGATAAGATAATAGCTTAAGTGAATAATAATAACAAGCAAAACCATTTGCTTATTATTTTTTCAAGTGGCTACTGAATAGTTGGGAATAATAAACAAGTGTTTACTGATATGAATATTATTAGTATTACATGAATATTATATATACTGATATGAATATTTATTTTGAAGATGTGTATAGGAAGCAGAAACTAGATAAATCCTAATGTATGTAAGAAATTAATTTGTTTTGAAAAACAATCTGTAGGAATTGAGATGTTTTAACCAACAAGTGGAACAAATGGTAGTGTTTTGATCTCTGAGTGTTTTGATCTTCAATTTAAAATTTAAATTTCTCTGCACTATCTCAGTGACCTTAGCTTTCAATCTGATGTGGTCAGAAATTTGGGGGTAGGCAGAATAACTGTTTGTAAGACTTAATGCTAAGGTTTGACCCATTCTCCTGAAAGTAGGAAGCAGATAATAAAGCCCCAAAAAAATGATTGGCTCGTTTTAAAATCCCTACTTTTATAGGACCAGTAGATAATATGCACAGATATAACTACATATTAATTACTTCTGCATATAGTAATCATTTTTTTTAGTTACTCAGCAGTTGTCTTCTAACCTGGTTTCTTTTTTTTTTTAATACCAAAGCTAATATTCGCTTTTTTAGTTGACATAACTGTGGATGGCACTGATTGACTTAAAACTAGTATAATTGTTAAGAAATTTAACAAGTCATGATTCATTTTAACAGCTCATAAAATTGAGTTTCTTCATCAATAGAAATATTCTGTTTATGAATGTTTATATCCACTGGTTGTAGTTGAGTTTTTGTTAATCTGCTTCAGTTAACTGCATTAAATTAAAAATGCTATGACATAAATATTTCAATTTGTGAGAATTAATAGAAATGAAGTGCAAACAATGACATTACACTTAACTGTAAGCATTTACTTAAATTAGAACATATATTTGTCAGTACAACTTCATCTGCTAAGAATTAACTTTTAGTAATAGTAAATGATTATTATTTCTCCATAATTCAGAAGTTACTTTTATGTGCCAGGTTTTAATTTGCTGATCAAATACTTACTCATGAGTAATTAATTTAATTATTACCATTATCAGATGTCTAATACTTTAGAAAACAGTGGACGGTTGAAGGTCCAGTGGATGGTTCTCCCTCCTTTGTCAACCCAACCAATCTTGTTATTCTCCAAGATCCACTCCTAACGCCAACTAATTTTTTTATTATTATTATTATTATGATTTTATGTTCCAAACATTAGGCTATCACAAACAAACAAACTATGATCCTTAATTTCGACCGCTATGTTTTATGAAGAGACTTTTTCAAATCTCATCTTTTTAAGATATGTACTTAGAGATATGCAATATGCATTTTTGTGATTGAAATGTATTTTTTAATGTTATAACCATCTGCAATTCAACTTTGCTTTTTTTTGTTATAAGTTAAGTTAATTAAAATAGAATGTTATTAATTTTGTTCAGTTTGTTTCAATTGACGTGTAAAACAAAATAATAACACTTTAGATAATTTGAAGTGGTTTACGATAATATTTTTAACAGCTTGATTATCGGTTAGACAGATTTTCGCACTTTGATAAGATTATTTATTTAATATTATATTTATCTTTTATGACAGCTGTGGACGATAAATATCCATATTTCAAAAATTACATTCCGTGACGATTTCAGATTTTCGATTTTCCGTGTCCAGTGTTTTTTGAGTTAAAAATTTAAGAAAAGTGTTCTTTAATCGACTGATATTCGGTGTCACTAGTAAAATAATTATATTCTATATAAAGTAGCTATCTACAAAAAGACAATAGTAAGGAATAAAATTAATATTACAAAAAAAAAAAAACCAACACAAGAAGTAACGGCAGCCGATTAACAATGTGAACGGGGTTCATCGGATTTGCACTGAACTCGATCAAAGTAGTGTATTTCGTCTCAAAGTTGGCTTTGTTTGATCTCTCTTTCTTTGAGAAAATACTCCATACAAAATGGGTAACTACAATTTCGTAAAAGAAGGATTAAGAAACGAGAATTTGCAGAATTTTGAAATATATATGCTTATGAGAAAATTACAAAAATATTTTTTTTTAGATGTTTCAAGAAATGATTCGGTATAATTTGTTTGTTACATATATTACTTAAACATTTTTTTTTTAAATATCTTTAAAAGTTAATTTTATTATATCCTTATCAACCAAGGATGTCTTTATTGAAGTTCGAAATAGTGAAGTAATTTAAAAGAGTTTAAAGGATTTCGTTGTAAAAATAAATACATAAAATCAATCTGATTCTGTAACAGAATCATGGTAACCAAATCTTTATCGTTTTAATGCGTCTTTTGTATTGTAATATTTAGTTTTTAATAAATACGTTTTTAAATACAGAGTGGCCCATTTGAAACAGCCAAAACCAGCTTGGTTTGCTAATTTCTTAATTTAGTTTACTGCAACTGATTAAAATAATTTTCTTCATAGATAGGCTAATACGGAATTAGCCAAGAGTTATTGAAGAATTCGTCATTGCTACTGTTTGTGAAATACTACAACGTATTAGTCACAAATATAAAAAATAATTCTCAACTAATAATTAATCACAGCTAGCTCTTATTCGTGTTATAGTGTTATTACAGTACACTTACTGTTTGTCGCGTCTATCCAACGTTGTCAGTTTTTCTAATCTTTTCCTTTAATTTTTGATGAAATATGTCAAATTCAACATTACATCGTACCGCTTTATTAAGGTTACCACTAAGTATTTTAAATTAACTCAAGATGAGATAAAGGAAAAATATTTTGCTTTAGTTCCACCGGCGAAGTTTACAATACAAAATTTAGTGAATAAAGAATGTCATTCGACGAGTTCTTTTGCTGTTACAAATTTAAAGAAACGAAAGAACTCGTACTGTTCTTATTCTAGAGACTGTCACTGATATTTCCTTTCGAGTTGAACAGCGTCCTGATAGGTCGAGCTAATTACAGCAACGGAATCTTGTTGACGAGTATAACACAAATTAAAGTTAAAGCCCTAACATGCTACTTTGATTCAACAAATTAAAGATCGTAATAAAATTAACCGTAAAATATTTTGTTGTATTTTAAAACATTTTTATAGACATGGCTAGTACTGAACATGGTGTATCAGAATCTTTTCTCTTTTACTCTTCGGATGAGGCATGGTTTCATTTAATGGGATAAACAAATTCGCAAAATACACGACATCGGTTTAAAAAAAATCCCTGCGGACCTCTAACGAAACCTCTTATGACTGTAAGATTAGTGTTTGTTGAGAACTATCAGAAACGCAAATCATTGAAGCGATATTTTTTTAAAAACAGATCCATGAATAATGATGTGTACTTATGTATCTTTAATGAATTTGTGCTCCGACTGACTCCTGATTAACTCATATAAGTTATATTCATTTAGATGGATGTTATTTGTCACGTACCGAAGCAAACTCTAGCCAAGTTAAAGAATTGTGCTCAAAGCGGGATAACCAGCATCTCAAAAGAAGAACTCAGGAAGGAGTTACACTCCTAATATCCTGACACTGAAGGGAAAGATCCGCCTAGTGGCGAATCCGGTCGCCTCGCCCCCCTCCGTATTTAACCCTGATGGGCTTTACAGGAGGTCATCTTCTGAACCTACAGGCTGAATAATATCTCTCAGTTAACAGCTTTGTCTCCGTCAGGATGCCACCGATGTAAATGCCACGAATGACATTTCCATCGGTGTAAGAACGTACTATCAATAAACATAGAACAAAACAAAAAAAAAACGACTCAAACGAAGAGAACTGAGTAGAAATAAAATGTTTAAATTTTGAGCTATAGCCCTATCAATGGAACATAACGAACAACATCAAGAAATAACAAAACAAAAACAAAACTACGGAGCGCCTATCTTTGCGATAAGAGATCACTATCTCTAATCGTCTTTCAACATACCAATGACAGACATATAAAACATAAAAAGAATCATCTAATATCCCACATCACGAACACAGACCCGAATCAGCCAGGCCGAAACAAGCCAACCTATCCCTAAAAGCAGCATGGCCCGAAAGAAATTGAACTATATACTTGTTAGGAGACATCTAAGAGGCGCCCCGCAGACTCCTCACATCAGGGAAAAGACCATGAGTGGATTGCCCATCAGCTGGCTCATCCCACCTAGAATGCCACAATTGAAATCCATCATTCTCAATCTCTCTAATTCTAGCAGAAGTTAGTTGACCCAACTTCTTTGTGAAATAACGTTGTTGACGTTCAAGCACAAGTACATCAATAGGCTTTACTCCAGCAATCATCAGGACAGCCTCACGAGAAACTGTACGGTAACCATCTGTGACCGTTAACAACAAAAGGAGCTGGGCCCTCAACAAAATGTCGCTATAAGTTTTAAATTTTAGCCTATCCCCAAATAGGTGTGCCATACTACATAATTGCCTTACACACACCCTTATAGAGGATACTTATAGTCTTAAAATTCAGACCCCAATCCAGATTAACCACACGTCGAATACCAAAGAAGGTACTACTGGCCTTATTTGCGACATACTGTAAATACACCTTAAAACGAAAATTTTCCCCAAGGAGCACTCCGAGATACTTCTGAACCTGAACATATCAAATTTGATGGCCTGATATTGAAACACGGATTCGCCGCGTCATAACTAAACGGCTCTTCGACAGTACCATATTGGTTTTATCTCAGCTGAATGTCATCTTATGTTGACGGCGCCTCTCGGGCATGCAATTATACTGCATGCTTGAGAGGAAACCTAATTCCGCAAACACCCTTCGATCAGCAGTAGCCATACTAATCCTCCATCAACAACCGTTGCGATGTCAACCTCTCAATACGCAAATATAGTATCATCTCAAAAACCTTACAATAATCGACATTAAGTAAGAGGCCGATATGAGGAACTGACGGTAGGATCCTTGCTGACACCCTTAAAAAACAATTTAACTATTCCCTTTTTCCAACAAATTGGAAAATAGTCCGCAAATAACATTTTGTTAAATACTTAAAGAATATTCCCACACTAACGTTCACTAAACGAACAAGAAGCTCCACCGTTATTGCATCAAATCCAGGAGCTTTACTTCTCCCAAAGCTGCAGATTTTCTCGCACCTCCGCCTCAGTAACTTCTGAAGACAAAACATCGATGCAGTGAGAAGCAACATCGTTTCGAATATGACAATGATAAGCAGTTTCTACAGCTAAATCATCGTCCGGCAAAAGATCATCTAAGAAAGTACGTAGGATCTCAGTTTTATCCGATATTATTCCTTGCCTGGTCGAGTCCTTCTTTCGTTTATACCCTAGCACTCGGTAAACAACACTCCACGGGTCTTTATTACCTTGTTCCTGAACAAAGGAACACCTAGAATCACGTTTGGCCTGCCTTACCTTGTGATAATAACATACCTTGTGAGCTCCCTATACCTCGAAGCCAAATCTGCTCGCCGCTCGAGGTCCTCTCAGTTTCCACCGTAAGCGGAGAACAAATAACTTCAGCTCAGTAAGTTCTCCCGTCCACCAAGGGGCCACCATCTCTCAACCCGAACTGCGGGGAATGGAACGCTCAGCGTCATTGATGAAAGCCACCGACAACTGACCTTCCAGGTCCTGAAGATCAACACCATCCAGACCCCTGTTCAAGACATGGAGCCTGGGTGAAAGAATTGTGACAAAACACCGCCAACTCTCTTCTGTGCAGAAAACGCCCCTGCTGAACTGGGAAATTACACCTACAACCATCACTCAGGCCACCAGTGATCTCAAAGACATAATAATAATAAGTAATAAGTCGATGGTCGCTAGAGCAATCATCAACAACCTTCCAACCACAGACACAGGAGGAATGTATCTTCCAACTGTGACATCAATATTGGTGCCGGAAAATCGCCTCCTACCATCCACCATACCAGCACATGTTGCAGCTCATCAGAAACATTAAGAACCTCTAAGTCATGTTGGATGAAAAAACTTTCAATCGCTTCACCACTCTCATTGGTATAATCACTATGTCACATAAAAGATTTAGCATTAACATCAGTACCAATAACAATAGAACTACACTCTGAAAACTGAAAAATTTTCTCTCAGACCTCAAGATGACTTCAGCAGGAGCAATGTTTATCCCTAGCTCGGCTGTCCCATTCGCAAAGATAATACATGTACTTAGTATAGCCTGACTGCATGCCTAACAAAATAGCTACAACTTTCAAATCACCACATATATTCCAGCTATGTTTTTTATAATTTATTTTTTCAAGAACGTCTTTCATCACATCATATCTCTCTTTCAAATTAATACCATAAGCAATTGATATTGAAGGATATTTGTTACTGTTGTGTAGTAGAACCATTTTTAAACTATACTTGGACGAATCTATGAAAAGGTGCCAGTCCTCAGGTTTATAAACTTGTGCTAAGTGCAACATAGGCTCATCAATATTTGTGAAATAAACCAAATATTTTCATCAATAATGTACTGAGAAAGTTCTTTTTATCAGCTTTGAAAGCCCGAAATTTTTGTATTTTTTTAAGTAAATTCCAACCTTGCAGTCTTGATCCTTACAGTTCAGCTTGATTTTTGATAAATTTAAATCCCTAACCAAGTCATTTAATTCACCTTGTGATATAAAATGTGGCTTATTGGAAGATAATTCAAAATCAAAATCATTCCTGTCTTCTTCAGTACTGCTTGATCCTTCATCACTGCTTTCGAAACATACATTCACAAGTGGCTCAGGAACTGGAATAATTTCACTGAGGTACAGGCCTGATTGCAGATTGCAATGAAGGATATTTTACAGTCCGTTTAGATTTTTTTAGAAATTCCAGAAACACTTGTTAAACAAAAGTAACAATCGGTGACATGATCCTTTGGTTCACACCAAACCAGAGGTACACCAAATGGCAAAGCCTTCTGTGTACCTTTCAGCCATCCTCTTAAATACACAGGAAAATTAGTACATACTACATGAGGAGCCCACATCTTATCCTGATCACCAATTTTATACTGAAAGTACAAATGATATGCTTTTTTAATTAAAAGTGTAATGTTTTTTCTATTTGATTTTATGATAAACTCACCACATACATAACAAAAGGCATCCACATCATTTACACAATTTCAAGGCATTATGACACTACACTGTTAAAAAACTTAAGACAGCAATAAGAGTGAACAAAATTAATTCATTCCTAAATCCAATGCTTAATACAAACAACACAGCTGTGTTTTCAGCTACATGTTTTGACCTGCACAGACATGATTAATCTTGTCAATGAAGGGTCACTCTTCAGTATTAGATATTATGTCATAATATGAGACTATGATATTATTTAATTCTTTGTCTAGTATTGTTTATTTATAGCTTACAAATTATGTTAACAAAGTGTTAAACAATAAAAAATGAGCTAACAAAATACAATATAGAAGCTTAAAATGCTAACTATACATTGAAAAATGAAAAAAAATCCTATAATTAAAATTTAAACATTTAAAAAAAATGGTGGGTGATAGAAAGATTACGAAAGTACATATTCGTTTTCAGTATCAAAAAACGGATTAAAATATTTATCGCATATTAGAAAACAAAAATTATGTTTATCAGTGCTATCATCCTTGGACACCTCTTTCTTTTTGGATCGGCTCTCATGTTGCTTTTCTCAACCTCTAACTTGTCCAATATAATTTTGACTCTCTCCTTGTTATTAGCCACCACAACAAGCCCCTTCTTATTTTCTCTTATGTTTTCAATTCTCAGGTTTGACCTCTTTGGTCAAAGAACAACTTGAAATTCATCCCTCATCTCTACTAGTTTTGGTATGTCCCTTTTTCATAGCAACAAACAGGACCTCTGGTTGCTTTCAGGACAAACTGGCCTCTCACTTGTCCTTGATAGCATCTGCATAACATTTCTGCTGGGCCTTAGGAGGTTCAGTAACTGGTAAAAGAACAGTCTCCTTAATCACCACTTCCTTCACCTGGACTGGCTTAGAAGCGATATCCTTGTATACTTCTGCAATGCAGACATAAAAACTTTGAATTCTTTCAATTTTGGGGTCAATTTTGACCTTACAGTTACTAAGATACTTCTGGGATTCTCCAGAAAGGTCATCATCTGTTCAAATTGCTCACTAAAAACCCTCATCAAAGGCACAGAGCTATCAGGCTTACCTTTTGATTTCAGAAAATCAGCCACAACATCTTCCTTTACCTGGGTGGAAGTCCCTGCCTGACTTTCTTCATCACTAGAGGAGACTGACGAATTGTCAGCCCTTACCTCAGCGATCTCAATAACCCTAACTCGCTTGGGCTGGGTTGCTTCTTAGAATTGCCTTCGAACATCGCTGCCTGAAGAAATAAAAATCTAATGAAGCTCACTATCTACCTACTAATTCAAATGTGCGAACCCAAAAACATGGTAACTTCCTGCAGTGAGCTACAGACAGCCGGAGACCTATAAATCCTCCTGTCACTTGCACCTCTTAGCTGGTGTTGATCGGCTTTGGAAAAACTTGGCTGAGTAAGCAATCATGTAATACCACAGATTACAGTTCACACCCAAGGGGTGTAAGCAAACCAACAATCATTGCCATTCCTTTGCTATGCACCCTTTAGAACTTGGACAACAAATAGCTTTGAGGGGCCCTTGATGAGGCAGGTGCATGTCCAAACCTAACCCAATTACTACTCGGCAAAAATGAACAAATATTGAGTCTTATTCAACTAGTTTAATATGAATATTGCAATACTTAAAACTGACACAATGTTCAAGACTAGTGGCGATACACATGCAACCACTAGCTCAAAGAATAGCCAAAAGAAAGCTCAATGCAACAACAAATTCTGGATGTATCAGGAGAGACCAGAATCAACAGGGGACTCCTGTTATATCAACATGATACAGTGTCACAGTCCTTGAATTTGTAAATGCAGGAAATTCATTAATAAAACTTTATTTTACTAACCACTGCAATACTGTTTCATAGCTGCAATCAGCTTTGAAACATTATTGCTGAATATTAGCTATTAATATTACAATCATATAATATTGCACATATGCATGTAATATACGCAATATATTACATGCATATATATATGATCATATTATAATAATATAATAGCCATTATAATCAGCTTATCATAATTTAATTGTAAGGAATTGTCAATAAAAGCTAATTAATATATTTAATTATAAATTAAAACACCATAGTAGATTATACCCATATAAACCTTATGCCCTAAAACTTACAGGACTTCCTAAGTTGCATAAGGAAGGTATCCCTATGAAACCGTTAATTTCAAAACCACTCCTAGTTATATAATTACTAAAATTATTAATAAAATAATTAGATCAAAAATTAATTTAGAATACAAATACAGTATAAAAAATGGGTATGAGTTGATTGATAAATTAAATGAATTAAATATCAATAATAAAACAAAAATAATAAGCTTTAATATAAGTAATATGTACCCCATTATTCCTACTGATTATACAATTTCATTAATAAAAAACAAATTAATAAGTACAGGTGAAGACCAAAAATTTATAAATAATATAATAATAATTAGAAATATTTATAATCAAAATTATTTTGAATTAATGATACCGGTTACATACAAGAAAACACTTCACCTGTGGGTTTTCCCTTATCTGCAGTAATGTCAGAAATTTATCTACAAGAATTTGAAAGTAAAATAGTCTACAGTATAAATCATGTGCATAAAATTTTATAATGGGTCAGATACGTAGATGATCTTTTAGTTATATATTAAAAACCTACCTCAAACGAAATTATTATAAACAAAAATTCCAGCCATCCTTGGTCTAGAAAAATTAATATTTTTAAAAACATGATAAATAGAGCAATAAAATACATAAACAATAAACAAGAGTTGCATAATGAAATAAATAATATAAAGAATATAGCTATAAAGAAATGAATATGATACCTCATTGATCGATAATATATATAAAAAATATAATTCCAAATACTTTAATAAAATAAACATTACTACATTAAACCCTGTAAATGAAAATGAAAAAAAAACGTAAATATTTATATAAATTACTCCTACACAAATAAAATTATAGAAAACTTGATTAATGCATATAATGATAATTATGATAATATAATAAGAATGATAAACCTGCTTATAAATCTGATAACCATATAATAAAACATTTAAAATATTAAATTATAAAATATTAAAAAATAAATATGATTCTTCTGGTATTTATAAAATAAACTCACCGGGTTGGTCTAGTGGTGAACACATCTTCTCAAATCAGCTGATTTGGAAGTCGAGAGTTCCAGCGTTCAAATCCTAGTAAAGCCAGTTATTCTTTCACGGATTTGAATACTAGATCCTGGATACCGGTGTTCTTTGGTGGTTGGGTTTCAATCTACCACACATCTCAGGAATGGTCGAACTGAGAATGTACAAGACTACACTTCATTTACACTCATACATATCATCTTCATTCATCCTCTGAAGTATTATCTGAATGATAGTTACCGGAGGCTAAACAGGAAAAAAGGCTTAAGGTATTTATAAAATAAAATGCAATAATTGTGAAAAAATATATATTGGAAAAACAAATAGGTCCTTTAAAGATACATTTAATGAACATTTCAGATCATTTAAAAATAACAAAATAGGGTTCTCAAATGTAGCTAACCATTTATTAATTATCAAATACAATATAACTAGTTTGGAAAATAATTTAGAAATAATTGAAAAAGTAAATACTGAAGACATAAATAATAATAAAAAATGAGAAGTTTTAGAAAAATGTTATATATATAAACATAAACATAAATTCAGTCCATGAATGTGCAGATGGTATTTGATGGGGAATTCTTATAAATATTATTTAAGTTGGTAATACATTGATAAGAATTTTAATAAATCAAATAATCAGTACAGTACTGTATTAACATACAGATAACATGTTATAAGAAAATTTTAAATATTAATAACGTAAAATTACAAAAAAAAAAATTATTGACTGAGAAAATATTTGTTCTATCGATTTTAATGTATTACATTTTATTTTAATGTGTAAATGTAAAAAAAGAAGAAAAATTTTAAAGAAAACATTACTGAAGATGGGCTTATGCCTGAAAGCGCTATAATGAGCAATAAAAAAAGATAACGTAAGAATGTTGTTTAATTCTGTACCTTGTGGAGTGGCTGAAAAAATATAATATTATTATGATTAGCTAAAATTTACATATAATGGGCTACAAAAAGTTTAATTTAAATAAATTAAAAACTAATTATAGATATTTTTTTTATTTATTATTTTAAGTTGTACAATAAGATAAGTAAAATATTGTTAATAAAAAATTATGAAAGAAAATAATAATAAGACTTATTTTAATCATTAACTTTAATCAATGAGAAATGTTTAAATGCAAATTTTAAAAGTGAAATCTTGCACATAGATGCCAAATTAAACAGCCTCCAAACCAAGTGTAATAGAATCTTATGTTGATTGTAAATGCTCCTCTCTGTAAATTACTGGTGTTTAAATAGTTTTTAAAGCATACATGTTTACATTTTCTCTTACATATAGCAAAATTTATCTATATTTTTTCACATATAGCTACAAAGCAACTAAATTCTGAGCTTATTGATTTATAGAATTTCTATTAGTCTGTTGTATTAGATTTTATGTACTATTTATATTAACATATTTTTGTTTTTAATTTTTCCCAGTTTGTCTATTGTAATTTAGAAAGTGATGCTACAGGTATATAAAAACCTAATGGAAAAATATCAGTAAAAAATAAATTATTTATTTATAAATAATCTGAATTTTTAAGTATGATAATCACAATTATAATGATTTTAAAATAGGAAAAGTAAAGCTTGTATTGATCAGAATAATACATTTTAATTAAGAGCATGATAGATTTATTTTTTAAATAATATAACTTATAACATTGAGTTATAAGGTTCATTATTGCAATGAAAACTACATATTGCAATTCATTGTGCTAAATCAGTTGAGTGGAAAGTGACTTCCCCCTTCATCTGTCGATTATTTTCAAATAGATTATAGTGAATGCTTTACATAATGCTTACATCAAAATAAAAAATGTTATAGTGAGAAGTTTGCTGCAGATGAATGTTATAGCCAGAACAGATATTTCATGAGTAAAATTATCATCATGAAATGACAATTTAATTCCTATATTAGTTGAAAAACTTAAAACTATTTTTCCTGCTGTTGTGGGACTCATTTGTTCTCCCACCAAATGTTATTTGAAAAATTAAGAAGGAGGTGAGACTGTGCAAGAGTTGTTTGTAATGACTACAGTATTAAACAAGTTTGCAAGATATAAAATAATCAAACAGCTATGTTTGAATGTAAAGAATTAAAAGGTGAGGTAATTACAAATATGCAAAAACTAATAATATTTTTAATAAGCCAAACCAAATTTATAATTAACAAACCTTTTTTTTAGTTCCAAGTACTTTCAATTGTTGGTTTTTTATTTTATTTGGTGATACTTATTGCATTATAGTTTCTTGGTTGGTTCACATAAGTAAATAGTCTGTCAAATATAAATTACCTTTAATTTACCATTAAAATGTTTAAAGTTTTATACAATCATCTCCACCAACCATTAAGGACATCATGTACAGCAGCTGGCATTTTGATTTTAAATTGAGCAAATTAGTTATAATAAAAGAAGAAAAAAGATTGAGAAATATACTTTAAGTGAGGGGAAGAAATGAAAATGTTTTTCTAGAAAATTAGAAAAGATGCTGAAATTAAAAAAAAAAGAAACATCTACTTCAACAAATTATTTAGCAAGAAGTTCGGAAAAAATTGTGGGAGAAAATTTTAAACAGAAGGTTAAAACACCCTCAGAAAATTGTTTTTGAAGGATTACAGGGCTGCTGAAAACTGGGAACAGATCAGGTGAAAAGTAAGATGATAAAAAGAGCACAAATTTGCTCATGTAGAATTTGTTTGAAGTTAATAACTGTTGTAAACAAAACTGTTTGAAATGCCTTGTTCATCAACAAAACATCCATGTAAGCACATTGCTTTGTTATTTTTTTTAATACCTAAAATCCACTGAATAATAAATTATGATCACTCTGTACAAGGTTATTTTTAAAATACTTTGTAAATTCCGTGAGTGATAATAAAGGCAGTATTTCTATAAAGAATAACATTAAGAGTAATTTGCTGAGAGCTACCAAAACCCCAAATGACTGCAAAAACTCTCCTTTCCATTTTAAAAGTAAAATTCCATTTAAAAAATTGTCTTTTCCTATAACTCTTTCTCTAAAATTATTTCAGTTATTAAATTTATTTGATTATTTGTATTGTGGCTTAATAACAGAAACTTCATTTTATGGACAGGAAAAATTATAATTACAAAAACTATGATTGACAAACAATTATTAGTTTTTTATGCTTAAACAAATTTTTGTTGAATTGGAACATTATTGTTTTGTTTTTATTACTTTAATTAAATACAAGTATGGCTGATTATTCTTATTATTATTATGTAGAATTCCGTGAGGCATTCCGGCTCTTTGATAAAGATGGTGATGGAAGCATTACACAAGAAGAACTTGGACGAGTCATGCGTAGTCTTGGACAGTTTGCAAGAGAAGAGGAACTACAACAAATGTTGCAGGAAATTGATATCGATGGTAGATATTGATAATATAAATGTTCAAAATTAGTAGTAATATGATATATTCATTAAAAGAGTTTAATTAAAAATTTTTTAATTAATTTAAAATTTTGTTTGTTAATCAAAAGGTTTTAACAAACAACATCATCAAATTAATATATTATACTTTGAATTAAATTATCAATACTATTATAGTGCGTACAATGAAAATAAAAGCTTGTGTTTGAGAAGGTTGAGACTGCATTACTACTAAACCTGAAAGCATTTACACCCATCTAATAGAACAACAATAATAATCGGTGTACTTTTATGCACATTTATTATCGTTTTCATGTTTTATTAATTATAATTAATTATTATATAATTCGTATTAATAATTCAATAAATAAAGATTGCAAAAACAAGAATTTTAATTTAGGTGTATTTTTAAACTAAAAAAAGCTTAACTAGGGCTTGAATTGTATTGTATCCATAATTAGAATAAATTAGACTTACAGTTATTATTGCACAATTATTTTTTGTACAATATTTAGAATTTTTTATTATTTAGAAGTTTCAAACTTTTTTTTTGAACCATTGTTTTCATTGTTGATTGTATATACTATTATTATTAATACTTACTTGAATTTTGCATTATATGTCCAGTTCCTGTGCAAGTTCACCAGCTACTCTGTCTTCATCGAACAGTCACTTTCACTACCAGTGTCTAGATGTATAATAAATTTATCCATCATTTCATCAATTAGCAGTTCCATTTTCTTATACTCAGTTTCAGCTTTTTTTATATGTTTACAATATGGTTTCTAATCATTCTTATTCATTTCATCCATTTTTTTCTCAGTTAATTCTTTAACATCTGACATTAAAAATGTTGTGTTACTACTACCAACATATCTTTCCCCAGCCGACCATACCGTCTTGATTGAATCTAAATTGTAATGTTAAGGTGGAAGTTGGAGAACCTGATGCCTGTGTTTTTTAATAGTTCATCAAAATAGTACTTTATTTTTGAATCTCTGTGTGATTTAATTATTTCATACAATTATGGTTTTAACATTGCTTTATTAAATTTATATATACTCAGCTTTCATTCATGTTATTTAAAATTCTCTGTTAATGAGAAACATTAATTTTCATTTAAAATAGGACTTTTAAAATTTAAAGATATTTCGGATAGCTCCATTCGGTTGTACTCTGCTGTGGTTGGATTCACACAGCTCTTGATGAATACACAGTTCCATTCAAATGCACTCGGCTCCTGACAATTCAGCAGCTCCATACTGTTGAATCAGCTCTTTTTGAATGCACTCGACTCCTATCAGCTGCCCTCAGCTTTGTATAATTCACACAGCTCCTAACAGATTCACGTCTCTGTACTACTATACAAGTAGGTCATGCATGCTCTGTCATCAGACCAGTCTGCAAGGACTCAACATGCAATAATTACATTATGTTACATAGAGACTTACAAGTTTGATAATGTTACATATATTAATTACAATATAATAAATTTACATGTAGATTTACATGTTTAATAATGTATATATATATATATATATATATATATATATAAATATATGAATGAATGGCAATTACAATTTATAATAATTTACAAATGCAACTACATAAAGGCTTAATTTATTTAAAAGAATCAGCAAACTTTGACAAAATAGAATATTATTCTTTTCTAGCCAATTAATCATGTCACTTCAACTATCATTTGAATTCGGAGGCTTCTCCAGAGGTGAATTGTGGTATGGCACATTATCAATAACAACCACTAACTGAGGGGGGGAAGACCAGGAATTAATTTTTCAGATGCCCACTTCATGAAATTATTGTTGTTAATGCTGTCATGATAGTCACTGCTTTTTGAACTTTTCTTCAAGTCAGAATGAACCCCACTTCTCCTCCCATGTGGATTTTGATTAACCAATCACCTTTATTAATTGGCACTTTTACTCCTGCACCACTATCTTCGACCATGATTTTGCTGTCGAACAGGACATTTAAATATGCGATTTGTCAAAATAAACAATCAAAGAATTTTCTTTTCTGCAATCAGTAATTTTTCTTAAATATTCCATCCTCTTCCACCGGATGTCTTCTTTTTCAACCAATGGTTTCCTATTATTATCAGTTTTTTACACCACTTAAAACCTACCTCTTTCAGGATAGTTGCTAGTGTAGTTCTAGAACCTTTAAATTGAATACTCTTTTAAAGTCTTCATGCAATTTTTTTAAACTAAGCAGTTCATTAAGTTTTCTGTGAAACTCATTAACTGTTCTTACAACGCCATGATCAAAACTCTCTAATTCAGTAACTGGTTTTGAACATTGTTTATACTTTTTTGATTTGCTGAATAAGCACAACTGCAATTTAGATTTAAGAAGATCTTGCTTTTCTTTTTGGAATTTTTAAACTTGTGATCTTGAAATCCCACAAGCTGCAGCTGCAGCGGCTCTTCCTTCACATTTTTGAATGCATATTAAATGTTTGTCATCTTCTAATTTTCTTAACTTTATAGCTTTTTTCTTCATAAAACTGTATATATTATTAACTATTTCACAAGCTTGACTATGGAGCTTATTATTCTCTTCATAAACAATGCACACAATAAATATTATCTAAAATTTCTTCAGCGCTTCCACCCTCTCGACTCAAAAGGAAGGTTGGTGATTGGAAGCCACCCAATCTCGTTTTGAGGAGGATCCACCTACCCTTCACCCACTATACTTTAAGCTAATAAATAATTATAATTTGTAAGGTATAGGTCTATTATTTAACGATGATTTTATTACTATAAACATCATTAGTACTAATGCCCATTACAAGTGCAAATAAATATATCTCAAATGAAATATTTTGATAACCTTTTTTGTATAAAGTGGTGCATCATTTTATGACTCACTTGATGGAGGGAATACAGTAATATTCTATTAATACAAGTATAAACTATTTGGTACATGGAGACTATTGTACATGAAACTATTTGGTACATATTAAAGTGGTACATGGAGAACTAGAAGAATTCCGCTTCTTGTCTCCTTAGAAATGCTTTCGGCACAGTAAAGTGGAGTCAGATTCATAGGGCATTACAGGCAAAAAACATCAGCCCGTACTTGAGGAGACAGGTGGCGAAATACCTTTCAGAAAGGACTTGTACAGTGAATTCACAAGAAGGAGAATTGATATTCAATATATACGGTGGAGTTCCCCAAGGTTCGGTTTTGGGTCCTCTTTTGTGGGTCCTCACCTTTGATGATGTTCTACAATTGGACTATCCGCCTGGTCTGGAAACAATAGCCTATGCAGATGATTTGGCAGTCCTTGTACAGGGCAAGACGGGATTGGAGGTGCAGGAGAAGGCCAATATGGCGCTTGCAAAGATACATGAATGGTTGCAAGAAAAGGGACTTATGTTATCAATTAATAAATGTAAGTTCATCACGTTTACAGGTAGAAGAGTTATAGAACGTCTGAACATTGTTGTGAATGGACAGGAAATAATGAAGACAAGCTGCCTGAAATATCTGGGAATTCTCTTTCAGAGAAATTGTGCCTTTTCTGAACATATTAATAGTATATGCAATAAAGTGGACAACATGATAAAAGGGTTAAATATGATCATGTCAACAAAGAAGGCTCCTAGAGCGTCCAAAAGAAAGGTGACAGCATCGGCAGTTGTATCATCTTTATTGTATGCAGTGCCTGTATGGTGGACTTCATTACGAATCAAGAAAAACAAAAATAGACTTGTGAGAACGCATAGCAGGCTGTTGCTGGGAGTGGTTTCCGCTTACAGAACAGTCTCCTATGAGGCACTTTGCGTTTTGGCAGCAGTACCTCCAATCGACTTAATGGCCCATTACAGGGTAGAGATATCGCAAGGACTGGAAACTCAGAAGGCTAAGCATAGGCTGATAACTAGGTGGAAAGAAAGGTGGAGAGAGGTAGGACCTGCTAGCAGGACAAAACAGCTAATCCCTGACCTTGAGAGTTGGATCAATAGGAAACACGGGGAGGTGGACTTCTTTTTGTCACATTACTTTACGGGCCACGGTAATTTTAATTATTACCTTCACAGAGTTGGGAGAAGACAAATGCCGGCCTGTATGTACTGCGGCATTGAGGACGATGCAGACCATACCTTCAAGGAATGCATCAGATGGATACAAAATAGACGGGACACAAATTTATCAACGATGAGACCTGAGGAGATTATGAGTAACATGCTACATAGTGAGGACAATTGGAAAAGAATTGAAGGGACTATCAGGAATATCTTAACAGTAAAAAACGAAGACGAGAGGAAACTGGGCTTCTGAGTGAATAGATTAGGGTAGGGTGGATAGCCCCAGTGGTGAGGGCTGGCATGCTTAGGTGTGTCAGTTCCAAGGATCCACTGGGGACTCCGAGGGAGAATAGGTCTATACAAGTGTAAAAGACCCATCGATGCGTCACGACTTTCCAAGGTATGGCGTAGCGATACAGAAGGGCAAATGAGACTCAAAAGACCTGACCGGTGGGCCGACCTGCCTTGCCGGACATACAGCCGGTAGGTGGGGAGGCCCATTAGAGTATAACAGGCACTCCCCTGGGTGGCGTAATACCAACCAGTCAGACCGGCCCAGGGGAGCAGTCAAAAAAAAAAAAAAAAAAAAAAAAGTATAAACTATTTGTTTTTGTACTGTATACAGTAAGAAATATTTATAAGTACGCTAAATATTTTTAAAGAAATTATTGTCTGAAATTAAACAAAATTAATAAATTTTAATTGTGGAAAGAATATTTGCTATTTATGAAAATACATAAAGACACTGAATTGCAGAATACTCGGTTTCTCAATGAGCCTAATGTTACGTACAAGAAAAGAGTAATATAATGCCCTGCACAGCGACTGTCAGCCTCATGCAAGCAAGCTTTTATTTTTATCATATATACTGTACAGTCCTTATCATATGTCAAAGCATACTGTTTATATAGAAGAGATCACTGCTGTTCTATTTACAGCATGTTAAAAAGAGATAGAATTGTAGAAATGGTTAATCACTTTTACTGCATATATTTAATTACATTATGACTTTATTATTATTACATATGACATTACTAAAATTATTGTAATGATTATCTTTATTTCTTATGTAAAATCAATTTATGTGCTGTTTTGACATGTTATTTTTTATCAAGATGAATTAATGATTTACAAATTGTAATTTGATATTATTTCATAACAATAACAGTACATGTTATATGTATTAGAACAATTTAATGCTTATGGAGGTAATAAAATCAATACGCTAATATAATATCTCTATAAAAAAAAAATACAAATTAAATTAGAGATTACAGAATAGTATTAAAAGAAATCACATACAAACAATTTTGAATCAATCTGTTTGTTCTGAAAAGATATAATAGTGTTGTCAAATTCATAAAAGCAAGTTTGGTTCACCAAACTACAAGTTTGCTATTTCACTTTATTACTAATATACATTTATATATAACATTAATGTTAATAAATTAATGAACCATCAAATACAATTACTGAACGAAACTCACCAACTGAAAGGAATTTTTAATCCTTTAATAATCTACTAGTTTGATTTACAAATATCATTAATTCAATAAAACTATTTTTGTGGAAAAAATATTTTGTAACTGAATTCTAGATCAGATCATGGTCTAAAAACGTAACGTTTTATGAACTGAGAATGTGTAGCTACTGTAACAGTAGCTTCATTGTAGCTACTACAATTCATTGTAGCTACTGTAACAGTAAATCTCTTAATATTTTACTAGCTTAAATAAATTGTTTATAAACTAATTTAATGGTTCTTCATTTTATGTTTGAATCCCAAATTTACATACATAATATTTTTCTGATGTAATATTATTCTTTCTCATCATTAACATTACAAATTATTAATATTTCTGTGATATTACAGTGTTATACTGATTTATATTCTCAGTCTATGATCAGATACAGAAGTAATTTGTTATAATATTATAAAAACACCAGTGTTGCACATTAGTAATATATAATTCACCCAATCACTTTTGAGAGACAAAATAACAGTTAAAAAAACAAGTAATACAGTTTTATCTCTTATAAAAAATGTACAATTACAATAGAACATAATTATAATTTATACTTGATTAAGTATATTTTTTTTTACAGAAATTAATCAAAGGTATTTTACCAGTGAAAAGCAACTTTGAAGTAATGTAACAATGTTTGGAATTGGAGAATGCAACAGAAATTTCGCAATATAAAAAATATGAATTAAAATAAAATAAAATTATACTTAGTATTTATACTTAATATAAATAAATAAAACAAATTTCTACAGTTACATTTTATAATTTAAAATCTAACTGATGTCCATTAGATAATATAATGATGTCCATTAAATAAATTTATTTTTTGGAACAAAATCTGTCTCAAGTTATATAGAATAAAAAAATATATAGTTATTTCTATTTTTTTTAGAAAAGAGTACTTACTGATAGTTTGTTTTTAATTTGTTTTTTTTTTTTTTTGTATTTTACAACTGTGATTAAAAATTAAGTATAATAAAGAGTAAAACAAATTTTTCAGGTGATGGTTACTTCAGTTTTGAAGAATTTGTTGAAATTGTATCAAATATGGGAGCTACCACCGAAAGGACAGCTGATCAAGAAGAGAAAGAGTTAAGAGATGCATTTAGGGTATGATAAAGATCCTGGCAATTTTTTTTCTAATTTATAATGAATACTATTTTTATTATAAATAAATGCTGATTATTTAAAACAAAAAAAGTATATCTATAAATTATATTTTTTTGTTTTATATATCTTATATTGTGCAAGATAAAAAAAGTGAAAGCAGGAAGATTCATACTCAATGTCATCCAGTATTGAGATTTTCATTGATGGTTTAGCTTGAAAATATAGTATTAATCGTAACCAATAACCTTGTTCATTAACTCATTCTGAAAAAATGTTCTGGCTAATAGTTTAGATTAATAAAATATATGTATTTATCTCCTTCCCTCTTAAGTAACCCAGTGCATTCTTGTCAGACATACAAATCTTGTCATTTCACAGTAAAATGGGTGTATCACAGCTATCACATATGCTTTGAACAACATAGTCACACCTTTATTACTTCTTTGTAACTATAGCCTATTAAGTAATTGTGCTAAATTAGGCTGAATACATTAATTTTTAGAGGTTTTTGTAGATCTTAAAATTTTTTATGTGATCTAAAATTTTACTGTAATTTATTAATAAGAAATTAAATTTTATGTTTTTTCTAGATTTTTGATAAACACAACCGTGGTTACATTACTGCTTCTGATCTTCGAGCAGTCCTTCAGTGTCTTGGTGAAGATTTATCTGAGGAGGAAAGTAAGTAATTATTATTTATTTAATGCTAATGGTATGTAAGGAGATCTATTTGTATAATTTCTTTCAACATTTATTTCTATCACCTCAGAATTGATTACATATAAAAACTGAATCAATGTTTTAATACAATCAAATTATGAAAGTCTTGGTACATAGATTTTTCCTAATTAAATATATTAATTTTTTGTTCTTCTGTTATGTTTGCAACATAATTTTTTTTAAATAATTTTTTCAGAATCATTAAAAATTAGAAATACAAACATTTAAAACAAGAAAAATTTTTATGTATTTAATTTTTTTTTTTTTAATTAATAGAACTCAACTTTTTTCTCCATAATAACATATTAAAAAATTTAACTGTAAATAGAGAAACTTTAAACCACAGCTGTCTCATAATCAGTGAACAAAGAAATTGCCTTTCTACGAGCAAATACATATTTAAATATTAATCAACGACCTAAATGTAAACATGTACTGTACTTCAATATTAAAATTACTTGCTAACATGAAATACAGCTGCAAAATAATAAATCAAATAAAATGGTTCTTATTTTTTTGATTTATGGTAAATGTGATCATTTTTAATAACAGTAAGTATAGTTGTTATACTTATATTTGTTTTTTTTTTTGCAACAGAATGGATTTTATGTCCTAAAATTATAACAGCTTTATATTTTATATTTCATACAATACATACTTTATATAAATTAAATAAAGCAAATAGATTATAAATATATACCCATATACTTCTAATTAACATTCTGTCTCAATTAGTAGAGGTACTGACTGTCATACATTCAGTCAAGTTCAATGTTGGGTAGGGATTTGCATTTTTTCATATATAACCAATATTCATTATTTATTTAATCTAAATTCAAACACTATCTATGGAACTTAAAGGACCACATCTTTTTGTAACAGCAAATGTTTGGAGACAAAATCTCATTTTTTAATATACAAATACCGTCCATTAGTCCTGTTGCCTACGAATTTCTTCAGTACATAGGTTACAAAGTTATTGTAAGTTATATATATTTATCAATTTTATATTTCTTGAACTAAATAAGTATTTTATTTATTTATTATTTGTTTTATAAAAAAAACATTTATTATTATTTTTTAATGTTTTAAGTAAAGATAAATAATTAAGGTAAGTTGATATAACATTTTAATGACATCCTGTTACTGATGTTCAATACATATTTAACTTAGCTTGATTGCTAGATTTTGGTTAATTTTATGTTTATTAGATGCTCTAAAAATCTTTTATGTTTTTATTCATCATGGTTAGTGATGAAATCACACAAAACTATTAACTTTAATGACAAACTGCAAAAAAATTAATCTTAATAACACTTTAAAAATTTATTTCATTAACACTTTCAGTTGTTTTTACATCCATTCTAATATTAGTGCCTTTAACTGGGACCCACAAAAATTTTTTGTGTTTTCATTTTTTGGACTAGAATATTTATTAGAATGTGATCAAAAGTGTATTCAATTTCAACTGGGTCAGTTCATTTGATGCATCGCTCTTATATGTTTGTATAATTTATAATGTTCAAGTATACAAAGATGTGGCCCTTTTTTCATGTATAGAAGTAAATCACAAATTCAACAACATTAATATTGATATTCTTTATATACAAAGAGGACCATCATTCTCCATATTACCCACACAAGCTGATGTATACTAACACATAGATATATACAAATGCATAGCAGTGATGTAATAAGTGAACAGACCCAATTCAAATCTTATACACATTTCAACTACTATTAAAAATGAATAGTTTCATATTATATTTTTGTTAATGACTGTTTAACATTAAGAGGATTATTATAGAGTGGAGGGAAAGATAGAAAGATAAATGAATAAAATTGTAAGCTCTGTTAGCTTACAATAATATTGTAGTTTATCTGAAAAGGATGTGTCCTGACAATATAGAATAAATAAAAATATACATGTTTTAAAATATGTATCTAAATCAGCTCTATCTATCAATAGCCTTTGTTAGCAACAAAACAATTAGTTTTGTTTACTAAGAAAACTCTCCAGCATTGAGCCTGGCTAGTTAACCAGTGTTCTTATTAATTATTATAATTATTACTAATTCTGTAAATTATTGTCTGATTTATAACACCAATAATCAGATGATAATGTGTACATAAAAATAAATAGAGTATTATCCCATAGATATTAGCCAAAATCACCTCTCCAGAATGATCTAGGCTATGTATAGCAGCTGACAGTAACAGTTGGTCAGGTCAAATCAGTCTTTGGATGTCTCTTCATACAAGTACAGAATCACATACTCCTTTTGAATACAGTATATTACTTTGTTACAGTTGAAGATATGATCAAGGAAGTTGATGTAGATGGAGATGGACGTATAGATTTTTACGGTATGTAATAATTTAAACACAAATCAAACAGAAAAAATAAAAGAGATTTCTGTCCGTAGGTTTAGAGATATTTAAACCATATGGTAGAATACAAAAAGTAAGTATCCTTAAAAACCTTAAGGATTTTAAATACACACATAACAGAAACTGAAGTGATATAATCAATAAAAATTATTGTAATTGTAGCTACAATTATTGCATTTATTGAATGATATATGCGTAAATAAAAGAATTCAGTGAACTGAATTCGGTATATATTTCTAACTGATGGTTCTGTAATGACTAAAATATCTTTGGAAATAACAAGCCAACAATCAAAATAACATTTAATAAAGTGGATTAGATAAATTACCAAATTTAAACGATGCTGGATGACATTTATAGGTAGCCAATGACTATTACAATTAGTGCACCAAAAAAAAGAAGGAATTTATTCTAATTTGTATTCACTGAAAAATCTAATACAGTTAGGCTTCTTGTTTAAAAACATTTCTGGAAAACACTTCTTCAAGCAAAGGGAAATGATATCTGTTTTCATATAATTTAAATTTATACAATTGATGTATGTTTAATTTTTACTGAATATTAATAATTCAGAAATAAAATTTTAAGGTATCAAAATATCAAACTTAACAATATTAAAATTAAATATCTTAAATTGATATTTTAGACTTATCAGCTACCCCAATGCTTACACACTTATAGTAACAATAATTAAGGAATGCTCCTCTACAAATAAGTGCTTGCATATTACTGATGTAAATAAAAAGAAAGAAACCGAGTAATTCATCTATTGACACTTAAATCCTAATAAAATTTTAAGTAAGTATAATGTGAATAGTGATGTTGACTTCAGTTGTACACAAATATCAATTGCTATTCCATCGGGTACCTAAAAGTGACTTCTCTTTTCTTTATTGACATGTTAGCTAAATGTTTTTTAGGTTAGTCAGCATTATGTATAAATAATTACTATATTCTGTTTATTGTAAGCTAAATCCTGAAGTAAATAAAATGGCAATACTCTTTATAGTACTGTAGTACATGCACCAAAGATAAAAGCTTGTGTTTTTACTGTACACCATGTAGTACTTCCAGTCTTTTGTTGTGGCGATTATACTTGTTGAAGCCAGCATAATTTACATTGCTGCTATTTAATTTCATTGATGTGTTATGAAATTCTACAGTTGGTAAAAGAATTATTAATGACTATTAGAATATATTTTTTGCACTACTATGAAAACAGAGCTCATATTTGATGTATTTAACAATGCAACAACAAAATTTCCTACTAAACAACTTTTTCTGTCAAACATTAACCTCTGATGAAAATGGCTATGTTCATCAAAATAAAAATGTTTTTGCAAAAAAGAATTAAAATAATAGAAAAGAGATTAGATTATTCAATTTTAGGAGGATTTTTTAAATTTGTATTTAGTTCAAAAAAGATGAAAAATTTGATTTTTTTAAAAATAAAATTCAGTTTTTCTTCACTAATATTATTAAAATGCACATGTCAACAGACTGCTGAAAGAAACAAATGCAGCTGTCAGAAAGAGTCCCTCTAATGATAGAAAGTGAACATTAATTCCATCCAACAAAAACAAGTTCATTTAGACATTAATCAACAAATGTAACATTACTGTTACAGAAGTGTATTGATGTAGCACATATTTCTTATTGGTTAACTTAATAAAAAAAATTTAATCTTATTTCTTTATTTTATGAATGATTTTCATAAAAAAATTAAGTGTTAATGTTAAAAAAATATTAGCTTTTCCAAAAGATAGATTTTATGGTGAACTTTGCTTCACAGAATCCTATTAGGATTCTTCTGTTTAATGTTTAAGTTCTTGATTATCAACATATAAATCAGAAGAGTAAAAGTTATAAAAGTACAAATAATAGTTAAAAACCGATAATTACTAATGATAAAAAGTGTTATTTTTAATTAAGATATGACTTAATTTTGATAATGCTGTTTAATTTCTCAATTTTGTGTTTTTTATTTATTACCTGTAAAATATTTTATCTGACAGATTTTTTCTGATTAAATGTATTATTTAAAATTGTAAATGTTGGTATTTTTTTAAATTGTTTTATTTATTAATAATCTATGGTTCTAATTATCTGTGTTGTCAACACCATCTTCTACCATACATGTAACTGGGAGATGACTTCAGAGCAATTCTGTGTGTTATGATGGTAGTTACAATTAAAAAACATCTATGAAGAAAAAACATTTATTTATTTTTATTTAGAAAAGCTTTCTTTTTATAAATCTGTAATGTTTTTCCATTTGAAGTTGCCAAAGGAAACAGAATGTGTGCTTAATGATAATTAATTGATCTGTTTGAAATTAATTTGATAATGCAAAAATTAATGTTAATTCAGTAATAGCTAATTGAACTAATTAATTTTTTTCTTTAATTTATCAATAAATATAAATAAAATAGCAAATTATTATTATTATTGCTCACTAAAAATATTATTATGATTTCTTATAAAAATTATTATTTTTCTAGAATTTGTTCATGCACTTGGTGAACCATCTCTAGGAGATGATGAAGATTTTGAAGATGATAACTATGAAAGAGAAGAACTGGTAATAAACTAAAAGTTTATTTCATTCAATTTAAACTTACTATTGATGTATCAATGAATTTAACATGCTTATTTTTGTTAAATTGCATCCTAATTCCTGACTATGAAGTCTATATAAAAAATAATTGTTAAATTATTTCCAAAAAATTGAAAAAGAACATAAATCTACCTTCTCATAAATATAATAATAAGCATCAATTTTTCAATTGCCATTATTTATGATTAACAATCTTGAATGGCTATGTCTGTACCACTTTGTGAAATATAACTACATAAATGTAAATCAAAAAGATAAAAATGGTTTAAAAAACACTCATTTGTTTTCAATTATTCCTTTATTCTTTTTTTGTTATACCTATATCTCACTAAAACCCTGTTAAAATTCAAGCCAGTCTTCTGGATTACATATGGAATAGATGGGAAGTCCCTTTACTCTAGTTATGAAATAATTAGGATTAATAATTTCCTAACCTGGGTGGGTTCAACCACATTCAAAGCACAGCTGTATGCACCTCCATGTCTAGTTGTTCATCCACAATAGCATATCAAGGGTGATAATTTCAAATGCTGATAGAACAGCATATTGGAGCTGCTCGTTGACGTATCTGCATTTTCAGATTTCTCTTTTTAAACACCAGAGTGCATTGTCAGGTGTGGGGAGGTCAGGGCTTCTTGCTGGCCAAACCATTGGAGCCGGTTACTCTTCTGACCCACGTCCGATCCAGCGATTTGGAAAATTTTCATTGAGGCATCTGTGGACATTCAAAGCAAAATGCTCTGGAGCACCGTCTTGCTGAAATGTAATGATGTCAACAATCCGTTATGCCAGTGATTCCCAAACTGTGTGCTGTAGCCTCTTCACAGGGGCGCCGCAAAATATTGTAAAAGCTTCATAAATTATTGAACCAAGACATTTATATTTAATGTTTATAAATTAAAAAATAATGAAGATAAACAAGTTTTATTTATTTTTATCTCTTAGTTACTTAGTCATACTTTTACTTAGGGTAGGGCGCCATGGGGCGCAGTGAGGTCATGAACGTTCTGCTCCCAGTCCCTGGGTGTGCTTTCTTCTTCAAAGTAACAACAGACAGCCGCTTTGGGTAAGTATGCGAGTTGTGTGCATGTTTGCTGGGCGAGTACATGTGCGGTGAGTGTGTGTGTGGTTATTAAGCATGCCTGAGAGTGTCTTTTGGGCTTGGTCCGTTATCTCTCTTTCAGTCCTTATGCGATGTGCTGAGTCTGTGTTGGTATGGTTTGTTCTTGAGTGTGAAAGTGCATCTGCTATTGTGTGTGAGGTATCTATGTGCCTGTGCGGTATGTTTTGCTTGAAATGGTATCGTGTTGATATTCTGATGTGTTTTGCTGTGTTTTGTGTGATGCGCGCATGATTTTTGGATTCTGATATTTGCTTGTGGTGACCGATTGTGTGTGTGTGTGAGCCCACTTTTGAAGTAATGCTCTATTAGTGCTTCCCAGGAGGGGTGGGTTGCCAGGGATGGAGGTTTAATCGGTAGTCTGCAGGAATAAATAAGTAATTAATAACATCTTGTGGAACCTGCTAGCGAGCCCGATACTGCTTCGGCGCTCGTAAATTGGGTTCCTCCACCTCTTCAAACAAACAAAAAATGGGTAGGGCGCCATGGAAAAATTTTAATTACAAAAGGGCACCGCGACTCAGAAAAGTTTGGGAACCACTGCCTTATGCCGTTAATTATGGAGACAACCACTCGTCAATTATATTCAGATAACTGTGTTGATTATCTGCGTCATCGAAAAAATAAGGACCAAGGAGATGTTCAGCTGTCATTCCAGTCCAAATCATAACATGAGGCGGATGGTGTTCGACTTCCTCAAAAAAGTGAGAATTGTTTTTCGCCCAGAAAAAAATTTCGGTTACAAGAGCTTCAATAAATCGCACAATTGTCTCAGAACATGACGTTCTTTTTACCGTTTGCTCTCGGAAAGCGTTCAAGCAATAATTGACGTGCATAAACACGTCGGTCATAAACATTGTCGCTCAACTTATTAACTGTGGCTGGAAGAAAACATTTAACCAATGGCGGCTCGTAGCTAAAATTAGTGGAGGCGCTGCTCCAGAAATTTTTTTCCTGGGCCTTTTCAAGCCCATGGTTAATTTTTTCTGTAAAATAAAAGAACCGGAAAAAATGAATCAAATAGAATAGCAGGAAGCAGGATAATAATCTAATTCTTCACTTTATCACATTCAAGAATATGGTGCACGGTCTTTAAGCATATTGTGCTTAAAACCGTATCTGATTTAACCGAATAAATAATAAAATGTCAATACAGATAATATTTTTTAGTATTATTAGATAATAACTTAATAAAATGTCCGCTTAAAAACATATAGTCCAGTGATGCTTAATTTAAATTTCTATGTACACAGAAACAAATACACAATTAGTTTTTACTAATTACCTTCTCTTTCACCCTTCCAGCGTGTTTTGGACAGAATATCAATTAAAGAGCTCTTGCTTTCCGCCATCTTCTAATCGCTACTGAAAAAACAACTAAACCACTTTCATATTCCTTCCACCGACTAAACTAGAAAACGGAACGAACAAGGAACGTTCCATACACACACGGAGTAAAAAAAAAACACCTTCCACCAGCACGCCACGCTCGGAACTGCGGGAGCGACAGTGCTCTCTCTCCCTCGCAGCCTCGTGTACAGCTTCCTATGTGCGCATGCGCACAACAGCCAAACACCACGCCGCTGAAACTGTGAATCCCACAGTTCCATACAAAAATTTTTGTTTCTTTTTCATACAGAAAAAGGGCGCCTTAAGCTTAAGGATTATATATTGTACAAGTATAAAGAAAGAATTAAAGGAAAAGGACTCATTATATAAATGTTATCGATAATATAAAGTGGAAATAGGGAGTGCTGCAGTTCCACAGTGCCTATACGCGAGCCGCCACTGCATTTAACTTTCAAGTCCTTCCGCATGTGGTCTTTTACTGTCGATATTGTAATGCCTAACTCTGCAGAACGTTTGCGCGTTGATTTCAAGGATGATCGTTGAATCGATGCCTCCACAGTAGCACACGTCTCAGCTCGAGTTATCGGCCTCTCATTGCGTGGCGCATCAAGAAAAGTTCCCGTTGCAAAAGCCTTTTTCTCCCATGTCAGTAACGTTTGCCGTGATGGTGACGATTTCCCAAAACGTACGAAGTAATCATTCGTAATGTTCTCCAATGTTTTACCATTGTGTGGACGTTCGTGGACCTACACACAAACTAACAAACATTCTTCGACAGTGAACGCACTCATATCTGCTATCGTTCCACACTCGACTACGACTAAGGTCGTCTCCCTACGAATAAACACACCGACGATCCCCACCACGGGATCTTTCTCCCGTCTCCTGTCGATCGTATCCTCCTCATCTTTTCCAGCAGCAGTGAGCGATTCAGAGGTGAGAATTGGGAGCAGTACAGCGAGATTAAGCTGAATCTATTAAATTGTAAAGGAACTTCCCGCCCTCTCCGTACATAGACTGACTTCATATCGTAAGGAAAACAAAACTATTGCTGTACTACAAACTTATGTACTTAATGTCAACTTAAAATTATAATTAGCTATAGAATGACAAGTTTGTAGAAATCCTTAAGTGTGTTAGCTTCCTACCCTCCACCTATCACATATCTCTGACTGCAGCCAACAAACTCTAGTTTAATTACCTTGCATTCATTGCTTACACAAGTTACTTAAGTAAGATTTCTTTTTACTGCGTGTTATTTTATCTCTGATAATAACAATATACGAGAGTCATCCAGAAAGTAAAACCCGTTTTTGTTTTATAACAAATATACTGTAATTATTTTAACATATATATATATTATTAGTATATGCATTATAATCTACATTTTAAAAGCTGCTTTTCCACATAATCACCTCCTAAGTTCAAACATTAATCAAATCATGACACTAGTTTTTGTATGCTGTCGCCAAAGAAATCTGCCACCAGTCTATTAGCTACTATTGGAGACCTGTCTTGAAGTCGTTGTCACTTTCATGAAACAGAAACGTTTTTTCTGTTTAGCCTCCGGAACCACCGTAAGGTTCAGAGGATGAGTGAGGATGATATGTATGAGTGTAAATCAGGTGTAGTCTTGTACAGTCTCAGATCGACCATTCCTAAGTTAATTGAAACCCAACCACTAAAGTACACCGGTATCCACGATCTAGTATTCAAATCCGTATACAAATAACTGCCTTTAATAGGATTTGAACCTCAAAACTTTCGACTTCGAAATCAGCTGATTTGCGATGACGAGTTTAACCACTAGATCAGCCCGATGGGTTATGTAACAGAGACTGTGAACATTCAGGAGATTCATCACTAAGTTCGTCTAACGTAGAACGCCAGTTCTCTTTAAAATGCTTGTCAATTTGACTTTCAGCTGTTCAGTAATGAGAGTAGGCTGTCCTGATTGTTGCTCGTCATTAACAGATGTTCGGATTATCATAAATATACGACACCATTCCCTTCATTCATTTACAACATTCGTTCTCAAAGTGGGCGCTGAAGGCCTTCAGGGGGGGCGGTAGTAGGCCAACAGAAATTGGGGATGTTCAGGCGGTCATTTTTTATTAATCGCAATTGTTGTTTTTAAGAGCGCATCTTAAAGACAGCAATTGCAATTATTATTTTTAACAAATGGTAATTTTAAAAATTTTGGGGACGCTAGAAAACTTTTGATTCTCAATGTGGGCGGTGTGCGAAAAAATCTGAGAATCAATGGTTTACACTGTCACCATATACAGCAGTAATTTGACGATGAATGACCATAGGACAAACAACTTGCGCATTCAAATAATTTTTTTTTAATTTTAAAAATACGCTATATTTGTATTGGAAAATTTTTCCAATACAAATATATTTAAAGATCCACTAAAAAAAAATAATTTCACTTTTTTATTAAATCAAGAATAAATGTTTTATAAAAAAACTCTGTGACACAGCAAATTATCAATGAAATGATTATAAAATATAATAAAGGGCGCCCACGCTTTTATTATTCGTGATATAAAGTGTAAAGGAATTTTGTTAATAAATTCATTCGATATGCATTATAATTAAATGTAGCTGAGAGATGTAATAAATAAATGTTCACATATAAGTATTTTCACTACCATGAATAGAAAACAGATTTAGATCATTATCAATATAAAATGTTATTTCAATTTAATGAAGAAGTTAATTATAAATATGTATTCTTAGTTTAATATGAAAGTGAAATTATATTTTTTTTTTAGTGCATCTTTGAATATATTTGTATTGGAAAATTGTTCCAACCCATTTTTTACTTTAATAGTGAGATTTCGATAGATACCTTTTTGTAATTTGTCATTAGTTAAATAAAATGTATTTAATTTTATACTTTTTAGATTCAATTAGACAAAAAATAATTACTGTCATAATTAGACATTGTATTATTAAGAAACTTCTCGAATATAATCTCAGGGAAAAGTGTTAATTTATCACTTCATATTACGAAAATCTATACAATTGCATACAATCGTAGATGGATGGATTTCTTCTGAAATGTAATGATGTAGAAAATGAATAACCGACTCAAACATATTTGTGCATTAACCTAAGAGCAATGATTCACCGACATTAGTTGACAGCTGTTCCATATATAACCTACCTTCACATTTTAGGCACAATCTGTTGAAGTCTTTCGTACGCACGCGCGGTTGTTTGAATTTCCGTTATTTGCTGTTTTTTTTTTTGTTATCACAATGCATTGTCATCGACAACAAGCACCTGTACAAAATTTTAGCCTTCTATCTCATCTGGAAGTAGGCTAAATACTGTTTACAAAATTTTGACAACCCCGCCGAACGACACAGTGCACACAGCAAGTTAAATGAAAGCGTATAAAAACTGTGAGGTACCGATCGCACCACACAGTGAGATTTTCAGTCTTTTTATTCATTATAGACACACATTTTTTTATTCAATATAAACAAAATTACTCCGTTTCACAGTACAGCTACGAAATTTCGTACAGGGCTAGCAGACAGCAACTGAGATCAGCTGGCCTTGACTTGTGAGTTTAGCTCAGCGATGCACAAACCGTTCTTAATTTCTGGACCACCTAAGTATCATTAAATGATTTATTGAAATCAATCTTCCTGTCATAAATATGGATTGAAGTGAATTAAGGATTATTTAAAAATTAAATTCTCTTTCACTCACTCTGTGTGTGTGTGTGTGTGTGTACGCGCGCGCGAGAGATAGAGAGAGAGAGAGAGAAAGTGAGAAAGCGTAATCACAATGTCAGAATTTAAGTCAATAAAAGTTAAAATCTGCTGTTTTAATAAACATTACATGTGACACGATGTGCACAATCAAAATAAATATCCTTTAAAAAGAAACAAACAAATATTATATTACCTACTCATTTGTTTTCATTAACAGATTCTTTTTGATGTAGTATTTATCACTGCTTACAAAAAAGTTTGAATGCACTTTCTGAAATAAATGAATGCTTATAAATGTAATAATGAAAAATTAACGTATAGAAACCAATTATTCAGTCTACAGAGAATTATTATTAACTTACATTTATTGAGAAAATGAAAATATTATTTTTTTTCTAAAAGTGATCACTGTGTTCATTTCGTCTAAAAATGTATAGGCTTATAACTTTTATAGTTTGAAGCATTTTTCTTTGATAAAAGATTACTCTTTCTTTATACTGATAAAAAAAAGTATATGTACAGGCTATTTCTAAGTAATGTTACAACTGACAAATCTACAAGTAGAGCAGGAATTTGAATCTATGACTTTTCTTTTATCATTTTTTCCCAGCAATGTTTATTTATTTCCTCAACCAATTTGTCTATTAGCAGCAGTGCAGACTCTTCAATCAATAGTGTTTACCATCAATAAAATGAGAAGAAAGTGTAAGACAGAAATTATAACTGTAACAAAATAGTGACTGAAACAATATAGGCTAAAGGTAATGTTCAGCCTACATTTATTCAATATACAATCTTATTGGCAGTATTCAATGTACAGGGCGTTTCATAATGTTCTTCAGAGTTTCGAAAATTCATTAACAAAAAACTATTTCACACATAAGAATAAGACAAGTACTATACGAAAGAGTACTTCAAATAGTTTTTTCCACATACACTAGGCAGTTGGAAAACCATTTGGTCGCTAGGCGTCGACAGTAGAGAAAATGGCTGCCACGGGAAGCGAGAAGTCGTTTTGTGTGTTAGAATTTCACTTGTCAAAGTCAGTTATTTCTGTGCAACATGCGTTTCGGTTGAAATTTCATAAGGAGCCACTAAGTGACAATTCAATTCGTGCGAGGTATAAACAATTCAGTGAAACTGGTTGCTTGTGGAAGCGAAAATCAACTGGTCCTCCATCAACCTCAGAAGTCAATGTCGAACGTGTGCATGCAAGTTTCATTCGCAGCCCGTCAAAATCGACTCCGGCTGCAGGCAGAGAATTACGAATTCCGAAAACAACAGTGTGGAAAGTTCTCCGTAAACGTTTATTATCCAAACCGTACCATCTTCAATTAATCCAGCGTCTTTCTGATGGATATAAAACACGTAGGCTCGATATTTGCTTACAGTTACAGAAAAAGATGTTGTTAGATGAAGGTTTTCTAAACAAGATAATTTTCAGCGATGAAGCTACTTTCCATATTAGCTGCAAAGTAAACCGTCATAACGTGCGAGTTTGGGGAATTGAAAACCCACATGCTTATGTGGGACATATTCGGGATTCTCCAAAAGTAAACGTTTTTAGTGCGATCTCTCGTGAGGCAGTGTATGGGCCGTTCTTTTTTATGGAAACGCCAGTAACCGGCATGATATACCTGGATATTTTACAATTATTGCTTATGCCTCGGCTACTCAACGACTTCATTTTCCAGCAAGATGGTTGTCCTGCCCATTTTCATAAAGAGGTTCGACAGTACCTTAACACAACATTACCTCGACGCTGGATAAGACGTGCGTCTGAAGAAGACCAACACATTATGCCTGTGTCCAACAAGATCACCAGACCTCACGCCGTGTAATCTCCTTCTCTGGGGATACGTGAAAGATAAGGTGTTTATCCCACCGATGCCGCACGATATCGTTGAACTAAAGGATCGCATAATCAATGCAATCAACTCTATCGAAAATGACATGTTAGAACGAGTTTGGCAAGAGCTAGACTTTCGTGTTGATGTGTGTCGCGTCACCAGAGGAGCACATATTGAACATTTATAGATTTTAACAAAAACTGTTTGAGTCCCTGCATCACCTTGTACAAGTTTCATTTAGATAAGTGAAATACTTTTTTTTGTACTGAATTTTTGTAACTCCTAAGAACATTATGCCCTGTATAATCTTATTAGGCAAACAAATGTTAACTGATCCCTTCCCATATTTCTCCCCCACATAACAAAATACACTATATGCAAGTGGTATTAACACATTACTTCCGGTCGAGTCCTCCTATTCTAGCCTGATTAGGTGCTACCTAATTTTCAGGACTATCCAGGTCAACCTTTTTGGTCCTGAGAATGTTGCCGACAAATCGGGCTACACTTTCCCATCTGCTCAGATTACGGAGCATCATTACATTGTGGGGGCTCAGTGCTCCGAGATCCGCCTCTAGTATCCCTCGATCTGCCGCCTACCGAGCACATTTGAAAAAGTGTGCTCAGCGTCGTCTCATATTCCGGGGCAATAGAGGCAATCGGGGGACAGCGCTTTCCCTATGACATGGAGGTAAGCGCGGAAGTACCCATGACCCGTTAAAAATTGGGTCATGTAATGCTCTACCTCTCCATGCCGCCGCTCCGTCCACGGTCTGACCAGGGGGATAAGCCTTGAGGTCCATCGTCCTCTGGTCTAGTGGGCCCAGGTCTCTTGCCATGCAAGGAACGTGCGAGTGCGTTCCTCGTTGGCAATGGTCTCCCGGCCTTCGCCTGCTCGTCGCCTCCTGTTGATCATCTGGCGCTCCCTTGCCAAAATAGCAATGGGTATGACGCCGCTGACCACCCGTACTGCAGGCTGGGAGACCGTCCGATACGCGGAAGCGACTCGCAAGGCTGCGGTGCGTTGCACCTGCGCGAGCCGCTTACGGTTTCTTGCAGTTCTTAATGCCTGGGTCCACACTTCCTACTTGTATAACAGGATGGAATACACTGTGGACATCAGCAATCGTCGTCTGCTGGCCTTCGGCCCGCCGACATTCCCCATGAACCGTCTGAGAGCAGTTATGGCTCTCGCAGCTTTGTTGGCGGCTCTCCGAATCTGCTCAGAAAAGCTGAGTTTCTGGTCAATCATCATACCGAGGTATTTTGCGGCCGGCTCGGTCTCGACAACCTCTACCCTGAACCACAGGGAGAGAAGGGTGTCGATACGCTTCTTTGTTAGAACCACGATCTTCGTTTTGCTGAGGGTTAGAGACAATCCATGGTCAACCAGCCAGGCACCGATTCTGTGCATGGCTCGGCTGAGCCTCAGTTGGACGCGCTCCACGTAATAATAATAATAGATAGAAATAATAATAACAATAATAGTAACTTATAAATTAAAATCTAAAGTAATATTTCATTAAATTTTCTACTCTTATTACAGATGTTACTCTAGCATAAATAAAATAGTTAACCACATTTTATTTTCCTCTTTGCATGTTTATGAGTGGATTTTTGGTTCATTAAAACATTCATAGTGGTAAATATATTTAAATTCTACTTTTTTCTTTAGCATAATATATATATATATATATATATATATACTGTGTTAGAAAATAAGATTAAAGTAAAATTAATACAAATTCATAAATATGTATTAAATCTGTTCACATAACAAGTGTTTACTTTGTAAATTATCCCATGTCAAACAGTTGTGTATGGAGCCGAATCGGTACTGACTTTTGGGAGAAATAAAAAATTGTCCTTTCACATAAAATTTATTTTAAGTTAAATTTGGCCTAAGTTTTATTTTGACAGTAAGTATCCATTTTTAGCACATTTCTTAATGAAAGATATCATTTCCTTAAATGGTGCATGACAAATTCCTGGAACAAATGTTTTTTATACGTTAAATGATATTATGGATATTAAAGCTGTTTAGTTTGATTCCTAACCCTCACTTCACTTTTAATCTTATTGATATATTATTAACATAAATTATTAGCCGATAAAAAAATATAACCTTTATTATCAAATCGCATGAAAATGGTCCTTGCTTTTCGATATCCGTAGGCAAACAGTGACAAAATAAATAGTTAAAAATCTAATTCACAAAAATAAGTTGAAAAGAAAACATGAATAAACATAAGTTTTGTTTCTTATAAATGTAAACATCGAAATGAATGTGCATCTTTCATAATTATCATGCAGCCAGCCGCCTGTGGAGCACATTCTTCCAATCTGCTACAATACAAAATCAAACATTCCAGTCCTGGAAAATTTATGAGTGCAACTCTGAAGTTAAAGGCTTCTCATCTGGATTATTAAGACATGAAATACAGAACAAAATAAATGCAGCTAGTGATCGTACAAATATTGCAAACATACATTAATCCATATTCACGTAAAATTGCTTGCATTTTTAGAGTGTGTTGCTTTCAAAACCACAAACAAAGGATTTATCTAAAAATATACTAAGAAAACACATACTAATGAACACACCATACTATTAGTGTAAAGATTAGACTGCAGTGATTATAGTAAATATTATAAAGGATAGACTGAATGCAGATTCAAAAAAAATGTAAAATTTTAAACAAAGAACTCAATATTCTAAAACAATGTGAAATTTAAAAACACTAAATATAAGAAGAAACTTGCTTAATTTCATATAAAAAGTGCAATCCAGACCAAATAAACTACCATATATTAATACCTTATATTAATGGTTAGACCATATATTAATGGTTAGCGTTTCCAGATAACATAACATTATTACAAGGTTCTGGTTTCCAAATAACTTAAAAGTAGGTGCTATTAACAACAGTACCTGTAATCCCTCAAACAAAGGAAATGAATAAATATTTCTAAAATGTCTCCTCAATGCTCATAATTTCCATACACTATCATTAAAAAGTGATTTTTGTACATTTTTCTGAAGTGAGATTCTGGAATTAACTGGAACAAGATGGTTTGCATAAGACCAAACTGGTTTTCAGAAGTATCAGAATGAGATTTTGATATAATTTCATCAAGTGTTCAAATCAAAAACGTGTTTTGGAGTGAGTAACATGTTACCATACAAATAACTTCTCTGAAAATCAATTCACAAACCTTCATTTTTATAGTCAGTTGTTACATTATGTAGTTCTTTCAGCTTCTTTGAAAGTCTCTTGCCAGAGCACCCCTAAATTTTTTACCCAGATTTTTTATCTTGCTCTACTTTTACGTAGTGCTATTTAATTTTATAGATACAAGTAGGACGTCGCTGAAGCTTTATAGAATAAACTTTATAGAATAAAACTCTACTTACACATTAAAAACATATCACTTTATTAAATTTTGCACACTGAAGTCCATATTTACAAGATAAGATGGCAAATGCATGTACTATAAACAAAATATACCGATCACTCTTTTTAATGAACAATGGCTAATGAGACATACAAATATGTCACTAATGAGTAATTCATTATGTTTCTAAAAGATCTGTTTCTGCTGTGCCCATTTTGCCTATTCATCATTCGATGGTTCTATTAAGCAAGGCAATTCTAAGGATTTCTATTCTGAGGATCCTGAATTTTGTACTCACGTGGAGAAACTCATCATTTCCAATAATAATTTTATTAGGATGAAGGGAGGCTTACGATGCAGCTAAGCCTGTTATGAATTGATCAAAACTTTCAATTATCGTCAGGATTGGCAAGAGAACACTTGTGTAATAATAAAAACAATTACAAAAATTAAAAAACACGACTGTCAAAAAATAAATAAATTGAACATAAAAAATGAATTAAATCAAACAAAAAAAAAAAGAAAAAGAAGAAAACTAGCAGTGGAAATAAAGGACTAAACATTATTAAGCAGTATTTAATTAAATAAAGTAATAGGCGATCAATCAACTTTCATTCAGTTTTAATTTGTTTAAATATATTTTTTATGTTGTAGAAATACCAGGCATTTTAATGATTAAGTTCTCAGCAGGTCTTATAGCGATAAGAGAATTTTGTTCTTCAATGAAAATATTTAAATGCAGTCGGGGAGCTCTTTAATATAGAATAATTATTATTCAGAGCCTTACTTCTCGATGTAACCTGGTGAGAACTAAATCATTAGAGAAACTTAATTGACTGGTAAGTCTACAACATGAAAAATATATTTAAACAAATTAAAAATGTTTGAAAGTTGATTGATCGCGTATTATTTTATTTAATTAAATATTGCTTAACGATGTTTTGTTCTTTATTTCCATTCCTTGTTTTCTTTTTTTTTCGTTTGATTTATTGTCGTTTTTTAGTTCAATTTATTTACTTCTTTTATTTTCCGGCAGTCCTGTTTTTAACTTTTATAACTGTTTTTAATATTCAGTACTTCTTAGTGATCATCGAGAAAAATTCACGATTCGAAAACTCTTGTATATAACGTATTTAACATACTGAGCCAAAGGAGGAAACTGTAAATATTTAAATTAATTTATTTAATTGGTGTATACCAATCTAAACTTAGAAATTTCTCAAGCGATTGAGTTCCTCGAGAGACATTTTATCGTGCAGATCATACAGCAATTTTCTGTCATCCAAACAACTAATGGCTAAACTCTCCAATTATCTCACGCGACTCAGTGCTACGTAGGCTTGGCCCTTGGCAAAGATGTGAGTGCTCAGATCTAAGTCGCTCTATCTAGGGTAGTCCCTTGTAGTTTATGCACCGTCACAGCTCAGCACAATATTAGTGGCAGCATACGCCGTTCAACTTTGCCCTATCCCCCTAAAGCATCAAATTCGACAATACTGGACTCGATCCTCAATCCGATGCCGTCAGCATTACCTCTAATCCTACTGTCATCAAACTCTACAAAGACCGTTTGTGGTAGCTCACCGGGCTCAAGCTGGTCTCGGCTTAGCGCAGGCCACTCGATTTTTCCGGGTATATCAGTTAATTTCTTTTCTGGTTTGGTTCCATAGTGATATCATTGTATACTAGTGAATATCCTATTTGAATCTCGAGAATCAAAAGACTGGTTGTGAAGATATAACGACATTTCCGAATAATCGAGATTGTTGGATCGAGAGTGTATATGATGCATGCAAAACTTATTCTTCAACCTAATAACAAATATTTGAATTTTGAAAATCGGAGGATTTTTTGCAGAGATATTATAAGAGCACCTCGTTGCACCTCCCAAAACAGCACTCCAGGGGCATTCCGTTTGTTACCAGTAGCTAATTATTGGTATAGCCTCGCACAAGGTGTTCGCATCGACTTAACACTCTAGTCTCACACTCAATCCCCAGGAGAAGCCCATTACTGTTAAATATAATTTTTTTAAATTTATTTAATATTATTTTATTTTATTTAACTTATTTAATTCTAATATTTTTGTAATATTACTTATTCGATTGATTTGAATCATTCAGTTCAAACCCAGCTAACACAGTGGTAGAGGCTCACAGTTCATTAAAGTTCAACTCATTAGAGTTTGTGCTTCAACCAGCAAATATCCATTATATATATACTTATAAATACATGCATCTTTATATAGCCAGTGACGCTCCTGGTAATATAAGGATTCCAACACGGGGTATGCGTCTAAATCGGTTCGGCTGTTGAGCTGCTACGATGGACACACACCCTAAATACATTACACATCTTTTTTTGGCAGTCATGTAAAAAGCAACAATGTAGTTTTTTTTATTGTTTCAGCAGGGAAACAGCTTGAATCATTGCTTAAAAATTAACACTTAACTTTTAAAGGATATAATTTACTTACCGATTTGTTCGCGAAATGCAATTCCCGTCAAATTACTACGAACTTTTAGTATACAAAAAACTGTTATCTTTTTAGTTTTTTTATCAGAATTGTCCTTTTGTACGAGTTGCTTAAGAATCCTGTTCGGTATTAGGGTAGTTTGACATTTAGGTGGTCGAATGTAACCGAAGGTCGCGTTTAACAGGATTGTTCGTGTTTTAACTCTGGTAAGTTGTTCTTTAATTGCGCAATATTTAACAAATTCCTGGAGTTAGCCTCCTTATTTTTGTGAAAAAAAATTAAGTTGGGCCCATAGTATTCCAAATTAAGTAATCTTGCATAATGTATGGTATTCTAAATGAAGTTAATCTTCTTGTGTAACATGTGGCTTGATGTTAAATCCAATTAATAGGCAGATGATATTTAGTTTAATTTAAAAATCGATTCCAATAAGAATATTTTCGAAAAACCAATATTAGTAACTAGTATCGTTGAAATATACAGCTTACGTAGTTGAAATATTAGCATGAGTTATTGTAATTTAAATATTAGGCTTGTGTATGCCTATCGCACAGTGAAGCGTTCATGTACTGACATCAAATGTATGATTTAGTATAAACGTACGTCCCATCTATACAGCCTGTGGTTTGTGAAATGCAAGCAATTTTGGCAGAAAATCTATTTGCACATAGTTATTGTATCTCAGCAAACCAAACTAAATTAAATATGTAACAAATAATTTTATTAATGTCAGAATGTTTATAATTTCTTGCTGTAATCTATTTAAATGACAAGTACTGTATCGTAATAGTGTAGTTCCAGAGGATTCATTGCTGGCTGTATATCTGAATTGGAAAGACACATTTAGAATTTGATTGATAAATGTAGATCTGAACTGTAATTGCCTATTTAATAATATCAGTGTTTTACATATATATATATATATATATATATGTAAATTTAACATCATTGAAATATGTTAAATGTTTTTATTGTGTGTATGCAGAATATGTAAGTTATTGTTCATTTCTGGCAGACAAGGAATTTTAGTTGAATTTATGAATGAGTTTTATTTTCTCTAATAAGTCTTAACAAGCACAATCAACTAAAACCCTATTTAGATTTATTGCACTGTGATTGATGAATTGGTATCATCCCACTGCTGCGTGTCAGTTTTCTTGGACCTTTGTGCTATCCACTTCCTTTTATTTGTTGTAAATCACATAATTTTATTGCGACATTAACTGTTACATGTAATAGGCTTTAGGTGTGGCCAGAAAGTTTAAGTAACAGTCATAAAAATTTTTCATTTAGAACATTATAAATCCATCAAGTAACAACAAACTAAATGAAAAAAAATATATGGCTGTCTTATCAGCCATATAAAAACAAAAGTATTTTAGAGGGAATTACTTGTATAGTAATGATGTAGTGAATGAATTCAAAACATTAAATTGTGACCATGAAATAAGCTATATAAAATACATTTTTGCCTGCTATATACCTGCAGTCTCTACAAACAGGGTAACCATATTTCCATTGTGTATATATGGTATACTGCTTCTTAAGGATCTTAGGGAACTATAAAAAATAAATTGCTGTTTGCCTCATTAAATTTGATGAACTGTAAGACAAAACATAACACAAGAAAATTACCAAATAATTCACTTTAAAACTAATGGAACTTTCTTTTAAAGGATTTTTGGATGTGATTATGAGCTCCTTTATCAGTGGAGTATCTAGTCACATTGTTGTCCAACCTTAAATAGGTAAGATAAGTGAGAAACACAATAAAAAATATACAAACAAAATATTGAACTGGTTTCACTACATTACAGTCTTGTACAAAGGCAACAGAAAATTATGTTGCACATTCTTAATTTCATCAACAAATTATACTTCACTTTACATGTAATTACAGAATATGAGCACAACAAATCAATTTTTTATCTCACCATGTTCGAAATAAATAACAAGCTAACCTTCAAAATATATTAAAAAATAAACTCACAACTGATACACTTATCCATAACACATGTCAACATCTTGTATAGCATGAATGAATGGTTCCTGCATTTCAGCTGCCAAAAAGTTTAAAGTTCAGTCTCGTGCAACTAGATAGAACATTCTAATGGTTTTCCTACCAAAATTTTTAAGTTGATGCTTATGATTTTATGTTTATTTTGCTATTACATTATAAACATGTGCAAGGTTATTATGTAATGTATGTTGTGATGGAGCGTAAAAGTTCTATGGGTTATTATTTTGGTGTCTGTAACGGAGAGTTTGTTTTTAATTGAATTACTGCCATCATATGAATGTAAATTAAATTTTTCTAATACATTTTAATGTGTGGATTAATTCACAAAAGTGCTGATTTTATTTTTAAATAAGATTATTTCTTTTGAGTTTTTTTTATAGATAATTTTTCTGAAACATTATTGTATTTGTTTATAATATATGAGAGATATTTTTCACTGATTTCAGGCTAAATCTGCAAAATGCCATCAGCTGTTCAGCACAGTACATCTACTCAGAAAGCTGGCAGTCAACATTCAGACTTTGTAGCAGTTACTGAAAAAATTCTAAAAGAGTGCAGTTTATTATACAGCAATAAAGACAACGGTTTGTCATATGTTTATATAGTACATATACAATACACAGTTAGTAGTTTAGTTGAGATGTTCCATAAAATTAATTCAGTATATAAGTTTGAAATAAAAATTACAACTTATTAATTTTTGTACCTCTCATACAAAAATTAACTAGGCTGTCATGGTGTGTTTCCTGCCTTGTCAGGTGATTGTACTACTGGAACCCTGACAGATGTGATTCAACCCTGTTATTTGAGAGTCTACTACAGGTTAATTGCATTTCAAACCCCCACCCTTTTAGACAGTAAATTCTTCAAGAATAATGTAAATTTGCCAATAAAAAATTAATAAAATATCAACACTTTTGGGATTATTGGTTAAACAAATTTATTTGATACAAGATTTACTTTTGCTTATAAATAAATTCCTACTTTTTCAAAAAATGAAGTTAGATTGTTAACATATCTTATTATACTATTTAATATTAAAATTATCATCATATACTGTTTTGTATGATGTATTAGAGTGAAAATCAAAAAATCAATACCTGACCAAAATAATGTAGGGGATAATGTATTGCTTCATTAACATCACTCAGTAAAGAAAATTAACTTTTTCTGTAATGTTGAACATTATTTAGAAGCTTTGTTGTGTTAGCATATACAACTGCAGACATGGATTTGTAAATTTCTAAAAGAATTGACCTAATTTTTGCATTTCTTGTGGGTGTTAGAACCCATTAACTCATTTCAAAATTTAAAATGATTTTTTTTGTTAGTACCTAAGAACCACTGTGTGTGCTAGATATCATAATTGTAATATGTTCAAAAGCACATTAAAATTTTAATTTTATCTAAATTTAAATAATCATTTGTTATCTAAGTATAGATAATAACAATTTATGAAATTATTGAAAAAATAGGAAAGAAATAGCTAATGCTATTTATTTCAGATATATCCCCCTGTTTATTTAAAACTGTACACAGTTTTTTAATGTATTGTTTCACAATACAGAAGGGTAAATGTGTAAAGCACATGAAAAATAGAAAAGGAGATGTGTAAAGCACATGAGGTTCAATATACACCAGTCATCTTTCTCTGAGAGTAATGACCATCTGTGTTGGTGATGATACTGAAATTTTTAAATTAAAACTAAATTTCAATTAAATTAATTGAAAATATTTGGACTTATCAATTTATATACATCATGTCTCTCTCATCTTTTCCAACTATGTTATTTTTATGGTTTCATTGTCTTCCTCCTGAAATTTAGTTGTAGATGTTCGCCGTATTTTTCATCTTAGTTCACTTTACTGTCTACTGTTTGTCTATCAAACTATTTTTGCTAGGTTTTGTCTCAGACAGATGACTTTTGATATTGATCAGATTGTCCTGGACACTTCAGTGCCAATTGCACAATTCACTTTAGTGTTTTGATCCTGGAGTTTACAAACAAACTTCTATTCGACTTTTCTTGATGCCCATATAGTGGCAGAACCAGAAGCTCCTATTGGGAAGAGATTCATTGAATTTTGTAAATTGAGGAAGTAAGATTTCTGTTTTTGGAGGGTCAAACCCTCTTATGGGGAAAAAAATAGTATTTACTCAGGATATTATTTTATAAAAAAAAAATATATATATTATTTATATTTGGTATTATAGTATATTATATTGTATGTATTTTTTTTAAATTATATTGTATGAAAATATATAATTATAAAAAAATATCTGATCCCAGAAAAGATCTGCTGAAAGTACAATTTCGAAGAGAATTGTTTTAATCTGATTTTTAAAGAATAATTATATCGCATTTCAATATATAAGTCAACAATTTTTTTTTTTTAAGTTTATGGGATTGATTGGTTATTAATATAGTGTTAAATTCAATTTCTTATAGATTAAATATAGAATTATATATAGGATAACACATGCAAAATTATTTTCAACTTTATTATCACTGATTTCAGTCTCAACTAAATAACTAACTTATAATAATTGTAAAAATTATACGTAATTGAAGAATTTTAAAAATGTAAAAATTGAAATTTTCATTTTATATGTGTATGTATTAAAATGAAGTATAAAATAATGAGAACTTCCTTCACTCATATTATGTATTGTTTTTTTCAAGGATTGGTCAAAATTGCTGAACAGCTTGGTGTCAAACTGTCAGCTCCAAGGAAAAAGGTAGTGATTCTATTGATTGGAAATCATTCAGCTGGGAAATCATCATTTATAAATTGGTAAGTCTATATAATGATGAACAAGTTATCTCAACATTTATTTTCAATTAAATATAATTACTTTCAATCACTGTGTGTTGTTTCTTTCACTTCTTTTCATTCAGTAGTAATCTTTTATGTATAGTTTTTCTGGATTTCTTTTCTTACTTTTATCAAGATGGAGGTTACTTGCTTTTGCATTCTTATAAGCAGCTTTTTCAGTAGATAAGATTTTTTGTTAGCCTATCCAAAATTTAAATAGTAACAAATGTAAGTAAATAAATTAAAGTAAAGTAAATTAATGTAAGTAAATAAATTGTAAGTGACAAATGTTTTATATTTTAAACAGGTATTTCCCTTATACCTTGAAATAATATATATTATTTATCATAAAAGATTATGGTTTGGAATTAAAACACAATATTTTTATAGTATAGTTTTTTTTTACCAATATCCTTTCTCTGATCATTGTATATATGTTTAAGTTATTAATTTTAGACAGGTTTAATTATCATCACCTTTTATGCAAAGGCTAGGCAGCATCAGCCAGTCTTATTAAGCTATATATTATAGGGTTGACTAGTTTCTTTCCTTGGAAAAGCATATATAGCTGGCTAGTTACATAAATTTTAGTCAGATAAAAGTGTATTAAAAAAAAATATTTAATTGCAGTCACTTTGTAATAGAAAAATTTCATTTGTAGTGTTACCTCAGTAATTTTTAATTTATTTCTTTTAGTTGAAATAAATACAGTTCTATTTGTCCACATGGTAGAACTGGATTGCTAAGGTTAGGGTAATTATCATTGAAGTGCTCTTTGCAACAGCAATTCAGGGATAAAAACCAATGAGTAAAAAATTTTTATGTGGTGAAGTGACTACTTTTATATAATTTTTCAATTTTTTTGGCATATATGTTTAGCAATATTTGGACACAGTACAGACAGCTGAAAAATAAATATGTGATATATCTAGAAGCTCCTGAGTGAACCTTACAGGAGGGCACTAAAAATTATTAATTAATACCAGCCTCAACTTAATGAAAAAAGTATTTAGGTTCAAATTGTGAATTGCTCCATGCTTGTAAATTTGCCTTTATGGAGTTTAACTGAGCTACATGTTATATTAAGGGCTTATAAGTTGTCATTGTATCTTATTAATTTTTGTTTGTATAAATTTAGGTACATAAATGAAAATGTTCAAAAAACTGGTGTTGCAATAGAAACACAAGGATTTGTTCTTGTTACTTCTGGAAAGAGAAGAGAATCTTTGACTGTAAGTATGAAAGATATATGTATGAATATGAGGCATTTTTCAAATTGTCTCTCATTGAAGGTAGATTAATTCCTTAACAACTCTGTATCTGTTAAATGTAGTGTTTCATTTAACCACATTAAATCATTGTGAAGAAGGGAAGCAATTCACCCTCTTTTCATCTAAAACTAATGTAAATCTATACACCTTGTTAGATGAGATTAAATTTTATGAGAAGTAGGAGACCTGACTTTACAGTAGGCACTCAGAGAATAGTTTGTAATTTTTATTATATAATTCCTGAGTGGAAAGTCCTTGGACAATTCTGCTGCTGCAAAGAGTCATCTACTTCACCGAGATCCATTACAGAAGCAGCTGTACTGACAGCTAATGTAAGGTGTCCAACATGATGCCATTCATGAAACTGCTGACCCAATTCATATGACATTCATCCAAGGAAGAGAAAATGTAGGATAAGGAGAGCAGCGGGATGAAGAATGGAATATAATCAACCCAAGAAGATGCTGCCTCTGATCAGGTAGTTTAGGGTAGTTTATTGTCTTGCCTAGGACCACAGTAACATGTTACAACAATTATAACCAGTTAACCAATACATAATGTGTTACGTTATTATCTTGCCCAATATGGCTTAAATACATAGTGCAAGATGTCACTGTTATTAATGTATTTGTACTCTTCCCTTGAAATACTGTCCCTTTAACATTGTCAACCCAGTACGGTCAATCTGCACAGCATTTTTTAAATAAAAATTTTATCGATATAAAAAAAAAAGAAATATATATAACCAAACCATAGGAGTTGCAAGTCATGAGACGAGATCCATTCAACCAACTAGTCAACAGGGTTACACATGAATTACAGCAAATATGAGGATCGTAGAACCTGTCCGGATCACCTACTTTACATCCAAAATATAGTTCATATGATTTTCACTGGAGTTATATTTTTACTCCGAGACTAATGTTATCTTGCCACAAATGTAGCAGAAACTGTCTGAATGATTAATGCAACTGCGTGGCATTTTTATTAAAAAATACACAGTAATACACTCACAAACACACATTACAAAATTTATATATACATATATATATTAATGTAGTATTTAGAGTGATTTTACAGGGAAAAATAAAATCAGCAATTGGGAGAAGAAATAACACCACTAAATATTACTCACACAAAAGTTTGCACTTAACTGATGTAGTTGAGATTTGTTTAGTCAGCATGATACATTATTTACCGTACACACTGCACAATGTATGCCTAATGGGTGATGTAATTTCATTTAGAATAAAATATGACTTGAATCATACGTGTGTCATTTGTAATCATTTTAATTATACTGTAAATGATAATAATACTTATTTTTCATGGTTACGTATCAACTGAAATAAATTATAGTTTATTTAGCAATTTAACTGCGGCAATAAATAATATATTGTACTTGCATTATTCATGCACATGTATTTGCTGGAAAATAAGAAGGACAATTACAAAGAATCTGAGACCATTAGGGAAATTCTGACTTTATATTTGGAATCAGCACCCAAAAATACATAAGATTCAGCAACTACTAACTAGTAACAAAATCAATGTTGACTGGTGTTATATAGTAGAATCCATGATATGGCATTTGTACTTATTGCATGTGATATCATTTTTCACTGTTACTTTTATTGTTCTTTATGCAGGCCTTTTATTATATGTTTTGTGTTACTATTAAATATCCTTTTCCTGGTCTTGGGCAAGGTAGTAGACTATCATGACCAACTCCAATCAGATGTAGTCCTTCTGTGAGTTATTTTCTCCTTTTTTATCCTCACCAATTCTTTATGATTCATCTGTTGTTTCTTGGATAATGAACAAAATTCAATTTTCATTTAAATGAATTTCAAGGAAATTGTGTCAGCTATCACACTGACAGCACCTTCTTGCAGGTTAATTGTGTCAGCTAATGGCATTTTCTTATAGTAAGCAGATTAGTAATTTTTTAGGCTCAGTGAAGTAACAATTCTACTTACAGGACTTCCCAGGGGCTGTAGTTTCCTATCTTATGCACATTGGGCCTACTCCTCCTAACATATAAAATTAATTGTTTTAATAATTTCTTTGTTACTTTTCTTTTTGGATATTTGGTTTTTTGAATAGGATAAAATTTTTAATCAATTATGCTTAAATTTTTGTGTTTGGTAAGTTGTTAACAGTCTATTGTTAATTTGCTAATAGTATAAAAATATGAAAGAAAAAACTGCTGATCACAATGTATGAGGTCTGTTCAGATTTTTTAATTACACGCCAATCGAGATATTTAGTGACGTGGGTTGACAGCATTGTATTCCGCATTACCTCCTCTGTAACCCCATGTTCTTGGATTATTGATATCTTGTTTAGTTTTCATGTTATTGTTATTTGATTGCAACATGTTTAAGTGTTAATAGCGATTTTTGTAATGTGTGATTTTCAGGATCAACGATACAATGTAAAATTTTGCATGAAACAGGAAAACTTTTACAGAAATATTCTAACTTTTGAAACAAGCGTACGGAGATGATGCTCTGGGTCGTACACAATATTATGAATGGTTTTCACTATTTAAAAGTGGTCAACAGTCAATTGAAGATGACACTCAACCAGAAGGGCCTTTGACTTCAACTGATGACATGATTGACTGATCTTAAATCGCTGATTAACTGTCAGAGAACTTGCAGAAGAGGTTAGAATCTCAATTGGATCATGCCATGACATTTTGACTGAAAAATTGAACATGCATCAAGTTACAGCAAAGTTTGTTCCTTGTTTGATGACCGAACAGCAGAAAGAACATCAAGTGGACATTTGTCGGCCACTTCTTGAAAAAGCCGTGATGATGAGACATTCACGCAAAGGATTATAATGGGAGACAAAAGCTGGGTTTACAGCTATGACATTAAGACAAAATTTCAGTCATCACAATGGATTGGCAAAAGATTTCCACGCCCCAAGAAAGCATGTTAGTCTCGATCTAATGTCAAAGTGAAGCTCTCTGTTTTTTTGATTTTAATGGAATTGTGCATTTCGAATTCTTGCCTCAAGGTGAAACAGTGAACCACGCATACTATCAAGGTGTTTTACAAAGGTTATGTGAAAAAATTCGCGAAAAGAGACCAGAGTTGTGGTAAGACAACTCATGGTTCCTTCACCACGACAATGAGCCTGCACAGTTAGCTTTGTCAGTTCATCAGTTTTGTGCCAAAAATCAGATGACTGTCCTCTCTCAGCCTCCCTACTCGCCAGACCTGGCTCCTTGCAATTTTTTCTTAATTCTGAAATTGAAATCGGTGATGAAAGGATGCTGGTTTGAAACTAGTGATTATATTAAAGCAAATTCTTCATGGACCTTAAAGTCCATTTCAAATGAAGCTATCTAGCACTACTTCACAAAGTGGAAATACTGCTGGGAAAATTGTGTGAATAGAGAAGGGGAATACTTTGAAGGGGACGAGGACCAATATGTAAAATGAATAATGAAGATTAAGAAAAATAAAGTTCGGTTATTTTCTAAGCAGACCTCGAATAGTGTGAATGGAATTAGAAGATGAAATGGAAAAATACAGGAGGGGATAGTCACTGAATCATATATATCTGTTTGTGGAAAATGCCTTGAAGATTCATTTATGCTTCGTATAAGTACAGTAATGATAAATTACATTAGATTTACATACTATTAGCAAGAAAACAATATATGTGAAATAGTGTCATTCTTACAGTTATGTTTGAATGATATGGTTGTGCCTGGATGATGTACAGTGAAATGCCTATTTGATACCACTGATCAATGCTATTGATAGTCTGGAAAATGAAAGAAAGCACTTGGATCTTAGACTGCAGTAATTTATCTGTTACTATTGTAAAAAATGCAATTTATACCAAGCCAAAGCTTGTTCCTTTCTACATTAGTTTATGAAGGAATTATTAAAACAACAATAAACATAAATGCTTACATTCTTGAGAAGCATGATATTTTTGCAGCTGTTTTTTTGTGTATGCCATTTTCAGTTTTTAGGTCTTTAGTCAAAAAGGTTTTGCTGAATGCGGTTTACATATATTAAAGTGTGGATAACTGTCTTGACTCTCATCAGGTCATTTCATCAAATATTTTGGCAATGGTGAGTCATTAAAAAGGTTTACCTCTGACCTGTTCTAGTATTGAATGAAATGACTTGAGGGTCATTTAGGGGTCCATATTTTAACATAGGTAAACCACACATTTTTGTTAAAGTTCCAGAGGCTGGAGTAGCATATATAATTACAATTAGTAATTCATACTGCATTTAGTAAGGAATACTTGCATAAGCATTTGTAAAAAATTCTTCTTTATAAAAATAGAATTTCAAGCTGATTTGGCTTGTATTGAAAAAAAAACATTAATGCATATAGGATTTTAAAGTAAACTAAAAGTAAATTGTATTTTATTAGGGAAGTAAGTTGATAAAAAACTGAATTAAATATACTATTATTATATGAAATTAATCATTTTAAGATTCATATTATTCCTTTGTACTGCTAAATTATATTTTTAATTCTATTAATATAAACCACTTAGTACAGAATATTGAGATAAGACATATAAGATAAGATATGTCTTATCTCAATATTCTTTACTAGTTGGTTTATATTAATAGAATTTATAATATTATTATATGCTTCTAATAGAGACAATATTTTTTGTGATGAAAACTAAAAGAAAAATGTTGTATAAATATATATATATTTTAATGAGGAATGACAATATTTAGTTCCTTTAATATTGTTTAACTCTCAGTAGCCTTTTATGAGTATTTATATTGCAAATTCTGTAAAAATATATCACAAGAAACTGAATTTCTGTTCTAAATGACAATAAATTATATTGTTAGATGAATATTAAAAATTGTTTTAATGCTTGTAAAACACCACAGTATGATAGATCTTTTGCTTGGGATTATTGTCAGTCCTATTGGACAGTTTTTATTGTACCATTACCACAGTTATGTTTTCTGAGATTAAAACATTTATTTTATTTTAGGGAAATGCTACACTTCATTTGTACCCTCATTTCCACACATTGGAAAAAATTAATGGTAAGTACTATTTTATTTTGAGGTATTTAAGTTAGAAGGTGTTAGTAGGAGTTAGAAAATTTTTATTGTTGTTAATCATTTAATAATACCAAATATTACGTTTGTTATTTCCTTCATTACGTGTGTATTAGTTACACAGTTAGATTCAATGCTACCCACCGGGTTGGTCTAGTGGTGAACTCGTCTTCCCAAATCAGCTGATTTGCAAGTCGAGAGTTCCAGCGTTCAAGTCCTAGTAAAGCCAGCTATTTTTACGGACTTGAATACTAGATCGTGGATACCGGTGTTCTTTGGTGGTTGGGTTTCAATTAACTACACATCTCAGGTATGGTCGAACTGAGAATGTACAAGACTACACTTCATTCACACTCATACCATCCTCATTCATCCTCTGAAGTTATATCTAAACGGTAGTTACCGGAGGCTAAACAGGAAATAGGAAGAAAAGAAGTTAGGTTCAATGCTATTATAACTAACTTTAGGTGTAAAATTTCATTTAAGTAGATGAAAATTGAAATGTGTGCAAACTGGATTCGTTAACAAAAATTGACTTTCATTTTGTATTAAAATTTAAATTGTTGGAATCTAATTACGAAAAAAAATTTACTTAAGTTTTAAAAATAATTTGAATAATTTTTAAATCTTGGAAAAAATTTAGATTGTCTATTAAGCCTGTGTATATTTCAGACAATTTATTCTGTTATTTGTGAAAAATGGCCAGATTAATGAAAGATCAATTAATGGAAATTGCACTGTGATAATGTGCTAAATTACACATCACTGCTTTTTTTTTTTAATTTTATCATAAAACTCGCTCTAATGAAACCATAACTACCATATTCATCAGACATGGCTTCCTGTGATATTTGTCTCTTTCCAAAACTGTAAAAATCATGAAAGGAATATATTATCCCTGTTAAAGACACTAAACAAAAATCATTGAGTGTTCTAAAGGCTATACTGGAAAGTACATTCCAGAAGTACTTTGAAGACTGGAAAAAATATTGTCATAAAAGTGTTTTTTTATGTGGTAAAATTAAAAAAAAAAAAAAGAAGACATATAAGCACAGATGAATAAAGACATATCATTTCAAACAAATAAAACTGCATGAACTTTCTGATCAAACTTTTTATGTACATACAGTATGTGTAAGCATAATTGGTTGATGCACAGCAGTTCATTTTTCTTGCCTCTGGGTATGTGTTGGTATTGGTTAATGGGTGTAGTCCGGGTATGTAGGATGAACAAGGGAATGAACGATTATGCAGAATAAGACATTGTTCATTCTTCAATCACTTTGCATAATCTGAGAGTGTCATGTCTGTTGTAATTTGACTGGACTTATTATCATTTAATACTAAATCAAAATGCCTCAACTGAAATTGACATGCTTGTTAGGCAAAGGAGTGGAACTTAGAAGCTTAAGTAATTACATCATTATGATTGTATTTAAAAATATATATAATGAAAATGCTGTTACTTTCAATAATTCAGGATTGGATGACTAATCTTTTTGAAATATTAATTTATACATTAAAGAAATTATTGTCAAAGGAAACACAAGTGATAGAAAGTAGAATGTTCAGTATGCCAGGAAAAATTCATCCAAAATAAATAAAAGTATAATTTTGAGAAATGTGCATTAAGGAGAATAATATATAATTTCCATAAAACCAATCATAGGCTGCCTGTTTTAAGAATTGTGTTGATTGTTTTGAAACTAGAACGTTTGGAATAAGAACTTAATCTCAACAATGAAACACTGGGCAAAAATAAAACACAGTAGAAGAAGCAAACTGATACAAACTTAAAAAATAATTACAGAAAGATAAAAATCCACATGTTTGCAGACAGATTTCTGCTACCTGCATAGGCACATGCATACACATACATAAACACTTAGGCAAATGCATCTCTCCCTCTCCCCCTCTATCTCCCTGAGAATGTGTGTGTGTGTGTGTGTTTCATCCCACTTCGTCATTGCAGCAGTGTGATAGTATGATTCCCTTTCCTGTATCTAAAATACCCTTTCCAGATTGTGTAAATTTTTAGTACAAAACTTAAACTAATTGTATGTTGCTATCTATATGAGTTTAAATCTGAGGAATAGGTTTAATCTGTAATTATGAAGTTTAGTGCAGTTATGATTGTTTATGTTTTAAGGAAATGATCCTATTAAATTTTTTGAAATAAAAAATTGAAATATAACTAGCACTGGATCAGTGTAGTCGTAATACAGAAGAAAAAACATTCCACCCTCACATTTTTGAGCTTAGCAGTGAAGATATTAAATATTACCACCTAATTATTTCTTTGACATTTTTTTCACAAAGAAAAAGTAGTATATTTTACTTCTGATATTGTGTCATAGGTATAACATATGAAAAATATCTGTGTCTAGGTTGAGAAGGTAACTGCCATTCCTTGATATCTTGGTATCTATATTATTATATTACATTGAAAAAATGTTATTTTATATTACGTGTATATTTTTTATTATGCCTGGAAATTTTCATGGTAGTTTTTTCATCCTTAAATATAAGTCGTGAGAAATTTTTATATAGCGTGCTAAACCGGTGTTCTCTATGGTTGTTAAACAGTAGTCTCAACTTTCTTTTGGATGACAACATGACTACTGTTACAAAAGTCATTGTTATTAAAGGACAAAAAATCTTGGTAAATTTTTGTTTCTATTTTAAGTTTCTGCACAGTCAGTTGTTTTGAAGATTATATTCAGTATTTTTAGTGATAGCTTAAGAGACACATTTCTAATGAAATGATTATTATAAAATAGTAATGTTGTAAGTTTTAATTTCTACCTGTTATGTTCTAATCTTATGATTATTAAACAATGATTAATAGATATCAGTTTTACCTGATAGACAGGGATTTTTTCATAAATACAGTCTTTCTAAAATGGATATGGTGGACATTGCTAACACTTTCTTGTAAAATAATTATATGTTGGAATTCACAAGTAGCCTGGTTCAAATTAGAGTGATTGTTCTGGAAGCATATTCTTATATTAATAAGATTCATTAAATATTTTTTTAAATATTTCAATCACATTTTGTCATGCTGTTCTATGAAAAGACATTTCAGTCTAGCATCTTGTCCTTTTTCAAATTGGATTGAAACTTTACTAATCCAGTTTTAATTTTTTGATTTATGGTCTTTATTACACACAGTAATACCTATCATGACATTCTATCTGTTATGCTGGGTAACTCAAAAATATTTCTTTCCTGTGGTTTGATAAAATTGAATATTATTATTATTTTTAATGAATAAATAACTTTTTTTGTAGTAGGTAGTATATTATAAATATAAACAGATGGAAAAGTTAGCATTTTTTTATTTATTAAATCTCACTTTTTTTAATTCATATTTACTGGCACAAAACAAAGATCTAACAACCCATTTCCATTCCTAAAAATAATTTCTGAGTTTTTGAACAAGCTCTAAGATGTAATTTTATTTTAGGTGGTAGTACATTTAGGCAAATTAAATATTAATTTATGATGACAAGTTTACATTGGATTAAGATGATTCAAAGTGTAGCATCTTCAGTTCTTTGTAGCATGAACCCAACCAAATATATATACAGAATGGCCAGGAAATCACTGTACCCTTTAAAGTTAGAACTAAAATTTGTAATGAGATATAAATGAAAAATGCAGTATAATGAATTATTTTATTTACTCAATAAAATACATAGTATTCATTTTAATGGTCCATTGGGTCTGTGTGTACACTCTCATGATGTATGCACAATTCTATACGTTGCTGTGTTCTCTGTGACATGCAACAGAGCATCTCTGGTGTTATGTTATGGAAGGCGTCCCCCACAGCATCACAAAATTCTTTTGTGGTGTAGCGACATGCAGGTATGTGTGCCTTGATAATTTGCCATAATGAATTGTCTGGTGTGGTGAGAACAGGACTTCGTGGAGCTGGTGACGCTGGAGTACCACAGCCAATCCAACATTGTGGAAATTTTCATAAGCTGTGGATGGAAATGCAGCCTGCGGTAATCAGAGGGTGAAGCATGAAAATATGGTCTAATCAGCTCTAACATGCTTAAGGATTTCTATAATTCTGTATTAAACATTGAACTATGATTCATTTGTTTAAACAACAAATAAACCATCATATGCAGTAATTGAACAGAACTCATCACTTGAGAGTCCTTTGATTCATAGATCATCCTCATTCTTGATTATAATTTACTTATTAATGTAACAGTAATATTTTTATTACAAAAAAAAGGAAAAGTTAACATTTGATCACTTCTATAATAATGAATACAATTGCCTACATAAAAAATGTTTAAAAATTTTGCTGCACTACAGCCAGGTTATAATAAAATTTCAGGGGAGCAATTATTCACACAAGTCAATAAAAACAAATTACATTAATATTTTTTTGTAGATTGCACATACTAAAAAAATTTTATTTATCGTAGCAGTTGTTGATTCTGTTTTTATGTTTTCGTAATAACATTTTTTTTATTTAGAACATAGTTACATAAATTTTTGTCGGCTTAATGAATACTTTTTTTTAGTTATTGATTTAAGTTAATGCATGAGACAAAAATCATAAATGTAAATGTCACTAAAATGATTTTAATAGACTGTATACCTTAAATGTTAGGAAAAGATTACAAGTGCAAAAAATGTTTGTTGGGACCAATCACTGAAAATTCCACATATTTTATTATTATATTAGAAATCTGCACCCACTAAAACCATTTTTAACATGTTTTGCTATGCTAATTTTTGGTTTGTGAGAAATTTGTTAAATTTTGATGTCCATAATTATAATATAATACAGCGATATTATCACACTTTTATAAATTAAAGCTAATTCTTAATTTTGTATCACGTAATGGGGCTAAATTATTACAGAACATAATGTAAACAATTGTAAAGATGAAAATATACTTTTTTAAATCATTAAAGGATTTTTAATTGGCAGTATATTAAACTCAACTCATTCATTTTCTTTGTAATGTAATGCATCTAATATTTCTTGAAATATTATATTTGGATGAAAAGAAAGTGTAATACTAGCAAGATAGAAGATAGTTTTCAATGAAGATCTTTTTATTTTTTCTCACTTTTTTCTAAAATTCAAAGATTTGTATTTCAAGAAAAAAGAATTGATTTCCATTTGGTTTCATAATTACAGAAGATGAGGAAGAAGTAGCTACTACATCATTAAAAAAATTTATTCAAATATACTATTTTTTTTTAGGACAAAGTATGAAATTAAATTTTTTTACAGGTATGGAAGACTGACCTTTTTTTATTCCTTTATAATACATCCCTAACAAACTGCATAGGTCAATGTAATTACATTTAATTATCAAAAACAAAGAAAATTTGTATGTTATGATTGTGTGTGAATGTGTGAGTTAGTATTTATGTGTGTACATGCACTTGTATATTAACATTTTATAGAATTAAAAAAATTTCAGTTACTGGCTGATAAACACAAGTTTGTATTTTACAGGCCTGCTATTTTAAACAATTGTTTAAAATGGCAATTTAAAAATTCATATGAAAGGGCATATTTACTTCTTCCTGTCTGTCAAACAGGTTTTAAAAGCTTTAATATTTTAATTACCAGTACATATTTCATGATTTATCTGAAGAAACAGTAGTTCAAATGAAAACCCTTATATAACAAGAAAAAACTTATATAAAGCAGCAAAAAGGGATTAATTTTTAAACATATTTTTCAATCAATTATGAAATAAATTAGCTCAACTGCAGGGTTATTAGTACTGTTTGTGTTTAACATTAATAGTAAAAGTGATATTGTTTTAAAATATTATCATTTGATATTGTTAATATCTAATCAATGAGCAATAAGTAATATTATTAAAATTAAATAGGCTGTGAATAACTGTTCTTTTACTGCATAATTGAGTTTCCTTGTTTTATCTTTTATCATTATATTATATTTTATCGTTACCATTTCCTGTTTAATATCTCAAAATATAACGTGGTATTTTAGAATATTTCATATACCGGAAATAATATGTGGTCATTTCTTCCAGTTGTGGCAAAAAAATTAATTATTTCTTTAAACTTGTATGAGATTTTTATATTATTTTTTACTTATACTTCATACATAAAAAAATTATTAATTTCCTATTTTTTACATTTTTACCAAATTAGTTTTTAAATTTTGTTCAGACATTTCCTTTCACTTACTCCTTTTGTTTTTAATATATTTATGCATACATGTACACTGTACAGACTTATTAATCTGGAGTTTGATAATCTAAAGGGGGGTTTGACTGGTCTAGGTGGGTTTTATGACATTTATAACAGTTTTGTAGGAAAAATTAAAAAAAAAAACTGTGTGATTAGCAGAATTAAATTAATAATAATAATGGGAAAGAGATGTCTCAGTAGTCAAGTATTTCTTAAAACATGCTGAATTTTTCAGTATGTTATGTTTTGTTAATTACATTGTTATTTTGAGGCCATGCAGCTTTCAATTATGTGAGGGTAGTGGATGAATTTGAGTAGACCATATCCATCCTCTAGCCTTTTTTACTTACCATAGCTTGGTTCTAATTTTATGATTTTTTTTGTTGTAAAAACAATGATCACTCATTATTTCAATATTAATATTATTATTTAATATTATTGAAAGAGGAAATGGTAGAAGAAATGACTGAACCAACCAGCAAACCAGTATGTTACGTTATTCAAGAATATTTTAAAATGTATTTTGCATAATTTCAAATAAAAAAGAATTCAGACAGTAGAGAAATTAATGTAAGCAGAAAATTCCTAGGCGATTTAAATTGTGAAAAATTGCATTTAAATTTTTTATATTTTAAGCAGTGCTACTATTTGGATGTCAGTTTTAACCATAAAACACATTAATGGTTCATTTGCAGTTAAAAAATTGCATGTGCTTTTCAGACAAATAAAATATTGATTACTGTAGCTATGTTCAGTCCTCCAACACCTTGTTATTCAATTAGGAGATATTAATTTGTTTAAGAAGTTGAATTTACAGCAATTTTTTTAATTTCTCATTTAATTTTCAGTTAATTTGCCAATGTAGGAGAGTTCATTTTTTTCTATCAAATACATTAAACCCATACACAATCATATATATATATATATATATATGTAAGTATACTTTAGTATCTGCTCATCCTTTTGGCCTATTCATGTTTGAATAGTTGCTTAATAATTTGGATGGTGAACTCCTAAAATACTTCTATGTTTTTATCTCTCTGTCTAGAAGTAAGATTATATATATTGGCATACATCTCTTGTGTAGTACTACAACAAATCAGCTTTGAATAAACATTATTGTGGATAGTTAAGTGCTAAACTACTGTTTTATATGTATTGTCACCTATTTATTCATATATAATAATAAAATGGCACAATGAGTCTAAGGTATTATAGAGTACAAGATTATGCTTAAAAAGTAACTGCTTCAAATTGATAACTATCTTACTTGGCACAAAAAAAAACATGTTTTAACTAAAATAACTGAAGTTATCAAAAATAACCGAATGTATTATTATCTCTAAAGAAAATTATAGAGATAAATATAATAAGGATGTGTGTGTACTCCCTTTTATAATATGATATTATTTTTTGGGGACAATTCAGGCAATACTACAGTAATACTTAACAAAAATTAATTATGAGAGTAATACAAAATAAAAATGGTCATACATTCTGTCCATCACATTTTTAAAAACCCAGTATTTTACCATTACTTTAAATTTATATTTTTTACAACCTTACTTTTTTTAAAAAATGACTTCTCTTAATTTCAATTTTTCTGCCCTAATCTAATTATCCACCCAAAAACAACACAGATATTTAATTGTCTGTTACACAAGATTGCTATATTAAGGAACATGATATTGAAAAGTAATTTTTCTATATATAAAATCTATTGAGCCCTATAAAGCTTTTAGGAAGGCATTATTTTGATATTTTATGAATAGATATTATTATTCAGTGGAGAAACATTATAGTGATTAGTATTAAATTGTGGACTGATGGCCATATGTCTAGATTAAAGTAACTGTTTTATATAAAGTTTTACCATTTGTAAATTATCTTGCATTTTTGATACTATTTGTATCATAAATACACATTCAGTCGACTTTATTATGCTTTGTATTTATACCATGGTATAATTAAGGTAAACCTAATGTCACAATGTTTGTATGACAAATAATGAGATCCCATTTACTATCTTACTTTATGATGAAATTAAACAAATAATAGTTTATAGGTTTTGGTAAAGGTGGTTAACTATATTTTCTTACAATTTGATTGTTTCAATACTCCTTAGGAAGTATCATTCTACTAAGATATAAAGCATAGATAACATTCTAAAAATATATTTTTTAAATAGGTTTCATTGAAAATATATAGTTGTAATAGTATTACGTGTAGTTCCCCAAGGACAGGCATCTGTATGGTGACATTAACTACTCATGGTTGTAACAGATGTCACCACTTAATTTCTTTGAAAAAAATTTGTATTTAAATAGTATTATTTTATTAGTTTATAATTTTTTTTTTAATTCTCCTCATTTCTTAATTTAAAACTATAAAAATATAAAGATATTTAGTAAATAACACCTAAATTTGTAAGTGAATAATTATAGCTGCTTCTATTTACTGAAAATGTATATTAAATATATGTATCATCTATAAATATATAATGTAATAAATATTACAAAAATAAGATAAGCAACCAAAGTAAAATAAAATTTTATCTTTGAAAAATATAACTCCACTGTCATTACTGATCCACAAACGATAGAATATATGAGAAGCATCCAGAGCAAAAGAGTTACATTAAAAAAAGACTGGTACATATGTTAAAGTGTAGGTTAAGGTTTTTTTTTTTTAAATTTTAAAATGGTTTATTTTATAATTAATTTTTCCTGCATAATAATTATAGTTATTAGATATGAATAAAACAGAACAAATGCAGTTGAAGTTATACATGATCTACATACGCTAAATGTCAAGTTATAGCATATAACAATTTTTAAAGGGCCATTTTTCTGTGATATATATTAAAACACACTCAAATACAAATACACATACATATTCACTCACTCACTCACTCACCGATATGACTGTGGTCTTATTGTGATAAACTTTACTCAAAATTGTAAAATTGTATTTAAAAACTTACCAGAAATTTTCCTCAAAACAGTGACAGTTTAAACCCTTAGAGCTATCTCATCCTAAACCTTTTATTAAGCTATAGATATACATACATTATGTGAATTACAGATCACTTCTGCAACTGCAGATGACAAAACATGCTCCCAACTGCAAAAGTTAATGGTAGTCCTTAGCTTTCAAATTTGGTAGGTCACAAAAAGTAGTTATCTACCTAAAGCTATTTTTACGTTGGTCTTTTCATCAATGAGGTTTAAAATGCATTACTTTCACATCTTTTTCTTACTATTTGGTTTTGATTAATTTTTAACCAAGGATCTATCCATAAATTTAGCAATAATATAGCATTTTCAGTTTGCTTGCTTATAAAATGGTGTTTGGCTTCCTTGAGGAGAGAGTGAACTGAAGAATATAAAAACTTAGGAAAGGTTAAGAATACCTTATTAACAGGGTATTTGACTCTGATAATTTTGGCTTAAGAAAGTATCAGAAAACATGCATATCACTTAAGTGACTTGTACTTTTTGAGGAAACAAACATCTAGCCATTAATACTTGTTACTATAAATGCCTAATAATTAATGCCAAAATTAACCAAAAAAATGAGATATCTGGTTTTACACTGTTTGCCAGAATTTCTGCTCGTTTGTCTTCTAGTAATTTTAGTATTTATTTTAACCTATGTTCAAGTAATTTTTACTTGAGTATCATTGGATCTAATGAGTAAAATGTCATTTAAGGTTTTTACATATGATCCTTCCATTTGTTGTTTGCTCAATAAAGTCATAGAACATCCAAAGGTTTTAAGATTATGTTTTGAAATGTTACGTAGAGAATAGCACATTACTTTTCAAAACATTTTAAAAAAGTCCAAGTTTATAAAATTTATTTTTGGTTTAATAATGCATCACTCAGCCTTCAATTCTGAACAAACCATTTTTTTGAAGGTATCACATGGTTTCTGTATTACCACCTTTTTTTTTCCCAGGAATTAAAATTTAGCAGCCTGCATAATGTTAAAAATTATCATGTATAGTTTCATGAAACACAGTTTGCCTGAGGATATTTTTTTATTTCACGGACACTGAATTTTGTGTAGTTTCAGTTTCATTAATTATATTAAGATTGAATGTGTTTTAGAAAAAAAGACTGAACTTTGAAACTGTCGGGCCCCTACTGTTTTGGGCACTCTATTGTGAGTATTTTTTTTTCATGAAATATAAAATATTGTATGTAACGAGCTACGAACAGTACCATCTCATTACAGACTGTAAGTCAGTCTTTGTAACAATTTTCTTTTCTTCCTTCAAAGTTTGATTTTAATTATGGTAAATTTATGTTTTTGATATAACATAATCATTCTAGACATGACTTATAAATGTACTGATCTTAAAAATATTCTCTGTGATAGTCAACAATTTAAACAATGCTAGATGATTTTTTTTTTTGGCTTACGAAACAGTTTCTTTTTTTTTTTTTTTTAGTAATAAATACTTTATATTCAGATCATACCATAATTACACATTATACAGATCATTTCAAGAGGCACCATCAATACATTGGAGAGAAAGCCTGTAGAGTTTTCTTCAGAATTCGACATGTGATCAATCCTGATTGCGGTGTTAATTTTAGGACCATGAGTATCCTGTGCAAAGGCGTGTGTAAGGCTATTATGCTATATGCAGCGCCTGTTTGGGGGGAGGCTACAATTTCAATGTTATCAGAATATTTTACTGAGAGTCCAACGACTTATGTTACTCACTGTAACAGGTGGTTACCAAATGATTTCACTAGAGGTGATGTAGGCGATTGTGAGTGTGAAACCAATCGATATTCATGCAATAGAAAGGCAAATGTTATGCTGCTAGGAAGCTGGATGAGTTGACTTCTGAAAAGATGCAGGAGATCGAGCAGCACGGATATGATATATTACAAGCAAGATGGGATGAGACGGAAGATGGGTGGTGTATGCATGATCCTTTCTCTGATATCAGATGCATGCAGCATGCCTCCTGGATTTCCCTGAATAAGTATGTTACACAGTTTCTTTCAGAATACAATGCTTTTAGGGGCAAGTTGGTGCAATTTGGCTTGGTAGATGCGGGTTTGTGCTGGCAGTGTGGGGTTCTGAATGACACATTTCATGTGTTGTATGAGTGTGCAAAATACAATGAGAAGCGTACCAAGGTGATTTGTTACCTTGACATGCTCGAGTTGGCACTGGATATACTCCAAAATTGGAGTAACCAGGTCAAATGGCCAATAGTTGAGGAATTTTATGATTTACCTTGCAAAAGAAAGGATAGTGGACGGGGTGTAGAGTTCTGATCGGGCTTCCCTTATTTATATTTTCTTCCCATTTCTTTGTTACTTTATATTGTTGGGTTTGACGTTATTTGTTATATTGTGGTTTTGTTTAATGTTTCAATTTTATGTTTTTCGCTTGTTGGTTGGTTTGAGTTGTGTGAATTCACTTTTACTTGCTCAGGTAGGTGATTTCAGTACCTTCTTTTAACAGTTAGGAATTCAGTCTTGTTTAAGACTATATTTGAGATGTGTTTTGTTACAATAAGTTCATCTTTGTTAGTAGTACACCGATGGGAATATCGCTTGCAGTATTTGAATTGGTTACACTTCCTGGCCGAGGCGAGCGTAATTTGTCACCCACCAAGGTTTCTGAAGATGACCTCTGGGAAAGCCCATCAGGGCTAGGTATGGAGGGGGGGCATGGTAACCAGAAAAGTCACACGGTGGGTATCTTCTCTTACTGGGTCAAGAGATCACATCAAAAATGGTAGATTTCTTATTCAACAGATAACAAAAAGGAGTTGTTCCTAACATTTGCCCGGCAATAAACTGTCATGTTGTGATTTACGATAACATAAAATGTGCCATTATTCAACCAAACCGAACTGTAATTTTATTGAAAAAAAACTGAAAATTAGCACCCGAGTTGTGTTTCTTTTTTTTTTGATATATGTCAACAATGTACGCTCCATCATCTTTGTACAAAACTAGAACATAATTATTTTATTAAAGCAATGCAGCTTTATGTGAAAGATGTATTTTAGTTTAAAATTTAAAAAAATGCTTGTACAATAAACTAATAAAGATATTGTTTGTAATTTTTTCTTTTTTTTTATAAAACTGAAAATTACTGAGATCGCTGGAATGTAAAGAACGGATTAATGAAATCTTTAGTTACTCGCTGTATCAGGATGACTTCGACGGGGAAATACTAAAACCGAGGACATACGTTACGATGATTGTTACCAAAAAATCCATATCTTATTAGTAAAAAAACTCAGAAACATATCTACGTTCTACAATATAAATTTTTAATTCAATTCTTGCACTGTGTATTTCTATGGAAGATTTTTTATTTGAGGTAGTTCTTTGGTTGTTTCTGTTTTTAATAAATTTTCAGATCGTTTGAAAGTTTGCATAAAAAAAGAAAGAAAATGTTGGTTGTTTTGCTGCGTCCCATAACTGTGACTTAAATCAGACTAGACCGAGTGTATAAATAGTTTAAGCCTTCTGTTTATTAGACGGAAGTATTATTTTGCAGAGCTGAATTTCTTAAAAGTTGTTCGTAACTTTTGATGAAATTATTTTTATTATTATTATTTTTTTTAAATTACAATACGACATATTTCAACTCATATTTTTGGTGCCTACAAGAAATTGTTTTTGAAATAATTAGTTATCTTTATTTATAAAAATAAATATCAAAAATTTATCTCTCAAATACCGCCCAAACAAAAACAATTTTTTTGTTTAAAACATGATTGTGTTTATTACACGGTTTTAATAAATAAAAGCGATTTTCACTTATTTGCTATAGAAAAAAGTCATATTTTTAGTTTAAAGAAGCCTTTCACATTATTCGCTGACTTTAAGAATTGTTTTAGACTTTATATTAATACAATTTTTAGTTTATCCTATTAAAAAAATTTAATTTTGCTTTTTTTGGTTTTTTTCCCATCACGCAAGGTTTCTGAGACAGGCATTTATAATTTCAAACATTTTAATACTTTCCGCATTCTTAACTACACAATATTCAAAATTTTGACTCACCTAGAAGTAAGAAATAACGATTTTCTGCTATATTTCGCTTTTGGAGCATCCCTCTTGATGGTCGAACAATAATCGGCCAGCATATTAGGATTCCATTAGCCTTGATACCTCTTTTCCATACTTGAAATCTCATGATGAAAGTGTTCCCCGTGCTCATAGCTCACTGTACCAAGATTTTCCGGAAAGAAATCTAGGTGCGAGTGCAGGAAGTGTACTTTTACGGACATATTACATCCCCCAAATTTTTGTAAGATGTTATAAGATCGTTGACAATATCACGGTAATTATCCGCCTTTCGACTTCCCAAAAAACTCTGGGTAACTTTTCTGAATGCTTGTCAAGTTACTTTCTTCAGTGGATTCAATAGTTCCCCAAACGTTTCATCGTACATTAGTAATCTTATTTGTGGACTCACAAATATTTCTTCTTTAATTTTTGCATCACTACTTTTAGGAAACTTCTGTTTTAAGTACATGAAACCAGGAGCATTGTCCATGGCCTAGACAAAATTCTTCATTAATCCTAGTTTAATATCTAACGGAGATAGATACAAATTTTTAGGATTATATAATGGGTCATGTTTCACATTTTTCTGTTCAGGAATGAATGAGTGATTCGCGTTTAGGCCATTTTTTTTCTAATGAAATTGTTTTTTCTGTCCCTGCTATCCCATTCACACAAAAAACAACAGTACTTTGTGTAACCAAGCTGCAGATCAAGAATAAGTGCAATTGCCTTCAAATCATCACAAATATTCCATTCATACGCTGCATATTGAAACGTTTCCACTATCAATTTAAAATTTTCATGTTTCTTTCATACTAACAGAGTGAGCCACAAGTACTGTGGGAATTTATTGCCATTTTGCAGAAGCACAGCTTTTAAACTAACTTTAGAGAAATCGATCAACAAGCACCATTCTGGTGGGTTTTGTTCATTACAAAGTGTCTCCATAAGAGAAGAAATGTCATTACAAAACACTAAGCCATTTTCTTCAGAAAAATAAACTTTAAATTCAGAATGACGATTACGATAAGTAAATATCTTTGTATTCTTATGAAGAAGATTCTATCCTTTTAGCCGGAAAATATGAGATTGTTAAGATTTTCTTGAGTCAGTAAATGAGGCTCAGATGAACTGTTTTGTTCAAAAGTTGTATCACCAGAATATCTTTCTTTTTCTTCCTTACTTCCATTAGGTTGAGCTGTCTTCATTTAATGTCACATGTTCTGGAGGCTTTGGTATGACTAATTCTTCGCAGTGTGGAACTGGTCTCATTGCAGATTGTAAATTAGGGTGCACCACTCTATGTTTTGATTTTGACGTAATCCCTTTAATGTTTGCTAAGCAGAAATAGCAGTCAGAAGAGTGATCTTTGGGTTCCCTCCGAATCATAGGGATAGCAAATAGCATGCGGTGTGTGCCATTTTTCCATGCTGTGAGAAGCCTACAACACAATAAGCAACAGATGTATGGGGCTCAGGCCCTTGTTTTGTCCCCGACTTTACACCCAAGATAAAGTTCATAACACTTTTTAACTAATGGAGTAAGGTTTCGCCTTTGGGACTTGAGCGTCACTTTACCACATACATAAAAATCGTTAGGATGATTTAAACAAACTCTAGGCATTTTGTAACTAACGACTAATTAAAAGAAATAAAGTTGTAAATACGTAATACACAATAATTCAGACACACAAACCACTCACAATGACGTGTTTGCTGGTTCACCACTATTTCACAACTGGCATCGTTCTGATGAATGTGTGCGACACCAGATCACGTCTGAACCTGCACAATAGTACCAACGCTACCTTTTGAGTTAGTTCATTTGGTTCCATCATATTTACAATACTCTAGGACAGTGGTTCCAAATTTTTCCTAGTTGCGGCGCCCTTTTTTAATTAAAATTTTTCGATGGCGCCCTACCCTAAGTAAGAAATAAAAATAAATAAAACTCGTGTATCTTCATTATTTTTTACTTTATTAACAGTAAATTAATAATTATAAATGTCTTGGTTCAATTAATTATGAAGCTTTTACAATATTTCGCTGCGCCCCTGTGAAGAGGCCGCGGCGCACAGTTTGGGAATCATTGCTGCAGGAGCTTTTACTTGACAATGGACAAATGGGCGAAAATACGTTTTAAAATATTTAAAAAAATTAAAGTAAGAAAACTGTGGGTGATGGAGAAGTTCCGAACACATATTTGAAAACAGGATAAAAAAATTGCATTTAATACACCTATCGGTATTCGTGAGACAAAAATCATGTTCACCAGTGTTTTTAAACTAATTTAGTATTGATAAGTTAATTAAATACATCGTGCAGTACTGATAAAATCCTTTTTATAAGTGCATTACATCAGTGCAATTGTGTATTTTATTATTTATTATGTCAGAATGTATTTTGTTTTGCTTTCCTTTCAGTAAATTAATAAATTTTTTTTTTCTATATGCTCGCGCCCCCCCGATTAGTGTTATCACGCTCCCCTAGGGAGGCGCGCCCGACAGGTTGAGAAACGCTTGGTTAATCATATTTTTTAAAATTATATTATTTTCTTACTAAAAAAATAGAAAGAAATACGAACGAATTTTTGAGCTGTTAGTGTATGCATATTCTTTAATTAATTGATCTTGTTTGTTCTTTGCTTTTTTTAATTTCATTATTTTATAAGATTCTTTGTAACAGAAAGTATTAAATATAAGATAACATTTCTATAAGAAATTGGCTATAGAGAAAATAAAATAAGTTGAACACGTGTCGGATGCTGTATTGTTACTATTACGTGTTAAAAAATTAATAATTCTTTACCTGCAAATAAATAATACTGAAATTATTTTGCTAAACCGTCCATAAAATTACGGACATTTCTCTGCAAGGTAATCAAAAGTGGTTATCATATAGAAGGACTATATAAAATATTAATAAGCGTTATTTAAATTCCCGTACATTGCCGAAGTAACTTATCCGGACACCGCTATTCAAGTTTACAAAATTACTTTAACTCCACTGTAAAATATGGATTGCTTTTTTTTTGGTGGAAGGGGAAAAGAGTAATAAAAGTACAATGATAAAATTGCCAAATTTTTGAAAAGAACTTTAAGAATATTGGGTAATTTTAAATCATGAAAAACTTATTGAAATATATAATAAAAATTAATCTTTTAATTGTATCTTAGGACTTAATAATTTACGGGAAGAATATTTATCTTGATTTTCAAAAATTATGATCAACTTTTACTATATTGAGATGTAATTAATACTATATTAAAATGTAATTTACAATTTCTAATAGTTACACGCGGGCGTTCGGATTTTTAATTCGTTGTTAGAATACTTAAAATGGGGAATAGATATTGAAATCTTAGATGGAAAAATTAACTTCTTTTGGTTTTTTCGAAGACGATCAAAACTTATCTGGGTCTTTTCTATTATGCGCCACGCGCCCCTTTTGTTATGCTTAATTTATGAAATTTTGTTATTTTTTTCGAAATATTCGCTGAGTTTGTAACCATCCGAACATAAAACTAGAACTTTTCCACTCGGACACTGCAAGTTTACAGTAAAGTAGGACAACTTTTAGCTCCTGCAGTCGTGTCACCCGTAACAACGGATTTACAGCGTACTGTTACATGGCGACCAACGAAACATCTTAATTTGAAAGAGAAACATACAATAGTAAAATATTAAAAAAATGCAAACTTTCACTTACCGTTTTGTAATTAGATCATCCAAAAGCGGATTTGCCGCACGTCGAAAACTAACCTATAAAGTACTTCTGCAGACTACGCTACACACTTAATTCATATGTTTAAGAGATTATACGCATTTAACTAAATAAAAATAACCTAAACAATACTTCTAATAACGGAATATTATTATGCAGCCACATTAATTTTTATGCACAAAACAACGAGAAATTAACATCGCGTACAAATAGACAATAGCGGATCGCTATCTTATCTGTAACCCGTAAAAGTCAACACAAGTAACAGTTTTACAAAATTATTTATCTACGACATTATTTAATCATTCAGTAGGACGATTTGAATGATATTATAATTTTATATAAATCCGCGAGAAATAACAAAAAAACAGGGTGCAGGGCGCATGACAGAAAGACCCAAGAATCTTAATGATTTTAGAGCTTCATGATTGACTTATTTTTACATTTAATTTTATGTAATATTTAAATCATTAAAAAAATATATTTTTTAAATTTATAGTGTGTTTAATGTATAAACTTTTTTTTATGTACAAGCTTTTTTAAGTGTAATTTTATTCCCCCTAGACGCACGTGTGTCTACATGATTTTAAAAGTAAAATTGTTTTCTTCAGAAATACAGACGCTTCTTACTACATCGAATAAATTAAATTAGGGGATCGCCGCCCCTTACTTGCGAACCCGAATTTTTGCTAAATCAATTGTAAGATCCAAACATCTTTTCCCACCACAAGAAAGCGAAGAATATTGCTGACGGACAGCGACGAATGAGAAAGAAAAGCCCAGCAGACGCCCGACGGAAGAGAGAAGAGCATTGTCCGGTGTCGCCCTTTTCAGGGCTACGGGACAAATCAAAGTTTACGGTTTGTAAATTATTTACAGCCGTTTTACAGAAAGGCAGGCTAAAGAAGAAAAGAAGAACGAAGATCGGCCCGCTACCACGGACTGGAATCCTACCCGACCGAATCCAGCCTAGATATAGTAGTGAAGACAGCCTGAGTGAAGAAAGTTGCCTTTTCTAACTTAATCTCACCAACCATCCATCATCTTTCCCTACAATTATGGCACCGCCTGCACATACGACTCCCTCCGGAAAGGGGAGCGCATTGCATCCTCCAAACAAAGGGCTCCCGAAAGGCTCGTTCCTGCTAGGTCGGAAGGCTCTAGGACCGAAAGGACCAAGGGATGGACGAAGTGAAATCACGCCGGAAAAACGAAGCTCATACGCGACTAGTCTTCGAAGGTCATCTTGACCTCGAGGAGAAGACGCCCACCATGTGACGGGTCCGGCCGTCACGCCACCCTCTCCGTACCTAGCCTTTAGTGGCTTTACCGGAGATTTTTTGCAAAGGCCTCAAGACATACCCCAGTCTGGCCACTGTCAAGATGCCACTAGCGATATTCACATCGGTGTAACGCGCCTAACTCGGATCCTACCGTCGATGAACTTGTAACAGGTCCCAAACGAGACCTGTTATGTTCATTTTATCGGAATGATATACAATCGAACCGATTGAGCTGATCTTCAGTCCTAACCAACAGGCACTAACTAATAAGAAAATTAAAAACACAAAACAAATAGTAAATAGAAAACTGTTAACTGTAAATAAACAAAACATAAATAAAACATAAAACGCTAACTCAAACCAAAACATAAACCAATAGGAATGAATAAAACAAACTAATTTCAACAAACCCAAAGTACACCTGAACAAACCTAAAACGAACATAACCAAACACTAAAGAAAACATTCAAACTCTTAAACACTAATCCAAAAACTAAAACCTGTTAAAAGTCAAATCATAAAACTAAAAAACAATAGCAAACAGTAAATATGAAACTCTAACCTGATAAAATGAACCAAACAAAACACTAAAGAACACACAAACTGTAAACACTAATCAAAAAACTAAAACTTATAAAACACAAATCCTAAAACTAACGAACAAAAGCAAAAACAAATATAAAACTCTAACCTAAACAAAATTCAATAAAACATCAAACACAAATCACAGTAAAAAACACAAAAATAAAATAAGATTTAAACCAGTAATAAAACAAAATTTGTTTGGACTGACCCAAGGTGAGCTCCGGTCAGACCCAAGATCAGCCACGGTCAGACAATCTCTTCGCGATTTAAAGAATCGGAACGCAGCAAATAATTCCGTCCAAAAATCAAATAAAATAACCTCCATTAAATAAATAATTTCCCGCCCGATAAAAGAAAGATACAGCAGCAAGGGACTTTTGTCCAGGTTCTGCGATTAGTAGGGAAATTCAAGTTCTCCCGCCATCGCTGCATTTCGTTCCGTGTAATTTTAACATTTTATAATTCCATAACTAATGGCATCAATAATAATAAATTCGTCGGAAGTAATAAGGATTTTACGATTGAAAAAATAATAAGTCTGAACAAATTTCTTCTATCAGAATATTTATAGTTAATCTCTTACAGCTTAAGACCGGATCCCTGCTTGTTTTGTTTATTAGATGCTCAGATCAACTTCTGCGGAAATTTAAAGTAAACATTGCCATTAGTTTTTTTTTTATTTAACACACCGATAAAGAGTAACACATTAAAGGCATAAAAAACAGTTTTCTGTGCATCAGGTAAAAGTAACGGAGAACTCGTGCAATTTTAGTACTACTACACGCATAATTACGATTGTAACTTATTCCTGCAGTCGTATTTTATCTTGAAAATGTTTACGTAGTTTATCGGTGCTCTAATTAAATAAGCAGGGTGTATGCAGATTGTTACATCCTGTATAATGAAAATTGCCTACTGTTAATAGTTGATCGCGCGACTGAAGATAAAGAATTACACAACTATTGTTAATTAGGCATTCTTAGTTTAATTATCACTGATGTGGAAATAATAAAATAACGGTGTTTTAGTAATTGTCTTTAAACAAAAACAAAAAAATGGGGGAAGATTAATACTAATTCAGAAATTCTCTATTCGGTAACCAAAGAATCCTTTATCGTCTGGCGAGGTTTCAGTTTTATTAAATGACTTTTAAATCGCACAGCTTTTGTGTTGTTTTTAAATAAAAATATATAAATTTTACCGTGTAATAGGTAATACCGGTATTTCACGAAAGAGTGTTAATAATTTGAATCCTTAGAACTATAGAAATGTTTAAAGGAAATTAAATTGCATGCGATTAAGATACGAAGAAAATAAATATTACGCTTAAAAAGATTAAGATTACAGTTTGATTCTACTCAAAACGTAGCCTGTCTTAAAAAATTTCAAGATATTTTAGTAATTGATAAAAAAAGATTAGAATAAAAAACCTTTTTCTTCTACTGCAACAGAAATAATAAAACGAAACCGGCAACTTTCCCTGTAAGTACCACGTACCTATCTTTACTTAATTTTTATTAACTTCTTAGAAAATATTACGGTATAAAAATCACCAGTATTTGATTCTTTTCCTTTTTTTATAAAAATAACTATTAATAAATTCAGGATAGCTGCATTTTTAAAATATAATGTACCCGCAAAGAAACTTTCAGTACATGTTTTACTGGTGAAAGTAATGAAACAATTTCTCATAAACATAGATCTGAAAACTGTTTGTTTTCGAGTTACGGAGAGCGAAAGATTTCGCCCGGATTTCAGCTCTTCTAATAGAAAGAAGCCCTACTGAAATTTTTATAACCCAAATTAAGGAGTAAAATTGGTGGTTTCTTATATAATTTGAGCTGGGAAATAGGATAAAACAGGTCCTAAAACTGTAACTTGTTACATGTGAACTATAACTTGTGATGCGTAATACTCGAAGGACTCCGTAGTATTGGCATAAAGCCTTCACGAATCTAATGGTAGTGGTTCGAAATTTAGAGGCTCCGCACTTCTACGTTATACTGTCATGTACACATCACAACAGTGCACGTGATCTGCACTGGCCGGACATCGTATTATTTTTTTTTTTGGCAGTCGTGTTTTTTTAATTTTTAACAGATTTAAAACTTGTTTAAAGTATTCTCGTAAAGCAAAGGTTTTGCCGTTTTTAGAATAAAATTTCTATTTTATAGCACTCGATTTTAATTATAAGGTTTCTGCATTTATTATTTTCCATGCGAGTTAATTTTGATCGCATTACTTTACTAAATTAGGTTTAATTATGAAGATTTAATAATCACAGATATTTAATGTTTAAATCGCTTTGAATTTTAAAGCAAATAATCTAATTATAGCAAATATTGCTCTAAAATTATTAGATTTTTCATGAACATTATTATTTCAGAACTATTACACGCAGAATTTTAACAATATCGAAATAACTAATTTCTTTGGAGTGATAATGTCAGCCGTGCTGTAAGAAACTACACTTAATTATTATTAAAATAGTACTAGCAAAACTGTGAGGGAAAAATAGTAACAAAGGTTTTACATCAGCTTGTAATCCTTTTTAGTTTTTCGATTAGCTATTTTAAATTATTGAAAGGCACCATGTGGAACTGTTTGTGGTAAAAATAAATATTTGATAACATTAATCGATAACGGATAGTTACCGATAATGTAAGTTAGTTAACTTTTCCTATTTAACGATAAACTGTCATGTTGTGATTTACGATAACATAAAATGTGCCATTAATCAACCAAACCGATCTGTAATTTTATTGAAAAAAACTGAAAATTAGCACCCGAGTTGTGTTTTTTTCTATTGATATACGTCAACAATGTACGCTCCATCATCTTTGTACAAAACTAGAACATAATTATTTTATTAAAGCAATGCAGCTTTGTGTGAAAGATGTATTTTAGTTTAAAAGTTAAAAAAAAAGGCTTTTACACTAAACTAATAAAGATATTGTTTTTGTAATTTTTTCTTTTTTTTTATAAAACTGAAAATTACTGAGATCGCTGGAATGTAAAGAACGGATTAATGAAATCTTTAGTTACTCGCTGTATCAGGATGACTTCGACGGGGAAGTACTAAAACCGAGGACATACGTTACGATGATTGTTACCAAAAAATCCATATCTTATTAGTAAAAAAACTCAGAAACATATCTACGTTCTACAATATAAATTTTTAATTCATTTCTTGCACTGTGTATTTCTATGGAAGATTTTTTATTTGAGGTAGTTCTTTGGTTGTTTCTGTTTTTAATAAATTTTCAGATCGTTTGAAAGTTTGCATAAAAAAGAAAGAAAATTTTGGTTGTTTTGCTGCGTCCCATAACTGTGACTTAAATCAGACTAGACCGAGTGTATAAATATTTTAAGCCTTCTGTTTATTAGACGGAAGTATTATTTTGCAGAGCTGAATTTCTTAAAAGTTGTTCGTAACTTTTGATGAAATTATTTTTATTATTATTTTTTTTTTTTAATTACAATACGACATATTTCAACTCATATTTTTGGTGCCTACAAGAAATTGTTTTTGAAATAATTAGTTATCTTTATTTATAAAAATAAATATCAAAAATTTATCTCTCAAATACCGCCCAAACAAAAACAATTTTTATGTTTAAAACATGATTGTGTTTATTACACGGTTTTAATAAATAAAAGCGATTTTCACTTATTTCATAGAAAAACATATCAAGGATGTTACCCGACATTCACTTGGGTTCCATTTGTAATGCGACATTCATCCCATCTGAAGTCGATTCCATTTCAGACTGTAGCCAGCAAGTCGGGCGTTACCTCTGCAGTTGCGGCGTTAATTCGAAGTCTTAGCTCAGCAATATCAGCAGGCAAAGGCAGTACATAAACCCGATTTTTAATGAAACTCCATAAAAAAATATAACGTGGCCAAATCTGGGAAGCGAGTTAGCCATGCGATTGGGCCTTCAAGACCGATCCACCGAACCTGAGAATCGAGTATCAAGAAAATCTCGGACTTGTAGGCGGTAGTGAGGTGGTGCCCCGTCTTGCTGATAGTTATGGCGTCCATCTTGGTCATCATCGTCTAACTAAGGAATTAGAAAATTTTGAAAGCACGTCCAGTGTAGGCGTGAAAAGAAAACACGGCTTATTTTGTAACACAAACACTCTTTAATATCGGTTTTCCATTGTTTGATCAACTTGCATGCCGTTAGCGTTAATACAGGCCTGTAATCGCGGACACATTTTCACACGATTTTGCCCGCAGTTCATGAGGAACAGCAGTAAATTCCTCAGTAATCACATCCTTCAGGTCCTGTAGAGTGTTGATGTTGAAGGAATAAATTTTGTCCTTTAAATAGCCCCACAGGAATACGTCTGGTGGGGTGTGGTCAGGAAAGCGGGCCGGCCATTCGATTGGCCCGCGACGTCCGATCCAACGTCCAGGGAATGCCTAATCCATCCGATTCCGTATTGTTGTGGCATAATGAGGGGGAGTTCCATTCTGCTGCCACCAGAATTGATCAAATAGGTTTCTTTGTTGGATTAAAGAGTAAACAATGACCCTTATGAGCTCCAGGTAATTCTCACCGTTGACGCAATCTTCAAAGAAGAAAGGGCCAATGACTCCTTGGTACGTTTCCTACCCAGACCATGATGTCGGGACTTTTATCATCGTACTCGATTACCGCATTTGGATTCGAGGTACGCCAGTAAACACAATTATGTCTGTTTACACTACCGGTCAGGTAATTTGGCTTCATCAGTCCACACCACACTGTTCCAACTGCGGGTCCTCTTCCGATTTGGTGAGTCACTCTTCAGCAAACTACAGGCGGCGATTAGGATCATCTTCATTCAACCTGTTGATGAGTCTCGGATGATACGGTTTCAGTTTCATATCTTTCAGCATTCGTTGTAATGATGTTCTGGGAATTGTCAGTGCTGCGGACAGACGGCGTGTTGATTTGGATTTCTAGGGTAACACCTGCTGCAGCCGCTCCTTGTTCTCGGCCGTATTGACAGTTTTTGGTCTTCCTGCACGCGACATATCCAGTACGATGCCAGTTGTATCGAAGTGTTTGTTTAAACGTGCAATGGTCTTCGGATTTGGTGCATCAGGTCCATACTCCTGACGCATACGGCGATGAACTTCCTGCACGTTGTCGGTTGCGGAGTACAGGCGTTCGCATCGAATTCGTTTCCTTTTGGAACATTGCAATATCACATTTCTGTTGTATTTTAAAAATTAAACCCGTCAGAAAATGCACTTCTGCTAGAAGTTACGGCTATTCAGACTGCGATCTACTACTTATGGGCCATCCATTATAGCTGTTTGTAGCGCGTGTTTGTTTTTTAATATGAGATTAAGTCGCACTCAATAGACAATATTTCAGCCATTAGTCTTATTGTAAAACCAAAGAACAAAGAACAGAGTCCACTGTCTGGTCGACAAGCAGCTCTCCATCAAATAAATAAACTAAATATAATTAGTTAAATATTTTATTCAGATCTTTAATGAAATGTACAGAGTATAGAGATCACTACAGGAACGGGTAGGTTTGCTATTCCTGGAATGAAAAAGAAATTGTCCTAGCACTTGCCTGGACAGATCAAGGAAGACTGTGATGAAACCTGCACAAATTATGCAGTTAATTAAATATAATAAAGAGATAAGTAAGAAAATCCCATATTAATTCGTAAAAATAATAAATCTATGAATTTATAGTAAAGCAAGTATGTAAACGTATTACATAAAAAAAAGACAATTTAAAAGGTATTAATGCAAATTATTTGAGCGCGTATATTAGTAAATGTTAAACAAAGATTTTAAAAAATGTATTTTTCTCTTCTTTAAAATCGGTATTATCTAAAAATTCGTCAACAGAATATTATTGCTTCTGTTAGAGAAGATCCATTTTATTCTATTTTTAATAATTTTGTAGTAAGATCTTTTAAAGGGTAAATAATTTGTTAAGAATTACAACGGAAGCGAGATAAGGCCCTTTCTTCTCCGTCGACTTATTATCCGAGTTACAGCATCAGCATCACAATCGGCATTACATTACCGATTAATTCTTGACCGACCGGGTTAAATTAGATTTAAAGACTTCTTGATAATTAAAGAACCATCTGATAAAAGGGGGTTATTCGGTTTCCGGAAGAACGATCTCGCTTATCGCCAGAATTGTTAATAACATGTGGACGTATACAACTGGACTGTAAACCGATCCGGCTAGATTTCCATCAGAGGTTTTTAGGATACAATAAAAATGTTTATCTGTATATATATTATAGTTTAAGATTGTATTCGAACAGAAAAGAATAAAAAAAAGCTCAAAGCATTCGAATGACTGATAAGAGAATTGTTGCATTGTAATAAAAAGTAGCGATGTAAACGAGTTTCAAGATGTCTAAAAAAAAAAATTAATTTATATTCTGCTTTATAAAATGTATAGAATTCTTTGTTTAACCGACCGAAGAATAATTATAAAATTTTACCGGTTTTATGATTACCCGTTACTGTAAAATTATAAATGTGTCTTTTGATTCCAAAATATTCATATCTTTCTGTTTATTTTAACCTAAATAATTTATTTTTTTTATCACCGTTTAATCAAATCAGAATTGTAATCAAATTAATTAATATAAAAAAAAATATATATATTAAAAAAATTTGTGTTTAAAAATAAGGAAAATATTAGTCGATTTGGTAACGGGACGTATGTTAATAACGTCATATTATTTGAGTCGTGTGGTAAACCTCAGCGCCTTGTTGTGCATTTGACGTTTTATCTTACCACACAGTTGCCTTTCCTTCCTGTTGCTTTTCCTGCTGCTTCAGATTATGTTCGATACAAAACCGATGGGTCATATCGTTCAGACTATAATATATGCCAACGCCGTTTGTAGTAATGTGACTTTCTATACTTCTTTCGGACACTTCTGATTCGATAAGTGACATGAAATTATCACTTCTTCAGGTATATGTAATTATTTATTATACTCGATACCGGTATCCTTCGTATTCAGCAAAAGTGAAATTGTATTTTTATTAATTCAATTTTTTAGTATTAATTTGCTACCTGTACCGTTTTAATTTTTTAATACTTTTAATCGATTTATTTATTACAATATTTTCAGTTAGTTATTACCATAAGTGTATCGTTTACATTAATTAATAGTGTTAAAACTGAAAAATATTTTCTGTATTCTCCGATTATGAATTTTTGGTTCGGAGCTGAGTATTTTTTTAAAAATAACTTTTCACTTTAATTTTAAATTATTGAACGAATTTTTTTCTGAACGTAAAGCGATTATTATTTCTATTTTTAATGTATCTTAGTGTAATAAAAATTATGTAATTTAGATATATGTTACATGTAATTATTTTATTAAAACTTTTTTAAGAAAAGCAAAGAAATTTTATTTAAGCATAATACATAAACAGTGCACCTGAGTCGCTTAAAAAAAAATAAAATTTAATTTTACAATAATTAATCCACAATAATAAATGATCCACAAGGGTAAATTTTTGTAATTCCTTACAAATTTTGAGACCTATTGATTAGGGAAATGGGAATTATATTTCAAAATATTATGAAATTATAAAACTAAAATATTTTATACACAAACCGAGTCTAAATTGTATAAGTAATTACTTTTCAGTTTTTTATTAATTTTTTAAACGTTTGTATTGACGTAGGAATCTTGAATGGTCAACAGTAAATTACTTTGTTATTAAATGCTTGTTTGTCTATGTAATCATTCTTTTTTCAGTGATTTAAATTATAACATTTTTACCAGAGAACAATAATTTTATTAAACTTAGGAATTATATATATATTTGATCTAATAGTTAAAAAATAGAGATAATGAAAAGCAAGTTCACTCTTGGATATACTTTATTCACTTTTTTATAAACCAAACTCTACATTATTACAGTTATTTTTAACAACTGTTAACAATAAAATATATTTTTTCTTCTCTTTATTGATGTATTATAATGGTTACAGCAGGTCAGTTAATGCAACAACCAGCTTATATACCAAAGGCTCCCCAGGATGTTTTTATCCTCTAAAACTATCAAGATTATCACACAATAAAAAGTAAATGAGATGCTATGAGTAATTTTTTAAATACGCTTTTTTGTTAGTTTTAGTGTTATCTAAATTAGATGTGTATAAAAAAAAAATCTTATTTTTATTTCAATTATATCTTATATAAACATATTTTTTTTATAAAGAATGAAAGAACTGTAATATTTAATACTTATTTATAAAGGTAATTTTTGAATGAGTTTCAAATAATTTTGAGGAAATTTTTGCACATGTGTATTTCTATTGAAGTTTGTTCTTGATATATTGAATACAATATAAACCAATTTAAATGCAACTTAAAAAAAACATCTTCTCTATCTTAGTGTCATTTTTTTTTTGTTTTTTTTTTAATAAACCTGATTGAACTGTTTTGCTAGTTATAAGAAAATAATTTTTTTTCTAGCAATGATTCTTTAAAAAAAAAAAATAGCGTTTATTAATTTAAATAGAACTTACTATAAATTTACAACCAGTGATATATAATGGATGATTGAAATAAAATATCAAAGACAGATGCTCAAGAAACATTTATAAAAAAAAAAAAATAAAAAGTTATTTAAAAAATAATTAAGATGCACGTTGTAATCCCATCTATAATCAGTAGATGTAAAGGAATTGTAAAGGAACAAAAATATAAATATAATTTAATTATTGTAAAGCAGAAAAAAATAAAAGATTAGTAAACACTTTTAAAAAATGTATTTCTGCTTCCATCTGTAAAAAAAAACTTATACCTATAAAAAAAAATTTAATTATAAAAAGTTAAATCAATGACTGTCTAATCAATCTTTTGAAATCAACAACCGTCAAAAGGAAATTATTATTTTTAATTAACAGTTGGCTTTATTTTATATAAAAATATATATATATATATATATACACACATATATACATATGAATATTGCATAAATATTTTTTATTTATCCATTTTTTTATTTTAATATTAGTGTTTACTATTATACTATATATTACTACTTACTATTTATTATTTTTATCAATATATATATATATATATATATATATATATATACGAGGTCTGTAAATAAAATAATGAGACTGGTTCAGAAAAACTTTTTATTTACAATCTAATTATACATGGACTCTGTCACCTTCGAAATAGTTCCCTGATGGTTTTCCCACTCTTCATATCAGTGTTGGAACTCAGAAACCGGAATATCCTTCAGATGGTCGGTTACATTTTTTTTTAATATTTTCTACTGTTCCAAAATGGTGCCCTTTGAGGTGTTTTTTTTTAAGTCAAGAACAGGGAAAACTTTCAGGGACTCAAATCAGGTGAATAAGGTAGTTGAGGAATTACAGGAGTGTTTTTCTTTGCCAAGAACTCATTAATTGAGAGTGCTGTGTGACAAGGTGCATTGTCATGATACAACATCCAGTTGTCTTTGATGGTTGGTCTCACGCGGGCAACTCTTTTCCGCAGTCTTTCAAGAATTTCTTGGTAAATATATTGATTTATAGTCTGTTGTGTAGGCAAAAACTCCTTATGAACAGTGCCTTTACTATCGAAGAAATAAATTAGCATGGTTTTGATTTTTGATTTGCACATTTTTGCTTTTTTGAGACGTGGTGAGTTTGAAGTGTGCCACTCCTTGTTCTGGCGTTTTGATTCTGGGTCATACTCAGATATCCAAAATTCATCACCAGTAATAACATTTTTTAGAAAATCAGGATCAGTTTCAATTCACCCTAGAAGATTGCGGCACACTTCCACCCTGTTTTTCAACAGCGAAATTTTTTGGGACCAATTTTGCACAAACTTTTTCATCTCCAATTTGTTTGTCAAAATTTGATGGACTGTGGTATGGTTCAAATTCAATTGTTCTGCAATCATTCTGACAGTTAATTGCCGGTCGTCTGATTTGTTCAGCATTGTTGCCACTTTTTGACGTTAACGGTCCTCCAGAGGGTGGATCATCCGCAACTGATTCCCAGCCATCTGAAAATTCTTTAAACCACCTAAAAACTTGGGCTCGTGACAGAGTGTTATCTCCAAACGTCCTTTTCAATTTTGAAAAAGTTTCAGTAGCATTCTCACAGAGTTTAACACAAAACTTGATTGCAGAACGTTGCTCATAATTAGTATCACTCATTTTTGTAACGCACAACAAAAACTCGTTTCACAAAAAGTTTGTTTATGTCTCATGTGGCAACAATAAACTAAATAAAAATCAAATCGGCTAATAAACCAGCTGTAATATAAATCAGCTGTTCATATAACCATATGTTTACTAGTAAGTTTACAGTGCTGTCACTTTGGCTGCCAAAAAAATCTAGTCTCATTACTTTATATACAGACCTCGTGTGTATTTATATATATATATATATATGTTCTGCTTGTTTGTCTAGTAATTTACTTTAACAGTTTCTATATATTCATCAAGTTAAATTTTTATTTTTAAGACATTTCATGGACATTTGTCTTTGCTACTTTATTTCAATGCAAATTTGGTTATTAGATGTATTTATTTAAGATACAGCTTTAGCAATATATGTTAAGGAATATACATAAATGTAACTAAAAATGAATTTTAGGCTGGCTAGTCTTGATATTGACCTTAAAAGGGTAGTTTATTTTAATTCTAATCAACCAGTTTATAAAAAAAAATCTCAGTCCAATGGTAGAGTTAGTGAATGAGTAGCACAATTGCCTGTTGTGGGATGCTCAGAGTTTTAAGTCTAATTAAATTAAGAATTATTTTTGATTGCATACAAATAACCTTGTTAATCGTGTATTTTGTCTATTTTCTCTGTTTAAAATGACTCAGATATATGAGCTCCTAATGTGAATGTCTCAAGTATCTGGTCTAAGAGTGAGCAAGACTAAGTGATAAACTCAGATTAAATTTACAGCTTTTCATGAAGCTGTTTAATTTCAGAATAAAATTGAAAATAAAAACAAAGTAAAATTACACTGTGTTGTATAAGTAGTAGTCAAAGTGTTCTATTAGAAAATTAAAAGCTTTTTCCCTTAGTTGTACCATTGGATTATAGATCGTGTCATAATATATATGACTATTATAAATTAAATGAATTTCAGTTGGAAAATATTATTGTGAATGTTTCAAAGTGGTTCTTTATAAAGGTATATTATTATAGTTAGTAATAATAATAATAATGAGATATAATGTATAACTATATTCGAAATTATTCTCTTTTTGGTAATGTTGCAGGCGATCTGCTGCTGTAGTTAGTTCTTAGATGGTGTCACTGAAACACTATATTGAAATAAGAAAATAAATAAGTAAATAAAATTATAAATATAATTTAACCAAACTCAACCTACAATTAACTTTGCTTGCTAACCTAGACCAGCAGGTGTAGGTTAAGTTTGGTTAAATTATATTTATAATTTTATTTATTTTTATTTCAATATAGCGTTTCAGTGGCGCAATCTAAGGACTAACTAACTAACTGCAGAGGTAGATCGATAGCCTACTACATTAATACCCTCTTTTTTATAATTATTCTAATAACTAAGCACATTTTATTGTTCAAAAGTATTTTTCTAAAAGAGAGCTTTTAAGGAAAAGATTTAAATTATTATTTTATAATCTACAAGTGTACTCATGTACTTATAAAGAAATGAGTAACAGTTAACAAAGTAAATTGAGAAAAAGAAAAACATTCAAGAAAGATTTACAAAAAAAAAATCTATAACTAAATGCAAATACTGATTTCTAAATATCATCATCAGTAACTTAGATCTACTAAGCAACGATCACAACTAAATAAAATATGTAAAATTATATGCATATACAGCAGAAATTTATATTTAATTGTTTAATGTTTTTTTTTTATTTTTGGTTGTTTTCTCTCTTGATTGTTCATTTTTCTTTTTTCTTTTAAACAAAGTGCTTAAAACACATTAGGATTAATCTATTAATAAACAATAATTTTTTTATTGCTAATTCATTATCAGATTAAGATTGAATCCAAACAAAAGGATCATTCTCATTTAATACATGCATTTGCTTTTCTATGTGACTTTATGATTGATGAAGTTATGCGTGAATTTGATCTGTGAAATATAATTGTTTAATTTTATTTATTATGATTAATTTTTTACATTGATTTAGTTCGATAAATTAAACAATTCATTAATTTTATTCAATAAAAGTAACCCATTTATGGCTTCTAAAGGTGCTTCTGTGTTCTGGAATAAAAAAAAAACACATTATTTTAAAAAAATACAAAAAAAAATGTTTAAAGCAATCATAAACTAATAATCGAATTTAGTCAATAAGCAAAAATATAAGTTCTGATTATGTCGATTTTTTTTTTTTACTTTTTCTAATTTATTATCTCTCCTTTACTCAATATGATGAGACATAGTAACACTTTTAAAATTATTTCTAAAAAGTTTAACGACTTATTTTCAAATTACATGGAAATTGTGCTTCCAGAAAATTTTGGAGTTACTGGGGAATAAAAAAGCTCATTTTTTTATCTAATTACTGATGCATTTTCAGCGAAGTTATTAGTAACTCGGCCAGTAAATTATTTCCATGCAGTTTGAAAGCAAGTCATTAACATTTTTTTAAACCATTATTTCTCAATTATGATTAAAAATACAGTGATAATTGTTAGAATGTTAGTGATTTCATTCAAACTTAAAGTATTGAGTGAGAAATTCTTTTGGTTTAAAATTTTGTGGATATAAATTTTTTTACTTTAAATGAAAACTGATGAATCGGTATTTGATTTTATCAATTATTGTTACGGGGTATCAAAATTTAATTTGTTAAGTGGAGATTATATTTATTTTTTATTGAAATAGTATTATACACTTCGGCTTTTCACTGGGCTGCTTGTCTTTAGTACAGTTTGACAGCTGCCTAGTGAAGAGTAACAGTGAGTGATACTGTTATACATCATATTCATTAGTAGACTTATTCAACGACTTCAATCGGTTGCATACTGATGATATTATCAGTTGATAATGGGTATAGACTCTTCTGTGTGCACACTGAATTATTTTGCAAACTTATCGACTGTTTTAAATTGTGCTGGTACCTTAGTTTCTACTCTCACTACCTTGTTTAAATGTGAGGTTTGTTTTTTTTTTACTTTTATATTTTATGTGCTTTTATGTGTATGCATCTGCGAAGCTTTGTGATTCATTATAAAATTATTGTAAAATTCTATTGTCTCATTAAACAGTAAACCCCTTGTGATTTATTTGCTCTTGAAACCTTTGTAAATATGAAATAACTGAAGGCTTGAATTATATAAAATAAAATGCTGGTTTTTATCTTTTTCTGAAACATTTAAGCGATCAGCGTTAACATTTTCACCATTGTTAAGTTTTCTTTTAATTTTGCTTTTCAATTTATTTTTCTTAATTATCAGTTCAGTTTCTTACAAAGGAAATTTTTAGTTTATTAATGATCACTTTCAGATCTTTATTCTCCTTTTTATGATAGTGACAATAATTGAAAAAGCACCATTGATTGAAGCTCACCTGATGTATTTCAAATGGAGCTTTCTATTAAAAACACTGTAATGAGTATTGTTGTGTGGCTTAACAACAGGTTCTGATATGAAAATAATTTAACTTAAAACTACATGATTTGCCTATGAGGATGGTTACTGAGCGATTAGTTTTTGTCAATTACAGTAAAACATAACCTTTATGTCTAAGAGATCTTTAAAAAACAATTTTTAGTAATTTTTAAAGTTTTTTTTTTTCAATAATGCTATGCTTTTTTGAAGTTATACAGTTTGAAATGTTCATTTGTGCATGGCTTTTATATATTGCCCAAAAATATATGTTATTTATTATCTCTCGTGTTTTTTTTTTTTTTTTTTGTATATCAATATCTTTTTCTACTTTTTGGGGGTTAGAGATAAAAAAATCTTTGTATATATATATGTATATATCACTGCTTATCTGTCCCGGATAAGCGTATATATTTGTTTTCATTATTCTATTTGAAATTTTATTGAAATGAGTAAATCTTTAGTTTTTATTTCCATACTGATGTCAGTTACTTTAGAATCAGCAATTAAGTATCAATAACATTTAATTTTCAGGAGTTTACAATATATAACAAATGTAGTTTGCAGTCTTTCTCACAATCTGGACATCTTATTTTTAGTGTAAAGTTTGATATCCATGATGTACTTTTTCTTTTTTAAAATTGAGAAGGTTTTAGAATCAATTACAGTATACTTATATTTTAAGATAAAGTTATAAAAGCTTTACGTGTGTCTGAATTAATTTTCGATGCAAGTGATGATTCTTCAGAGAGTGCAACTGGCAGCACTAAATGTAGTAGTGCTGTTATACGTGATGTTCGTGTTTGAATTAACTTTTAAAACATCATTGTTGTTTATTTTTTATTCAACGTGTGTATCTGATTTAAATTGTGTTTGTACATTTGAAATGTGTTTTTTTAATATATTTTGAATCACTGAAGCGCATCTAGTTTGTGTTATTTATTTTTATGTATAACATTTTCATATTTTATGTGTACATGTATGGCTTGCTTCAATAAGATGTCTACAAAATTGAATTCAGTGATGGAACGAAGTGATTTTATATGTTCTCGTTATCATTATAAAAAATCTGAGCCTTTTTGAAAGGAAATTACAAAAACAAACATCTTTGAAAGCCTAATTCAACCAGTAGTAACACATCTCATGGAACCAGGATGCTCAGTGAACTAGCTACACTCTCTGAAGAAGTTTACCATAAGTCAAAGGTAGCTTAGACACTAATAGTGTTTTTATAACTTCACCTTAAAGTAAAGTGCACACCTACTTTAGTCAACTATAAAATCTATTCAATCTTATTACCATTAGCATTATTAATATAAAAAAAATAATTTATTTAATGTTTATTAGTATTCACGTATTAGATATTTACCAAAATGAAGGTAAGTAATTGCTTAAAATGAAGTTGTACCCGTGTTTGTTCATAAAAAATGTATTTGTTTTAGTTTTTTAATTAGTTTAATCTGCAATTTATCAACGAAACTTAATCGCTTTATTAATAATGAAAAGAAACTATTCAAAATATTTATGTTATCAGTACATATCAAATGATATTAAAATATGACGTAAAATGACAAAATAAAAAGTACCTTCGGAGAAAATAAGAAGGATACTAATGGAAAAACTGCAATCCTTAAAATTAGATTTAATCACCATAAAGGACACTTCAGTGTCTTCTAAAGGACTTCTAATTTTTAATGAAAATATGACCTAACAACAATATCTGGCTATTATTGCATTATTAGCAATAATAATGTGATAAGGTAGTAATGCAATAAGGTGGTTTTTTAGTACTTAAATATAATATTTGACTACAGCCATTATGGAGTAACATAAAGAGTCGACTAAGAAGAGTATAAAAATGTTATTAAAAATATTAATTTGAAAATGGAGATATTACATGTGACATTTAGTCACAACTTAATATGCTAAATATGTTCAATGTGTTATTTATAATCATATATAATAGAAAAAAAGAAAAAGCCTAGTACAACTCACTTATTCTTTGATCTCAGAATAGATGTTTTTAATAACATACACAATACTACATAGCTATCAGCAGCCCAGCACAGCTAAATAGAAAACTACTCATTAGTTCCAAAAGACCTAATACCATACAGAAATTATAAAAAATACATTAAAGAATATTTATTTATTTTCAAATTTATCATATCATTTCATGATTGATTCATGAATGGTTCTCTACAGATTTATTCTTTGAATAATTTGCTATTTTTTATAATATTTTTTTTGTTGGCAGGTGTTGTAGACTTCTTATCTACTGAAATTTCAACATCAAAAGAAAAGAAATTTAACTTTATTACATTTGTTGATACTCCAGGATTAGTTGACGGTGACATGCAATATCCATTTGATGTTAATGAGGCAGTCCACTGGTTAGGTAACCATGTGATTCTATTAATTCTATATATATCATATACTTGTGACGAACCATTCATCATTTCATTATGTTTTTTTATCACCCTTTAGATTTCTTTCCTTTAAATTATTTTCATTACGTCTTTACTGCCCTTGAATCCCCATTAACACCTTGTTAATCGTGCAAATTCTGGTTGACTTCTTCTGCAACAAATAATACTAAATTAAACTTTTGAAATGTTTTTTTAAATATTAACAAAAAATTATTTTGTAATATTTATTAAATTAATACCAGAACGGTACTATTATTTTTCAAACTTTTCAAGTTTTGAAAATTGGTTTTTCCCAGTAAATTTCTTATTAACTTTGAACTTAAACATTTTCCCAACTTTTGTTGAAAAAATTATGTTTATTTTTTTCAATTAATTGAAGGGAAAAAATTATTTTTTAACAAAGATATTTCAGAAGAGATTGAGTGAATAAATTCTGATTCAACTGTATTGGGTTTAGGAATGCATATTTTGTATATACTTTAGTCTATAAGAAGAAAATTATTTTCTTTCAAGACATGTGGTAATAACTGTTACAAAGTAATTTTATGTGGGCGGAAAAACAAGTTTTCCTTAAACCGGAAAACTTTTCCTAAAAAAGAAAAACTTCCCTTTTAGTCCTTCGATCCTCTCCATGCCACCAAGCAACCAAAGTTTTCCTGCAACAAACAGCATATTGCCTTGTGTGTTGCACTGTAGTGTAAGGAATATTAATAAAATAATTAACCATTTTACTAAGATTTAAAAAAAAAAATTCAAGTCTACATCCATATAATATATATGTTGATAACACTGAAACCACTTAACACATATTAACTACAGCAATATATAATGGAAAAACACAAATTATTACAAGACATTCAGAAACATGAAGTATATACAAATAATATTTGCAAAATTCTTTACATCATCTAGCAGTGATAGAACTGTTGCAAATCATCACAAGTTGATCTTTCGTTATTCTAAAAAAAGTCAATTTTATCGCTGATCTGATTGGCAATATTAGTCCAACCAAATTACACTTAGAAAAAAAAATTGTTACCTGGACTTTTATTAGTGGAAATGGTAAAGGGGCTTATAACAAACGTAAAAAATAATAAATGCGAGAGCGGAGGTGGTGGAGGAGTGATTTGGGGGGTTGGGGAGTTGAAAAAAAAATGTTCAATACAAAAGTTGTAGATCATGCAAAAATCTACAACTTTTGTAGAGATCACTTTTAAACATAACCTCAAAATTTCTGAGAAAAATGTGAAAAATCTGCTTTTTTTTGTTTTTCATTTTCGCAAAAATAATTTAATTTTGACAAAACTTGGTGAAAGTATACCATTCTGTATTTTAAATAACTACAAATTTTTTTGACATCAACTTTCACTGGAAATCACAATAATATCATTTTTCACCCTTTTTCAACCCCCCATATGAACCCTCCACCTTCCCCGCTCACACATTTATTTTTTTTATGTTTATTATAAGCCCCTTTACCATTTCCACATATAAAAGTCCAGGTAAAATTTTATTTTCCTCTAAATGAGTTATTTCGATTCGTCTATATCAACAGTCCAGCTAACAGGAACAGTCACTAGCTTTTAAGTATAACTATTCCAGGCAGAAATTTGGTTGTTTCTTTATTTCCGGCTTGGTAGTTTTCAGCAGATGCTCTGGTCAGGAAATCATAATTACTACCATAACCTTATAGAAGAATGTTAAATCACATATATGTCACACAGATTGTCTAGTCAAAGAAAGTTGCTAATAACCTCATATGAGAGACATTATTATGTTACCACTTCATGACATGATAAATCATAGCTTGTTGACAACAAGCTATGATTTACCAGTGACACAAACTTCTTTGAACAAAATTGTTGTTATTAAGATAATAATTACTGTTATCTTTCCTGCTAAGAACACTATAATTTCTATGTTGAGTACTGTTTTATCTTTCTTAGCTTCATTCTTTGTTACATGTTGACACGTTTTGGAACCACTCCATTGTCAAAATTTATTGTACTCAGAATACATAGAAATTCTTTTGAACAACCTCTATTGCGCTGTCAGTGATTATCCTTCTATGATTCCATATAGGAGAGCAGTATTCAAGATGACTTCTGGTTTTGTTTTTAAAAAAATTTGTTTTGATTTGTTTTCTTTAAAACTTTTGTGTATTTATTGCCTGTTTAACATAGTTATCTTATGCTAAATATAAAATAGTCTGTTTTTGACCCCAATTTTTTGTCTTTTATCCCAGATTTTGTCCTAAAATTAAAATGTAAAAGCTAAAATTAAAAGGGCAGGACATAATGAACAAATATACACTCAATCCAATGTAATGTTTAAAAATCTAAAATTGTTAAAATAAAGAATCACAAGGATTAGTTTCAAGAAATTGTAGGACCATTATAATGGAAGGGACAAACCAGAAGAGACCATGACAGTAGGAACGGAAAGTGGGAGGAGCTTAACAAAGCTATTAATTCAACGATCCCAACTCAGGAAGACTCAATGCTAAAAAATTAGTTTTGAAATTGTAGGTACTCTGAAATGAGTGACAACGCTAGGAAGGGTAGAAAATAACTCTCAAATCAATTATGATAATCCTAGTGGAAATATAAAATATTGTGAAAATTTTTCCTCAGATTTCTCAAAAACTACTAAAACTAAAGTTCTGGGCTTACTTTTTCAATTTTTCAGGCCAGATTTCATATAACCACCAAACCTATAATTTGGGTTCCAGTTATTACAGATGCTTTATTTACCAAAGGTGCAGAAATTAGAGCGAAGTATTTCATCAGCCAACACTCGCTAACGAAGGGTTTTGCAAAGTTATGTTTATTGAACTTTCTTCTTTATTTTTGTCAATAGAAAGTGTCCTGAAAGTTTGTTACATTCTTCATGAATCACCTGTATACCACTATTATATACTAATATGATAGGTACTATATGCCTATTATAGGGCATTGAGCACTGTTCTTGAAAATCATCTGCAGTCTGTGGTAAGAGTATAATATTACTAGTGTATGCATCTCTGAAGAACTGTCTTCTTGAAGAATATCAGCTTGATTTCACCACTCTGCTTGCTTGAGAATGAGAAATTTTCATCTCTTGCAGGGTTCCTTATACTGAATTTTATTCAAAGCAGTTTAAATGTTTGTTAATCTTGCAGGATACCATTAAACTCTGAATACCTGATGTATAAAATCGTTTTCCACATTTATCAGCCTTTTATGGCCTCATTTTCACTTACTTATTAGGCAAAAATAATTCTCTTTAGTGATGATTCTAATTCTCATCTTCCCAGACAGATGGAAATCAGAGATTGTGAAGTCACTGTGGTATTCAATAACAGCATTGCATGCTGCTAGTGTTTTCTGTATGTGTTCTGCTGTTTTAATCAGAATGTCCTCTCTTCCACAAATTGTATAAAACTACAGACTAAAAATTCTTTAGGGAGTTTATACTCCTACCACATACTTGTACAAACGATATCTGTTTTACATTCAAAAATTGAATAACTGCTTTTGTTTCTGCAGCAGATGTGGGCTTCAATCATTAGTTATTTTGAAAACTGATTAACATAATTTCAACATAAACAGTAGTAATTAGCAGCTACAGATTTTGTTTCTGACTCGCTAAAAATTATTGTTCTCTTGTTAGAGAACTAAGAATGGAAGTTCTTAGTTAAATTGTATTATAAATTCCTGAAGAATTATTGAAAATTATTTTTTGCTTTTTTCATCTACGTATTAAAAGCAGTATGATAAACGTTATTAGAGGACTTTCTAGATGTAATTATAAACAAGATTTAATATTCAAACTAACTTACAGACTACATCCCAAAAACTGAATAAGAAAAAATTAATTTTTTTTAACTTTAAAGATTATAACATAGGTTATGACTTTGATTGCGTTTTTTCATAAATTTATCTCCACCACTTATTATAAAACTGCATTATCTTATTAATCTATAGTTTTATAAATCCAAAATTTGGCATTCTTATAAGTAGTTCTTCTACTTTTCAGATACCTTAGAAAATCAAATTTAGCTAAATTATTCCTAACGGAGCATATATGAAAAGTTTGAGAAATTATTTTAGTTAACCCTTAAAGTGTTAAATTAAATTAGGGACTGTGAAACTGAAATAGCTGGGAATCTTTCAAGTATATTTATCTTAGGGAATAAGCTACTGTTATAAAAGGATTTTTCTCTCATCACTAAGAAAATGCAAACAATTTAAGGATAAGCCCTAGCTGACTCAACTGTTAGCAGTTTCAAAGAATTAAAAACTGAAATTTTGCATTGTTATTCAAAAGTGAGTATTTAAGAAAGGTGTGGAAAAATTATTTTGATTGATCTCTCAAAGGGATTAAATTGAATAGAGGTTTAAAAAGAGATGGTGAGACCAGAAAGGATAAAAATATAAAATCTGATATGGATGATTCTTTTAGATAGTAAACTACTACTGAGAAGACATTTTTTCCTCTCCCACCTCTTAAGAGATAAAAAAGGCATGTTAACTGATTTTCCACAAACAGTATATTTTTCTCCAGTTGAGATGAAACACTGAAGTCTTTCAGAAATATTTATTGCAGTAATACTCAGAGAAATACATACTTATACATTACATAGTATACATTTACAATAGACCATAGTGTGACCCAGTTATTGTAAATAACAAACACTGTAAATGAATGTTAAACATGTAACAACTAACATATACCTACATGTAAAAATATATTTCAAACTGTGTATGCTATCCCTGCCTCTTCAAAAAATTACCAAAAGTGAAATTTCACCGTTTTTCATGTTCAAATTTATTGGTAATTTTCTCATGGAAAGAAGAGAGATAGGTAAATAACCCACTAGGCCAGTCTTTTACCTGGAGAAAATATGAATAAATTGCTTTTTAGGACCAATAGCTTATAAGTTATGATTTTTTCCGTTAAACCCTTACAATCACAAAAATAAATGTGTGCACCGTAACAAAAATGGCTGCTACAGGTAAACTGCTTAAAGAAAAAAAAAATAAAAATAGTTTTAAAATCCTGAGAGTTGTAGGAAACAAGTGGTTAAGTTTCAATTTTTTTTTATTGGTCAAGCAACCACCCTTAGGTCACTTCAAATGAATTGACCCGTACCGATTTCACAGGTCAAAAAAGAAATAATTTGGAACTGAGATAAAAGTAGGTGAATTAGAATGTATTTTTATGCTGAATCTTAAAATGAAATCAGGTTTCTTCATCACCCTCAGATTTTTAGTTAAGACCCTTTAAAATATTGAGAAACTTCTTAAATAATAGAATACAAAAATAATAATAATAATCACAATTAAAATTCCTACCTTTATTTTTCAGATATTTATGTTTATCTTAATTTCTTTTTTTCTTATTTCCCTTTTGTGTTCAGTGAATTCTTCCTTTTTTATCATCCAGCAGTAGTTAAAGGAAAAAAGTTCAAATGAGAATGTAAAAAATGAATTTTCAGTGACACTCTGCAGCCTAAATTTTTGTAGTTCACTAAGAGTTCATTTATAAGCTGATCATGGTTTTCAGCTTTTTTGTTTCCAAGAAAACCAGTAACAACATCTTTGAATGACTTCCATGCAGGTAGTTCTTTAGGATTCTGTTTGCTGTCAAATATATTTTCACAGATTAATTTTCTTATTTGTGGCCCAATGAATATTCCCTCTTTTAATTTGGCTTCACTTAACCGTGAAAAAACCTCAGCTAAATATTTAAAGCCATCTCCATTTTTATCTAATGTTTTTGCAGAATTTTTCATCAGGCCTAGTTTTATGTGTAGAGGTGGTGAAATAATACGATCTACTGTGACAAGGAGAATATTGACAACATTTTCCTTTCCTGGGGTAAACTGATTTATTTTTGGTCAGTTTTTAACTGCGTAGTGTTTATCTGCAGCCTGACTATCCCACAAATGCAAGAAACACATACATTTTGTAAAGCCACTCTGGAGACCGAGAAGAAGTCCTATTGCTTTCAGGTCAGCAATGATTCACCATACTTAATAGCTTTTAAAATTTTTAACATACTTTCATATGTTTCTTTCATTCCTACAGCACATGTTACCGGTATAGAAAAAAACTTATTCCAGTTATGTAACAAAACTGCCTTTAAGCTTCTTTTTTATGAGTCTACAAATAAATGCCAATCATGAATAACATATTCAATGTCCAGTTCAGACATTGGCCCCCTAACATTATGGTAGGAACAAACTAAACCATTTCTTCTAAAGTATTTCAGTAAATTTTCATTTCAGTTTCTATATACTGAAATTTTAGTATCCTTGTTTACTAAATTTCATTCTTTAAGATATGAACCTAGGAGTTCTGCATGTTGTTTCAACAAATACAAGTCACGAATTAGGTTTCTCAGTTCTGTTTGTGCGATGAGGTGAGGTTCAGTCATTCTTCTGGATTGTAATTAATATCTATTGCAGTTGATTTATCGGTTGAGCCTTCTGAGGAATAAGAAATTTCTTTCCAAGAAGTTGGAGGGATTGGAATCAGTAAATCAATACCATAAAGTATTGGTCTCATAGCTAAACGAACATTTGGGTATGCAATACTGCTTTTATTGTTTGAATTGAAACCAGTTACGGGTTAAGCAAAAATAGCATCATCATAATGGTTAGTAGGCTTTCGCCAAATCATAGGTATGCCAAAAGACAAATGCTTTTTATTTCCTTTTAACCACTGGGTTAATTTAATGTAGCACTTGATGCATGCTGTGTGTGAAGCCTAGAATTTATCTTGGTCTCCCAAGGGACAGTCAAAATAATGTTTGTTTTCAGCAGATTCGATACTGGTTTTTGTAGACTTTTCATGGTGAATTTTCCACAAATGTAACAAAAAATATTTGGATAATTTTTACAAGCCAGATTTTTATTCATTACAAAATTCAAAATGTTTTAATGAATGAAAGTAAACTGAAAGATTACAGAAATACTTGCTCAGTTATAAAAATAATTAGGTTTTAATTTATAAATATTTATTAATTAAAATACTTCATAAAATTGCTTCACCATGGAGTGCAATAAAACACAGCGCAAAACAGACACACACACACACACACACAACTTAAAAATCTTGATGTATTATAAAATAATACCAAAAGTTGTTCTGTCATAAAAATCTTTCACTAAATCTTTCATCACTTATGAAACAATTTTTATAATATGTGTGTGATAAAACCACTACCACAACTAAAGAACACAGCCAGTCATACCAAGAGCTGAAATCATGCTGAAGAAAATTTCATCACGTTGTATTACTCATTACTTGACTCTCTAACATGTCTATACATGTCTGGCTTGACATGAAATGACATCATTTGACTATTATATATCAAATATAGGTTTACAGGATGCACCACAATATAAATCAGATGTGAATAAGGAAACATACAGATGTACTAACTTATTTGTATATTGTTTGTTCCACGAATGATGGAACAAATAAATTTAAGGGGTTGTAACTTAAGAATATTACGGGATGGGTTGTTTTGGAACACATATTCAGATTCAGCATATAAAATACTATACAGAAAACCTACTTCCTTTTCAGTTCCAAATTTTATGTTGACCAGTGTTATGAAATGGAATTAAAATTAACATCAAGAAAAAATTAAACAATAAGAATGGTAATTCTTAGGTAAAATAAGGTATTAATAGGTAATTTTAGAATTACCTAAAGAAAGTAATAACAGTACAGTATGAAACAAAAAAAAATGTTTAACTACAAAATAAGGTTAAAATTCCTTTCATATTCTCTTTCTATAAATTCATGTATGTCATTCTTTATAAGAATTTCTCGAGAAAGAGCTCGACAAAGCATCTGTATCAAATAAAATAAAACAAGTCTACATGAAATTGATAAAAAGACTGAAGGACACCCAACATGGAATTGCTGAAACTCTTTTGAAATTTAGAAAATCAGTCAGCACCAGTATAAGGCTAGATTAGACTATAAGATCAAATCATATAATCTTAAGGTATAATTCAAGAGAAATTAACTGGATAATTATTTCTAACAGTTCTGGCATAAAATAAGCAATGTGGTCTCAAGAAAAGTTGGACTTTTTATAATATAAATACCAAAGAAATCTTTTAGATACAGTATGGATTTCATATAATTGAAGCATTTTGCAATATGGGTATAACCAAACAGGAATACAGTTGTCTAACAGTAAATATGTTTTTAAACTGTCTGTAACTTCTAATCATATGACTGAGGGTGTAAGCTGCTTCAGAAATAATTTTTATTAGGTGGGAATTGAACTATAACTAGGCTAAAGAATGACGACAACAGTATTTGGGGTTTCCTTTATATCATCTTTAAGAGGACTAAATTGGGAAAAATGGTTTTGAATTTTTAGTTTATATTTTAAAAATGGTGGAAATTTTTAACAAAACCATTTTTTGAAGGACAAAGCTGTCAAAAAACATCAAAAGTGTTTTATATAACTCATTTGCAGACAGAATTTCATCTTGACTAAAAGGGCAAGGAAATGCAAAAAAAAGGCAGCGAGAAAATTTAGTATTTGGTTATGAAAGTGGATCCTTCCACTACCTATACATATATAAATAGAAAAACCTTCACTGACGTAGTCATTACTATTTTTCCTATTTTCCAGGTAGCTAGAATTTACTGAGAGTAAATGTCAAATTACTTAAGATAAATAAATGGAAGGTTTACTAGAAAAAGTAAGAAAATATTACTTTTCGTTAACAACCCCTAAGGGGTTAAATTAAATAGGGATTGAAAAGGTATGCAAACAATGCTAGAATTGGAAACTTGAAACATTCCAGGTATGTTTCTCTTAACCCTCCGAGTTGGTCTTGTGGTGAACTTGTCTTCGCAAATCAGCTGATTTCAAAGTCGAGAGTTCTAAGTTTCAAATCCTAGTAAAGACGGTTACTTTTATACAGATTTGAATACTAGATTGTAGATATCGGTATTCTTTGGTGGTTGGATTTCAATTAACCACACATCTCAGGAATGGTCGACATGAGACTGTGCAAGACTGCACTTCATATGTAATCATACGTATCATCCTCATTCATACTCTGAAGTGATACCTTACAGTGGTTCTGGAGGCTAAACAGAGATAGAAAAAATAAAGGTATGTTCCCCTTAGTGAGTAAACTTTTCCTATGAAGGTATGTTTATCAATCATCCCGAAGGAGGTGTGCAAAAATTTTTAAAAACCAATGTTTCTTGCTCAAATTGAATGAAAATTTGAAAATTGTCAAGAATATTTATTACAGTAATACTTTGAGTAATATTTATTCTAAATTAGAAATCTCTTTTAACTATTAACCCTGTGATGTTAAAAACTGGATTAAAATTATATTCCTTAATATATATATATATATTTATATAGTTCTAATTTAAGCTTGAAGTTTAGTAAAGATAGTAATACCAAGATTCCATGAATCAAATCTTAAATATTTCCATTAAACCATTGCTAAAAGGAAGAAGCTGGATTACAAGTGGATTTTATAGTTCTTTATTTTGACATTTGATTGTGATAGAAATTACATATTAATTTGCAGGTACATAAAGTTTTATTATGCTCAAGGTTAAAAAAAAATATATAAATCCATATCATTGAATTGGGAAATTAAGCTCAAATTTTTACATTCTTTGCCTCATTTTAGGTCACCTAAAAATATTCTGATTATAGCCCTTAACATACAATATAAATAATTGATGAGTCTAAACAATTAGTGAATGTTGTCCTAGTAACAAATCAATTTCTTTACACAATTAAAATGAAGGCATACAAAGAATTCATTATCAGGTTATAGAAGATTTGTTATTTTAAAAATTTTATATTGTTATTGTTTTTTAAATGAAGGCCTTATCTTAAACTATTTTTATGGTATATTGCAGGTGGAGTTGCAGACTTGATATTTGTATTTTTTGATCCGATTGGACAAGCTCTTTGCAAACGAACATTGTCTATAGTAGAACGACTGAATATAGAGTATGCAGATAAATTACATTTTTATCTTACTAAAGCTGATGATGCAGGAAATGAAGCTGACCGACAAAAGTCAGTGAGATAACTTTTTTTCAGTTGTTTATTTTCCACTTTATTTAAAACTGGTAACAGTTTTCTGTTTTTTTATTAATTAATATGAATTTACTGGTTTATGCGTGCATGAAATCTCTTAGTGGACTTTTATGATAAAAGTACAAATTTATAATTTATATATTTGGAGAGTTCCTAAATGTGATAATTCTTTTGATCTATGACACTTTATAATTTTTTTGTTATATAGTCTCTTTTCTGTCAGGTAGATTTCATAAGAAAGCTACCTATTGTAATGGGTACCATGATTCGACTTTTTCAAGATGTACTTTCATTGACAGTTTATTTTTTTATCCATTTATTTGTTTACTATTCACTGGCATTGTAAATAATAAAATATAAGACTATATAAACGTCAAGCGCATTTTTTATCGATTAATTATTGAGTAAATAATTAATGCATTTCAGTAATTATTTTTACTATATATTTGAATAAATTTAATGTGATTATAGGTATAGAAATTTGTAAAACATTCATATCTTCCAAAATGGTTCCACTTCAAAAATATAATAATCTAGACAAGTGTTTAAAAATGGCATTGTTTATATCGATTGGCAAAATCTACTAAAGTTATTAGTTAAACTCTGGTGGTTTACTCAAAACTAGTGTTTCATTATCTATCATGCATGGAAAAACGTAATGTCTTTTATTGCTAGTTTTAGAAATTTTTCTGGTGAATTTTCATATACACATTCTTGAGAGGTAAGCCGCCCCCCCCCCCCCCCACATTAGACCCATATGATTTTGCTGACGTGCATGCAGTGGAGTTTTAATTTCACTGCATCAATTAAAAATGCAATATATGAATCTAGTTAAACCTAAAAACTTATGAAAGAAAAATAAAATTTGGTTTACCTTCTTTTTGTTGAATTTCATTTTCAATTTTCCTATGAATAAAATATTTTTCCTTATTAAACTTACAAAAAGCAAGAAAATTTATATTTTGTTTCCCTTTTATTGTATATTTACACATAACCTAAAGTGAATGATAACAAAAATCATATTACTGTAGGTGAAGTTTTTATAATATTATTTTTCATACTCGAAAAGAAACACTTAAGTTTTTCTTACTTCTACTTTATTACATCCAAGCTTACCATATGCTGGTTATGTTATCCTTCTTTTTTTTTATAAATTTTAAATGGCATATACCATACTGTCATTATTAACTACTAATAAATACCTACGATAAGCAGTAAATCCATACCTGATACTCTTTAGCTTTGGTAATCTACAGGAACATGGTAATTTATTACATTTCCAGTTTGTTAAACATGGCTAGTTGTTGGAAGTTTACTTTTCTTTGCATCCTTCAATTTCAAAGATGCAAATTTTATAAGATTTTTTAGTTATTTGAAACATTACCTTACCCAGGACCCATTAATCTTATTGCAACATTCAGTGAAGTGAATAAACTATGCTTTTTACTTTAAAGTAAATACCGATCAAGTAAAGTAAACCCTTGAGACTAAGTGAATAACCTTTTACTAATACTTATAAGTAAATACTTGTAACATTTGTAGTTGTCCGAGTATTTGCCAGCAGTTTTCTCATTTTGCTTTTACTTATCCAGTATTCTCTTTACTTATCAAGTAAACACTTATATGATTCACATCCTGTACAACATCATGTTCAGACACTTTTGTCAATACATCAAATGTTTCTCATGTTTTAATCAATCCAGCATCGTTTGGATGCCAGTCTTTTAGCAAGCATCATCATGTCTAGTGAAGAGACTAATTTTGAAGTACAAGAACCAGTACAGCCATCTGCGTCAGAAAGTAGCAGAATGTATTTGGTAAATATTCTTGAAGACAACACCGTTGTTTTAGACCGGTCTATGAGTTCTAAAAGAATTGCTGCCAAAGAGAAATCGTAGAACACTATTCAGAAGAAATATCAGAAAAGTGCGGGGAAGTCAATTACAGTAGAAAAACTAAAAAAAATTTTAAATAACATGAAAACCAACCTTAAAAAGAAAACTGGCAAAAATAAAAGTGGGAATAGAGCAGTGAAATGACTAAAATGGGAATCAAACCTCCTTGAAATTGAAGAAAATCCTGTATTGCATCAGATACCGGGAACAACCAATGTAGGAATTGAAAATAGGATTCAAGAAGATACCCCAATTCAGCCTCCAAACAAAATCACTAACAAGTCAGCAGACCAAAATCAGGACAGCTAGAAAAGCGTAAAAAAAAGACACAACATTGGGACACTGATGAAACAGCCGATCTATCAACTACTGATCTTCAACGACTCGTTCTCAATGACCAGCTGAAACTTGCAAGAATGCAGATGAAGAGAGAGGAAATAAAAATTAAGGCAGAGGAGACAGAACTGGAACAAGAGAAAATTAAATTACATCAGCTGCAATCATCTTCAACAGAACGATGCGAAGTTAATGAAGAGAACAGAGATTTTGATCTCAGCCAATACATATTGTTGAAGTAATCCTTATTTACTATTTCTGTAAAAAAAAATTATGTATTTATTTTCGTATTTGTAAGCCTTAATAAAATAAAAAACTATCACTTCCAAAAAAAAAATATTAAAAATCCATTTATACTTGCGGGGGCCGCATGCGTATGTGTAACACATGCTCATTCATTCGCGTGCGTATATGCAGGCACACACCAGTATAAAATAGAAATATCCAGTATAAATGATTAATTTTCTTTTTTCTCTTATACTGATTTTTCTCTTTATTTATTTTTCTTCTGTTATTTATACTTATTACATTTTTTATGTACAAAATAAGGTAAGGAAAAGGGTAACAAATTTATAATAATAATAAATTTTATTAAAATTTTTAATAAATGATAAATATAAAAAAATGGTAAAATGATAAGGAGTTTATTCCAAATCAATTTTCCAACAACAAAGCCATGATTTCATTTCTTCTTGCCTGCCCTCTGAGACGAATTCCATCCTCTTCTAGTTCTTCTGGTTCTTCATTTTCATCCTCTTCTCTTTCATAATTGATATTTTCTTCTAACTCACAATATTCATCATTTAAATGTTTTGCAACATTGTGTAAAACAGAATATGCCACAAATACTTTCGGAATTTTTCCCAATTTTACACGAACAAGATTCGCCAATATCGGGAACCGTTTCTTAAGTTGACCAGAAATGCGTTCAATAACAACTCTTTCTTTAGAATGTTGTTTATTGAACACTTCTTCCTGCTGGTTTAAAAGGTGTTATTAACCATGGGGCAATTCCGTACCCACTGTCTCCCAAAAGGCATACCGTACCATTAAATTTAGCCATGGTTTGGCAAACACTGCTCCGTCTCCAAATGCGACTGTCATGGGAGTTACCCGGCCAAGAAGCATCAACGCTAGTGATTTTTTCAGTGGAATCATATGTTACCTGAACGTTGATGCTGGGATACTTCTTACGGTTTATGTAACAGTCTCTGTGGCGTGCTGGTTTATTTATTTCTAAGTGCGTGCAATCCACAGCACGTATTACGGTCGGCATTTTAAAGCGAGAACTACATTTTCTCTTAGCTTCATTTAACTCATGAGCATTCTGTGGAAAGTGAATCCACTCAGATGCCTTTTCATTTATTTTGTTCAGAACATAATCGAAAGTTTTGCATACTGTAGAACGGTGAATCCCGAAGTCTTCACTTGACACCGTTTTGAAATCCAGGGTCTGATAAGTGCCGCAAAAATACTTCCATCTTCTGTTGCGATGACAGAGCATCTCCTCGCTTTTCATTACTTTCTACCAAAAAAGCGTTCATCAAAAATTCAACTGATTCTTTTGTAAAAGGAATTAGTTCTTCATATCTTCTTCGACTCAATGCTCGCCTTTCTTTGTAAGTTTTTGGTTGACGAATGTTGACAAAGGCAGCCATACCAAGTATATAAAATTAAATGAAAGTTTGGTAAGGTTACCAAATAGCTACCTTGAAATTCTACCAGTAAATACTTGAATACTCTTCCGAACTTAGGATTTTATTCACTCGTTTTAAGTAAAGTCTGACCGGAATCAGTAATTGCGTGTAGTTACAAGTAAACGCTTGATAAGTAAAGGTTATTCACTTCCCTGTTTTACAAGTAAAGAGAATACTTGTAAAAAGTATTCAGTATTTGGTTTGCCGTTGTTTATTCACAGAACTGCAAGTAAACACTTGTATAATTGCAAGTAAAAGTAAATACTGGTTTTTATTCACTTCACTAATTAGTTGTATTATATACGTACATGTTTTATTTAATCATAATTCATTAAGTATATAATTAAAAATATAGGATCTTCTCCATAATCCGTCATCATTTTGGTGAGGGACTGATTGACAATGAGGTATGATTAAATAAACCCTAATGTCATTTGAGTAATTGTAATTAATTTGTTATTTATTTTCACAGTAAATAATAAAGATTACCTTTGTAATGGAGACCAATAGGTAGTTATATCTAAAAGTATTTATTTGAAAAGATGACTACCACTATTGCGCTGTCACCATATATACTCCACCAAATAGCTGTTCGACAGTATTCTGTTTGTCCCACGCTCTACCTTATATCTTTACTTTGCAAGTTTCCATGTGCTTTCAATCATCTGGTTATATGCCCCTGTTTGTGAGTCTGCAAAATTATATGTGTGGTTTACAGTTTTACAATTAAAATTTTCCAGGAAATTTTGAATGTCCCTATAAGTGCACCATTTTTCCAAAAAAAATGGTTGTACTTGGTCCTATTCTTTACCTTATTACTGGAATTAAACTTTGGTGCTCCTGTTTTTCACTGTACCGTAAAACACTCCTTAGTCTTTCTGCAATACCTCCCAAAGACCCATTGTTGTAGAAGGACATGCCCAACTCAGTATTTCCTGCAGGATAATAAACTTTAGTCTGTTTCAACTGTCAACCTTTGACCTCCAATTAAGCTCTGATTGTTTGCAACTCTGTGGATACAAACTTGGTGTAAGAAATTCACCCAGTTAATCCTAATATTGTGATTTATTTCTGACTCCTCTGAGCAAAATTTTTCATTTGACAATTCCTTAGTTTAACAATAAAGACAATTTTATGGAAAGGGAGTTAAGAGTATGTTAAGAATGTATCGCTTCTTAATTTTTATATTATCTGCAGTCTTTTTTTGAACATGTCCACCAATCTCATACTTCTATCCTTAAAATCATATCATGACTGTAATCATACCTTCTTGAGTTATGTAAAATACCAAGTTTCTGAAATAAATGTATTGCAGCATCTTCATCTTCATTAACGAATGAAATTCATAAGTACAACAGTACAAAACACATAAACACTAAAAATGAGAAGTAGGCCTACGACATGCACAGTCCATAAGCAAAACACAACTGCAGTTTTATTATTGTAATGTGAAACCCTGGTTAGAAATGATGTCATATCTGATATACAAATGACTCAATGTTAATTGCTATGGCTGTTAAAATGATGCTCATAACAGAGAAGATCCAAAATGTATTTTACCGATTAAAATTATTTCTTTTTTTGTCTGCAAAATATTTTAAATTTAAGGACATCTTTGGGTACTTAGGAACACTGTTACAGCACCCCTAAGTTAAGACCCATACTTTGTGAAATACTGTTATAGCCTGCACTTTACAATATGGATGTATCAAATCACCTAGTAGTGGGATAAAAACTCATTGATCTTTTAATCTAGATAATTACTAAATAACAAAATGTTTGTGTCTGAGTTAATGTGTTTTAAAGTAGTGTTAGTTTAGATTAAAAATGTAGATACTGATCTATACACATATTCAAAGCCATGCATAGCAGGTTTAGGATAGTTCAGGTATATCAGTACAAGTAAAAAACAAGAAGTTTTCTCATCAAATATTCTGCCTGCTGATTTTGATTCACTGGTTTATAATCCTGTGTATTTGTTATGCAGTACAACATAGCATCGTTTGTGTTTGAACGTTCAATATGCAGGTGGCAGTACAATTTATTTATTTATAGTACATTTTATTAATTTATTTTCAGTTTTATTATCAATCAGTAGTAAATTAGTTCAGCTGTACACTGATTTTATTTTTGTAGCATCAGCTCATCATTTTATTTAGGTTACTTAATGTTTTTTTAATGCTGAAACAAAATATTGAAAATAATAGAAAGATTTACTGATAAAATTTTAATTAGATCAGTTATTTTACATTTTAATTTTACTTTGCCTTAAATTTTTTATTCAAAAGTTCAAAACTTGAGTTATGGAAAATTAACTGTTTTAATCTCCTAATTGTGTGGCTATTTTTTTATCATTCTTAGAAATATGCTATTTGAAAGGTATGTATATGATATGGATTCTATCATAAATTTATTCTACTTGTTTTTTTCCTGTGAATATTTGTTTTATGTTTTACATGAGTTTACGAGTTATGCATGAATAAAGATGCTCATTAACTGCTTCATGTATCTTTTTGTGGAGCTTTGGAAAAAGTTGAGTGAAAATAAAGATTTTTTTTATGTAAATGCATGTTGATATAAGAAATAAGGCTTGATATATGTTCAGGATACAATACAGCATGTTCAGGACCACATAATTTACATATTATGAACAGTAATTACATTTATGACATGCAACTTTTTGTGTAAACAGTAGCTAGACGAAGATTCTAAGTATACTAGTTAAAAAACTGATTAATTATTGTCTGTCCACACTCATTTTAGTAGATGCATTAAGTTTGATGTGACAAATCTAATTTAAAAAGGTTTTGTGGATTTGTCTACTTCACAATGTGTAGTTTTATAAAAAATATTTGTTTTATTTAAAAATATAAACCATCACATCTGTCACTGCCTAGGCGATTTCTGAGGCAGCGCAATAAGAATCAAACAAAAGAATTGACTGTAAAATGAGTTGGTTTATTATAAAATATACACTGATAAACACATTAATTTTTTTTATTTTTCTCATAAATTTATTGCTAAATAAAAGAAAAAAAGCAAAGGGACGAGTCCCATTATGAATATAATGGGGACTCAGCCCTTTTGCTAACATCATTTGTGGACATCACTAGATAAATTATTAAATTAGGAAAAAAGCGATTTGTGATTTATTGTTCTCAACTTTATTGTATCATATTATTCAGGTAGGTGTTATTAATTCTACGTTAATAAGTATTTTATTAGATTATTCTGCATGTTAAAACTCAAACAACTTGCTTCTTTGTTTTGTTTTTTTTAACTTCATAATCCACCTATTAGGGTATGTAAATTGATTTATTATAATTACATTTTAAGTTTGCTTTGCTTTATTATGTATTTACTATTCAGAGTGATGATGCAGATAGTGCAAGAACTGTGTAAACGTCCTGGCTTGAATCGTACTGCTTTTAGTATGCCTGCTATTTTCATACCAAATATTGGCAAGGTAAGCGTGTTATATTGGCATCGAATGTATGACATTTTAGCAGCAATACATGTTTGGATATTTAAATTGTTTCTTATAATTATAATTTTTTATAAAATCACTGTTTGCTTAAATAAAAGTATTGTGTATGATAATTTTCTAGGGTTTGATATATTAGGGGTATGTCTTACACACACACACACACACGCGCGCGCACACGCACACGCACAGGCACAGGCACAGGCACAGGCACAGGCACAGGCACAGGCACAGGCACAGGCACAGGCACAGGCACAGGCACAGGCACAGGCACAGGCACAGGCACAGGCACAGGCACAGGCACAGGCACAGGCACAGGCACAGGCACAGGCACAGGCACAGGCACAGGCACAGGCACAGGCACAGGCACAGGCACAGGCACAGGCACAGGCACAGGCACAGGCACAGGCACAGGCACAGGCACAGGCACAGGCACAGGCACAGGCACAGGCACAGGCACAGGCACAGGCACAGGCACAGGCACAGGCACAGGCACAGGCACAGGCACAGGCACAGGCACAGGCACAGGCACAGGCACAGGCACAGGCACAGGCACAGGCACAGGCACAGGCACAGGCACAGGCACAGGCACAGGCACAGGCACAGGCACAGGCACAGACACAGACACAGACACAGACACAGACACAGACACAGATATATATATATATATATATATATATATATATATATATAACAATGCCATCAATTATACATATGTTCCAATGATGTGTAACACCAAATAAGGAATTCTTCACTAGAGGCTGATTTTCATACTAAAATATTATTTATATATAAATAAGATAAAATTAAATTCAACCTTACCAACAAATCGTTTGTGTTGTGTTCTCTTTTCGACCATCCTCAGGAAAAGTTATTCTTCAATTTGAGATCATTAGAATTAAAGTATGTAGAATGTAAATTTATAAAATATCAAAATCACAACAACTGGTAGTCATAGTATAAAGTTAGTCATGTCTGTTATCTAAGAAAGTCACAGTTGTTATGAATATTAATGGTTGGAGGGAGACAGGTTAGGTATCTTGATAATTAATAATTATTTGTTTGAATAAAATATTGTCCTCGAATCTGGTTTGTTCATTGATTAATTTATTGTTATAATAGTTTATATTGAATTTTTCAAGAATACTGGTTTTATAAAAGTCATTGGAAATATCTAATATTTTAATAAAATTATTGGGATTGTAGTTGTGTTTATTTTGTAATAATGTTTAGTGTGATATGATTTCTAAATAGCCTTTCTTTATGTTGTTAATAACACTCTTTGGCTCTAATAGAAAAAGAATGGTTGGTCATACCTATATATTCTAAATGGCAGTCTTCACATTTCAAACTATATACTCCTTGTTTATCTAAGATATTTATATTTTTGGAGTTTGCAATTTTAGTATGATCATTATTGTTTATAAAATGTATTATTTTATTGTTAATGGTGTATGTTGTCTTTAGATTATAGGCTCTATATATTTTATAAAATAGGTTAAATTCTATTTTTATATAAAACTTTTCTAAGTCATTATGTGTATTTTTTTTTTAAATTTTAAAGTGTAATTTATTGATCAGTTCTTCATTGTAACCATTCAATACTGCTATATTCTTTATAATGTTTATTTCTGAATTTAGTTTTAAATTGTTGTTTCTAAGATATTTAATAGCTCTGTAGATTAAATAATTAAAAGCTGCCATTTTTTGAATCCATGGATGAGATAATTATAGTGTTATGTTGGTTGGTTTTCTGTATATGTCGATTTCCAAAGTATTATTATTAAATTTTTTTTTCAATGGTCATATCTAAATAATTAATACTATTATTGTCAATTTCATGATTTATTGTGAAACTGATATTGTGATTTATTGCGTTAATTTTACTAAAAATTATATTTGTCATTATCTATACTTTGATTAAAAATAATTAAAAAATCATCAACGTTTCATCTGTATAAAAGGATTTGGTGATTTTTAAAAATGTTAGGTTAAAATAAATTCTCAACTCATCCATGCAAATATCTGCCATGATGGCTGAGAGGAGTGAATCCATAATAAGTCCTTTTTCTTGCTGGTAGTATTTATTGTTGAATTTAAAGTAGTTACAATTGGAGCATAGTTTACTTAAACTATGCCTGGTTTACTTAAATCAGTTATTTCATTTATCCATTCAATATGTAAATTTGATTTAGATAATTGGTTCTACAATGTTTATAGTTTTGTTCGTATCAATATTAGTGAACATATCTTTTATGTCCAGGGTTATGAGTCTAGTTGATCTGTTTATTTTAATCTTGTTGATGATATTTATTAATTCATAACTATTTTAGGTTGTATTTATTATTTAAATAATGTTTTAGCTAAAAATTTGCTCAGTTGATATGTAGACGAATTGTTGAAATTTATGAGTGGACGTATTGGGAAACCATCTTTATATTTCTTGGGTAAGGCTTTGAATATGGAGGCATGAGCATTGGTTAAGTTAAATTTTGGTTTATTATGGGTATCTTTAAAAACATATTTGCATTTATTAATTTTAAATGGTACGTCCTTTTTAATTTTTGGGGTAGGATCCTTTATTTCTTTAAAATTATTATTATTTATGAATTGATTTGCTTTTTCAGTATATACATCATTATAAATTATGACAGGAGTATTTGTTTTATCAGATTTCATTATGAAGGGATTGTTATTTTTTAGTTTAGTTTCTATATTTATATAAATATTAAAATTATTATAATTACCGTGCTTATATTTATATCCCAAATGTTTGTTATTTTTAATATTATCGATGATTTGGACGAATTGACAGTTGTGATTTTAACATTTTATAAATTAACATTCTACATCCTTTAATTGTAATGATCTCAATTGAAGAATAACTTTACCTGAGAATGGTCGAATGACCGAAAGTGCTTGAAAAAAGAACGTGGACAAATTGTTGGTAAGGTTGAATTTCATTTTATTGTATTTATATATAAATAAAGTCATATTGTTGCAGATGTTAATATAAAGTAATGACACAATCTTATAATAATGACAGTATCAGTTGTGCATCAGATAGAATACTGGGATTTTCTGGCTAATATCCAAAGATATTCACTGTAATATGAGTATTTACATAAATAGGTTCTAATCCTGGTTGAATTTGGCTTCCACCTCACTCATGGTTAAAGCACACTCATTATGTTTGAGTTCTGTTTACAACATCAGCTTCTTCCATACCGTAGTATTAAGTACATACCATTGGCTGTATTATGAAGTATATTTTATTTTTGAAATACTACCTCTATTTTCCTGTACCTTTCTAATGTGGTAGTATTATCAATTCAAAGGATAATTTACATTTGTAACACAACCTCCAGTGTTTATACCTTTTGGTAAACTTTCTTTCCTTTCATCTCTGCCTTAAACTTTGCAGCCAGTAACTGATGAACTCTGTTCATAAATAAATTTCAATTTCATATAACCTCTTTAACTCCAACCTTTCTCATTATACAATCTTCAAGAAATTTTGCTTTGTTTTTCAAGTGAATGTTCATGCTTTGTGTATTTCAGTTTTCAACCAATTCGTTTCTTTGGCACAGATCTTGAGGTCTTTACTATTCATCCATGCATTGTAATCAATATCTTAAGTTAAAGATATTTCTTTTTGTTTAATATTCCTTTGCTTCTTTAAAGTCTACAGGGTTGTTTATTATAAAAAAATAAAAAGGCTTTAAGCAGGGAAATACAAATAATTGGGTAATTTTTTTCATTCTACATGGAAAGCACAGATACAGCTACATGACCTTTATTGTTTATTCTTGTTCTTTGAAGGTTACATTTTAAAACTTTATCAGTCATCACTGTACTTCATCCTTTATTCAGTATTTCCTTGATTTTTAAAAAATATTTGTAATAAAGGTTATAAATTGTCACATGTATCACAGTTATTGCTTTTACATATAATTTCTCAGTCTTACACTTCTTTTTTTATTGTCCTCTCCTGTTACAAAAATATGAAACTGTCATTCTACTTGTTTAACTAGGGAAAAAATTTAGCATTTCCTGCTGAGTTAAGACAATCTAAGTAATGCATTTTTTTCAGAACAAAAGGGGTGTATTTTTTGTTGCTTCACATTACTTTTTCCTAATAATTTTTATAGCAGTGAGACATTTAAATTACCTGACGTATAACAGACACCATTTAAAGTTGGTTTCTTTAAGATTAATCATTTTCCCTAAACACCAATCTCTGGTGAAGGTGTTACTTCACTTGAAGTCTGAATATCATACACATTTGTTATGCTGCAACAATATGTTTGGTTCAATGAAAATGGTACTGGAAAACCACTTCATTCATTACTTTTCATAGCAAACCTAGCTGAGAAACTTGGTATTTCTGAAAATGTCTATTTGTTTTCAGGAATGACTTGTGACTCATCACGTTGTTTTTTGCTATTTTACTCCTAACATACCAAATCCTATGTAGAAAATTTGAAGAAAAAAAAATTATTCTAATCAATATATAATGTAAATTATAGATCATATAAAAAATAAGAAAATTATACTACTCTAGAGATGAAAGTGTGATTTAAATAACTCTACGCTTGACTACTTCTAAAGCTTAACGGGTCAACTGGAATAACCTAATTTCTTAGTCAGTATTAAAAAAAAAACTATTTAAAAGAAACATTATAAATATTCCTTGTTCTTAAACCACAATGAGATTTAAAAAAAAAGAATTGCTCATGTGAGACTAAACAGAATAAACAAAAAGTAAATAATCCGCATTAGATACATGTAAATTATATCATCCTAACTTTCCATCAGAACTCAGAAAATAAAAGAGAGAGAGAGAGCTATGCAGAGGCTAATTGCAGTGGTGCAAGACCACTCAGCGATGGGATCATCTCACCACTATACCATGAAATAATTATAACAAGAAGTCATTTAATCTTAACCAGTAAGATTTAGTGATCATTTAATTTTTGTTAAGATGAAATTTATAGCTGATTTGTTCACATACATGTACATTCATGTCGATGTGTATGTCTTACCATTAAAGTGTAAAATCTGTTACTAAATAAAACAGTAGAAATGGCCCCATTTGAGTTCACAAATTTAAACGAACTATTAAATTTAATTATTTTAACTTCCTAAATTGGATAAAATCTGTTTTTATGAGTTTTAATTTGATTCTCATAAATATTGTTAATCACACTGGCAGTCACTTAGCTCGGTTTGGCTATATCACAAGTAACCCGTCATTTGATATCCAATTTCAAAAAATGGAGATAGAATACAAGTTGTATAAAAAGTAATTAAATGTAGAAGTAAACGTTTTTAATATGTTAACATACATCATTTGAATAAAAATGTTATTGTATAAAAATATCAAAATAATTCCCTTCAATGGTACAGATACTTCTCTACAAGAACAACTCATGACTCATTTTCTACAGAACTAAAAATATTGCAGTTATAATTTTACTCTAATGTAAGACCATTAATTAAGAACACAAAAGAAGACTACTAACCACTTGAGAGAGTTATGCCCTCTCTCAGAAAATATCAGCCTACTAATTGAGCTAAGAAAAATCTCTAGAAAGAGATTTAAGTCTGTTAGAAGAATTCTAATAATTCAGATAATTACAGAACAACAGATTTGTATAGCAATTTAGTTATTAAAAAAAAAAAAGAATTGTGCATAGTAGACACAGTATTATATTTTATTTAATATGTTGGAAGTAGTTTTATTACTAATACAATTCCATAGGTATCCTACGGAATATTTAGGATTCTTTAAATGTTTTATCGCTTATAAACAACCAACCATCTGCTTGGCAATAATTTTCAGAGTACCAAAGATGGAAAATTGTGACAGACTGTATCAGTTTCTTTATTCTTGGAACAAAATTTATAAATATGTTTATATTATTTATTTACGGTCTTATAAATGTATTGTGTTATACAGGAAACAAGCTGTATGAATCAAATTGACTTGGTTTGTGATGAAATAGAAAAAGCTATTAATATCAATATTCAAAATACCATGAACAAATTAGATAGAGATTGTGAACTTCTTCTTGAGGAAGCTAAAAGTAAATTAGAATTAAATAATGAGAATGACGCTTACAACAGTGCTAATTTTGCTAAAGGTAATTGTTGTTTAAATTATTCTTACAGTATGCTTATTTAAATTTTATTCTATAATTTCTTACAAAAACAAGTTAAATTTATTTTCCTATTATTAATATTCTCCTTTTGGTCATCACTGATTTGATGCAATCCTCCATTTCTGTCTGTTCTGTACTAATATAACAAATTCAACACATTTGTTACAGCCTACATTTTAATTATATGTTTTGTGTATTCTTAACTTTGTTTCCTCCTACAGTTCTTACCTTTTACAATTCCTGAACCCAAGTGCCTTACCCTATGTACCAACTAGTTCAAATAAAAATTTTCCTTAGGCTTCTTTTTCTCCAAATTATCTAAGAATATCAGATCATTTTAAACTTTTTTTAGCATCCTTTTTTACACCATATTTCTAAAACCTCTATTGTTTGAATTTCTAGTTGCCATAAGGAACTACATCCATAAAAATTGTTTTCAAACGTATCTTTCAAATTTCTAATTATATTTAATATTTTAGCTAGTTTCTTGTCTATGATTTTGTCTTTCTATTTGCTAACCTACTTTGCCTTATAACATTCATCCCTTCTAATTTTATTTCCTAATAACTGATATCTTTGACTTCTAATATATCACCTCTATTACCTTAAGCATTATGTTTCTTTTTGTCACCTCTAGTTTTCAAATTGTAATTCTCACCTATTAATGGTTTTACTCCATTAAGTATGTCTTTAAATCAGAAGAAGATTGTTATCAGCAAGTTGTAGAATTCAATTTTTTCTCTTTGGATTGCTAATTTGCTTTCAAGTCTTTATTTTTCCTTTAATGTGAGGAAGCTTAAATCAACAGGTGTAGACTGCGTTTTGTATGTAATTTTAAATTTTTTATTCCATTTCACATGATCAAATACCTTCAAAAATCTACAAGTCTATGTAGACAGCTTTGTTTTATTTCAGCTAGATTTTCTAGATTAAAGCGTTAAATTATGTAACTCGTACCTATGTTTTTTTTAAATGTAAATTTATCTAACATCCCTTCCACCTCATATTCACAATCAACATATATATAAATTTTACTGGATGCATGAGATTTCAAAATGCATCTCATCCACCAAGAGTGATTTTACTTCTGATTAATATCTATTTTTTTTTTATATATGATTAATTCACCATATGAGCTCAAGGCATGTGAATAGAAAATTATAATATAAAATTTAAGTAGGAGGTTTTTTAATTAACCCCTTAACGGTTCTTTTTTTAGTGGAAAATCATATTATTACGCCCTTTTATTTTCAGTAAACCTTTGTCATTTTGCCAATTTTTTCTTACATATTTTTGATCAATGCAATGAAATATGACAAAAAAGTAATTTAAGAACCTATTCATGTACTTTTCTTATCATGGAAATCAGAATCACCATCTAAATCGCTATCAGACAAATCATTTAAAAGTTCAGTTACATCATTATCATTTACACTTGATGAACAGGCCATGTTGTACTAATAAATATCACTTAACAATATTTAATTGTCAGCTGTTCAGAAGGATATAAAAAAAAGACATATAGAATAGAGAACCGTTATACTACTAGCACTTCACTGTTAAATTTGAGTAAAAATGGAGCTAGACTCACACATGTTGCAGTAACTCATCAAAAAACAGAACAAGACAGGTCAATTCATTATGATGAATTATTTCATAAGAGGTACTTTTCAGCAAAAAAAGTGGATGACTAATTATTTCATCAAGGGCAATTTTTATCAAGGTAGTTAATGACAAGTTATCTCATCATTTGGTAGTTAACGATGAGTTATCTTGTCATTAACTACAATTTTTGCTATTTTAGAATGTATATTATATTTTACCAAAGTCAATACATTGTCATATTTTACAATTTATACTTTCTGTGATAGCAGTTACTGATAATGTACAGTTTGTTATGCAGTATTTCCTACCTGAAATTTCTTCTTCTCCCTGTTATTTTTGTTCATAAATTCATCCATTAATTTCTACAGTACACTTTTGTTGAAATTTCCAGTTGTTCTTATAGTATAATTTACCAGCATTCCATCTCTTTGTTTCCACTTTCTTCTTTAGTATTTTAGATTTTGATTTACACTTCATTATAACTAAATTACTATTAGTATCCATGTCTGCTCCTAGATTATAGTCGATTACTTCATTTACAAATCTTGTATGATTTATTTTATGTAAATGCCCTTTATCTCCTGGCCTTAGCCATGTTTTTAATATTTTATGGTATTTTAAATAATGTTTGATAATACTAGTTCATATTTTGTGCAGAATTCTGAAAGCCTAAACTTCTTTTAATTCTTTAACCAAGCTCATTCTTCTCAGTCGGTCATTTTCTGTTACTTCTCTTCCTCCACCACTGTATCCCCATCCTCTATTATTGTTAAGTTCTCATCACCTATATTTCTTAGATAACTTAAACTTTTCATTAAGACATCTCTGTTTTCATATATGCTTTGTATTTCTTCACCTTTTGCTGAAGAGTTTCATACATAAACCTGTAGTGTTGTAATTATCTTAGGTTTTGAATCTGATGTTATTTATAATAGCATACCTGCTCTTCTTCAGTTTTCTTATTCATTCTTACTACTTCACATTTACATTATTTAATTTGATTTTGTATTAATGCTCCTGAACAAAAAGACTGTTCTATTTCCCCACTTTCAAAAATGACTGCTCTATACTTTGCTTTTTTTTAGTTAGTAAAAACTCCTTAATTGGCACTATGTGGTATTTATTTTGTTGTGCAAGTGCATATAAAAATTTCTACAATTTTTTGTATTACAGTAATATGAAAAGTAAAAAATCTTAACTGCTAATAGTTGAAATTTGTTGACTTGTTTAGCTTTTAAAACTCAAGTTCATGATATCTTTAAGCAACACTAAAACTTTGGGCTCCTGAAAACAATTACATCAGTGAAGAAAGTGACGATGATGAAGAATATTAAATTAGCAGAGCATCTATCAATTTACATAAGTTTAGGCATTACATGTAACTGAAATGGCCATGATGTGGTTTGAACAGTTAAAAATTGTAAATCGTTATCACTTGTATCACATCTTGCTAAAACAAATGTAAGATCTAAACAGTCTGATATTTTCCTAAGTGCTTATTTTTTGTGGATTTATGTTTCTGCTCGTAACGTTTTTTCTAATGTAAAAAGGTGAATAGAAAAAAGAATACGATAAGTATAAATCATGCTGATTTGCAAGTCAAACTTCATTTTGAAGGTCGTTCTAAAATATTAATGAGAGATCTGCTGTGAAATAGAATGAAAATAATTGCAAAATTATATTGATAAACAGGTTGGTTATACTTTGCAGCTTATTTTAGGACTGTAGCAGTAACAGCAGAAAATTCAGCTGCTACAGCTATTATATAAATACACACATGATGTAATACTTACTATATACCTGAATATGTATATAGTCATTGTTGGAATTTGGTTTTGTAAACCAACAGTGCAGGTGTTTATCCTAATTTTATTATTCACTTAATTTCATATTTTATTTTTGTAGCAGTGAGTCTAATATTTTTAATTATTAAGTTAATAAAATGTAGAAATAAGATTTTTCATACAGGAGGAATCTGGGACAAAATTGAAAAAAACAGAAAGATTGTCACAAAACCTTTTTTGAATCTCTGGAATGTACTCTTGTTACTGGTATAATTAGTTTTTGCCAATGTTTTCAAATAACATTAAAAAAAATTAAATAACATCTTGTGTCCACAACAACAGATGTTATCATTCAAAAATTCCTAAACTTCAAAAGCTTGCATCTTGCAAACGAAAAATGATATGAACTGTATTATTTTACCAATTTGTAAGATGTTTTTTTCTCTATTAGTTGTATAGTTGTCTAATAGTTGTATAATTTTCACCGCCATTCAGCTCAAGGAATAAAAGTGAAACGTGGACCATGTATTTACATTTTGATTATTGAAAGTTCTTAGTTTTTCTTTATGTGTTTTTTTTGTGTTTTGGTTTGTTTATTTCTTTTAATAATAACTTAATTGTAAACTATTTTAATAAAGCTAGAATTGTGTGCATTTCTAGTTTTATGAAAACAATTTGTAGTTTATTATAGATACTTGTAGGTTATGAAGGCTACAAATTCTGTTTTGTGTATAACAATATTATAATTTCAGTGTTGTGTAAAAACAGGTATCTTTTTCTAAAAATAGTTTCAATTTAGTGTACCTTTTGTAAAAAAAAAAAAAAATATCAAATAAACAAAAATATTTTTTACAAAAAAATTGAATGCCAAATTAGCTATACAGAAACGCTAGTCTGATAAAAAAAAGTCTGGTAGTACTCCTGAAAGTCATTTGCAGCCTATTCCAGGCACTTCAAGTGACAATTGTGATATACAGGCGTACCTGATCCATCAAATTTAAACATTAGTAGAGAAGGCTTCAAAGAGAATCTTAAATTTTAAGAGTAGTGAAATAAATATTGTACATGACCCAACTTTTCCTGTTTATACTTTAGTTGGTAAGGAATGTTTTGAATCATTGGCTGAATGCTTGGCCTGTCCAACATGTTTTTAAATTGATGTCAGTAACTGTTCGGGATTTGCCAAAAAAAATCACAATTGTATGTCAGAGTGGTAAAGAAGCGATTAATTCATTAAATTAATCCCAGAAATTCCATAATGTTTTTGATGTGAATCGCCGTGTAGTGAAACCTTTCTCAACCATAGGGGAAGGTTATTGAGCCCTTGAACAGTTAACTCTTGTTATGAATATGATGCCAACGAATAAACAGAGTTTCCATGACCTATCTGACTATAAAATATCAAAAGGTGTACCATTAAAAAATTGTCAGAGGCTCATAAGCATGTTCAGAGTTATTATAAAGCCTTGGATCCTATGGATCCTACAGTCACTGATACCTCTATATTAGATTTAGCTGTTAGCTAAGATGGGAACTGGAGCAAAAGATATTTTACCTCAAATTACGGTAAGGGTGTATTACTGAATTCAAAACAGGTTTGGTTATTGACTTCTATGTTATGTCAAAATTTTGTAGACTGTTCAATAACTAAAACTCAGCTGGGAGGGAGTAGCCCTAAATTTCACTTTTGGTATGAGGGGCATGCCACCCCTCAATGGCGTATTGAATGTCATTAAAACTATGATGGCTCATCTCCTGCTTTGAAAGTGCATGCAACGTAGGTTTTGTGAAGATGTTCTCATCACTACAATTTTACATATGTTGAGTGATGAAGACTGAAGTTTATAATCATTGTAGGGATCAAAATATATATATGGTGAAACTGTAAATTTAAATAAAGAAGAATGTGTAAACCATGTTTCCAAAAGGTCTGGTACAGTACTCAGAAATGTAATAAAAACTTGTAGAGCAAACAAAATTACTTTTGGTGATAAAACATATAGTAGCTTGAAGAGTATTATCATAATGTAATTGCTGCAGATGTAAACAGAGATGTGGCATCAATGAAAATATGTATTTTAGGCTCTCTGTTCCATTGCATATCCACTGATAATGATCCACGGCATGAAAAATGCCCACAAGGTGAACAGAGTTGGTGATTTTATAATAAGGCATTTGCTCAAAATGAGGTTCCAGGCAGGCACATTGATAATACTAATACACCAGTCAATTTAACAATGCTAAAATGTGTAGCTCCAATTTATATAAGAATGACAAAGAACCAATTGTTGGAAAGATGTAGTCAAGGGCTATGATAATAATGCTAATGAAACGCACCACAGCTGCATTTGTAGAAGGTGCGATAAATCAAATTCTATTTCAAAAAAAAATGTGGAAGCTGCAGTAGCTGAAAGTGTAGGGGAATTTAATTTTGGAAGTGAATTTATTTTTAGCTCAAAGAACATGGGATATAAATCACCTGGCCAGAGTAGTTCTATTTTAGCAAAGCGTCATGACCAAAGAAGAAAAATAAAAAGTGCAAAAATATGGGCAACTAGTACCAAGAGTTCCAAAAAAGACTGCAGCTACAAAATTTGAGAAAAGAAGCAGCAAAGAAGGAAGATGAAGTTTTTAGGAATGGAGTAGGAGAATTAAGAGTGTGCTTATAGTATTATAAAAATAAATCCATTTCCAGGAGTGCTTTTAAAGTTCTTAAGTAAAAAATATTTTGTTCAATTAAATAATATTAAAATTCAAATAGTCTGTTAAAACAGATACGGTAATACGTACATATACTTTTATAAGTGTTGGATTTCAGCTTAACTGCAGGCAAGAAATAAAATTGGTACATGAAAACTATTTGAAAGCCTTTATTATTACATTTGGTGTTAATCTATATGATGGATGGACTCTATAGATAATTCTAAATACCAGAAAACTTAATAGATTACTGAACAATTTTTTTTTTTTTTTTAATAATAATAATTGTGTAAAAATATCCTGTTAAATGATTAATGTTGTTTTACTATTTTTTAGTAATACATTGCGTTTGGAAAGTTGTTGTGAAGTATGCTTCAGAATTATATGGTGCATTCTCTTCTTTCAGCATTAAGTTGTTTGCCCTTTGGGTTTGTTGGGCATTGCTCAAACCAAGAGGTCAGTTGTTGATTTGTGATTGAATGTACTTCGATATGTATCATTTATCAGAATTAATAGTTGCGAGAAATGTAATGGTTTTTTTGGCAGAGGAATGTATTTTTGTCATTGAACACATCTTTCGTGAAGGTGACAAGTACGGTTTAGCAAAGCACAAGTTTTCTGAAAAGTTTCCAAATACTTCTGTTTCTCAACACAATGCAGTTTGAACTCTTATCAAAAAATTTCAGGCAAGAGGCTCTGTTACAGAAGCTGATCAAACTGGAAGACCACCTAAACTAAATGAACAGAAGCTGCTTGATATTTCGGATACCATGGCCGAAAGTCCATCAAAGTCAATGATTAAGTTAGCACAGCAGCAAGATATTGGACTTGCTAGTGCACATAAAGCTCTAAGAAAAAAACTGAAACTTTTCCTGTACAAGCTAACATGTATTCAAGAACTGAAACTTACAGATCATGCCAAGACTAAATTATTATCAATAGTTTAAACGTATTATTGACAAATATTCTGTATGTATCCCTGACATTGTTTTTTTTTTACAGATGAAGCGTGGTTTTATCAGGGAGGGTATATAATTCACAAAATTTACGACTGTGATAAACAACTAATCCCCATGAATTACATGAACAATCTTTACACAAAATGGGAGTCTGAGAGACTCTAATTTTCAGCAAAACAAGCAGTATATCACAACAGACCACACAATTGAGAAAATAAAAACCACAATAATGGCATACGTATGAGACAGTCCAGTACATCAGTTAGTTAAAGTGTTTGAAAACAAACTGAAAAACATGTGCAGTGTTGTAGTGATGTTGGAGGAGGTCATTTTCAACACCTTTTACAAACTATTCCAGTGATTGTAATATCCGTTTCTATAAAATAATGAAATAAAGATAAAAAGCAATAATTAAGAAAGTTTTGTCATTACACTTTCATAATTCCAATGCACAACTTTCCGAATGCTCTGTAATATTGTTAATGTAAATTGAATTAAAATAAATTAAACAAAAAAAATTAGAACACTTTATAACCCCAGCATATAAAACTACTGTTTTTTTATGTTTTCATTTATATTTTCATTCCTGAAATTTTGATTTACACCATGTGATTTAAAGAAATTAAAATTTATATTTTAAACAATAAAGATTAAAACTGGATAAAATATAAAAGTAAATTTTTGTTTAAAGTGTGTGGAAATCTTAGTTACGGCTAGCTAATGGGATTAGCTTGCAAACTGTGTAGTGCGAGTATTTGGTTCCAGTTAGCTCAGATTAAGATTTAGTCTACGAGGGATTATTTCACAGGCATACATGTAGTAAGTGATGTTACTTTTCATTTTCAGCGATGTGTGTTGGTGTATTGGCAGGTGGTACATTATTGTGGTTTATGTCAGCTATCAGTCCTGTAACCAGAAATGATCAGTACTCAACATTTTTGGTAAGTTATAATATACTGTATTCTTTCATTATACTTGTATTTGTTTTATAACTTATCAGTCGGTCATAAGTAAGGGTTGCAGATTCACAGTATTACACTGAAATGCATAACAATTGCTTTTTTTAAATAATTTGTTGGGTTTAGTGCTGAATGTTTTTAACATTCATCACATGTATTTATTTTTATTTTTCATGTTTTAACTGGGGTTATTACTAGATACTTATGAAATGATTTAGAGTAAGCAGACAGCAGGTTTATTTGGTACGAGGGCCGTTTAGGTTATGGGTTACTTGATAATTGCAGACATCAACAGTTCTGTATGTATTGATATTTGTGACGATTCAACATACATCAGATTTAAGCGAATACATAATAAAAAATATAAACAATGTAAAATAAAAGAAAAATCTATAAATGTAGACAAAAAGCAAATCCTGTAACTACTGCAAGCATGTAAAAAAAATGCTGAATATGAATAAGCTTCTTGAACCACTACGCATGCAGGATAGCTACAAAACTACTTCCATTCACAATACATGGGAAGCCATATGTATTAGGCTACAATCATAGAAAACTGAACCTGTGAAGTTTGCTTCACTAATCTCTATTGATAACTCATACCATTTGAATTCCACTTTTTTCACAGCAGTCTTTACATGTCGTAATTAAACCACATTTTTTATATAACTTATTGAGTTTTAAATAAGAAACAATGCTATGTTAAAGTTAATAATTCCAAGATATATTAGATTATATACAAATAGGAATCAGTTGCCTCCATCCAAATTTCAGTTGTACTGAATGTACAGTGGGTTTATATCCTGGGTTATACTCGTATTTAACTCAAAGGTCAGGTGAGTTTTCAATTGTGTAATAATGCTTATGGGTTCAGTGCTAGATGCAAGAGAAATTATGACAAATGGATAATCTTTTCCTGTTTAGCCTCCGGCAATTACCTTTCAGATAGTACTTCAGAGGATGAAATGTACGAGTGTAAGTGAAGTGTAGCCTTGTACAGTCTCAGTTCGACCATTCCTGAGATGTGTGGTTAATTGAAACCCAACCACCAAAGAACACCAGTATCCATGATCTAGTATTCAAATCCATGTAAAAATAATTGACTTTACTAGGACTTGAACAATGGAACTCTCGACTTCCAAATCAGCTTATTTGGGAAGATGTGTTCACCAGTAGACCAACCCGGTGGGTTAGATATTTTTCCTGGGAAATGTTAATTTTCAAGGATAGTAAGACCCTTACTGGTACACTCTGCTTTTTCATAGAAGCACTCTAGATTTCCAGTTTGTATTAAGGTATGTTGAAATAAATTATAGTTTCTACTGTCAGTCTAAAGTTTGTGAAAGATTAAAAGTATTCTACACCCTCCTATAAGTACTGTAATTTTTAAAATCCCATATTTTTTCTGCTAATCCAGTGATGAGGGTAACAGTATTTTTTTTTTTTTGGCACTAGCTGTTATGATTATTAATCAAATGCCAACATGTTAATGATCATTGGTAAGTTGACACTTTATAAAGGGAAGTTACCTCCATCACTCATTTGACTTTTATTGCGCAAGATGCAAGTATTCCCCAAGTATGTTGATTTATAATATGATGCCAAGTCATTTTTAAATAAACAATAAAAAATAAATTTTTTGAGATAGTCCATTCTTTTATGATTAAGTTTGGGCCTTAGTGGTTGGTTATTAAGTGTTACTACTTATAAAAAACCAACATTTAAGTTTTAAAAAACTTTCTTTTTTCTTTTAATCAATTTTCATTAATATATATTCTGAAATTAGCGTATTTTATCTATTTGACATTTTATAATCAAAAATATATATTCTTTTTAAATTACTTATATATTGATCAGGTACACTACATATACTAAAGTGACTCTTCACCATAATGTGAGCCTAAAAAAATATGTAAGTCCTTAATGCAGTCTGTTCAGAAATATTGAACATGAACACTTAGTGCAACGCTAATTTAGTAGGTTGTTGGCAGTTGCTGATGTGGTTTTTCAGATCACAGCTTAGGTCTTTGGAACTAAAACAGTTAATTATTTATAACAATTAGTATTGCTAATAAATCAGTTTATTAAATATATCTTTGGAAATTAGCATATTATTTTTATTTCACATCTTTTTTTTTCAAAATTCTAATCCTTTTAAATATTTCTGATGATCTAATAAAATCAGGTTGTAAATGTATGCAGTTTATCATCTTACCAGACTTAACAACGATAGACCCTGCTTAATATCATTATTTTCAAAGCTGCTTAGTGTTTTTATTGCAGTGTGATATTATGGCAAAAGCAAAAAAGATAATATTAATAAATTTGGTTTAACTGTTTTTTGTATTGTATTTTTTTTAAATTAATTTTATAAACAGTTACTATATTATTTTTTTAGCAATCAAAAAAAAATGACCAGCAAGAAGTAGCAAAAGAGTATGTGTTCACTGTTGTATTCACCGGTGCTGTTGTTCAAGCTGTTATGTGGACTTTGGGTTATAAACCTACATTGTCAAGGAAAGAAAAGAAACAAATTATAGCAGCACAAGAATATATAAAGAAGACTGTAAAATCAAAAAAGGTATTGACTTCATTATTCTCAGGGTTTATTTCTATAATTTTATAAAATTATAGAATATTTTTTCATTGGACTAATGCATATTAGATTATAATTATATTTCCTTTATTGTAAACCTATTTTTATTAAAATTCTTAATTATTCTAATGCAGCCCACTTGCTTTCAGTTTTTTTATAATGACATCAGTGAAGTAGTTGCATGTTTTGTACTGTAATTTCAGTAAAATAAGCATGTTTCTTTTATAAGTAAAAATAATACACAATTAATAGATTTTTGTTATTTTATTTTGACAAAATTAAAAATTGTTTTTTTTATTACTGAAGAAAAATTCAAGTAATGTTATTGTGTTTATGAAAATATATTAATAAAATAATTTATTTTATTAATAACTACTCCAAAATGCGAATACAGTGTTTTTTATATTAATTTATTACAATATTTAACTAAAAACAAAAATTTACAATAAAAGTTATATAATTTTAGAAATAAAAATATCTAAACTTGTAAAATTAAATCAGCAATTAGTAACAGAAAGTACACATGTTACAAAATTTTATTGTACTTTCTTCATGTGATTATTTACAAATTACTTAAGATTAGGAGTGAATATTTTTCAAGTAAATGTATAAAAGTTTCTGCAGCAAATAGTAGTGCTTTAATTTTTTACCTTCCATTATATTTTTTTGTGCTATGGACAATTTCTTGTATGGAGATTTTCTACCTACTAACTCCATCCTTCCTATAATAAAAGACAACATTATTATTACATTGATCAAATTATTATTTCACCTTTAAATCACATCTAAATTTTTACTTATTACTCGCAGATTCACGACAACCCGTAATGAATTAAAAATTAAAAAAGGAGTTGAGATATAATTAGTTGTTTTATTTGAAAAATTTTACAAATTTTATTTTATCAACATACAGTGCTTAAAGGTTAAAGACTTCTTAGAATTCTATGATCTACATTTTGTAAAAAAAATTTTTTTAATGTTTTTCATCTAATGGGGTAATTAAATCATAAACCGGCAAAAAATTATTTTTATACAGAGGGTATTGTGATGACGATCACCTCCCACTGAAGATAATCAGAATTAGGAATTATTAAAAAAAAAAAATTAAAAAAAATAAGTGCACTTTTGTTTCTGATAGGGGTTGAAATAAAATTATTATTTTTTCTAATACAAATAAATTTTTAATTTCTCTTATAACAAACTTCATAGTTTTAATTTAAGCAATTATTCAGAGTTTTTAGAATAATTTTTTTTTTTTTTAGGAACTTTTATACCGTGATTATCTGGATCTAAGTGTTGGAAATGATGACCTCTAGAAAAGTTGTTACTGTAATCAACTACATATGAAACTTGCAATAAAGAAAATTACCAGAAGGGTGTGAATTAAGTTATTATTAACAGATCCTTAACAGCCTATATATTTTTAACAATTAATTTTGAAGCTTTTCAAGATAAGCAAATGAAAAAATTACAACTACTATTTATGTACATTTACTATTTTTTGGCTTTGAAATACTAGTAACCTAATAACTTCCCAAATTATAGTATCTCAAAAAATGTGCATCTGATAATAACTTCCCAAATTATAGTGTCTCAAAGAATGTACATTGTACTAAACTGAAGTACATATTAATGTTCTCAATGCTACAGATTTTTAAAAGCTACTTACTTAATTCCACACATTAATGATTTCATGTAGCTCTCTCTATATTTAAAAAGTCTTGTGAGTCTTGGTGGAATGGTTTTATATAAAATGCTAAAAAGATCTCAGGATATACAGGTGAGCAACATAAAACCAAACCTGTAACCGCTGCAGAATCAGTAGGTTATGTTGAAATGAAATTTTATGAATAATAGATAAATAAGAAAAACATAAAACGTAATTTAAATTTTGCATTTATTATCTTATTGTTACAAAAGATGTTCAAAATGACCACCTTGGGCATCGATGCACTTTTGCGCTCAACTGATCATATTGAGTCATCTGACAAAACGTTGTCAATTGCATTGATTTCCTGTTGAATGTTTACCTTCAGTTCATTGTGGGGATTAGATCTATAAACTCTCTCCTTTAAGGAGCTCCAAAGGAAAAAATTGCAAGTAGACAATTCTGGGGAACGTGGAGGTCACTGTCCTCTGCTGACAGCTTGTTCATTATGAAAGCTGCATGAAACATGATTCAGTGAAATGTTTGATGTATGACATGTTGCTTCATCTTGTTGAAAGAATCTGTATTTTTTTTCATTATCAGTTAATTGCGTATAGAATAATTCAATTGGTCCCACTATATGATTACCAGAAACGGTACACCAAACACTAATTTTCTCATCATGAAGTGGACGCTCAACTATCTCGTGAGGATCCTCGTCATCCAATACCTGGTGTTCTGTGAATTAACATGGCCAGATAAATGAAACCATGCCTCATCTGCCATGAAATACATCGGGTCTATCTGTCCAACAATGTTTTTGAGAAGTCAGCTGCAATAATAAAGTTGTTTCAGTTTGTCTGTCTCCTTCAGTTTTTGCACAGTTGTAACGCAGTATGGTTTCAATTTTAATTCATGAAGAATTTTACGACAAGATGTGTATTTAACACCAGATTGTTGGGGAAACTTGGGTAGTGATTTTTTTTGGACTTGCAGTAATTCTTTTAATATCAGCAATGGCCTGTGGACTCCTAATGAAAGGTTGCTTATTTAATTTTACATTTGAAACTGAACCTGTTGTATGCCATTTGTTAACTAAATCATGTATGCTACTCTTCGCTGGGATACAGACAATTCGGAAATTTTTCTATGAATACTTGACGATTCTTCAAACGATTCAGAATGAATATAAGCCTCAACTATAGCTACCCTCTCCTGGATTGAATAAGACATTTTACACAAACACAACTACACTGACCAGCTGACAAAAGGCAGCAACAATCAGTAGTAACATATACATCCACTAGTTGCATTAGTTATGTGAGAGCACATGGATGGCACTGCTTGGTATAATAACTATTATACATAATTTTAAAAAACAGCTTACCACCAAATTCCAGTTTTATTTCCTCAAGCGCTTTTGGCTATTCTGCCATCTTCAAGAGTAATATAATTATGATTAAAATTATAAAACTACCATAATTGAATTTTATATATATAAAACAATTGATCCTCATTATTTGTCAAAAGTTAAAGTGTAAGTCTAAGTGACTACGTCCGTATTGTAATAGTTTCTCAATTGTTATGAGCTCTGTAAATTGTGGAACCAGTTCAACCAATATATTATTGTTCATTATCTGCTTATATAAAATATCATCAAACTTAACTTGTTCATTTATTAATTAGTTATTATTATTGTATATATAAATTTTTCGAAATTAATAATACTGTCTAAATTGAAATTACAAACCAATTTGATATATGAAATAACTCTTTTATTAAAATTATCCCTCAAATATAAGTATTTTAAATTTAATAATTCTATCAACAGAAGAAAGGTCTTGCCATGAGATCACCACTTTCGGCAATTCTGGCAGACATTTTTATGAATAATTTTGAAATACAACTCTACAATCAATAATTAATTAACAAACATCAAATCAAACTATTTAAAAGATATGTGGATGATATTTTGATCATAATTAATCAGAAAACTAATTATGAAGAAGATAGTTAATGAAATCAACTCATTAGATGAAAATATTAAATTCACTATGAATCAAGAAATTAACATCGATTTTTTAGACATAACAATAATAATAAATTGGATATAAATATATATAGGAAGCCAACCCAACAAGATACCATAATACACTGTAATTCTTTTCATCCATGGAATCAGAAAATAGCCACATTCAATTCATTAATTTACAGAGCAATTAAATATCTCAAACATAATACAATAAAATTAAATAATATTAAAGACAATGCCACATCGAATGGATATAATAATTTAATAGATAAATTGTAGTTCAAATTAAAAAATTAATTATATATAAGGGAAAAATAAAACTAAAACATAACTCAGGAAACAATTCTGTAAAAATAGAATATAATTTAAATTACAGAAAATTTAATAAAATATATAAATTATTTAATCTAAAAACAGCATATATAACTAATAATAACATAATAAATTACATTAGTAATAGAGATCCAATTAAAACTCAAATAAATGGTAATAAATATAATTTGAACAGACAGGGAGTATACAACCTAAAATGTGAATATTGCGAATTACAATACATTGGTATGACCAGTCGATCATTTTTAATTAAAACTAAAGAACACATTAACTGTATAACAAAGAAATATAAAGACCATTCAAATGTCACTAAACATATATTATAAAATAAGCATAATTTCAATCCAAATAAATTTATGGAAGTGTTGGATTATTCTAATAATTATTATAACACTTTTAATCTCGAAAAATTTCATATATACAATAATAATAAATTAATAAATGAACAAGTTAAGTTCGATGATATTCTGTATAAGCAGAATATGAACAATAATAATTAAGTTGGCCAAACTGATCCTACAATTTACAGAGCTCATAACAATTGAGAAACTATTACAATACGGATGTAGTCACTTAGACTTTAACTTTTGACAAATAATAAAATGACAATCAATTGTTATATATTTAATTCAATTGTGGTAGTTTTATCATTTTAATCATAATTGAAGATGGCACAATAGCCGAAAGTGCTCGAGGAAATTAAACTGGAATTTGGTAAGCTGTTTTTTAAAATTATATATAACAGTTCTTCTGTAGCAACATTAGTTTTGTTATTTAACAGCCACACTTCGTACATTAACAAACAAATACAAAAGATAAAAATTTAGAAAACGTAAACCCTTACAACCACAAAATTTGTAACACAACTTCAATGCCATGTCCAATATGTAATTGTAGAATTATGTAAAGACTGATGATGCAGTATCCTGAGAAAGTCGACTGTTGGTATTAGTTTTTTTTAGGTTACTGTGTTTGGTGGTTAAACTGTTGTTTTTTTTAGTTTAATTGGTGCAATGGTCAGTATGTTGATGAATTATTTGAATTTTCAAAAAGTTTTATATAATATATGTTATGGTAAATTTGATTAATCTGGTGATTATGCATAATTACTGGTTAATATGTATAATCACCTCCAGTGTTGGAGAATAACATATATAATCTGTATATTTAACATTAATTAGACAAGGTTAGCAAGCGTAGTATGTTGATATACGTACAATTCATCAGTGCACGGAATCAACATAACCTACACTTGTTAACCTCAACTAATTAACAGTAATGTTTTGATTTAAATAATGAATTCAGTAATTACTGCTTATAGCTCAGTTGTTATTTTAATATGTAAAATATGTTAATATGGAGAATATGTAAAATGACCGTGTATAAAAACATGTTACATATTATATATAATGTGAATGAGCTTCCATATAATTTTGACGCAGTTCTGGGTAGAGAATTCAATGAAAATTAGCTGTGAAATGTTTGTATTATTTATTAATTCACAAACTGTGCCTTGCATAGTTTTATTATGTACGCATTAAAAATATACAGGTATGCATATATAATACACATTAAATATATAAAATTGACATTCAGTATGATTCCAGAAACATTCATGAATTTTGTTGACTTTCTATATCCATTGTTAGACAATCGATGGTTACCAAACAAATTTAGTAACAGAGAGCTTTTTTTTTGTAAAATCCCCCACCCTATAAGAGCAGTATATACTCATCAGTTACTTATCTAAGACGGTATAATATTACTGGTCTAACTACCCCTTGAACTTATAATACTATTCCTAAATATATCTTTATGACAATTGGAAATTATGTATCTATGAAAAAATAATTGCAATAAAAGAATGACTTAAAAAATATTATCTGTTTATAAGCCTTTCATTTTGGTAATACAGTTATGTTAATTTTTTTATTTGCTTCATGCCTGATATGAAAGCCTTGTTTGGCTAGTAATGAAATGAAGATAGATTTACAATTGTGTCATTTTAAAAAAAATCACTGGAAGAAAGGTTGGCAGTCTGCATGATGTGAAAGAGAATTTTTGAAAATTGATACCCGTTGAGTTACATCAACAAAATGATAGAGATTGATAAATTTATCATTTTTATAAATGATACATACTCCTACACCTCTCAGAACAGCAAGTGAAGTTTAGACACAAACTACAGATTATGAAGCATGTATTTTATGTAAAAAAAAAAATCTGTAATGTTTAAACTAAGATGAATATGAGATAAATAACCCGTGAATTAGAAAAATTCCAGTACGTTTATTCATGACCAATAATGGCACCCAGTGATTGTGGTTGTTATTAGCACCTCTACAGAAGCAGTAAATATTATTGTATTTATGGTATACCAAAAATTTAGAACCAAATCAATTAAATCAAAATGTTAATTCTGAATTCTACTTATTGTACAAGGGAACAACCAGTACAAATTCACAAAAACAAGCATTTTCAACCAAACTTACTTCTGTTTTACATCCTTTAATTTTTTTCTAAAATGCATCATATGTGAGGAAATAATAAAAATATCTATTTTACTGAAAAGGTGTAGGAAACCTGCTGAATAAAACTGTTATATATACAGTTTATTTTTGTTGTTAAAATATTTTATGTTAAGACTGTAGATTTTCATAACTAAGATCAGTTCCTCTTAAAGAATAATTAAAATTGCTGTTGCATGATGAAAAAAGAACTTATTTTAAGCAATATAAAGCAAGATTTACATTTTATATACAAAGATTTTAATAAATATTTAGTTTTGGTTTAATTGTGATCAGCTTCAGATTTCCATTAATTAAAGTGGGCATTAAAAAAAAGAATGGGAGCATGAAAGCCTTTTTACTGCTTCAACACCATTGAAATTTTTAATTATCCATGTAAATAAAACACTGTAATATAATGGTTACATAGGAAGTATTTAAAATTTTATTTATTGAAGTGGTTTGAGAATACAAAACTAACCTACAGTAGTTTACTTATTGCTGAAAGTATAATCCAGTTTGAAAAAGAATGAATCAAAAATTGCACATATGATGAGACAGAAGAACCGACGCCATCCCTTATACTGACGTTCGGTCTTCCTGTTCCTCCAGAGAGGATTAGAGTGGACTACCTCTCCGTTTGGGTACGCCAGTTCATTCCCAACCCACGGCGGTGTTTCAGGTGCCAAAGGTACGGTCACACTACAACATCTTGCTCGAGATCGGAGATCTGTGCTCGATGTGCTACCAAAGGCCACAGTGACGCTAACTGCGAGGAAAGAGAAAGATGTGCGAACTGCAATGGTTCGCATACGGCTCGCTCCCGGGATTACCCAACCTTTAAGGAAGAGAAGGCGATTCTCAAGATCTGTACTGAGCAGAAACTATCTTTCCCGGCTGCACGCAGGGAGTATAGGAAGATAGTTAACTCACGTAATCTTGTTTAACCTGATGTGTCCTTCGCCACTGCTGCGTCAAAACAGACTGCTACACCTGTTCATGCTCCACAGTGCGGATCCTGCACGGAACTTAAGAAGCTGGTTCAGATGCTTTCCGATCAGCTTACTTCGCTTACGGCCACTATTTCTGGGCTGATGAGGATGAGTGAAAAGTCCTGCGTCTCAATAACGGAATCCAGCAGTGTGGTCCGTACAAACGTTCCTACTCCCGAAGTGCTGCCGACAGCCACTATTTCCGGGCTGACAAGGGTGAGTGAAAAGTCCTGTGTTGCAATAAATGAATCCAACAGTGTGGTTCATAAAAAAGTTCCTGCTCCTAACGTGCTGCCGGTACGGGCAGAGGCTAACATAGACGGCGGTAAGCCGACTAACAAGGTCCCCATGAAAGTGACCCACATGGCCACCCCCTCTGGGATGTCAGTAGCGACATTCCGTTCTCATAAATCTCCTCCGCCGTCACCCCATATACTGGAGGATATGGTTGAGGAACCTCCCAACCCAAAGGCGTCGGAGTTATCTAAGGTGAAGAACACAAAATAGAATCACTTACAACTGAATTCTATATGGTTTCCTGAATATATTGATTATTTATTATATTTATTTTTTTACTTTATTTTAATTTTATGAACATTATTCAATGGAATGTTTGGGGTGTACGGTCCCGCATTGCAGATATTGGAGTACTGGCGCAGCTGCATGATCCGATTGTCATGTGCTTCCAGGAGACTCATCTTCTGCGACATGACCCAATCGCACTCAGGGGATACTTTTGTGAGAGATTCGACTGTGTGGTGGACGGTAGAGAGAGTGGTGGAGTGGCTATTTTCATGAGGGATGAGGTATCAGCTACAAGGATTCGCCTGACCACTCTCGTTCCTGCTGTTGCAGTGAAGATCTGTCCCTTTCAAGTTGCATATCTGCAATCTATATCTCTCGCCGAACACTGAGTTCAGTGCTCTGGATATCTCAGACCTCCTCGCACAAACACCATCTCCATCATTAATAGTGGGAGACTTCAATGCCCACCATGTTTCTTGGGGCTCGACTTTCTGCTCCACTTGGGGAAATATAGTACACGATGTGAGACAGGACTTGGACCTTTGTTTGCTGAATGATGGGTCTCATACATTCATGTCTTTATCATCTGGTACTGTGTATAATATCGATCTCTCCATGTGCTCGCCGGCTTTACTCCCTCGTTTTGATTGGTCTGTTTGTGATGATTTTCATGGCAGCGACCATAAACCAATTGTTCTTAGTTTCGGTGTGGACCACGAGGTTCAGAGAAGGTCACGGAGGTGGATTGTCGAAAAGGCGAATTGGGATGGATATCATATGGCCTTCCAATCGCAGTGTGATGTCGGTGCGGACATCCTTGAGCAACTTTCCTCTTTTACGTCCAAAATACTTGAAACAGCCAGCAGATATGTCCCACAAACATCGGGTAATCCTAAACGTCCTTCCGTTCCGAGGTGGAATGATGATTGCAAGTGTGCTATTCGGAATCGACGGCGAGCACTACGCAAATTCAATAATAGACCTACAAATGAACATCTAGATATGTACCGCAGGGCTAGGGCAGTGTGCCGTTGGGTCTTCTTGACCGCTAAGAGGAATTCATGGACGAAGTATGTGAACTCCATCTCACGTACTACTCCCACGTCTACTGTGTGGAGAAAAATCCATGCAATTTTCAGGTCGCCAGGGCAATCTATTCTCGGTCTCGTCGATGAGGGGGAACTCCTTACGTCATCTTCGGCTGTAGCAAATACTTTAGCGAAATCTTTCTGTTCGGTGTCTCTCACCTCGTCATATAGTAACGACTTTCAGAGGTACAAAGTACGGATGGACGTACTGGGGTTGAATATTGGTGTTTTGGATGGTGAATTGAACACTCAATTCTTACTTAAAGAATTGTTGCACGCACTTAGAAACTCACGTGACACTTCCCCTGGACCGGACAACGTTCGCCTTTGTATGCTTTCGCACCTTCCTGACTCAGCACTACAACATCTTTTGAGTATTTACAATGGTTTATTCTCCGGACAAGTCTTTCCGCCCGAATGGTTGGAGGCATTTATTATACTGGTACTAAAGCCTGGCAAAGAGAAAACCGATCCCTTAAGCTACCGCCCTATTTCTTTAACAAGCGTGTTGTGTAAAGTAATGGAGAGGATGGTGAACCGCAGGCTTGCGTGGTACTTAGAGAAGCATGGCTTTCTTTCTTCGGAACAGTGTGGTTTCCAACATGGGAGATCTTCCATTGACCATTTGGTGTCGATGGAGACAGCCATACAAAATGCCTTCCTGAACCGCCAACACCTCGTTGCTATCTTTTTCGATATAAAAAAGGCGTATGACACGACCTGGCGACGTGGTATTCTTAACACCCTTAGGAGGTGGGGATCACTGGCAACATGCTTGCTTTTATCCGGGGATTCTTGAATCACCGGACGTTTTGTGTTCGTGTAGACGATTCACTTTCAGACAGTATCGTCTCAGAAAATGGGGTACCGCAAGGTAGTGTATTAAGTGCCACCTTGTTTTCTGTGATGTTTGGCCTACCCAGTGTTACGAGTGTGTTCACCGCAGAACTACTCGCTGTGGATAGGGCTCTAAGTATCATTGGCCCTAAATATAGGAACATTCTTATTTGCAGTGACTCGTACAGTGCTCTCCAGGCGTTGGAAAACCTTTATTCCGGACATCCTGTCGTCGTTGACATTTATGATAAAATCGCTGAGTTAGAAAAACGAAACAAGGGGGTAGGTTTTTGCTGGATCCCTAGCCACGTTGGGATTCTTGGTAATGAGAGAGCAGATTCTGCTGCGAAAGATGCGTGTGTATTCAGCCTCCTTTCACCACTCGAGTTACTACCTTTGATTTTATTAATCATATAAAACAATCACTGCGAGCAAGGTGGCAAAGTGGCTGGACGGCTGCCGTCGATAGTAAACTTCGACGGATTAAAGACTCAGTGTTGCCGTGGTGCTCCTCTTGCAGGAACTCTCGTCGTGAGGAAGTGGTCCTCTGCCGGTTAGGGTTGGGGCATACGAGGATCATACATTAATATCTAATGTCAGGAGGAGACCCACCCTGTGCACACGATGCAACTGCTGCATGACTGTGCACCACATTCTTGTGGACTGCGTATGTTATGCGGCGTTGCGTCGTCAATTTAACATACCCAGCAGCATTCATGATGTCTTGGGCAATGATGGCAGGGTTTTGGAACGAATGTTTCTCTTTTTGCATAGTACTGGGTTACTGCAAAAGATTTAATATACTTATATATATATTTTTCTGTAAGAAGAGTTTTTTAATAATTTTAATCTTTATTTTCGATTTGGTTTTTTAGTTCTATGTGTTTAATTTTACTATCCGGGGTGGGATTTTTGCACAACCCATCAGAGTTAGGTAAGTTTTTATACTTTCTTTATTCTATTATTTATCTTTAATATTTTATCAACTTTGTCTGTGATATTAGTTTTGGGTTTTATTTTGCCTTCTTCGCTTGTTTTAGTAAATTTTTATTATATGATTAATATTATGTTTACACCTTGTATAGCTTATTATTTTGGAGTTATATTACCCTTTTAACAATAACTACCGGGCGATGATAACGCCCAAGCGTTTTACGCCCACAAACAAAAAAAAAAAAAAAAAAAAATTGGATCTGGATGAGCGACCTCTCCACAATGGTTGTGTGTCCAAATAGGAAACAATTTTTAAATATTCTTTTCCCACCTCTCTAGTTTTGGTAACTTTCAATATAAAATTAAATACATTCTTTTTCTGAAAAATATGCTAATTTTTGTTGACAGACTCGTTTGAATTACAAAAAATTTTTGAAGTATTTTATTTAGATAAAAATTAAACTTTAGAAAGACCATAAAAAAGAATTTTTAGTGAGGATGTTTATTAAGACAATTGAAATTTCTGTAAAAAAAAGTTTTCAGTTAAACACTTGTGTAAATAATGGTACAAGAACTGAGCTGAAAACTTTAGTTTCTTTGTCAAGATGATATGTTTTCTTACACTCATAAATATAAAACAACGAAGGATTAGTATGGTATAAAATTAGATTTATCTCTGTATTAAAATATTTTCATTCCGACTGCTGTAAGATTACATTTTTGTGTAAGCACAGGTCTGTGTGTTTTATCTTGTGATATGAAAATAAAAGCTAAAAACTAAATCATTAAAAGTAATATTCAACACAAAATTCCCATTTATAATAGAAATTCTTAAAATTTATATAGGTTAAATGTTTATCTAATGAACACTTATCACGGCTTCCTATAATATGATGGCAAAATTTTTCTAGCTGAACTACAGTTACGTTTAAAAAACTGACTAGTATAAAAAATTTAATGATTATCATCAAATAAATACGTATATGACATCCATGTGAATAAATTCAAATGAACAGTATAATCCCAAAAAACAGCTACTTTGTGTCAATGGGTGATCTCTGGTGTGGAATTGTAACTATAATGCAACACACAGTTGCCAGCAGCATAAAAAAAGATAAAGAAAAAACTTAATGTCAATTTATTTAATAAAATATACTTACATCAAATGTAACAGACACTCAACAACCTTAATATATTCTTCCAAAGAACTGTTGTAACCAAATAATAATAATAAACATTAAAATTCACACATTCCTGAATAACAAAAATGAAAATGAATATTCAAACAGTTATGAGGTAATACAATAACAGGCATGTTAATTAACTACTTAAGAAAATAATACCGGTGTGTATTATATAAAATGATTTGAAATAAGTTACTATGTAAAATATGACACTTAATGTACGATGAACTATGGAAGTAAAAATAAGTCGATTACTAGAATCATTATTATTTTTACAAATTTATTGTAATCAGATTTGCACATTATAAATGATAATTCTTTTCAGTATACATTTTTTTTTTCAATAAATGAAAGCGTAAACACACTGTTTAAAAATTTTTATGTAACAGCTAGATACTGCAGGCCTGCTGGCAAAAGTTGTTAATTTGCACTAGTAACCTATTTACATAAAACCATATAAATAACTATTCACAACTGCGAATAGAGTGAATTCTTATGTCTATATTAAAATGCTAAGATTTACATATAAAGGCATATATTTTAATGTAGAATAAAGTTAATAAATAGAATGCTAAGTTTGAAAATATTACAGAAAAGATTATAATTTTCCTATTTATTAAATTGGCGACTGTTATATTTTCAAACCAAATTCATTCTGTGTAAACAGTTTAGGAAACTATTCTTTATGAGGGTAAATCAAATATAAATGGGATTTTTGTTCCTAAGCATCTATGGTTGGTAGGACTGGGCCTGTGCTTCTAGTATGCTTGGGTGGGATCATTAGGAGTGGGGAGAGCCAGCCATTCCACACTCCCAACCAATTCGTCAGTAATGCTCACGATGTCTGAGCAACAGGTGCACCCCTTCACTGCACAATGCATAATTATAAAATTTCTTGCTCGTGAAGGAGTTCAATGACGGAAATTTTATGGAGATTGATTACAAAGTTCAGGGACCAAACATTGTCAAGGACTTAGGTGTTTGCCTGGCATAAAGAGTTCAAGAAAGGACAAGAACAAGTGGAAAATCAGGAACATGATTGCCTTCCTTGGACCAGCATTACAGACGAAAACATTCACGCGGTTCAAGACATACTTGAAGACGATCAATGGGCGAGAGTATCCAAAATTCCAGAACAGGTCAGAAAAAGATATGGAAGCTGTCAAGCGATCATGACAAACGACCTACAGTTCCATAAAGTATGTGCCAGGTTGGTCCCTCGCTTTTTGACCAATGAATTTTTACAGGAAGGTTTACGAAAGAAGGTGATGCATTTTTGAGTTGGATCATCACCTGATGAAATATGGGCCCACAAATACATTCCCCAGTTGAAACAAACCAGTATGGAGTGGCAGAGAAAAGGGGAGGCAGCCCCAGTGAAAGCAAAGACTCGGACTATCAGCCGGCAAATTTCTTTTGACAGGCACGTGGCGAGGCATTTTGCTCTTTGATTTTTTGCATGAGTGATGCAATCAATGATGCTTACTACTGCGAGCTGTTGAAAAACGAGATGAGGGCTGCATATTGCCGCAAAAGACAAGCCAAACTGATTCGAGAAGCCATGCTCCTCCATGACAATGCCAGACCCCATACTGCAGCTCTAACGGTCTCAAAACTAGAAGAAATGCACTGGACTCAAACTCGATCATCCTTTCTACAGCCCGAATCTATCACCTTGCGATTTTCATTTGTTTGGGCCACTTAAAGAAGCTCTAGGAGGGCAACAATTTAAAGATGACGAGGGTGTGGAGGGATTCGTGCACAATTGGCTCCTGACGCAACCAGCTTCATTCTATGATGCTACGATAAAAAACCTTCCTTATCGCTGGGAAAAATGTATTTCTAAAGCAGGAAACTATGTAGAAAAATAAATTATATTTGCCTTTTATTTTTCAATAAATAAATTTAAAAAAAAAATAAAATCCCATTTATATTTGATTTGCCCTTGTATGATTAAACTCAAGTCTTTTATACTTTAATTTCACAACCAACAGGCCTATTATATCAACATATATTATTTTTATAAGCGTTTTGAGTTCACTAATTTACATATATATTCATCTTTCTATAACTTATCAAGTGCAGTTGCCATTGGCGTTTAGTCATTAAGCAAGTATAGATGGTAGCATATTATGTGGATGACATCATTATAAGTGATAAATAATTAGTATTCGTTTCATTTATACATACTGTTAACTACAAATGCTAACTAATAATCTTGCTGTACATCTAATTCTATAGATTTTTTATTCTAAATAACCAGTTCTACCTCGTGCAGCAAAATTTTCAATTATCATAAAGGAAATCAGCCTCATATTGTATACCTTGAAAGAATATATATATATATATATATATATATATATATATATATATATATATATAAACAATTTAGTATAATAGTGATTACAGGAATGCCAAATATAGAATACACCAGTTTATTACAAGTAATTTAAAGATTGTCAAACTTATATTTTTTAACTTGTATACTCTACCAACAGAACACAATAAAAATCACATAAATATTTCATTATAAATGCCGTAAAATCACTTTAATATTCTGATCTGTATAAATGATTCAATAAGATTGCTATAGTTGTTCCTTTTAGTTTTTAAACTGAAAAAAGTACTAAATTAAAATTTATTTGTAAGTACAATTTGGTTTTTACCTTTTAAATACTATGTACAATACAGATTTTTTTATTAATTTTATCCTACACATTTACTTCACATTTTAGACTTTTCAATAAATTTAATCAAACAGAAAACTTAAAATAGTTTGTTAAAATACTTTATAAAAAACAAACTATTTTACCACAATACATAACGAATCTACATTTAATAACCAGAAATTAAATAGGAATGATTTAATTTTTAATATAAATAATTAATTTAATATTATTTCCGAACAGTTTAAATAAAACTGAACATGCAAGTAAAGAATAATTTAACAAAAAAAGGTAAATAAAGTTTAAGTATTCCAGAAAAATGCAGAATGCTGAGTAAATTATAATTAGTCATGGTGAGAAAACAGTTTTTTTTGTAGACCTGGCTACTTACAATCATGAACAACTGCCTATCTGAATGACTAGGTGTAAGACTAACAGATTTCAACTAGAATTAAAATAAAATATTTGTAATAATGATGATTTTTAGTATCATTAAAAAAATTTAACAAGAAAATATAAACATATTTCAAGATGGAAAAAAATCATATTAGAATAAAAACTGCATTATTTCTTGAAAACTGGCCAATACCAGTTATCTTACTACCAACCATAGAGCAAGATGATTGCTCCAATATGATATGCTATCATCCAAACCTGTGTACTACCTAAGACAATGGCGTACTACATTGTTCATGATGAATGTGTTATACTTTATCCAGTTACTCACTTATAAAATTAAGTAACTTGTTTAATAAATTATGTATCTTAGCAAAACTGTTTAAACAATGTAAAAGAAGAACAGTCATAATAATATAATATGGTATAACAAAAAATAAAAATATATCTTTTAAATATTTTAACCTAATACCAAAGAAAATGCTGCGTCAATATTTACCATCATGAGTCCCCATACCTACTTTAATTTGTATATAAATACATTTCAATATAGCTGTCTACTAATATATACGTATGAATATATGAATGCATGTAAATATAAGTTTCAGAAAAAAGCAGTCGTTAAATACACTCAAATACATAAAGAGAAATACGTAGTAATAAAATTTGCAATTTTTTTCTCAATAACAAACTTAAAAAAAAAGCATGTATACAAACAATTTACAGAAAAGTATAGAAGATAACGGTATACACATTCATATATACATACACATATAACAAATTTTGAACTTGCCTAACAGCTGTAATATTGCATGATAAATGATTTATCATTTCTTTTTACATTTCTTAAACTGTAATAATTACAAGAAAAAAAAAAAAAAAAAAAAAATAGTATTAATACTTATAAAAGAGAAACCTAATATTATCAATAATAAATACTGTAAGAATATCACTATACTTTAATTTTATGTCATCAAAAATAATCATCTGTTATTTAAGAGATAGATATATCAAATAAATTACACCTTGGTTCCAGTAATTTAATACAATAAGTGGTTAAAATAATTGTAATAATCATCATTGCAATCATTATAATAAATAATATTTTAATTATTCACTCGTTAAGTTAACATCACATTACATTATACTGTCTCTAGAAAAAGTTGAAATCAATGAATTTCAATATCATTTACAACACTTAATATAATACTTCAATAACTATTATCACAGCTATTTTTCTACAACAAAATTAGTTTAAATATAGTGCAACATGTAGTTGTAGTATTTGTTGTTGTTGTAGGAGGAGTAGTAGTACTAGTAGTGGTAGTAATATTAGTTGCTTAATTTGTTACAACTATATATATATAAAATAGAAATAGTACATCCACATTTGTTATGCTTATGTGTACATAATTTTATTTATTTATTATGATCTATGTTCATATGTAGTATTTTTTTGTTAATTTCTCCATCTTATATAACTGGAAAGAAAAAAAAAAGGAGGAAATTTTAATTAAAAAACAAAAAAAAAGATACACCTGTACTGTTTTTAAATTTACGATTGCCATCACAACAATAGATAAATTAATATTTTGTATAATTTATGTTACATGAAAATTAATATAAAACTTGGGATAACGCAATCAAACTCCTGACTTTACAAAATAAAAATTTACAAGATTTTCTATCTTGTTATTAAAATATTAGAGATTATATCCAAGAATAATCTATAATCAGTTGTATTTAAAAAAAAATTATAACTGGGCTCCTTTACTTTCTTTTTAACCTAATTAATAAATAAAATTTATTGTACAATTGTACAATTTCTGTTATTTTCTTTTTGTTTGATGAAGGGTTAGTTTATTTAAGTAACCTTCAGTTCATTTCTCTTGAAATTTTGTTATTCAAATAATTAAATGACAACTACAAAAATGAAAGATAAATTTTGAAATAACTACACATAAAAACTGAATCAATCTGATCAATATTGAAGAGATTAAAAAAAAAATATATTTAGTAATTATAAAATGGTAAATTATTAATTTTTTTTTTAAATTAAAAGAAATATTACATAAACTGAAAGCTAACGAGTAAGAGCAATACATATAAGTTATAACTAATAATGAAAAATAATAAATAAATAAATAGAATAGATTATGAACACAGATATGCAAAACAAATGATTTTCTTATTTGAGGAAAGGTAGATTGAAGACCCTATAGTAAACGAAGAGGGAGAAACGAGAAGATATATATATTGGTTTTTTCACTAAAGAAATGCACAGAATAAGTGAGCTCATTAAATATTTTTTTGAAAACTAGTTTAAAATGGGATTATCAGTTGAGCGTCTTAATACTTAATGTATCAGGATAATACTTTATACTTTGTGCATTGCAATTATTTGATAAAATGGCATGAAGCTGCTTAATTTGAGGTGGACAGCAAAAAACAGATACTAACTTTAATTAAACCAGAGCAGCAGAATTTATTAAGAATTTTTGTTTTAGGATGGGTAAATATTCATAGTCTTGAATTCTTGATTGAGAAACCAAATTAACAAAATATAATTTTCATCAAACAATAAAGATTATACTTGCATAAATTGTCATATTTACAAAAAGATTCAAATTAAAAAAAAAAAAATCATTTCTAATTTTTAATTATTTTTCAATATTCTTACACACAATAAAAATATGTCTGCTTCAGTATATATTAAAATTTATTTTCATAATGATTTTCATCAAGCAAACACTGTTACACTGCACAATATATTACAGTAATTATGACTTTTTTACAGTGCTTTGGATACAATATGGTAGGTGCATTTTAAAAAAAAATTTATTTATATTTCACTAATAACATGAAATTATGACGAACTAAATCATGGCTTTTTACTGACTACTTTTAATAAAAACAACATGAATTAAAACAGTCAAAAAAAAGTGTTTTATAATGCAATATACCTTGGAGTGTAAAGAGAAGTTGAGGCCCCAATGAAAGAGTGGGGATCCTTCTTTTCTTAACATTTTTATGGGTAACATGTCTTGCAACTTTTCACATACAGTAAACAGTAAAAAAAAAATACAGAAAGATAAACACTCGTATGCTTATATAATTGAAATCAACAAATGAGTAATATGTACTGAGGTGTCCTGTCTTAAGGTGACAATCAGCTACAGCTAGGTGATTCTGAGCAAGGAGACAGGAGCGATGCGCTTCATGAAATCACAGCAATCTTCTTTTAGATTTGTTATAATACAGCTAACAACTAAGATTATAGCTAATTACACTGAAGAGATTAATACTTTTTTACAGATATCATTAACTCATCAATATATATTCTGTATTATTCTCCAAAACTATAAACTTATACTAAATGTCATGATACACTAAATTATTCTATTTTTTCTTTGTTTAAGATTTGGATAAATAGAATTTAAACAGAATATCTTTAAATCTCTTTTCTCTTGATAACTTTTACAGACAGACTGCCTAGAAGATACATCTCCTGCAATTAATTATACTCTAGAAACCCATCAAATAGACTAGACAATATAAATATTAACTGATGTAAATGAGTCTAAGATGTTATATATCAGCTAAATTATCATATTTCTTTGCAGATGAACAAAATCTAAAATCCATTACAGTTCTAGAATAAAATGTGAAAATGGAACACATGCTACTTCTACAGTTTGCTTTGCCGACCAACTTTAGACATTCTTTCAAAAGCAATTAAATGCCATGTAACCATCTCGCTACCTTTAACTATGCTACTAAGATTTCAATGGTTCCTTGCATTTGTTACATTTTTCAACAAAAAGCCTTTTATTTTTATGACAATGGATATGACTTTTTATTACATAATTTTAACATCTATAATGAAGAGGACACCAAAATTTTAAATAGTGGTAATTTAAACAAATACTACTGCTCTCCTACTGTGCAGTATGTCATGTTATAGGGATATGTTGAATGATAATTTACTTTAGAATAACATTAGTACACTGCTTTTGATTAAACACTAAGGACTGCATAGATATTATAATCAATGTAAATATGAACGCTAATTCAACAAAAATCTATGGTCATAATATTTACAATAAAGGTGCATTATTTACACTTGAGTCACTCTACGAGTGCCTAGTGCCAAATCTGCAAATGCATCATTATATGTATTTTATAAGCTACCAGCAATTTTTTGCTCTAAGTTAAATTCAACAGTGCAGTAGAACCCAAAATATCACAAAAAATGTGTGATGTATTACTCAATGATAACCAAGAAGCACAGAAAAAAAATGAACGATATTGAGCAAATATTATATTGGTATAATATTTGCTCAATATACATACATACAATATATTGCAATCATACATCACATTCTGCTGCGACCATGAAACAGAGAATTCTATTCCAACACATTAAAAATTAAAACAGAATTTGCCATTTGTTTTAAAGTTTTTGCTTGTACAGATGAATTTCAGTGTACAAAATATTTCAACTTAATTTTTTTTTCATTACATCTGTAAATGATTATTACTATATATTACTAAATGTTAGAAAGAGATAAAGAAAGAAAATAATCACACTGAAGTAATAACAGCAAAAAATTACAAACAAAATTAAAAAGAAAATAATAATTTTGATCTGATATATTATATCAGAAAGGGAATATTATAAGATAATCAGTGGATGAAGCCTTTACTAAATGAAAATCCATCATAACAAAAAGAATGGTTTTTGATTTTCAGAAAATTTGTTTAAAAAAAGACAGCTGTACGTACACAGTAAATTCCACATGTTACATAAAGAATACCAAGTAGGTGGATATTCTGTGTGTAATACCTGAGAAGGTACTGTGCACCTATCAAAAGAGCTGTCATTTTTAAAATAAATTTTGTGAAATCAAAAAAACATATTTTTTTTTGACTTAAGAATGTAATGACAACATATTATTACTTTATGAACTGTTAACCACAACTGTTTTACAGAAATATAATAAAACAACTCTGTTTTAAATTTCTGATAACCTATACTGCCGTACATACATTACTGTCATACATTTACTGTATATGAGACATATAAATGAGTTAAAAAATTTTTGTTACCACATATCATGTATGCTTACACATACCCACACATTTCACTTATGTTATTGTGATCGCAGTTAAGAACTGTGTGCAATGGGATTTTTTTCTTAATTAAATGAGGTACAATACAACCTAAAGTAAATGTAATTTTTCTTTCATTTCAGTTCATATGAACAAATGACACAAAAAATTTCCTTTTATATCAGAACTCAACTTTATGTGAGTGAATATCTCATCTCAGTACAATAATTACATCTTGAAGCTTCATAGATATAATCAACCTTACATAAATGAACATGACATGGAATACACAATAAGATTACAGTAATATATAATTGATCCTTAATTATTAGAAGCATTCCATAAATATTACATTTCAAAAATATAATATTAAGTACGTGCGATTCAATGGTTTTATTTACAATTCAACACTACCTACATCATAAACATGGAAGAATCTATGTTCTAGACCTTTATTAAATAATTTAGGACAATGTAACTAGATAATAAAACATAGATTTAAACATTTTTTGTAACCTATGCACATGATTTGGAATTTTATTTGTTCTTATGTAATTTATTCAGACATATTTTTTTATAAACGAAATTACATCTATGAACATTACAAAATTAAAGTACATTGTACTTTTAGAAAAATAAAAATTAAAAGTAACTTCTGGCTCATTATACACAGGCACCATTATGAATTGGATTTTTTCTAAATTTATTTTTATATTTTTGTCTAAAAAAATTATTTTAGTAATAATTATTACAATATAATTTTAATAACATTTACAGACCCCAAAGCTTATAAAAAGTCATCACCTACTATCATTTTGTGCCCAACTACAGCGCTATATACAATTTAAATAAATGTTCATTATTTTTTACCAGTTTGATAAAATTAAGAATTTTGAAATGCATAAGACTGAAAAGGTAGTAGTAGTATTTATAATTCCCACAAAACAATAATAAACATTTTCATACCGGTGACAAATAAAATGATGACTTTTATATAAAAGAATTTAATTTATGTTAAAATAAACATGTAATTTGTATTAAAATTGTGTATTAACAATTGAATCTCAGCTGTTCATTTAAAAATTTATTTTTTACATTTTATCAATTAATAAATACGGGGGAAAATTCTGATATGAAATACATCTTCTGTTCATAACAGATATAGCAAGTAATAAATTATTTCACTACAATATAAATTTGATTCTCAAATAAATAAATTTTAATAAAATACAAAAAACTTAATTATAATCATCAAGATTTTATCGCGTAAAAAAATGAAGATATAACAGTAATAAATTTTCTTTGTTCGTATCTCATACACCCCAATATTTGATAATAAAAAAAAAACACACCAGATTATTTTCTTCCCTTTGGAATCCAACATAGTAATGAAAATATTTATATCAAACAATCCCCCCACTTCAATAATTAAATGCCTCTAAAAGCCTCTCTAAATCAAGCAAACAAAATTCATTAAAAATCTCTATTTTAATATAATAGATAAATTAAAATATCAGTACAATACTGTATATGTGGCTAGCACATAATAAAAAATGTTTAATTTTTTAATTTTGTATTATTAATATTTTGACTAAATATTTTTATACTTTATAATTTTAATGTTTGAATTAAATGTGTGATTTGAGAAAAAAAAGTTTAACTGATGAGGGAAAACCTCGAAAGCACTATTAAAAAAATAATAAGCATAAGAATCATTATTAAATTCTGTACTCTTGGTGGTAAACGGTTTTATACTTTTGTGTTTGAAATTAAAATATAAATATATTTATTTTTTTGTTGATGACACATTCTGCAATATTATTTCATTAATTTACAGTAAAAAAAAAAGTTATATAAATATTAATTGCATGTAACATGTATACATAATAATACAGAATACTGTGAGCAACTGCTTCTGCAAAAACTATACAGTTTTAAACAATTAAATGGTACTCTAATAAATAAATAAACAAATAATAGATTGACATGTATATATATTCATTAACAATCAGTAACACATGTGTGCACGTGCACGTGCACACACACACACACACAATAAATCATTCATATATACTCTTTCTCTGAGATACAAAATCGCACAAAGTACAAAAAAAATGTGTTCATGAAATGTCTTCATTACCTTAATTAAGTTATACAAACATGAGATTAAAAACTGCAAAAATGATTGCATTTTTTTTTTATTGCTATGAAGGAAGAGAAAATAAAATGAGAACAGTACTTAAAGACGAATCATGAATACATTATATTAATTAGATTGTTCAAATATAATAAATCAATAAAACAATATTGTGAAACATAAGAAATTCACAAATCTAATGTAATTTATTAACATAAAACAGAAAATAACTTAAACACTATTGCTAAATCACAGCAAGTTTAATTCTTTTTCAAATTTATACATAAGGTACAAACAAAATTGTTGCTCTTCAAAATTTACTTATATGCTGTTTTACTATACTCTCTTTCTATTTACTATTAGATCTAATACATTTAATTATAATATACAAACATTAATGTAGTAAGAGAAAAAAATCAGATTTTTAACATTATCAACACTCAACAACTTATAAAACTAAAGAAAAACTAATCTGAATGTATTGAGGAACAAAGATAGTTTAGTATTAAAATTGGGGATATTTTAACTCGATAATGCAGATTTAAATTTGGATATGATCAGTAAAAATCTTAATAAAATTAATGAATAATCAGACCACACACCTGTAATAATCTTTATAAACAGAAAAAAGAAGTTAAAGGTGATGAGTACGAAGTAAGCCACATTGTTTCCTTATACACCACTGGTTGTAAAATAAAATGATTCTAAGCTTTACCTGCATTCTCTGTGAACAAGGAATATTTGTAACCTTTTTCTTACAATAAACAATGTACTATCCAGGAAAACAATTTCATCAATGTAATGAGTGAAATAATCATCTTCACTCATTTAAATATAGAAAAATTATCTACAAATTCAATGTTAAGAATATGGAGAACAATAATAGTATATGTTTTTTTACAAAAAAGGTGAAACAGCAAGTATAATTAAATAAATTATTTTAAAAACAATTAATTACCTCCACCAAATACAGTTAAAATAAAAACTTTCAAAGTTGTTACTCCATTATCAGTACACCAATTTTTATAAATTACACAAGATTATAAATTTAAAAAAGATATATATAAGTATATATATATATATATATATATATATATATATATATATATACATATCTTTAACTAATGTTTTAATTTATAATTATATGTCATTTATAAAAATTGGCCTGCTGATGATGGAATAAAAACTCTGAAAGCGCTACAGTTAGGAGAGTTTTTTAACTTTTTATTTGAACTGTAAATGGGGATTTAAATAATTGTTTTTAAAATAATTAATTTGATATGGTGGTATATAATGTGAAAAAATAATATATATATATATATATATATATATATATATATATATATGCGATATCTTTTGGCAAATATTACTTTGTCTTAGAGAATGGATATCCCTACACCCTTATGTGAATCAACATATAGATTTTAAATTCTTAAGTAAATTGACAAGCTCAAGAAAACCTGATACACATTCAGTCATTTATGTACTTACAATTACATTCAGTCTTAATTTCAGCCTTGTATGTTATTTGTTACACCTTCAGATTAATTGTTTTATGTTTTAATTGCAGTTCAATTAGGCTTACATTTTCAATTAAGTGTTATATGTGGTTGAGAATTCTATATACAATAGATCCTCTTATCTGTCCACACCCACAGCAAACTTTAAGAAATTATCAAACTTTGTATTTAGTAATACCTACTTTTTCATTCTCAATGAATTGTTTCATACAAATATGCCAGTCAAGTTTTGTGAATATTGTTACCTATTTTTTAGGCAGTTTTCTATAACTTGCCTCTTTGTATCAGACAAGTCTAATTATAAATAACCGATATCAGTTTTTCCTTTTGTGTCTATGATAATACATACAGTTATTGCAATATTTATTTACGGTACAGAAATTAGATTTTATGAATAGATTTGATTTTTAAAAAAAAAGGATGTAAAAAATCAATTGATATTAGTAATTTACTTACATTATAACAGAATTAAAAAATTTAATAATATGTTTGTGGGAACCTTTTTGTTACCTAATCTTGCATTGCTACTAAATAACGAACAATAAAATATACAAACAATAGATTTATGAAAATATTTTTTTTATCCAGAAAATTAAGTGGACCAAATTAGATGCCATAATTGAAAGTGGTTTCCAAGAAACAGCAGCCAAATCGAATCTGATAATATGGTTTTGAATTGTTGAATCCCACATAACTTTAATTTAAGAAATAGTGAAATATAATTTCAATCACATGAAATTAGAATAAAAATTATGGCACAACTCATAGGAAAGAATGAATAAGGGGATTAGTTACTAAACCTTAAATTATTATCAATTATTTGGAACTAAAGGGCTTACGTATTGTTTATAAGTTTAATTTAAATAACAATAAGACCTGAATGAAACAACGTCTAATGAGGTTTTCAGTTCTGCCTTCCTTAAAAGTGTAAGATGTATGCTGCCATTTTATCTGTACTTCATATTTTAGTAACAACAAAAAAAAAGATGAGATATCAGGTTTTATTTATTTATAATAAAATATATAAATATATATAAATATATATATGCAGGATTTTCTTTAGAAATTTTAATAATCCTTTAGTTGTGAAAATTAACAGGAAATCCAAGGCAACTAAAGCAGACAAAAATTTGTTTAAAGAAATACCTGACATATAGAAGTACTGTTTCAATTAAATACAAGCACCGTAACATTATTAATGTAACTTATATTTTGAGCTACCTATTTAATCCAACACGTTTTTAGATATTCATCAAGTTCTTTTTTATTAGCTTATAACAATATTTTTTGTGTTAACTTTACCTAAAATAACAAAAATATTTGAATGAGTTATAGGTAAAATTACTAAGAGAATACCTAATTAGAGGTTTCCTGGAATCCTCTGAATTATCAAGAGTAATATAATAATACAAGTTTATAATATTATCTTAGAAACTTTAAGGATGTAAGGTAAAGATGAAATTTTAATAACAAAAATAATTTTTAATCCATGAATTCGTATGCATAGATCTCAAAGATTGTAAATCAGTTTTAAAAGTATTTTTGTTGATCTCACCAACAATGTTTTATATGTTAATTTTCAATGAACAGAGTGGCCAGTGCACAAAAAAATACATCACTGTAAAGAAGAGTTTAAGTTTTCTATTTATGCGTTAATTTCACTATTTGTAAGAAGTTTACAGAAACAAAATCTGGCTGTAACCATAAGCATGAGCAGTGAGAAGTTTAAAGTGGTAAGTTTAAAGCTTTAATTATAGATTCGATCTGCTTTACCGTTTTTATTTTTAACTAAATTAGTGTGATTTTCTAAGCTGCATATTAAGTAAAAGTGTTTTTTTTTTTTTATAAATTTACTAAAGAAAATTTACTAAATTAAGTTTACATTTTTTTTAGAAAATTCAGATTTTTTAAAATTATAATTCCTATATTATTTTTTAAATTTATATTTATAATTATTGTCATATCTATTTTTGTTATTAACACGTGGATTTCATAAGATGCTCTTACAAAAATAATATTGATTTATGAAAATGTTTAACAAATGACCAAAAAAGAAAGCTATAATAAAGAAAAAGTATAAATTTAATTTTCTAAGCATTTGGCACGGTTAGTATTAATACAACTTGTATAAATTAATGTTTCCACTTACCAACAATTTTCAATGTATGTGTCATAGTGCTTTCACAGTCACTCTCCATCATCAGGGATTTTATTGAAGTTGTTAATTTAATATTCATGTATTTAATAAATTCTCATGTATAATTATAATTAAATTTAAGTTAAAATTGTTATATTCATAATAGTCGATCATCAAATAATAAAATAATTTATACGTTAATAAGAATGTAACATCATGTCCGTAAGATGTTAACGCTATTATGTTTACTACGTTAATAGTCATATACATCTTACAGACATGACATTACATTCTTAATGACTTACAAATTATTTTATTACTTAACAATTGACTATTATGAACATAACAATCTTAACTTAAATTTACTTATAATAATACATAGAGAATTTATACACATGAATATTAAATTAACAACTTCAATAAAATTCCTGATATGGAGAAGTGACTCTGAAAGCGCTAGGACACATACACTGAAAATTGTTAAGTGGAAACATTAATTTATACAAAGTATAAATACCTTTAAAGTCAGACACATCCACCACTAAGGGTTAATGAACTGGTTCCCATAAATGATTAAAGTTACTACTGTAGGAGCAGCTTTCTTTTGAAACGGCAACTGCTTGCTGCAAGCATTTAAAATCAAATAACCACAGCAATTGATGTGAAATAAAAACAAACCAAAATTCAGTGAATAAGTTATTTAAAAGATAGAAAAAAATGTTGTAAATAATTGTGATGATAAACATGTAAAATAAATAGCACTACGTATAAAACTGATTTTTTTCTCAACACTACATAACTATTTAAGGGTAATTGTTCAATCTTTGTTACTTGGAATTATTACCTGCTTATTTAATAAATGAACAGGAATAAATATTATTACGATTACAATATTTATGTTTTCTTGTAATGACAATAATGTAGTCGATCGCAGATGTACCATATAACTGATACAATCCAGCTGCACTGGATATTTAATAACAATAACAACAATATTCAGTGTTCAAAAATATGAGAAAAAGTTCACGTAATACATATCATACAAAACACATTTTGTATAATATTAATTTTTTTATACTGTTTTCAATTCGATCATGATGTCAGGCAGACATTCAACACTTATAACCCGGCATCATGTTAATTATGATCATAAAAGCATACTTTGACGTCTCTCCCTACTAGCAAACAGTCCATTCTTAGTAAAATTTGAATATCTATAACCAAGATCCTTGCTCAATTTGATGTTTGGTAGAGTGAAGATTGAAGAAACTGAAAAAAAGGGAAGTTCAAAACATAAAAGATATTGTTACATTTACATAGAAATAAATAAATAACTCTGTTACAATAGCACTGATTTTATAGATTTTTGCATGCAGAATGGATCAAAGTAAATTATTCTAGCATTCTTAGTTAAGTATTATCTCATCAAATTCATTACTACCTGCTTATCCAAACATACAGATAAAATTTATTTATGTTAGAAACTAAATATGTAGCAGATTAGAGCTTTGTCCTTATAAAACTTGTATAATTAAACTATCTTATTAAATTATTTTTATACCAACTGATGTAAATAAAAATAATTATATTATATTAAAATAACAAGAAAATATGTAAAAAAATTTTTCTTATATTTTACAGAATGTATACACAAGTCTGTTATATCAAAACACAGATATTCAACTTAAAAGTGGACTGCAATACTTGATTCCAGTTCACCACCAGTTTACACTAGTTATATTGTGCATAAAAGGTTGGTAACACTGTAACTTGAGTGGAGGAATCGATCTAAAGTGCACATGAAGTTTTGTTAATCAGTATCAAGGACTGATCACTGGACAAGATTCATCCTAGTCCATATAACTGTGCATATTACAGTACAGTTAGCAGTTAAAGAATGTTTGTTTTTTTTTCTGGAGATTTGAAAAATGATAAATTCTTAAATTCACTCCAGCGGAAAATTATTTGAAAGGTTTGATAAGAAAGTACTGTTGAAAAGTGTAGTCAAGAATTGATAGTACTGTTGAAGTGTAGTCAGTTAAAAATTTTGTGAATGAATCAGTCTTGGGCAAGAAATGTGTAAAACAGAGAAAAATTTTATTTAGTATCAGGAATAATACATAAAATTCAGTCGATAGTTATGAAATGTCTTTAAACCTCTTAGGAGAAGATTAAACCAACAAAAGAATGCTTCTTCAGGTTCAGCCCATACAGCTGTAAAGAAAATGCTGAAATATACCATGCAAATGTAAATTTTCCATGAATTCTTGCCAACTACATTGAAGTGGTTTCCTGCTGTTGTTGGTTTAAGAACTTGATTCAAGGCAGCATACTTTAACAGTACATTTTTCATAAAGTGTGGTTCCACATTGAGTACATCAACAGTCAAAACTAATACATACTGGGATACTAAATATCTGCATAATTCTATCAAATTCTTATGCAACCACAAAAAACATGAGTATAGTGTGACTAATTCACAAAAATTATTAATTACATTCTGGTTTTTTTTTTAAGCTGTTGAATGCAGAAGCCTAAGAAGAAAGGCTTCATTAATAAACTTTTTAAATTAACTATAGGCCTAGTTTTAATTTAAAGAATCTTTTTATGAGTAACACGTATCCTATGCCAAACTTATAAAGAAAATGAGGAGTAGAGCAGTTTCCTGTTGCCTCCTTCACTGTGCCATTTATACAGTTGCATATCATGCCGAGCCCACCGAAATGCAGGATATTCAACCCTACATTCTGTTCACAACAGGGGTTGGCTGTACAGTGAACATTATTATGATTAGAGAAAACAACTATGACTGATCCCACAGCTACTTTACTTGCTTTACTCCCAAAGATACGCTGGGACAGATAGAATAAAGCAATGGATAAATGTACAATTTTCTGTACTGAAACAATGTGTTACAAATATTGCTTCAACTCAGCAAGAGAACTTTTCATGTACATCACACAATATCTCTGATTTAGTTACAATTAATTAACATTTTTCTACTTTTTTATAATGTAACACTTTCTTTTTTCTTAACTTTTTTCCTGATTTGTTTCGGTAATAAGTAGAAATTTTATATTATTAATTTCATATATATTAAATATTAAAATTTGTATTATATATTTTAAATAAAAACTACATATTCTTAATTGATAAACAGCAATAATTTTTTTAATGTAAAATATAAACACAAAATAATTTCAATATTTCAAACAAAACAAAACACAGCATTCACACCTAAACAGACCTGGCTGCTGACTGAAAATTATTCTAAATGATAGATGTGCAATTAATTATTATGTATGAAAAATCAGACAATAATTTTTAATTTATAGTAGAAAAAACCGCTTACCATCAGGAAGCTTATGAACAGCGGGACCCAGTGACCTAAAGTAAGCATGTTTCATGGCATCTTCTGCTGACATACGTCTTTTGGCTTCATACTAAAAGAGAAAAACTAATATTGGTAATGATAACATAAACTATTTTTCCAAATATACTAAATCAATATTAATAAGTAGAATAAAAGAGAATCATTATTAAGATATAAAAAAATAAATAAAATAAGTCTTTGATCCTTAGACCATTTTCAGTCTTGATTACAAATCATTTTTTATTTATATTAAAAAAATAAAAAATAGAGAATATGATCATATACTCAATTATTAAACAAACTGGTATATGGTTAGTACCATTTAACATTAAGATACAATCGATTCTTTGTTTTTTTGTTTGGATGCTTAACACTTTCTTTCAGAAAAAATTTCAAAGTTTGTGCAACACTATAATATCACAAAAAGAACCTGACCTTTCAGGTGGATGAATAGATCTACTGCCTGCTGAAGCACTAGGTTGCACATTGCATTGCACGCGGGTCTTTCTCATCTTTGATTTCCTGATCTATAGCTTCACTAATATTATTCTCTTGCTAATAGTCAATGTCTCAAACACCTGGTCATTTTTATCACATTCTAGCCACTCAATAATGTTACCTTCGTCACTGAAAACTTCCCAAGCATTCTATCTAACTTGACTGAAGAAATTCCATTGTAAATGCAGCTCCTGTTATGTATTTGTTTAATAATTTCTTCTGAGAGTTAAAAAAAATATATAGCAAAACAGAAAACAATGTTAACTTTTAAATAAAAGATTTTTGTTTAGGTTCATTATGGTCAAACCAAATGTAAATAAAATTGCTCACAGATAATCACTAATTGGTTGCATTTTGAAAATTTTCTAAGCTGAATTCTCAAAAATTGTCTGAATGATTCTGACACAGTTTTAAATGTATTTCATTGTCATTTAAAAATTGTATAAAGTTATGTTAACTTTAACAAAATTATTGAAAAGAAATTATTTCTTTAAGCTTAAAAAAAGAAATTAAATTTCTCAAAAGCAGTAAATGGAATTTTGAAAACAAACTTTAGTAAGTCTATTGTGATATGCGATATAAAATGTTTGTGTTTACTTTTAGCACTCCAAAAACTTACAGAAAAAAATCTTATTTCTGAGTGCTTTACTGTAATTTTTAAACACTGCTCAGAAAGACTTCAGAACATTTCACAGTGAGTATATGTTGAGTTCTCACAACAAAAATACACACAAAAGGCTGACAACAACGTTGGTAATACTTTCCTGGCAGTAGTTATTAATTCTTATATCGTGGAAAAATAATGAATGATATATGAAAATAAAAAAAAAAATAAAATATTTTTAAACTGTCTAATGATCAGACCTAATAATCAAGGTTATCTGAAACCTGAAGTACAGATTTCATATTAAGGAAAAGAGAATATAAAGATAAGGCAAAGGGAATACTTCCCTTTAAAAAAAGCATAGGATCCTTGTTTAGCACAAATATCAGTTACTAAAATAAACTTAATTTTATAAACCGGTATGATTTACTTACACAAAGAAATTTTCCTAAGAGATCAATGGCATCAGGATCAAGGCGAGGGGCACGTGAGACGAGTGGTTCAGCTGTATAATGAGGAAAAGTATATGGAATAGTGAGATCTGGCCAGCAGTCAGGTGGCGGAGAGCCCAGGCCTTTAAATATCAATTGTAGTTCTTCTCTGATCGTACATCCAGGAAATAATGGTTTACCACATGCCATTTCAAAAAATATACATCCAACTCCCCTATAAAAATGAAAGATTATTTATTATGAAATCAATACTAAAAGAACTTACCAACAAGAAAAAATCCTATCTGAAATTAAACAGGACCATGTTCTCTACCACAATTTTATCATTTTCTGTTTTAAAGCCCCCAACAAAAAACCATTACAACATGTTTATTTCTGAATTTTTTTTAATGTTTACACAAAAGTCTTCATATCGATTGGGTAAGTCCAACAAAACATTAATGCATTTGCAGACTATATGATAGGACCCACAAACTGAAATTAGAAATAACCAAGCTACACAATTATACATCTGAAGTATATACACATAGATATGAAGTAAATCTGGTTCATTTATAAAGAATCAATAAGTTGTCTCAAACATGCATTAACTGTAATTAAAGTTAATGAAAAAAAAATTTGTGGTCCATGACTATTGTAAAAGACAAATAGAATCAAAAGTCTCATCTTTGATTCTCTAAGCTTTATATCAAATAGTTATTAATTATAAAGTATTCATTCACTTTCCTGAAAGGTCTCGCGATTTCATATTTTTAATAAGTAAATAAAATAAAATTTTGCTGTATCCACTGCACTTGCTATTCCAAGAAACGAGAAAGAAAAACCTAAGAATTATTTCATCACACTAATATTCAAACTAAACTAATAATTTTTCTTCCTTTAGTATTAAAAACAATCCCTATTGTTTAAAGAAAACTTTTTGGGTTTTTAAGGGAGGGATGGAATGTCTTATTAATCATTAATAAAATACATAAATTAATAAGGACATTATTGGAATCTTATTACAATAAGTAACTCACTTAAAACTTTTACTCATGAAAATAATTAATAAAAATCACTTTTTTGTGCAATAAAATAAATCTTAAGGCTTTAAAAACAACAAGAGAATAATGAAAAAAAATGTATATTAAGTCATTTATTTGTTACACCAGTTAAATCCAAATTGGAAAGTTCACTTTCTAATAGATGATTTGCAATATCTGTTTGGGATAAAATTAATTGTGATGGATGCGTTTTAAAAATAAGATAATTACAAATAAACCATACATAAAGCATTTTATATAAACGATTCAAGTTTATGAACCAAATGTTTTGAAACAGGCTAATCAAATTATTTTATTAAGTATTTTTAAAATTTAAATCTTTTAACAAGAAAACAAAAAATAGTTTAAATAATTTGGTAGTTTACACTTCATTATATCAAAATGGTTACAATACATAAAGAATTACAATATAGTAGGTAGATATACATATTACACTGATGAACTACAATCATCAGAGAAACAAAAGGACTATGTAAATTCAAAATAAGCCACATCCACCAACATAAATAAGTTAAAGAATAATAGTAACTATGTTACACTGTCTTAATAATAACCAAGAGCTTTCCTGATAACTGGAAATTTCAACTACATTCTTTAATTATATTACCACATTGACTTTGCAACTTGTCAATTAGCTAATATTTTTCATACATATATGCACGAATACAGTTGAAAAATTAGAAACTTAAAGAAATATCACTCTAAACATAAACACCTCAGACATTAATCACTTTAATATTCTCTATTGTTGGAAATTTATAATAATTCAAAAGTGTTCAGAGTTTATAAAAAAAAAAAACTTCTAAACTAAAAGCTTTGAGCTTTCTATATTTTTGCCAGAAAAATTTAATTTACAAATAATACAAATCTGATTTCATTAAAAAAAAAAGAAGAATGTTGGACTCTTTACTTGAGCTGAACTCAAGTACCTGCATTTAATGATGTGATCAAAGCTTGAGCCTTACTCCAGCACCACATTTCATTTATATAATCTGTAATACTCAGATCCTACTTGATGGCAACAACAGGAAATAATAATCTGATCCTTTCTTAACATATTTAAAAAACTGTCAGAGATGTAAATATATCTCTAATTTAGTATCAGGTCTGACTATTGTGTTGTAAATACAGTGAAACATTTTTTCTAAAGAAAAGGTTTTTTCATCATTTTTATAGAAACAATAAATTGATGACAACCCACACACCACCAGCCTCCAATATTTCATATTATTCTGAAAACTGTAAAGGTTAAAATAGTACCTTAAATCTTCACAACCGATAAAAGCACTAATCAGGGCAGTAACGTTAAATGTATCAGTATATCGAGTAAAGGAAAAGATGAAATCGTAAATAAATGAGAACACATGGCGTAACTTTTTAAAATTGTATATATTTAAACATAATGGTCAAAGGGTTAATTTTAATGCTTAAAAAAAAGCAGACCAAAGATATTAAACAGTCTTTATCATACAGATCTCAAATAGGACAATTATAATAATAAAAGTTTGAAATTGTTTTTCATCATTTTTATGGTCTACAAGATAAATTAAAATTACTTGACAGTTCCCTTTTAGGGAAGTAATTTATTCAACAGAGAATTAAGTATAATTGTGAAGGATATTAATAACAAAGATATAGAACCCAAACACCTAAGTAAACAAATAATTAATTTTTTTTTTTTAACCCAACACGTTTTACAATTTAAAAAGAAAGGGATTTAGCTTAGTACATTATAGTAAAGTGCATCAAAGAGATGTTTATTATTTTTTTTGTTAAAAAGCAATGCTTTCCTCATAGGTAATTCAGTAAAAAATTAAGCTTCTTTAGCTCAGATTAAGTAACATCAATTTTACATAGTATTTTCCTGCCTCAAATATCTTTTTCTTCCCTACCTTTTAAGATGTTAAAGTTTTAATTGAGCCTAAGAAGAAATTCATTACAAATATCCTGCAAAGCTTGATCAATCAGTTCGAAATATAACGAAGAAAAATAATTTTTTTAGTAAGAAAAAAATTCACAAAGAAAGAATATGAATCATACAATTATTAGGCAACAATACCAAATATACATTATCAGTAATTATTTAATTTAAGAAAAGTATACTATGATGTGCATTAAAAATATTCCAACTTTACCACATATCAATTTGTGTTGAGTATTCGGTTGATCCCAAGAGAACATCAGGCGGTCGATACCATAATGTAACAACTTCATTTGAGTAAGTTTTAGTAGGGACGGATTTTGCTCTAGCTAATCCAAAATCTGCTAGCTGAAAAATAAAAAACCAAAATAAATAATAAACAAGCAACAAGAAAAAAACTGCCACATTAAAAGGTTTTTGACATTAGTTAAAAGTCATAGTTGTAGAGGTAAGATTAAAGATGAGACTTATGTTGGAATAGGAATGCAGTTCGCAACCTTTTGGTAAAAAATTTCATACAATATATGACCAATATTTTTAACAATAATTTTTTTTTTAATTAAAGGAAAATCAATGTACTACTTCTGTAACAGAAATTTAGGACATAACTAAGTTGTGCTTTTTTCTGAAAACCCAAAATAAATTTATTTCATTTATTTATATTTGCTTCATCCATACCGGGTGAGAAACCAAACCACTACAGATGAAATACAGTTGTGACATATAACATTTTATGAATAAAATAGAAACATAAACTAAATTAAATTCTGTATTTACATTTCCAAAAGTTTATATATTTACAATATTTTTACAAGATGTTCTAAGTGAGCGCCCTGTACAGTGATGCATTTTTGCGCTTCAGTGATCATAATGAGAATCACCTGACACAAAATGTTTTTAATATAGCAAATTTCTTACTGAGTGTTTACCATCAGTTCATGGTGTGGGTGATTTGATACATTAACACTAGCCTTTAAATGGCCCCAAAAGGATAAAATCAAATCTAGGCAAATCTGGGAAACATGGCGGGCAATATTGTAAAATATTGTAACTGAAAAAATATCATCAAAATGCCTCACATAAAAAAACTGATGATGTAGCATATTTTTGGATAAACTGAAACTGATGATAAAACATAAAGTAATCTTCAATGAGTATCCACAAAGTCAATTAATTTCCATTTATCTGATTTAATAAGAGCTGACCCTACATCAACATATTAAAAATACGCTTTTAAAACCTTAAGTTTCCACCATTTTCCCAATTAAATACAATTATAAAAGTTTTACAGTTATTTCAGAATTAACAATGATAAATTTCTCAAAAGTACACCAAAAAGGATGTCTTGTGTCATTGAAACCATCAGAAATTTACTACTGGATCCTCAAGCAATATTTATCAGTAATTAATTGGTGGTTATGAAAATCTGTAGGGGGTTTTGTTATTTACATTGGTCAAGTTGTTAATGAAAAGTTGAATTTCTGATTCAGAAGTTTATACAGATGAAGTACAATTTAAACTACTGAAGGCTATATTGTAACTGTTGAGATACTCATTTCAATACTCGCAATCAACTGAATTATCATAAAACTAGTTAATGACGTCAATATGAAACTAAAACAATGTTATTTGAAAGGACTTGCATCGTTGAAAAGAAAAATTATAAGTGAAAAGATAAGAAATAATCAAAATTTGTCAGAATTAATGTAATAAAGCAGTGAATGAGAACATCCCAGTTCTCCAATCACAAATAATTAAGGCTCAACTCTCAGCTAATAAAGTGATGCTAAAAACTGATTTAGGATACTGAAACTAGGTTTTTGAATTTAAAAAAAAATTAATTATCAGAATTGGGTATTCCAGTATATACGAGAAATTTGAGCGAAGTTTAATGCAGTGGCCCAAATTTTTAAATAGATCTTTTTTAAGCTTTTTCTTTCACATCAAAAAATGATGTAAATTAATTGAAATCTTTTTTATATTATATCTGGAAATTTCATTAGTAGTATTTCCTTAAGTAACATATGAGCTTATTTCTCATTAAGAAACTCAAAGAAAGCACCAGATTCTAATAAAAAAACAATGACATAAGCGATGAAATTTAGATTTGATTACAAACTAGAAACAAAAAAGTCCATGATAGTAGTAAATCCATAAACAGTAATCAATATCAAAGAATGACAATTGCTTTAATCTTAAGGTGCTTACTAATTGAAATTTGTATCCCAAGATGTACTAGTTATCATATCACAAAATTTGTAAAGTTATTCACACTAAATTAAACTATGCATCAGCTTCTTGGGCCTGACAAATAGCAAAATTTTATAAGATACACCTACATTAAATTTCACTTATTTCATGTCAATTTTAAATTTATAAGTTGTTGGACATAATTAATTTTAGTAACTGACATAATTCAAATGTATTTTTTATTTCATTTCATACTGTTTTACTGCTTTTTTTATCAAAGATTTATACAATAAAATATGTATTTTGTATTATATGAATATTAACATAACAAAAAAGTGATTGAGTGAGTGTGTGTGTGTGTGTGTGTGTGTGTGTGTGTGTGTGTGTGTGTGTGTGTGTGTGTGTGTGTGTGTGTGTGTGTGTGTGTGTGTGTGTGTGTGTGTGTGTGTGTGTGTGTGTGTGTGTGTGTGTGTGTGTGTGTGTGTGTGTGTGTGTGTGTGTGTGTGTAGAGAGAGAGAGATTCATTGTATTTATGATGATGATTACCTTTAATTCACCCTTATCATTTATAAGTAAATTTTGTGGTTTTAAGTCTCTATGTAATATTCTTCTACGATGACAATAAGCCAGTCCTCGTAAAAGTTGAAAAAGGAACAGCTGCAAAAATATTAAAAACAAATTAGCTATAATAAAACTGGAAAAAAAAACATATTAACAATACTAAACAAATCGGTAGTAATACAACATTTTCTTTGCTGAAATTTAAGTATTTAAGTTAAATGTAAATGTGCAGTTCCACTCGTTTCCTTTTTATTTATTTCTATTTATTTTACAAATAATAATTACAAAATAAATTATTTTACTCAATCCTCAATCTTATTTTTACACCTCAAGCACACCTAAAATTATTTGTAATGATCAATCCATTACTTAAGAAATCTAAAACATTCCACAGAGTGCTTTTTATGAACAGTTATGGACAAATAAACTCTTATTCATAACTTCACACTCAGTTTTCCTGGTTAGATGCTGCCATTGTTAGCATCTCTTTTGAAACTAAGACTTGAAAGAAAAGAATTATATTAAATACTAAGGTACTATTTTACCTTCAAGAAGAATTTAAAATTCAAAACATATTAAAAGATTCAATTTACTTTACCCAAATCTAAGTAGGGGAAACCAAATTAGAATATTTCAACAGTAGCAAAAAAAAAAAAAAGTATATTTTTATATATTGTTTTTATTTTCAAAACAACTGTTGGCAACATTGTAACCATTTTGAAGAATCAGCTGATTACACTATATTCTAATATAATTGGAGGCTCTGATAACACCTGCATTTACTTAACCCTTTCACCGTCAAACATTTTGGACTGGGATGTGCTAAAAATGTCAAGTGTTTTAACTGTGTTATGTAATGGTATTCAAAATATTAATAACTCATGCAGTATTCAATCTAAAAATATGAAAAAATTCACACGTAACAAAAACACCCTGCAGAATATGATTATTAGCAAAAATTATAACACTATACTTTTTCTTCTTTTTTTCATAAACTTTAGTTTTGGATGATAAAATTTACTAAAATGTTTATTTTTTTCATATTCTAAAAAGTCACTAAAAATTACAAAAATGCACTAATAAACGTAAATATCTACGTTAATTTCTTGATAAAATAAAACAAAAATTATGAAAACTGGATCACTATTTATAAAATGATGGCTTCTGGAAGCCTGATAATATATAGCCTAGATATTAGTTTTTTGAAATGTTTTCGTAACATTTGTTTACGAAAACACCCCTATATAATCCTTTACTGCACCTGGTACAGACAGTTCTTGATCTTTTTCTTACTTCTAATGTGCACACACAGCATCTTGCTTTTCTTCTCTGGTAATTTTCTCAACTCTGGTCCACCACAACGAACGTCTCTACATTCTTTGCTTCTAGCCATTGAGCTGCTAAACCTTCCTCATGTTTATTCATAAACTGCTTTGCAGAGTGATTCGTTTCTTTAGCAACGAGTTCTAACAAAGTTATAGGGAAAAAATAAATTGAAATATTCAATTGCTGGAGATCCCACGAGTAGTATGTGTTTTGGACCTGGCAGTTCTTGGTATGCATGAGGTAGTGGCTGCAACTGTTCAGAAGCAATGAATTCTAAGTAATCAGTGTCTTCCAGTTCATCATCGATTATATTGATTGCCTCGTTGCCTGATTTATTCTCTATTTCACTCAAATTACACTCATTATCAAAATATTCACAAATATTGCAATTGGTTAGACTTCAATACTAGTCCCCGATGTTACAGACATTTTACACAGTAAAAAACCAAAACTCAAAGAAACAAAGTGAAAAACAAGAAATATATGTAGAAATAATAATATAACCCAAAAGAACTAACTACGAAATAAAACCAACAAGGTTACATACGACAACATTTGTGGCACTACAGAAACATGATTTACAATATTAGATATTTCCACTTAATTTTTGACAATTGGAAGAAACTTGATGTCTATATGTACATTTATATATATGCTTTCAGAAAATAATATAGCAAAACCATCAAGGGATGAACTTCATAAACTATAGATAACTAAATAGAATACCGATGGATCATATTGTTGACACATTTAGTGGTATCAAGGGGTAACGACAGATCAATACCTTGACATTCAAAGGGTTAAACAACTACGCAGGAAATGAAGATGACTAACATATATATATGAGGTTTTAAAAAATACATGGAATTTATTTTTTTTAAAAAGTCTTTATTTATTCATCAAAACTGATTTTGTCACCTTCAAAGTACTCCCCTTCAGAAATAATACATTTGTATCAGCACTTTTTCCAATCTTCAAAGCACCTCTGGAATGCAATATTTGGTATGGGGTTTAGCTCTTTCAGCGATCCATCTGTTTTTATCTCTTCACTGTTTGCAAAACGTCATCCTTTCATGGTTCTTTTCAGCTTGGGGAATAAGACGTCATAGAGGACCATGTCCAGCGAATATAAGGCTGAGGCATAACAGTATTATTTTTCACCAAAACTTCACGAACAAGAAGTAAAGTGTAAGCAGGTGCAATATCATGGTGCAACTGCTATGAATTGTTTTACCACAAATCAGGGTATTTTCTTCAGATTACTTCACAAAAACGGCGCAGAACTTCCAGGTAGTACTCCTTATTGGCCGTACGATCTGGTGGTAAGAACTCATTATACACCAAGCCATTGAAATCAATCAAAGTACATAGTGATCAGAATCTTCACACTCAATCAAACTTGACAAGCTTTGTTTGGTCTTGGCCCATCAGGAAGCTTCCATTGGGACAATTTAGCCTTAGTTTCGACGTCATACCCATACAACCATGTTTCATCACCAGTTATGACCTGTTTGAGCAGTTCTGAATTGTCATTCGCTTCATTAAACAACTTCTAAGCAATGTTCGTTCAGCACTCTTTTTGACTGAAATTCAACAATTTTGGAACAAATTTTGCTGCCATACATTTCATGTCCAAAAAATCTAAAAAAATTGCTTTGCATGAGCCAAATAATATGTCAAAATCATCAGCAATCTCTCTGATACTGATTCAGCAATTATCCATAAACAATGTTGTCATCGGCTGTTCATGTGCTGGGATGTCCAGGACACTTATCATCTTCAAAGTCTTCATGGCCCTCTTGGAAACATTTGTACCACGTGTAAATGCTTGTCATATTCCTAGAAGAGTCACCAAAAGCAACATTCATAATTTCCAATGCAGTGCTGCACTTTATTCATTCTTAAAGTAAGATTTAATGTAGATTCTTTGTTACATTTTTCCTAAGTTAAAAATCACTGACCATACCAAAACACATATAACCTTTTCAACAGCCAACAACAAACTAAGCATCCAATATGGAATGTAAACGTATGTTAGGGACAAGTGTACCTACACAACAAAAAAAACATTATGACAACTGTACAGCCTGGAAAATTAAAAAATTCTATGTATTTTGTTATCAAACCACGTGTGTATGTGTGCATGCTCTCTCTCTCTCTCTCTCTATCTCGCACGCGCGCACGCACACACTCTTAACTGACAATATTTTAGCTCAGTTAAAATAAATAAAAAAATTGTACATTTTAGTAACAAACTAACCTGAAAGAGAGTACACACCCAAGCATAGCGAACCCTTTATTATATAAAGTAATAAGGGGTTCTTTTGAACAGACCGGTAACAATTTTAGTGGCTAATCAAGCCAACAGTCCAGTTAAAATTACATCAAAGAGAATGAAGATTTTTCATCAAATATTGGTCATATCATTTTTTGAAGATCCACAATTCAAAAAATTCTGACAAACACATGGATACATTAATATCTTTACTTTTAAAACTAACATATGCCAACAGTATGAACAGTTAAGTGGAAACTCTGTGCCCTTTCTTTTTCCTGTTTAGCCTCCGGTAACTACCGTTTAGATAATTCTTCAGAGGATGAATGAGGATGATATGTATGAGTGTAAATGAAGTGTAGTCTTGTACATTCTCAGTTCGACCGTACCTGAGATGTGTGGTTAATTGAAACCCAACCACCAAAGAACACCGGTATCCACGATCTAGTATTCAAATCCATGTAAAAATAGGAAACTCTGTGCCCAGCATTGTTTAACCTCACTGATCTTGACAAAATTTAATATTTACTTCATATTCTTTTATTTCAAAATATTGCTTGAAAATGTATTTCAGAAGCCATCAGTTCATTGTAAGAAAATTCAGTTGACCGTATTGTTAAAAATACAATCAGTAATTGTAAAAAATATTCTTCATAAAAAAAAAATTGAAAAAACACATTTAAACACCTTCAACTATAATCAAAGCTATCATTTTATTGAAAATAACAGATGTAGTTTTCAATACAAGAGACTCATTCATATAAATTTTTTCAGTATCATTTAAAAGAATAATGTTAAATGTGAAGAACAGCATTTATGTATAAGTATGGATTAAACTAATTAAAATGATTGAAATATCTTGTTACCTTAACATTATTCATACTCAGGATGTTCCCACAGTCATCCATATACTGCTTTAAATCCCTGTCTAGATACTCAAATACAAGAGTCAATGATTTTTCAGTATGAACTATATCATGTAAAGTAACTGTAACAATAAAAGCAACATAATGCATTAAATTTGGTAATTGGAGCAGCTAACAATTAAAATGGCCTCCCATTCATTTTTAGCAACCACAGAGTTTTACTGCTCATCCAATAATGGAATTATCTAGATAAATTAATGCTTAAAAACATCTTCAGATTTCAATATCACATTGAAAAAGGAATCATTCAGATGTGCTCACCTGTTCTTGAGTTTACGGCAACAAACGCTGGTGTAAACAGACACACGTTCAGATTTATAAATTAAGAGATAAACACCAGCATTTTTTTATCCACCTTTGGTCATATGAATGTTCTGACATTTCTAAATTCTAATGCAAATGGATACATTTTTTGTACAGATATTCACAATTTATACACAGAAAATTTACAATTTGACAGTTAACAAAGACTCTTGAGCTTTGTGGCATGCATACACATCTCTCCTAGCTTGTAAACCTTTTTTTCATTTTTAATTAGAGGAAGAATAATTATCTGTACTACTTTACTCGATGTAAAGTAGCAACATTTGATTAAGAAACTTATCCTGTTTCTAGGTCCATTATCATTATTATTGAAAATATATTGGTATGTTTTCCAAAAACAAACCAATAAGGATACTGATATCATTTGTTAATAACTGACATAGGATTCTTGAATACACTGCAAGTACAGGCAATGAAAAACTTACAATTTATCAACATTCCTCATGCATGTTATCAGTATCACCGATACATAAAATTACTTAAAAGTATTTTTTTTTTCATTAGTATGGACAGAAAAGTAAAATATACAAACATGTTTACAGGAACGAAGTTGTTGTGAATGAAATATATTTATGTTGAGAAGTCAAGAGATAAGCAAGAATAAGTGATATGACTGAAAAAAGCAGCAAATTTAATAGCCTTCCTAAATAAATTTTTGAACTTACATATGTGATAATTTAAGTGAGCTTTTCAAGAGATTATTCCAATTAATTTCAAACTATATATTTCTGCAGAATTTTGAGCAAAATGTGGTAATTTGCTCAATACTTACTGTACTGTTTATTCATAGTAAAGTCATTTCTGTGAAGTGAGGGATACATAATCAAAAATCTTCTTAAATACATTATCTATATCTAATCTATCAGTGAAAACCATATTGAAATCACTTTAAATTGTTTCAAAGCTTATCAAGTTCAGATAGATGTTACATCGTGTGTACATATAAAGAAACAATAGTATTACAAAATTAAGTAACATACACATTTAGTTACACATGAATAAACACATGGGGTTGTAAGTAGGTTAAGTGAGTTGATAACAATGCAAGTGGATAACAAAATGTTATCAAATAATGAATTAATTTATATCACTAGCTGCAGTATATAATGTACAATTAATTATTTAGTCATTATTTCATGTAAGCATTTTAACAGTAAAAAAATAATAATTAATAAAACAATTGACCCTTTTGAAATTATAACAATGTTACATCACTAAGCAAACATATATATATATATATACACACAGGTACAAATTATATTACATGCTTCTTAATCTCTAGTGAAAAAATGCACTTTTTGTTTAAAATAATATATACTTTTTGTAATATTTTAAATATAAATGGTAAATTAAGAAAAAAAAGTTCAAATTATATAGGTAAAAATAATATGTAAATTGTTAAAATTTCACCCAACCGTTTCTATAGATTAAATTTTTAAGTCAAATTATTAATGTAAAGGTTAATTACAAAATCATATCAATAAAAAAATGTTTTAATAAAAGCATCAAGATAAAATGGACCTAAAAACAAAAAATGTTAACAAAATAATATTACATTAGTGAAGGTTACTCAATATTAAAGCAATACCAATGTATGTAAAACATGTTCAAATATATAGACATATACAATATTAATTAACCATTAATAATACCCAAATGTTTACTAATACCTACGATGGCAAAACTTGTCATAAAGGTTGTAATCTACATAATTTTCCAAATGATTTGGTATAATAAACATCTCAGTTACTAGAATATTGATGAAACAAACAGATTACGAACAAACAGTAACTGAATTATAGTAATTACAACATAATAAATCGGACTATGGTCCCAAAAGGGATTTTGTAGATATAAAAAACAAACTAATTAATAATACACATTTTAATTAAAAATAAAAGTAAAAATAAATTACCAATATTAGCGTGCCTAAGTTCTTTAAGAAGTGACACTTCTCTAATAGCTGTACAAGGAGCACCTTCTTCATGCTCTAAGCGAATTTCTTTCAGTGCTACCAAATTATCGGTCAAACGGGATTTTCCTTTAAATACTGTGGCGTATGTCCCCTGAAAAACAGGAAACAATACACTTATTCAAACTGCATATAAAAAATTATGAATTAAGTAAAACCAACACATTTAAATGACCGTGTAATGTATTTTATACCTACATTAAATCCCCCACATACCGTGGTTTTTAATTTTTTTTTTAAACAGAAAAGCAGGGGATTGCCTTAAATTCTAGAGCCTAGATTTATTTTTTTTTTAAATTCAGAATATTTTATTTAGCAAACAAATGTTAACAGAAAGTAATAACATTCTATTATTGGAAAAAAATGTAAAAATATAATAAATCCCTTACTTAGCTTTTTTTTATGTTGAGCATTAAAACTAGCCCATTTCAGTACAAATACAAAAAAAATAGCACATGTAATAAAAATATACACATTCAAGTCTGTTTTCATGTACTCACCCTGCTATATGGTCCTATAATTTCAAACAACACACTTTATTTGATTGCACTCTGCAATATGAACAAGTCTTCACTTTTTGGCAAATCACAAACTATTTTTTCTATGACTATACTTTAAACCTTGATTTACTCCTGTTTGTATTTTTTTTATCCACAATTTTTAAGAGTATAATCATATTTCATAAAACACTCAATGTTAGAAATAACAGAAACATTAACCATAAAAATGAAATAGGTCCTTAAGTGAATCAAAATTTATAAAATATTTAGCACTAGTGATTTAGGGAAGAGGCACTAGTGACAAATGTATAATTGTGTCTGAAGAAGTGGATTGAGCTTGCTGCTGTTGCCACAACTCTGAAGTGAGAAATAGATATATATGTAACACATATAATCGCTACAATAATTTAAAGTTTTATCCAACTGCTGCTTACTAAACCTCCAGAATTTCCTTGTTCTATTATAAAGAAGTGCAGGACAATAATTATTCAGAATATAACCTCCAATTATTTTAGTGCATTTAATGAACAGACAATGGTTAATTCTCCATACCTTTCGGTGTCAGCATTTTACCCTTTTATTTTTCGGGGTGATGCTTTCTGAGAAAGCACCATGTTATGGTACTACTACATCAAAAGTACATAACTAAATTCAATAAATAAATCCTTGCTACTCGTGAAGATCATATACCACATAATACAAATTCAAGTCTGAGAAATTTGAAAGCACTTTATATGAGGAACTTAATAATACAAAAAACAATAAGAATCAAACAAATATTTCATTCTTTTATAAATAATAACAATTCAGGACATAATTATTACATACTGAGTTACAAACCAAGAATTAATATTTTAACAATTGTAACTAAAAAAAAAAAAAAGGTAACAATAATTATATTCTTTAATAGAAATATATACATATAGTTCCATTTTTGTTTGCATAAATAATACCCATGATATGTACGTACCATTCTTATGTATTTTGTTTTAGCTGTATGCAAAATATGTTTTCAAGTTTTAAGAAAAATTACATTTACTTGCCTCTAAATGGAGTGCTAAGGTACTTGGTATCAACAATAAGCCTATCTAGAAAATTGTTAAATGCAAGTGCTAAATACAAAAAACACATTATTATACGTATGAATTTACCAACTTATTTTTCACAATTGAAAGCAATTATTAATATCTAGACAATAAATGGCTAAAAAAATAATTTTTTTGACATAATCTACCACTTCGGTGCAGCAATTTTTTGTGAAAAATTAATTTTTATTAATTTTTTTCTGTTATTGATAAATTTTCTATTTGCTTTCATTTACACTATGTTGTTCAAACACTGACAAAAATTGTTCTGTTTTAGAACAATCATATCACTTTTCCAATTCAGTTCTGTGTTTTGTTTTTTACTAAAATTGTACTTCTCAAATTTGTGTTTCATTTCAACAGATATTATTTATATAAATTTTCTCAGAATTAAATTCTTTAAAAAGTTAACTAGAAATGTTTATTTGTTTTATTGGTAAATTAACAAAGCTATTTTATTCCAAACCAAAAGAACGTATTTTCAGACAAACCCTTTTTGTGTTTTACCCCATTTTTCTTAAAAACTAAGTGACAGAGATCTGGGACTACTTTTAATCGCTTTTTTAGATAAAAAATCATAAGAAATTACCAAATTTACCGCTTGATTTGAATTCGAAGAATTTTAGTACGGTTTGATTTCACAGAGGCAGCTAAATATTTCATGAGCCGAAATTCACTAACAAACAAAGTTTTCTGAACTATGTTTATGTGAACCTTTTTTCTTATTTTTGGCTATAGAATCATCTCCCAAGAGACTGCCATGCAATCTGAATCACTCTGTATATATATATATATATATATATATAAAAGAAATAATGAATCACCAAAATAAAAAGTGCAAATGGTTTACTTACCCAACATTTATCTGAAACAGATTACATCACCATCAGATAAGTAATTACTGCAAATTAAGGTAATAAAATTTAAATCTTGTCAATAACAATGAAACAGATAAAGAAAATTGAATCTTCTAGCAAACTTGTTTCATTAATAACAATTGTTCAATAACAAGATTTTAAAGATGCCATAAATTTTGATGCATTAACATTAGCAATTCTTCTTCTGATTTAATTTGTCAAGAATTTTAGATAAATATTTGGTAAATAAATAATTTACTTTTTCTGATTTGGAGGTCAATTATTTCTTAATATTAAATACATCAGCAGAGAACAGATGATTAATGAAATTATTTTATACATGTGTTTTAATTATCAGAGATAGCATAAAATTATGACACTCACCTATATCACGTTGCTTTTGATGGTGTGCACAGCATATTCATTAAAATACTATAAATTATACAATCACAATTTTGAATTGCAAGTTAAACGATTACAATACAATCTGCTGTAGAAGTGATTTAAAATTATCGTAATGATTATACTGGTAATATATTTATTATTTACTTCAATAAGGACTGTTGTTGAATTTTAATTTTAGTCATTCATTTAATATTATATTTCATTGTAATTTATTTATTTAATACTGCTAACACTAAGCTTTGTATGAAATATAATCCTTTATTTCATTTGTGTACAAATTTGTGAATTTGGAAAAAATACAAAACATAATGAATCAAGACCAAGATATATTGTCTATGAAAACTTTGAACATCACCGGCAGAAAATTTTAGGTATTTGAAAAAAAAATCTCTTATTTGAGATATTTTATGCTATAACAAATTCATTTTTATCTCATTGTAGAACCATATAGTCAAATATGAACATGAAGAACCATCTGGGCATTCACTTAATACATGTGCTATTAATTTTCATCTGCATGTGTTGAAATAAGTGAGAGATAATCGCAAGATTGTTGAAATTACAATAAGTCATTAATAAACAAACATATTATTTTTAGATGTACATAATAAGAATAATAATAATTATTATTATTATATAAAAATACACTTCAAAATTATTTTTTTCTTTTATTCTTCTTTATACAATATATTATTTCCACATTAAAACAATAATTTCTATTCTAATAAGTTAGCAGAAAAATCAGAATGTTTCAGTTTAAGTTATATAAACTGAACTTTGATTTTATAACATATTTTTAGTTTTGAAATCTTGGTTTATAAGCAAGAATTTAGATGAATTATTGTGAACAATTAAAAAAAAAAAACTGAAGTTCTTACCTGACCCAACTTATTGAGTTTAGTATATGTTTCCATTTTACCAAACCCAATTTCAGATAATGACTGTCGTCTGGATGATCTACTAAGAGGTCCATCAACCATCGGGCTGACATTTTGCTTAGCTACAAATGACTCTGGCAGATGCAAATCAGCAGGTAATGACAGTCTTTTATTGATATCTTGCTGTTGAAATAAAAAAATAAAATTTATTTATTTAGTGTATAGCACCAAAACACCAATTACAAACAAACATTTAACAAATTAATATTAAGCTACTGATTACTATTGAGCAAGAAATCTTCAGGGTTCCCTTCATATCATAAGCTGTCCTAGGGCAAACTTCTGTGAAGTGTTTAACAGTTTGATTTTCACCACACTCACAAAGGGGTGTCGGTGTTTTACCCCATTTATACAGAAAATAGGCGCACCTACCATGCTGAGTTCGTATTCTGTTTAGCGTTGACCATGTCTTACATGGCAAGTCAAAACCTGGCGGCTTTTGAGTAATACATGGGATTTGGTTATTCTGCTTTGTGGTCCATTCTCGATGCCAGGCGTCAGTAAGGTTAAATCCTTTCTCTGCGGCAGCAATTGCTGTCTTGATAGGTGGCTTTCTAGATCGAAGGTGACCACGATTGGCATCCTCAATGTCCTCATGTATTGGTAGGTTTCAATTGTCTATAATCGTCTTGTACTCTCTTACAAGAGCATTCATACGGCACAGGTTTGGGGGTGGTATGTGGATCAATACCAGGAGCAGACCTGATAACCCCAGCAATCATTCTCATAGTGTTATTAAGTTGAGCATCAATTCTATGAACACAAGGGCTGTTAAGCCACACTGGCGCACAATATTCAGCAGCCGAGATGTGGTTCAGAGCCTATGTGCGCATAGTGGAAGCCGATGCTCCCCACATTGTTCTGCAGAGCTTATGTATAATGTTGTTTCTCACTTTCAATTTCTCTGCAGTTTTCAGTAGGTGCTCCTTAAATGAAAGCGTTCTATCAAATGTCATGCCTAGGTATTTTGGTGTCGTATTGTGAAAGAGCCATATATTCTCAAATTTTAAGCTCCCTATTAGCAAACTTGTTACTCAGATGGAAGCATGACACCTCTGTTTTACTAGCTTTTGGTTGGAGGCGCCATCTCCAGAAGTACCTTCCCAGTTTCTCCAGGTCAGCCATCAGGACCTCCTCCGACTCTTCAAATGATCTACATTTTGTTGTTAGCACCCAATCATCGGTGTAGCCGTGATTTTTAGATCTTGTCTCTGGGATGTCGGCAATGTAGAGGCTGAAAAGGAGAGGCACAAGTACCGACCCTTGTGGCAGGCCGTTCTTTAGTTTACTAGGTGAGCTTATATCAGATCCCATAACTCAAAACATTTTGTTGTTCAACATGTTATTAAGGAGGCGAGCTGTTAGTTTGAATGGGATTAGATGGAGGACCTAACAAAAATAAAATTTAAGCGACTATCAAAGTACAGTAAAATCAAATTATTCTATGAAATATACATGAAAAACAATACAATTAAGCTGTGGGCAAAGTAAGAAGCAAAGTGATTGTTTTTGTAATTTTAATATAATAAAAAAAAGAAAGTAAATAAATTTACACATTCAGTAGCACAGTTCTTATTTTTAAATGGCTCAAGCTCTTTTTAAATCTTAAAGCTATTTAATTATTTTAGCAACTTTTAAATGGTAAATTTTCAACTTTCAGATAAAATTACCTTCAGGTGGTGACCTTAAAATTAATAAATTCAATCCTCACATTTAAAAATCACTTTCAAAACAGGATGAATATAGATTCAGGAAATCTTAGAGAATGAAAGACACTATTTCAAGAAATAGATAGTAAAACTAAGTTCAGTGAAATTATTAATCCCACTATAATGTTTACTTCTGCAGAAATTGGAATATGACAAAGACCGACATACCTTAAAGAACTATTTTGTTTTATTTTAAAATATACAGAGAATAATCAACAAGAATTGCAACAATAATCAATTAAAAATACACAACACCATAATTTACAAAAATGGATTACATATTATTTACAGACAGTTATTTTACAAACCTATGAGCTGATCGCTTTCTTATCACAGTTTACATAATAACAGATTTAAACTTATCACCTGTCATTAATGCAATTCGCAATAAAATACCTCTGATATTAAATCTAAAGTTTCTTCAGCTGAAAAAATTCAAAAAATTTGTTCCAAACATATGAACATATTTCTACAAGTGTTTATTTCAAAAGAAAGAAAATTAGCAACTGATATTTTTAGTTAATTATTTTATTTTTTCATTCTATTTTAGGAATATCATATAAAATATAAATTTTTTATCACAGAGTCAAATGTCATGACAATTCTGGCAAAATTTCAACCAAACAAAAAAGCGATAGCTATGGAGTCAAATATTATCACTAGTCAAACATAGATAACAAAACAAAAATGAAATACCATTATCAATTGTTTTCACATAACTTTAAAACAAGCCCACCTTACTGATAAAAGTCCATACAAAATACGAATTTACTGATTATATTTCTTTCCGATTTTCTTTTTCTTCACATGACAAGATTTATCAAATCTGCTTTTATTAACAATAAGGCCATACAGTTCAATTTTTTCAATAAATATCATATAAATGAATCGGCCAATTTTAATTTTGAATATAAAGAAAAAAAACATGCCCCTTTGAAAAAGTCTATTATCTATTTTTTTTTTTTATTAATTTTTATTTTAACTACAGATAATTTATTTCTATTTTTATCAAACCTAACAATACACATTATCAATATTTATACAATACATTAGTAATTATGTAAATACTTCAGTATAATTAATTTTAGATAAATAAATAATAACTGAAATGTATCCTATAGCATACGTATTAACATATCAAATTAACAGTATAAATTAAAACTGCTTTTAATAACTTGGCCTACGGCTTCTTTCTTTTTACATTATCATATGCAATCACGAGTGCTTTCACACCGATCACCATTTCAACTTATAAGTTTACATTTAATTGGTAATTGTATTTTTTTTTTTTTTCATTATAAAGATCTGAGAGGTGATGATTGCTGAGAAAGTATTAAGAAGTGTTTATGATAAGTGAAAAAGGCAAAAAGATATGCTATTATTAAATTTATTTTAATTTTAAAATAATTTTTATTTAAAACAGATGTAATTTTAATAGAGAATTTTAAACATTTTGTTATACTAAAATACATTTACAATTCTATAATCTACAATTACCTACAATTCTTTATTCAAATGCACTTAATATTGTCATGATAAAACTAAAAAATAATTTCAGGTGTAATAAAATTACAAACTGCACTCGATTTAATACTTCATAACATTCTATTTTTATTCAAACAAATTTATAAGAATCATAATGATATATTAAAAAAAAAATACATTTTTAGGTTCACCTTGGTAATGCACGTAGTTTATAATAAATCTTTAATTCTTTACAAAATAATCAACTTTAACAAAAAAGACAATCGTACAAATTAAAATATAGATTAATATACAAGAAAATAAATAATTTATTACAGAAAAACCGACTGTGGGTTGAAGTAGTTTCTTTGAAATGAATGTGATCTAAATGGGAGGGGAAGAGAAGAGAGAAAAACACCATTGTATTGTTAAAAACCTGATTAATCAACTACAAAATGGACCTACTATATTCAGAATTTTTCTTTCCACTGAATTGCAATTATCAAGCAGTTGATTATTTAACAGCATGAAAGTGTAGCAGGTAGTGACTAATTTTTGACTAACAGGAGTCCACACCCTCTGTATATCAGCTGTAATCTAATTCTTCTACTATTCAAAAACGTCTTTTAAAATGAAATTATTAATAATTATTAGTTACAAAAGCAGTTACTGACAAGAAAAAAAAGTGTCACATCATCAAAATGGAATGTTCCCTTATAATAACGCTAAATGATATAAAATTTTTTTGTGTATTACATTAATAAAAATATAACATTTAGGACAAAAATTAAATGACCAACTTGATGCATTTTAAATTAACACAGCAGTACTGGAATGGGTATGACTCAATTATTAAATATCATCCCAATCAGTAGATGCAAAGTAATAACTGATAATAAAAGTCAACATAATAAAGAATACACAAATTAGTGTATACTAACAACAAACTTAAAAGCTATGAATGATCATTTAACGATGAAAAAAATAATTATAGTAAATATTTATCACCATAAAATCTTATAAATAAAAAAGCAAATTAAGAATAAAAAACATATTCCTAATTTTGTTAGATTTTTTGTGTACATAGCCAGTTTCCTTGGCCTAATTCATTGTCATAATACATAAATAAATTAAAATGAATTCCTTATATTTATTATACCAGAACAAAATAAATATAAACAATGATAAGAAAATAAATAAAGCATTACAAATCAGGTCTATCACTAAATTACTACCACAAATCTGAAATATCAAAACATGATGTAATGTCAATTCATGCAAGTATACACGTACAACCATAAGCAAACAAATTACCTCACTAAGTCGTCTATTTTTAGGCCTTAACTTAACAGGAGATGCAATATCATCAGAGACATCTTCAGATTCACCGTCAGAGCCTATTCTAGGATTCTCAGGAACAACACCTGAAAAAATGCACGAATATAATTAAATAAATTCTGCTAAAAGTTAACCATTCACAAAAAATATGTATACGTAAATAATCATTATCAGTAGCTGGATATCAGGGTGTTGGAGTAACTATATATTTGTCTAATTTACATATAAATGGAAATGAATGAACAACTCTCTATTATCAACACTAAGGTTTATATCCCTTTCAAGTAACACATACCTAATTCTGATGTAAGAAATCAATACCCTTCTGAAAAGTACAAACTCAAAAAATCCTGAAGTTTCCGGCAATACTTTTTGTTTGCGATGCAGAGAATTTTTAATATTACTTTTTATTTTTCCCTTCTTGTCTACCTCTTCTCCTGAATTCAGAAGTGGAAAAAATTTGGTTAATTAAACTATAAGGAATCGTAATCTTCATAATATATAAATAACCACATAAAATAAAATACAAACAACCACATAGTAAAATGTTATCTTTTCACATGGCTTTCTACTTAAACAATACAAGCATCTACTGACCAGTTTAAAAAAATAACATTATCAAACTTGTTTAAAAATAGTTCTTCCAGGAAATTTTTTGGGAACTAATTTTACAGCTGAATTAGATAGTTAATTTCAGTTTCAAAACATTGGCACGAAGTTAAAAAGGAATAATCCCATTTCCCATTTATGTATGTAACTATTAGAAGAATTTTAAAGATTCACAACTTTTATTTAAAAAATGAATGCAGTAAAATAAAAATTCTTTTGGTAATTTTCTAAATATAAAATTTTATACTCAAATATATATACACATAATAATATCTACTAGTACATATAAGATAAAATGTAAAAATTAGATTGTATGATTCTATGATTTATCATGGTAAAACCACGTTGGGAAAATAAAAAATCATCAGTTGCTTGACTAGTGCGATGCACTTTCCTGGCTATTCCTTTCCACTTAGACATCCTATCAACATAGGAAACATCCTTACATCTTATCGACATAGGATGTAATTTATTAAATCCTATGTTGACATTATTTTCTTTAAGTATTCTAACTACGTATACCACACAGTTATATTTTTCAGGGCCTCTTTCTATTAAATTAACGACTCCTGAATGTGTTTAAACCAACCTATCAACCTAACTTTTTAGAAAAGAAAAAAAATGTTTCACAGTCTTCTTCATATCGAATTTATCTTAAACCTTTTCATTTCAGATAACATTTTTTTATAACATATCATTTAAAAGCCTCTATTTTAATATAATGCCTTTCTATCTTTCTACTACTCATAATTCTTTACCGTGCAATGCTAACATCCATACAAACGTTTTAAAAAATATTCTCAATATAAACCTGCTTTTAAATAGTTATTAATTATATTTCAATCATGTATAATGACAAATATTCGTAATCTATGATGAACAAAGAATTAATTAAATTAATAATTTAAATATTCATGAACGTTTCAAAATATGTCCATTACAAAATAAATTTCACACACTAAATGTTCGGGGTACAGATATGAAACGATTAAAAATTTATCTTATAATAATAAAAATTATTAATATTAAAATTAAAATAAAGTCTGAAATATATTTTTAACATTAAAAAAATTAATAACTTAACATATTAATGGAGGGAAAATTAAAAAAATCATGAAAACGTAGTTTAAAATCTAATGGAATAACATAAAAATACCGAAAATAATGGAAAATCAGTCTTGAAAACATTCTTTTCATCAAAATTGATGGAAAACTTCAAATAAGTAACCAAACGAGCATTATATCGTAAGAGGATTTTAACAGCTATTCAAAGTCGATAAATGACAACTACATTTCATTATGTTAATGTATATCAATCGAATATAATTACCTTTAGTTATTTTATATGCGTAAAATAAATATATTAGACTGTAATTAAATTATAAATTAATATGTGTAAATATAATTTATAAGTTTAATTAGAGGTTAACAAAATAAATAATAAGCAAAATATACTTCTTTAATTCATGTATTACAAATTACTCACATGTCAAACTCGAGAAGATACGGCCGGCCGCCCTATGTCCTCTCAATCTACCATTATTTTTAATACAAATAAGACAAAGTGCCGGAATGCAACGTTTACGTATTTTAAAGTTCATAATTTTTCCGACAATAAAATAATAATAACGATCGAAAAAATTTTAAATATGTGAAAGTAACACGCGACGCCTGACGGCCTGATACGAACACAACTGGCCTCGACAAAAGTAAACGTTCTACACTTGAGTCTCCGGCCAAATGCATTCTTATCTGCTTTTCCCCCCTTCTATAACAATCCAGCTTCGTCGTTCGTTTACTCGGTTATCAAGTGTCAAGCTTAACTGATTAATCAGAAGAGATTCATTTCCATTACAAAACAAGTAGGCGTGCGTACCATTCCGATAATTTAAATACATTAATAATCATTAAAAAAAAAACCTGAAACAAAAAAAACTCGCAAGATACATTTAGAAGCTCGTTCATTATGAAGGATTGACAAATGAACGACTAATTAAATAATGTTTGAATTAAAATCAAATTTTGAATTGATCGGGTCAACCTTTTAGAAGGAAATACATATTATGAATTTAATTTTTTTTATTAATTTTATATAAAGTACCAAACAATGTTCTAGATTACATAAAATGCTATCCTACTGCAGTCGTTCGATAAATATCAAAAAAATTACCACCAGATTTTAAAACTATTGAGAACAGCTAGGCAATTCTAGTCCCAAACAATACTTAAATAAAAATATTTCAAAACTATAAGTTAATAAAGCTTTTTTAAAAAAAAACCCGTGTTTAAGATTCGATTTAATGAAATATAAAAGGGTAAACATGCGAGATAAAATTACTCAGCTATTTTTTGTTTACGATAAGTCGACGGCAATACAAATTACTTTAGTCAAAATTAAGGAAATTAAACTTTTTTTAAATCTTTAACAAGTATAACAAAACTCACAGCCTACAATTAGTTATGTTATATTTTTGCAGACAAGTACAAAACTTTTATGGAATCGGCTCGGGTACGGTAACGGTATAAATCGGAGGTTATTATAAAATAACGCTAATTCCTATTTCTGTTACATACGCGACTTCATATTATTTCTTGTATTCCTCTCAGAAAAAGAGTATTCTTTATCCGAGACTGAACATCGATCGGTGTGAAATAGGTAAAAAAAAAACTAACCTATATATCAACTGAACGATAACTAATTTTTGTTTATTCTCCTCAACCGATTTTCCGGTTATCAGCTATTTTACAATTAAAAATGTTTATTTTTCTAAATATTAAAAGTACTGTTACGCTGTTTGATAAGCCGATTAAGAAAATGTGTATTAGTAACGAAAATCAATCGCTATTAGGTCACAGATGAATTTAAAAAAAAAAATATATATATATAAATATTAATATTAGTAATCAAAGTTTATAAAGTGTAAGCAAGTAGATGCGTAGTAGTTGTACGTGAGGTGTCCAATGTTGGCAGTCCGAGTAGTACAATTGAACTATTCGTAATGGAACGGTGTAGTGCAGCAGGGGATGGTCGGCGCGGCAATCCACACATCCTGCTGGTCAACTACGTTCTCCAAACTTCAATACGTCAACTACAGTTTTGTATAAGAATTATTGTATGACAATTACTAATCGCTGCCTCCTCTTTTGAGCAGCAGTCCCTAATAGCATTTTGCATACTTGAATAAATATGAAGCTTAATAATTCGATTCATAATAACGAGAAAATATCAATTTTTTTTTATTTTATTCTCAAATATTCCTGTTAAACGTATGCAATTTTATTTCATTTCAGAAATTTATCTTCAAGAAAGTTACAGTTTGTTTTCTCCACATTTAATTTGACTTACCCTAAGAATGTGGAGCGCGCAAAAATATGCTAAAGTATGTTCTATTTACTAATCTCTTTAATTGCACTCGCCCATCAATAACTGAATTAAAAACATTTAATAATAACTTCTATTAATGTAAATGAAAACAGACGTAAAATTGACAGACCGCATATTTTTTGCGATTTACTTTATCGACCGACCTGAACAAATGAAATGTCATTTTGTTTACGATAAAAGGTTTAATGTTTCATATAATAAAATATAACTCGATAAGCTAAAATTTAAGTAATAATGTGACGGCCACCATTTTTTAATTTTTAAAGGTAAATTTTTTTTAACTTATTTATTTTGTAGAAGTATCCTTCGATGTAAGTAAAACAAATATCTTTAAAATACCTCCATCTGCTTTTAAGACGAAAAATGTTTATTGAAAAACCACAAAATAGCGGATAGAGGGGGGGGGGTAAATTAAACGTGGTAGGGCATTTGCCCACGTCAATTTTTTTGTTTATTTTGATGTCCTGAATCAGCATCTTTAACTTTGACCTACACCACCCTTGACATCATGTATATATAAACTGAGTAATAAAATAAGTACGGCAATTAAATTAAAATAACCGCAATTACGTAACGGATGAAATAATCGTAAATAAAAATGAAATTAAATATTCTACGTCGGTGTGAAACAATTTTTTTTTTCTGAGGCATTATTTTAAGTCCAGCAGTTCGCAATAATGGCAAATATGTAGCCTACTTTATTACAAAAATCATTATCATACCTTGCAGCGTCCATTTTAATTTTTTTTTACAAACGTTAATTTGTGCCGTTTGTAGTAGTAGTTTACAGTTAGTTGTACATTTAATTACAATACAAAGTTTACTTTCTTTTTTTTTCTTCAGTCATTTGACTGGTTTGATGCAGCTCTCCAAGATTCCCTATCTAGTGCTAGTCGTTTCATTTCAGTATACCCTCTACATCCTACATCCCTAACAATTTGTTTTACATATTCCAAACGTGGCCTGCCTACACAATTTTTCCCTTCTACCTGTCCTTCCAATATTAAAGCGACTACTCCAGGATGCCTTAGTATGTGGCCTATAAGTCTGTCTCTTCTTTTAACTACATTTTTCCAAATGCTTCTTTCTTCATCTATTTGCCGCAATACCTCTTCATTTGTTACTTTATCCACCCATCTGATTTTTAACATTCTCCTATAGCACCGCATTTCAAAAGCTTCTAGTCTTTTCTTCTCAGATACTCCGATTGTCCAAGTTTCACTTCCATATAAAGCGACACTCCAAACATACACTTTCAAAAATCTTTTCCTGACATTTAAATTAATTTTTGATGTAAACAAATTATATTTCTTACTGAAGGCTCGTTTAAAGTTTACTTATTATTAATAATTAAATATTTATTAATTTAATAGCTTTAAACTAAGAATAATTTATCTGGTAATAAACCAAATAAAATCTGGTTTATTTGAATTACCTTATCGATAGCATACGATTTGTATTTAAAACCGAACTGTTATTCCTCATTTACTATAAAAGACAAAAACTTTATCGATGATTAAAATATATATATATTTTTAGATAAGAGTTGTAAATAAATGCTGGCTCACGATTTTGTGAACGATTTCTATTTATGAGAAGATATGTGATTCTGAGCAGAAACTACCACGATCTTAAACTTGAAGATTCAAGTTTAAGATCGTATGGTAGGTACCCGGTTAATACTGTTTTGCGTTTTTTTTTTTTTAAATAACACTCATTATATCTAATACAGAATGAGCAACATAAAACTGAATCCATAATAAAACCGCTACCCAGTACTATTTATGAAAGACTCACACATCCAGCGCGACTAGTGGATGTATAAGTTACTAATGATTGTTGCTGCCGTTTGTCAGGCGGTTAAGTGTCAGTGCAGTACACGTTTTATTGCAGTGCAGTATTGTGAGTGCAGTTGTGTTTGTGTAAAATGCCTTATTCACTCCAAGAGAGGGTAGCTATAGTTGAGGCCTACATTCGTTCTGGATCGTCTGAAGAATCAAGTCAAGTATTCGTAGATAAATTTCCGAATGGCTGTATCCCAGAGAAGAGTAGCATAAAGATTTAGTTAAAAAATGGCATACAACAGGTTCAGTTTCGAATGTAAAATGAAATAAGCAACCTTTCGTTAGGACTCCACAGGCCATTGACGATATTGAAAGGAGAATTACTGCCGGTCCAAAAAAATCACTACACAAGTTTTCCCAACAATCCGGTGTTAGATACACATCTTGTATAATTCTTCATGAATTAAAATTGAAATCGTACCGCATTACAACTGTGCAACTATTGAAGGAGACAGACGTGTAGTCAGCAGAGGACGGTGGCCTCCACCTTCCCCAGAGTTGTTTACTTCCGATTTTTTCCTTTGAGGCTACTTAAAGGAGAGAGCGTTTATGCATCTAATCCCCGCAATATTTATGAACCGAAGGTGAAAATTCAACGAGAAATCAACGCAACTGATAACGTTTGCATCACGTGACCCTCAATATGATCAGTTGAACACAAAAATGCATCGACGCCCAGGGTTGTCATTTTGAACATTTTTCGATAATATTTGAACATTTTTTTATTTTACAATAAGGTAAATAAATGCAACATTTAAATTACGTTTTATCTTGTATTTAATTTATCCGTATGATTAATAAAATTGCATTCCAACATAACGTTACGTTACGGGTTCGGTTTTATGTTGCTCACTCTGTAAATTTTCATAGCGCTAATTTTCTATTCTTATCATTAACTAAATACATTTAGAGATTAAAAGCTGTAAATACTAACGAACAGAAATGTACATATAATCTGACATTCATAATCCAAAAGAAGAACATTCTTACGCTTAAACTTCATATTCAGAAATATGACACTTTCTTTTCCGACTTCCTCTGGGCTGTAGAAGATTATATATCTTTCGATACTACATCAGGAGTAATTTACGGAGTTTTAACATCCTCAAATATTGTCCTTTCAGCGGCATCCAGGACGTTCCTTTCCTCCTATGTGTAGATCAACTGTAAAATTCTTAGGATACTACATACCGTCCATCCTGCTTACGCAGCCGAACTACATTCACCGCTTCTAAATAATCCACGGTATCTCTACCTTCAGGCATACCACCTCCTACGTAGTCTTTCCTAACTCGGTCCTGGTCGGTCTTACTTATTGTTCTGCTTCAGGGTCCATCGATCCTCGTCTTTTATCGTACCTCTCATTTAACAAACCACGCTTCTGCTCCTTAAAATATTAGTCGGAACAAGGTTTAGTCGCCGTCGTTTCGTCTCGTACCATTTTATCCCACCGATTGGATTAAAGGACTAACGACCTACCTTTATTTGCTCTACTCGTAACCTCATCATAACGTTTCCTTCCTTATTAAATAGCATTCCCGTAGTACTTTACCTTACTTACACCTGGTATTACTTTCTACCCTGACTGCACCTCGTTTACATTTCTCGTTCCCGCAACGGGTCTAAACTCGCGTTTGATGAAATTCAATAACACCTGCTTCAATAAAGTCTTCTTGTAGCGTACAAAACATGCTCATGTTGTTCAGTTAAGACATATGGTCATTACCAAATTAAACCGCAAGTGCATACATCTACTACCTTTACACCTATCTCTACTACTTCCGATACCATTTTTCTAACATTGCGCCGAGGAACAAGTTGAATAAAATCGGCAACAATCCACAACCTTGACGTCTTTACTTTAATATCAAAAAATTACGCGATTTTGAAAAAATTAAATTGGGTAATAAAAAATAAAATATATATATAAGGGAATAATACAGGATGTAATACAAGGAAACGGAGAAACTTTCAGGACATTTTCTATTGGTGAAAATAATGAAAAAAGTTCATATAAATATAGGTCTGGAAACGCTTTGTTTTCCAGTTACTGCTAGCGAAATATTTCGCCCGGATTTCAACTCTTCTAATAAAAAGAAGAACTAATGTAATTTTGGGGCCCAAATTAAGGAGTTGGTGGTAGGTGGTTTCTTATGTAATCTGAGCTGGGATATAGGATTAAACAGGTCCTACACTGTAACTCCAGTACCTTTTAAGATATCGGATGCAAAACACAAAATTCTATGTCGAAAAACACGTTTTTTGTTTGTTTTTAGTACAGTAGTTTTGTTAAATGACTAATAAATGCAGAATATTTAGTAACAAAACTTGTAAGAATTTAATTTTGAAAAAATGAATGTAAATACAATCAATAAAACGTAAACAAAAACTTTTAAAAATCTGTTCTTTGTTGAAGCAAGGCAGATGAAAAATAGAAAGAAAATCGTATTATTCTTTCTGTACCTAATAAACATTCTTTTTAAAATAAAAAACCATAATTACTGAAAATAATTTTAAAGGAATTACAAAATTTACCAAACAATATTTTAGCTGTGTATATTCAATAATTTACACAGGTAAAACGAAATAATTACATCCTAACCCGCCTTGTGACGCTTCCGGTCGCCACACACACAACCCCTGTCCATAGTCCTGATGTGCTTTTACGGGAGTCATCTTTCCCCCTCTAACCTTTTAATCTCACAGTAATAAGCCAGGCCTCGTGGGGATGTCACCGACGTAAATTCCTCGGTAGATATTTACATCGGTGATTTTCAAACTCAGCTTTTGCCTTCGCTGTAGGCCTTGTTCAGACATCTTGAATGTCCTACATCGTTACCCTCTGAACAGGTTACGGAATTCGCGGAAGCACGAACCCACGCCTAGCTCTACTTTTACTGAGCTAATTTCTACGAAATAATTACAGTTAAAACGAAAAAAACTAAATTAAAATGTATGTTAGTTTAGAAATATTTAAAAAAATTGTATTGTATAGGTTGGCAGTACTAACAGCTGGTCAACAATGAAAACTGTCTACTTCGTTTGAATCTGTCGTCAAAAATTATCATACAGATAAAGGAAGTGTGGTTTTATCACTACGTAGTGTAAAAATGGCGTTTCAATTTTCTAACGAGGAACATGCCAATATAATTTTTGTTTACAGATTTTGTAACGGAGATTCTGAAACGGCTCGATGTGAATATCAGGAGAGATTTCCTGGAAGACGGATTCCAAACACAAATTGTTTTTCTTCGGTGTACCACCATTTACGAACGAAAAAGATAAAGGGATGTTTCCAACGTGTTCGTTTTCTGTTGAACACCAGGTAAATCGTAGGGTTAATGATGAACGTCGTGTGATTTAGCATATTCAGCGTAGCCCAGGCACTAGTACAAGGCGAATTTCATTTCGCACTAGTTTATCAAAAAACCAAGTGTAACTCATCCTACGGAAAGAAAATCTTTATCCTTTCCGCCTGCAGAAGGTTCAAAATTTGCGGCAAACAGATTACCCCCAGCGGTTTAACTTATGTCACTGGCTTCTAGACAACACCGATAAGATAAATTCATTTTATTTACTGATGAAGCCACTTTTACGAGAAACGGAGTCTTCAATTTTAGAAATAGTCATTTATGGAGCGAACACAATCCATACTGTACTGTGGAAAATTGTCCAACACAGATTCACATTAATGTTTCGTGTAGCATTATTTATGACAAATTCTGGGACCGTTTGTTTTCAATGAAAACGTTACGGAAGATGCACACGTTCATTTCTTTGAAAAATAATTTTTCGGCACTTTTGGAAGATGTACCTGGCCACATTTTTCTTTATTAGCTAAAAATCACTTGAATGTTAATTTCTTAAACTGGATTGGACGCGGTATACCAATCGGTATACCGCGATTGCGTGTTATTACTGCGATATTGTGTTTTATATCGGATATCTTAAAAACTACTGGAGTTACAGTTGTAGGACCTGTTTTAACCTATTTCCCAGCTCAGATTACAAAAGAAACCACCAACCTTGCTTCTTAATTTAAGTCCCAATAATTACAGTAGGGCTTCTTTTTATTTGAAGAGCTGAAATCCGAGCGAAATCTTTCGCTAGCCGTAACTGGTAAACAAAGCGTTTCCAGACCTATGATTATACGAACTTTTTTCTTTATTTTCACCAGCAGAACATGTCCTGAAAGTTTCTCCGTTTCTTCGTTGGACACTGCATATTAATTTGAAATTTTGTCGCGCTCTCAACGACCGTATTGCCACTGATAAGTTAAGAAATTAGATAATAATTACAACAGAAATCCTGAACCGACCAAGCACAAAGAATCGACTTCCGATTCAAGGTTTAGGCCAAGATCAGGTCCCTATTAGATTCTGTATCTTGAAACAGGATCTATATAGAAATTTCAGATAATTAGTCACGTTTTTTTCATACACGGGTTTTTTTTAAGTAACAAAATATCCAACTACTTTCATAAAAAGTTTAGTGATGAAAAAAAAATCAAAGAGGATTTCAGGTAACCCAGAAGTTAGTTATTACCATCGGTAATTACATCGGTGAAAAATGTTGTCCTTTCTCGTGCACTTATAAAGGAAGATAGATATAAACTACTGGATGTTTTGCAATGTCCGTGACTGAACCGTTAGTAAAGAACAATAGGCCGATCAGCCTTATTTATTTGCCTGATGAAGTCCGATGTTGTTGAATTCTTATTTTGTTAATCCTCCGCTTTAATTAATTTCAAAATTTTGGGTATTCGGTAGTCCGAACAATCGGAAAACAGGCAGATCGATTATTTAGTTACTTAACCTTTAGTAGTAAGGAGGAAATTATCGACATTATTGAAATACTGAATAGTTCGACCGCCTTCAGTACTTCGAAAATTACCGATATACCGAACAATCTTAAAAGCAATTATTGATGAAAATAAAACAAACAAAAATTCATCAATACAAACATTTTAAACAAATAGAAATTAAACAAATTCTCGAATATCTAAAAAATCTATACAAATTTTCTTAAAATTTATTTCATTTTAATTCTCTTTTTTGCAATATCTTTAAAAACAGAGCATTAAAGAGATTACTTGTTGGATTTTTGATATATGCTGTCTGTTTTGTTTTTTTACGGTCAGCAACATATTAATTTAATAACACTCGCCTGACCTCGGCTATTTTTATTTGATCAGTAAAGGTACCTCGACGCAACACTAGCTTAATGAGGAACCTAGCCATTTCCCGCACCGCTATTTTCAATTAATATTTTACCTTTTATTTTTTGTCTGGTTTTATGATCTATTGTTCAAGTTCTTTTGTTATGCTTAGTTATATACACACAACAATAGTTTAAGTAGCATAGGCAAGCTTATTATTTATTGTATAGAACCGATGTTTTATGATTCTACGGAGTTTTTATTTATTTTCATCGTATTGTGTTTTTATTAATTCGATCGACTGTTTGAGTTTATTCTATTTCGTAGTTGAAAAAGATGTATTATATAAAGAAGCCTATCGGTCCGCTCTACGCTTGTAGATAAAATCAAAGACGGTTGTTATTTGAAAAGTTTTCACAAACTTCCCCGTTTTACAGAACCCGACATTTTTTTTAAACACGTTATATTTGAATAAATGAAAAAGCATTCCTGATTAAAAATTTGTATCATCTAAAATAAATAATCAGCTCAATTTTAGCGGATACTTTTAACACAGGTATATTTTGCACATCTTAATAAATGATTCTGGATATGACACCGTATTCGTTACGAGAACAAAAATGTTCCATAATCAACTTTTATTAAATATAATCAATCCACAACCACGTTAATATTAATTTAAATTAATTATCAATTTTATCAACCCTAATTTTTCCAGTTCACTTTTACAAGGATGAACAGTTAGTTCCTTTATTATAAAAAATATATTCAAATTCCAAAATTTGAATCGTATGGAATATACTACACAACTTGAATGTTCGGGCGAGTAATAAACATGATCCTGGGCAAGACATCTGTACTATGATCAGGGTGGCGACCCTGATTTAAAGAAAAAAAAGTAATTAGTAACTTTCTGGTGAGGAATTGAATTTAACAGAATGTTGTCTGCAGATCGAACAAGTATTTTGTCACAGAAATATTAATAAATAACGATTACGGTGGACGTATACTATTTGAAACGGCACGATTCGATCTACCAAGTTCGTAAACGAATAGTTTAATAGTTGAATCTACCCTACGGTAACAAGTAGTTCTTTCTTTTATTTAACAAATATTTCTATAAAACTTCTTTATTTAAATAACTGCGGCTAAATAATCCAAGGTCGTTCGTGTTATTAATTTTTAAAATCAATCGCGACAAAATGCTATGTGTACAGAAAGGCAGGGCAGTTTTACTACACAAGTAAGTTTAAAAAGAATGCCTCGAATTAAAATCAATCGTACTAAATAAATAATACAAACTATAAAAAAAAGTTATAAAAAGAACCTTAAATAACGAAAAAGCGATATGATTACGGTTAATGTACCCGATATGATTACGGTTGTAGTAACCTACAAGATATTCACTAACAGATACTAATGGATATTATAAAATCAATAAACGGTAAGCCAAATCCATTTAACACTGCCACAACTGCCGCTAGTTTTTATATGGCTTGAAAAAAAATAAATAAAAAAATTAAAATAATATTATATACGATACAGTCCTTAATAAAACGAGAATTATTTCAATAAATTCCTGAACGATAACGATCGAAATAAATTTCATTATTTCGCTCGCCGCGATAGCGATATGCAAATAAACAGATCGAATACACAGAAAGAAAGTACAATGACCGACACTGACCTTACTCAAAAACTACAAAATATTCTCTGCTGATCGTAGCGTAGGTATACCGGTATAATTCGTTATCGTGGTTGAAACATACGTTTGTTCTTTTCAACTAAAACAAAAGACGATTCGCAAGCAAAGAAAAATATTTCAGAAAATGTTCGGAATCACCGCGTTATTACACACATTTATTTAGGTTTTCATAAATGAAAGTTTTTTTGTAAAAATATTTACAAGAAAAAATCAGTCTGTTTAGGAACACACTAAATATTAGCCGATTTTGGGAATTCTTCCTGAAAATTGGATAAAATGGGAATTACGCTTTCTGAACACTTAAAATACCGAAACTTTTCGGTAAAAAATAATAAACGAATTACGTTGTGTGTGGGTTTCTGTACGGGTAATTTTCTTTTTGATAGAATTTAAATACCGACGACATTCATAAATAAGAATATTTGTCCCGTAAAAAAATATTTGCCAAGCGTAGTAAAAAAACAATACGTTTCAGAATTTTCTTTAAAAAAAAATATATAAATATTAATACATAATTTTGGAAAATGTATTTTTAAACGCTAGATTTCGTGTTAAAATGAAAGAACTTAATCTGCACACCAAGAATAAAACAAAAATTATGCAGCTATCTGGAATTTCGTAGAGGCCATAGACTAGAGAAAGGTCAAACCGATCGTACCCCGCCTCTATTTTCTATGACGTCACCATAAAACATCTTGAAAATGTTATCTTTGCCTAAACGGCAGAATCTTACGACTAGGAATTAATAAAACTCTAATAGGAAGATATTTAGTAATATCTGATTACATTGAGATGCGAGCAATGTGCACGCAATTTATTTTTTGGAATTTTATATCGCTCGACATAACGCAAATAAATAAAAATTTGCGTTGTTTTTGTTCGTGTCGGAGGGCTGTGTAAATTATGTAACTCTCAACTTTTAAAACGAAAGACCGAAGCAAATTTATTAAGTATAACTTTTAAAATGTACGTCATTAAGCTTTCAGTCGCTTTTTCAACCCGTCTTCGGTGACGTGTATTATTTTTGTTCTCATCCTGACAACAGCTGATGTTATAGATAGCGATCGTCACGAGTTAAAATAACTCGACACAATAAAATACCTAGCACAGATAAATGGATGTAACACACTCGTGCACAAAATAAATAAAAACAAAGATAAACAGAACAAAAAACGCATCGCTTTAATAAATCTAAACATACGATCGGAGAAAGTGGATCAAAAACTAAATAAATTTGTATACAATGTAGCCTTCAAATCAAACCGCTTAACAAAGCAAACTTTTCTGTAAAAATGTTTAAAAAAATCCGTCAGCAGTTACGTCAGCTAACGCTAATTTAAGAACACCAGCTCCGGTCATTGAAGACGGTAGCGAAGTCAAAAGACGTTCGAAAATAAAATAAAATTAAAAAATGCTTGGGTTTGTCTTTCCAAACGTTTATATTTTTAAATCAAAGCAAACCGGACGATTACACAAACACAATACCATTGGAAATAACAGACTGAACTGCTGCCGTCGGACAGTGTTCAACATCCGGACAACGGGGCGCAGATTAAAACATAATGAATAATTAAAAACCATCCATAGCCTTATAATCTCACAGACGCAAACCAGAAATTTATCGATATAGACAACCATGATTCCCCACAAATAAACAAAAAATAACTCCTACGTCGTTAATGCACTTGAACATAATGAAAAATAAATATATTAACACGTAACGATTACTAAATTAACGGATACGATTAAAAACTCCAACAGGCTTTCCGACCGCATTATAAAGACGTGTCTTCCTAGCTCAAGAAAACCTCCGGCAGTAAAAATAGTAGAGGCCGGCTGACGATGGCCGCAAACGCGACGACTGTCGCTAAAGATTGTTATAACATGATTTTTTAAACGTTAACAGATTTTGTTAACAGGTTTTGAGACTGTCAAAGTTTTACGAGTTTTATATAAAATAGAGATTCTAAAATATAAACAGGTTTTTGTAAGAAGAAAAAATATTATTATTTACAAACGAAATCTTTCACGCTTCCGAACTTTTCTAGCGATTAGTTTCTATATATAAATCGTACCCATCATCCTTCTTACAACGAATTAATGGCGAGACGATTAATTTTTTAGTCGGTTTTATTTCAAAACATGGTTTATCTGACTGTCAGGTTCCGTAGCCGAATATCAGGCGAGGAGATTTCCCGGACGTCGCCTTTCGATGAGCCGAATATAATGTATGCCTAATTCGAAAAACGCAGGTGAAATTCACACTTACAAATGAATGTTTGCATAGGAAGATCAGCTCTGTAACTGACATCATTATGCTTAGAGATTTTTCAAGGGCTAAATTTTAAGACGTTTATATTTACAGATGCGCTACCTTACGAAATACAGACTTTTTCGCGTAACACAGCACTTTAACCTGAATGAAGGCCCTTATTTGCTACATTTTCATTGCCGTTTTTAATAAATTATTTTAAACAATTTTCTGAGCTTATTTAAAATTAAACTGAATTTTTTTCTTTCAAAACTAACAGTTTTTTTATCGACGAACGTTCTTATAATAAGCCCTACTTATTAAACAAACATTAATTTTCTCTTTTTTTGTGTTATACTCGAATTAAATCGCTTAATTTTTTTGTATTTTCTTTATTTATTAAGCATTTTCATATTATTATTTCACATCTATTTATTTTATAAATTAATATTGACGTTAAAATCTTCTATTTTTAATAATTTATCGAATGTTTTATCATGTGCAGTGATCAAGGTTTTCCATGATTTCTTTAAATCCGTCCGGGTAAATGGTGAACGGTTCCGTTTTATATCTGTGGAACTGCACATATACCCTCGTTTTTAAGGCGATCTGTATAATGTATAATTATGTACCTATTTGAATATTCATTTAATTAATTATTTATTTAACGTAACCATAAGAGACCGAGAAACAGTTAGGCCGGACGGCATCATACACTAAATAACGATAATTATTTTGAACAAAGTAATATTAATTGTAACCGAATTATTAATTTTTCTACTTAACGGTCATGAATCAACGGCTTAATGAATAAAAGAAAGAGCGTATTGTTATTACGTCACTATGGTTTCCGCATGATAAAATTACATACTATTATGTAGTTTGTGGCGATATTTAAGTTATTTGTTGGAACGTGTTAAATTATGCATGAAAGTAATTCAAATTACGCAGTATACTTTTCATCGAAGCATTCACAACAAATTTATGAGAAAACAAACAATTTTAAAACGATTATCGGTTCAATAAAGAGGTCAATTGTTAAGTATGAAATAGTATAAGCAAAACTGCGTTCTTCCCGAAGAAAAGGACGAGAAGTATGCGTCCTTTTCTAACGTCGACGACAAAACCTTGTAAGAAAAACAGACCAATATTCCTGCCTGTCTTATACATTCACAGTTCTTGAAGTCCAATTATATTAATTTGCAGATTTATTAAATTACAAAAGTTTGCGAGATCGATATTCCGATAAAAATAATTATAAAGAAACATACATATTACGAAATCAAATTTCAAATTCAGTTTTATACCGTAACATTTTCTGTAATACTAAAGTATAATTTTATCTTTTCCGAAAACCTCTCTAATCCGATAAAATTAAAAATTCTGGATATTATACTAGAGAAATATTTTTAAAAAATTCATGGTTAAACTTTTTATCCTGTAACTATTTCAGTTTAGGATCTGCTTTTCGCCTGCAATCTTTACAGATGTCATTTAAAGGAATTAATCGGACGGTTTACAAAGGCATTGGGCTGAATCGTGGCATTTGTGCTCGACTTAACAGAAGTTATGGTCGTACATAAAAGAAACAATTAGGCCTAAAACCGTCCAAAAAATTCAGTTCCATGTAACCGGCTTAAACTACAAAATATATAAAAAGTAATCAGCTGTAAAAAAAATTAATATTCTTAAACAGTTCATGGCAGTTTTATACATATATATATACATGCACATGCATATCAAACCTTGATGTATATTCACTGATTTAATTGGAACCAGCTGTCAGTTGGTAAGCAAATTAATACGATAACAAATAACGAATTTAAAATGTCCTTCACAATTTATCATTTAATTCTAAAAATCATGTTAAAGTAAAAGAAATACTTGCTTCCATCAGTTAAGCAACGTACAATACAGAGAAATTATATAATTTCCTTCTTCTCACCATGGATATTCTACGGACCACTTTAAAACAACTTCACTCCTAATTTTGTTTTTTTTTTTGTCTTTGATGTTTTGCCAATATTTTTTTCCGATTTTTTTTACTTTGAGATAGTTTTTATTCTGTTATAAATTTCTCTCTTTTTGGTCTTGGTTTGTAATCGAAATTCAGCAGATTTCGTATTTGTTTCTAGACATTTCTATATCATAGATTTCCTGTTCCCTCATGCCTACTTCTTCTGGCCCTTCTTCTACTTCTTTAAACCGATCAGGTCTGCTTTTTGTAAGTTTTGTGAAGCAGTTAAATATTTTCTCGGTTAGTTTATTTTCACTCGTTCTTTTTAAATGTCCGATGAGCATATAGACCTTCTTTGTTTGCAATTTTTTTCATATTTCTGGTATAACTCTTCAATCGACCTCAGTATATTTTTATATATCTTTGCATTTAAGGCTAAACATTAACTTTCTTTTTTTTAAGGATCTTTTTCAATATTTAAATATTTGCTAGCGTCATCGTTTCTGCTGAAAATAAACATTCAGGTTTTACTGTTGCGTTGTAAAAACCTAAATTTCGTGTTACAGGATATCGATTTTTATTGCAAATGGTTGTTTGTCAACTGAAATGCTAATTCCATTTTATTCGCTTTGCTTCCTACGTTTAGTTTTTCCATAGCATTATAAAACTTCTTCTTGGTACTTAAACTTTTCAACAACTACGTTGACTTTATCATATTTTGTTACTAAATTTCCAGACTTATTTCTGATGTCGATCGTACATTTAGTTTTTTCATAAGTTGTTTGAACACACCTTTCTGTTGTTTCCTTTAAGGTTTCTATTTGTATTTTGGCTTTATTAAAATGATTTAGAATTACGACAAGAACATCGGGAAAGTCAAAATAACTCGCTTCGCTTCCAACTTGCTTTTTTATATCCCAGTCTAGTCTTTCTACTTTGTTGTAATTAGTATTTTCTCCATTCTTTGACGAATTTATAACACCGTCATCATTATTGTGTGTGTGTGTGTGTGTATATATATATATATATATATATATAATCCCCTAAGGATTTACTAGGAATTGAAAAACAATTTAACGCGATCGGTTGACATTTTCTTTTATCCACATAAACGGACACACGAGTCAAAATGAGAACCTCCTTCTGATGAGATCGACCCGAAGGTAAATTATTAGACAATAAAATTAACCGGATGAAACAAAAAATGCTTATTTTGATCTATCAAGTCGCAATAAATTAAAAAATTAGCAAAATAGAATTTATTTAGGATTATTATTATTTTTATTATTTATTTTTTGTTTCTCCCCCACAATGGTTTTTTTTAATAATAATTATTTAAACTCATTAAGGAAATAATTATGTTTTAGTAACTTATCTACATATAGACATTAAAAATTAGATGTAATAAGTTTTTAACAAAGCAATTGTTCTACACTATATTGTCATTTAAAAAGTATATTACACTTATTTTACTTCAGGTAAAGTTTGGATTATTATTATACTTCAGGAGGAAGTTATTTTACTGGAGGAAGTTTGAGACCTTCGCGACCGAAGTCCTCACCGCCAAGGTGGCAATGGGGAGGAGAAGAGAGTTCTAGATGAGGGAAGGGTGGACAGCCCCATCCGTGAGTGGTCGCATGCTTAGGGTGGGGACTCCAGGGGCCAGTAGATGGGGAAAAGGTTAAGACCAAGACACGGCTGGGGGGGGGGGGGTGCTGGGAACGACATAGCCGGGCCTGGTTCTTCCCCTTCCCGTGGTTATAGGCAGGCAATGCTAATGACCGAGACCCGGTCTCTGGCGGGCGGGTTGAAAACGACATAGTCGGGCCTGATTACCGTCCGCTGGGGATTTGAGGCAGGCAACAGAAGATCCAACCAGGGGGAGGGGTCCCGCCTGCCGTGCCGGATTTTTAGCCGGTGGGTGGGGAGGCCCCCTTTGAGTTAAAGGACACGACCCCGGGCCGAGTATACTTAATTGGATGTCCGGCCCGGGGATGTAGGGATATAAAACAAAAAGGAGGCCAAAAAGTATTTATACCTTGTAGTAATTGCTCAAACAAATCTTTCCCCGATGACGTTGTCTTCACGTAATTTCACTCAGATAAAAATCGAACATTTTTCTATTAGCGCTACACTCCTTTCTGTTCCGTAATTTGGCGGAAGACCAAATCGATTCCACTCGCCGGGTGTGAGCCCCCGTTTGCTGATTTACTAAATTCTCGGCACGGTTTACTGTAAGGTGCTGAAAATTCATATTCGGAATACCTTGATAAGACGCCCGCATAACCGATACGATCATTGTGCCCGGTCTAATACATTCATGAATGATTTTTAACAGTGCTTCTGCCGTACGATCGGGAACCGCGTACAAAAACCACCCTTCTGTTTCCCGAAAAATCCCACCGAACACCCGTTGCTAAGGATAAATCCGTCCGACATTGTACTTGCGTCCGGAGAAACAGTTTTCATCTATTTCAACTGTTGTGTTTGGACCGCCTATTATTACCGGATTCCGTATCAAACTGTCTGCGCACACTTACCGCAGATAGTTCTTCCAGTCAGTCACAGCATCGGAACTCATCCCTAATTCTTCTATACAATAAGCGGTGGTAGTATATTGTTTAGTCCGTGAATAAATAAATAAAATGATCGTGTCAAACGGTTTTACTAGTCTGTAACTAAGTGTTCTTCCCGAGACCGATTTCAGTGCTACAACCGGTTTTGCTACACCGACATCATTTCTATTGAAAGCTGTAATATCATCTCATGCCCGTTACTGCAATGCCGAGGGTTATGAATAATCCCTTTCGGTTGCAAAAATTCAACGTTTTTCTCCTTTAAATCGATTTCCATAATTAAACGAAAAAACGACATCCTCAGAGCGCAATAAGTAGACGTAGACTGACTCTAGGCAGCGACACCAATGTCTAGTAACATTGTACAAGGTTTTACTAAGTAACCGGACATGTTTAAACGTGACTAATTACTAATACGTAACGTAGAAAAAACATCGAGGGAGAAAAGCAGAAAAGACCTGTTGTTTTTTTTTCTACTATTGATTTAGGTGCAAATTAAATGTGCACTTGTTACTGAACGCCTACACGCTCAACCGGACCGACGTCAATATTCCGTATATTCCGTGTAATATCATAAAATAGATTAAACAAACATAACGTAATACTTTTTACTTATATATACAGACTACTAGTTTTTGTGCAATAAAATGGAAACAATATATTTTTATTATGCGACAGTTACAACAAAAACTATATTCGTTTAATCAATTCGTAAGCAGAAATAACAGTAAGTCTCAATATAGAAATTTTTATTTTAAATTTGGAAATAACGCATAGATTTATTTATCCTATATTTAGCAGCACTAGTTTTTGTTACACAGCGCATTATTTACATCGTAACGTATAATGAAAGCCATGTAAATTATTCAGCGATAGAAAAAATAAATAAAATCCTAAAATAACAATATAAATAAAATATAAAATAAATAAAAATATATACAGTAAATGAATGTTTACAATTGATGAATCATACGTAAGACAAACATAAAACTTATACATTTTGAATATAGCAATTCTAAAATGAATATAAAGTCCATTGAAAAAAAAAAACATAAGTAACTAAAAGTAAAATAACAAACGTAGTTTTAAGGCGATAGATATTCGATGTCCTCTTATACGTTCGATTTTCTATACAAACATTTTATCAATAAAAAATCTTTGACAAAATATGAAAAAAATTTGCTTCTTTTTAAAAGTGATACTCTAGTGCAGTGATTCTCAACCTTTTTAGCTCCACGACCCCCAAAAAGATAAAAAAAAATATAATGAATATTTTACGACCCCCAACCTTGACCCGATGAAACCTAATAAAACTGTGTATTTAGCTGCGTTGATAGCGACGGGTATGAATATGCACGTATGAAGTACACAAACATGAGCGATTTACAGGTTCCAACTCAATATGTACGTGCTACTTGTAATTTGGGTCTGCATGTATAATATTTGCTGCGAGAGCATCATTTTCGAACACGCGTATGATACGTTTGAACACGTCGTGTTCTCAAAAGTATAAAAGAGGCGTAAGGGATTGCTGAACGTCAGTTTAGTTTCGAATGCGAAGTGTGCGTCTGGTGCCTTTATTTAAGTTTTTAAAAGCTTAAAAACGTTTTTTGAAAATAATAATAATTGAGGTTTCAGTTTTTTTAGTGTGCGGTCAAACAATGTTAACTGTTATTTTTATTTCGATTAAATTCTTATGCAAAATAAATAAATTTGTGAAAAAACGGAGCGAACCATCTACATCCAGTGAATCGATCGGTAAAAAGACAAGACTGTACAATGACAGTTATTTAAATTACGGTTTCACCTCATCGGATGGAAAGCCACAGTGCATTGTTTGCTTTTAAGTCCTATCCGATGAAAAAGCATGAAGCCATCAAAATTAATTCGACACTTGGAAACGAAACGTCCGGATCGTATAACCAAACGGACCGGCTCATCGAAATGTCTGATGATAAAACGTTACGACTACAATTCACATCTGAAGATTTAGATGCGTTTTAGCTTGCTCGTCCAAGTGAATACGGAAATTTAGTTTTAAAATATTACGGGAACATTACGGGAATTTAGTATTGAAAATAGTAATCCTTTTCGCTAGATCCTACCTCTGTGAAAAAGGATTTTCGGCTACAGTTGCGCTAAAAACTAAATATAGGAATCGTCTTTTATCACTTGAAAACCAATTGCTATTGCACGTTTATAACATAGATCCACGTATGGAGAAACTTTTAAACGAAAAACAAACGCTATCATCTCGTTAATTTATTTTCTTTACGCGTGTACTTATAAATGTAAGTAAAATGTTTATAATAAATGTCATTAATTTTTTCCATAAAATAATTTCATTATTGTTTACGTGTAAAGTTGTTGGCTCATTTCGCGACCCCTCTTTCAAATCACCGCGCCCACCGTGGGGGTCGCAACTCCCAGGTTGAGAAACGCTACCCATCGGGTTGGTCTAGTGGTTAACGCGTCTTCCCAAATCAACTGATTTGGAAAGTCGAGAGTTACAGCGTTCAAGTCTTAGTAAAGCCAGTTATTTTTACACGGATTTGAATACTAGATCGTGGATACCGGTGTTCTTTGGTGGTTAGGTTTCAATTAACCACACATCTCAGGAACGGTCGAACTGAGAAAGTACAAGACTACACTTCATTTACACTCGTACATATCATCCTCATTCATCCTCTGAAGAATTATCTAAACTGTAGTTACCGGAGGCTAAACAGGAAAAAGAGTGAGAGGTTGAGAAACGCTGTCCTAGTCGCACACTATAAGGTTGTATCTGTCCAGTCCGTTTAACATACAAGCATTTTCTATTAAGTAACCGAAATTTAGTCTATTTATTAAGCGATATCTAACAGTATTTTTCTCTATAAAGCGGTTACCGTTGACGTTATTTAAAAAAAATTATTATTTTTTTTAAATTCTAAATACAACTTTGTCAAAGTCGTAATAAGTGTAACCTTTAATTAATCTAAGCATTTTTTTCTTAAATAAATTATAAAACGAACATTACGAGTAGGAAAAAACAACCCGAACTGAAATAGCTGTCTAATAGCTGAAGGAAAAATTGCTGATACCTGAACAACTATTGATCTAAAACAGCCGAAAATAAAAATAGATCAGGGTGATAAAACACTCGTTTTTTCTGAATATATTTTTTTAAATGAAATGCATGTTATATTAAATAATAAAAAAAATCAACGATGATAAAAACACATACATCTAAATAGAAAAATCTGTGGGGAATAAAATAACGCAATCTTTATTATTTTTTTTTTATCGTTAAGATGAAGTGAACTATGCGCTCCAAATGAAGTTATAGGTAAATACATAAAGCGAACAGTATCATAGCTTAATACATTAAATTTCGCTCGACTGTGAAAAATTCATCGTCACACACAGATAAGAACGTACAGCAAATTACCGTGCCTCTTTTTGTAGTTTACTGAACCATTTAATGCATAAAACTGAAGTAAATAATAAATATAATAATAATAATAATAATAATACAATTGCATTAGAAAGACAGGTTTTTATAATACCTTTTAATAAAATCAATCGTGTAAGAAAAAATTTAGCAAAACGCAAGTACAAAACATTTTTGAAGCAAATTAAAAAATCTCTTTTAATTATCGATAATCATATAATTTAAGTGTTGTAACACTTAATTAAATTAATTACATAAGATTTCATTATCGCCTGCGATAATAAAAGAGAATAATAACCTCTGCTCTCTGCTACAATTAAAAAAAAATGAATGACGCCGTGCAAATTCTTGTCAAATTCAAAGGTTACTAGAAACGATTTAAAAAAAGAACAAGATATGCCCGCCCTAACGTCATAGAACCTTTATCATCAAATTATATAATATGCACATGGTACACACATACACACCCACATACACTATTATTTGTTAAAATTATTGTAAGAACCTTACAATAAAAAATCTATTACCGATTTCATTACATCGTTTTACCTGTTAATGGAATAATCAATGCCAGCGACATTGAATTAACTACCATATCATGCGCGATATTTTTTCGTCATTTTTTTACATCAGTAGTGCCAAAAGTAAACACACATAATTTTAACAATACGTTAAAAGAATACAAATGATTATTTTTAAAAATATAATAAATTTTAAATATTGTAAATGTGGTGTTTTTTTCTTTATAATTTAATTACAGTGTAAAAAAAAATATTTTATTTAACATTTTTATTAATATATATCGATTTTATTTAGAACCGCGTCTCTTTATACGTAAAAAAATTCTTAAGTTTAACAACGCAATTTTAATGATTTTATGGATATGGATAATTTTTTTATATCTTCTAATATTTTTCAACAGGGAAGTAACAGTATTTGCAATACACTGTTTTAAAACAAAAAGAATGTATTAAATCTGTCGCTTAAAATCAGCGATATCCCGACTGATGCTTCTTTTAAAGCCCATTCTAATTAATAACCCATATCCACCTCCCCTCAATAATGAAATGGAAAAAAATAAACCGAGAGTTTATTTTAAACAAACGTAGGTAGCACGTAATCAACATATGAGTATAACGCAAATCACATAAAGTATCAGTCGGTCAAATAAGTATTAATTGAAGACGCGAATCCTCTGCGTGAAAGTAAAAGATATTGTTTGAACGAACCTCCAGTGAGGTCTGCGTTTAGGGTTTATATAAACATTTCAGTTAAATGCTTTCGTATACCGTACTAGTCTTGAGACGTCGCCCGTCCCTGGAATAGTCGAAAGGAAATAATCTAAAAACATTTATAATAATTGAAAGGGAATATTTAAAAAGTTGAAACTGAAGCTGTTTTAAATAATTAACATCGGCTCATAGACTCAAATTTGTAGATAAAAAAAATCATACTCCAGCTTATCGACTAAAATTAGTAGTAACGCGCTACTTTCATTTTGAATAAGAAGTCTCGATTTATCGAGGAGTAACGGAAGCCATTGCCTGTAAACAGCCTTGAGGTATTCCGTTCGGTAGGGATTGTCAAGTTTTGCGGTCCACGTGGGCGAGTAAATCATCGTTTTTTCTCTACCCGACCCGTTCCCTTATCCTTGAATTCTATCTACAATTGTTATTCTAAGGGTTTCGGTCGATCCCCACCAGATCGTTACAAAGTACGCGGAAATCTTTAGAGTTGATCCGTCCATAGTATCTATGCGTTTTCGTCGGGGCGACTCTGCCGGTGGACCTAATCGGTGATTTGTTTCAGCGGTTGTACGAAACCTTCTATTCGGGGGCGAAGGTAATTTATCGGATAATGTCGGTAGGTCAGTTCAGGCCTCTAAATCCTTTTTAATGTAATACAATAATTTTTCTAACTTCTCAAGAACTACAAATAAATAGATGATCTGTTATTTAAATTGATCTTTGATGTGCGAATGGAAAGTGAAAAAAAATAGTTTACGTTAAATTATTGAACGGTCTGAAAAATTAACCGTATGATATTCGTCAATTAAGGTGTCACTTTCTTACCATTATTATCGACCTCTTTACATCATAAATACAGGGTTCACCCGAAACTTCGAAATTGATTTTCCTTGACTTTCACTGGATTTATAATTTTCCCTGACTCTAAAATAACCGTGATAAAAGATGAAGTCTAACATATTTTCCAAACAACGTTCAAAATAACTCGTAATTGAATCTGTATTTCAAAGTCATTATGTGCAACGATATTCATACGGAACGTAGCGGATTTATGAAATAAACGATTCAATGATTTTTCAACTTGGAAATTCAAAAACCGGTAATATCATCGATTCAAAATTAATCTAAATGTAATATGAAAATATATTTCAGAGTAAACGTATTTTAAATCATATTCACAAAAATAATTGGGGATGAAGAATACAAGTCTTGAAATATTTCTCGTTAAAAATATTTTTAAATACTCTCTACTCGATTCTGAAATATTCTACTCGACTCGAAAACGATTCGACAACTCCGAGTGCTCCCACAACCATAGTATACGTATATATCACCAGCAAATACTTAATTATTCATTGTACAAATTATTAGATACGTATTTGAAATTTGCAGCCCTGCTTAAAAAATCCACTGAATCCAATCAATTTCATTTCAATGGGATCTGGTTAGACGTTTACCAAATTTGAATAAGATCTAGTTGGATTTAATCGGTTGCCCGTTGTATAAATCTGCTGGATCCAACCCAATGTTATTGAAAAATCAGTAAATAGGATTTGGCTAGAACAATGAGATTGAACAATTCAATGAGATTTCAGTAAGATTTGATTGGATTAAATGGATTTATTTTAACCAGGAAGTGGAAGAACTCTTAGTAAAATATATATATATATATATATATATATATATATATATATATATATTTTACTAAGAGATTTATATTTTACTATATATATATATATATATATTGATTGCTTTTCTCGAATTTGGAGATGGTTTATTTTCCAAATATTGACGAGTTCAGTCAGTCATTTAGTAAATTTTCTGCTCAAATAAAACTTTTTAAGTTTTCCCTGACATTGTACAAATTTCAATACATTTTTCTACTTGTGGTAATTTTTCAAAATATTCCCCGACTTTCAAGCCCTGGGGGAACCCTGAAACATTTCATTTCAGATAACTTTACTGCAAATGTAGCCAAATATGCCCCCTTGAAACTTCTACACCCTTTTAGGAATCATAGATTTACAATAATTTATCCTAACGTAAGGGTAGATGAACATACATGTAGAGCCTAAAGAGTCCTACATCCGTATCAATTACGGTAACTCCAGACAAGTGTTGCATGGAAATGATATTAATCGTTAAAGATTATTTTATATCACGAATTTTTTCCTAAAAATGTTCCGCCAAAAAAAATAATACTGCTTTTCACAGTTTCCGACTTTGAAGTCGCTCCATATTCTATTCTTTTCGTAAGTTTTCAGGAAACATAAAATTATTGATCGAGGAATAGAATAAGCCTACTGTTTACCTTTATTGTAAAGCAAACGCATAAAACAAAAAGGAAAAGTGAGTATACATGTGAGTATACGTGCGTGCGGGCGCGTGCGCGTGTAACGCCAAGTATGTTTATGTACGTTTACTATTATGGTTATGATCAGCAATTAGGGCAATATACGCCCCTTTTAGCTTAATCTCCACGATACTACTTCACATCGTAATCTCGGGCACTCTGATTCGGAAGGGGGAATTACCTAATCTCTATACGTACAGTAAACGGCTGCATCCTAAAATAAGTTAGGATTACTATCATAATACAAAAACTACCTCATTAAAAAAGAAAAAAATCAAAGTGTAGTACTCCATAAAATATAGAATAAATAAAACAACGTTAAGTAATCTTATAATCGCTGTACATTCCGTAATCAATAGATATTTACAATCTACAAATCAAAAACACGTTCGTGTATTGAGAAATACAAAATAATGTTTTCAATACAAACACGTAATAATCAACAGAAAAAAAAAGTTAATTTAATCAAATAATAAACTTCACAAGAATTTTCAGAGATCTCGTTTAAATAAATACAAACATGCGTTCTAAATACAAAGACAAAAAAAAATCGACGAGACAAATTAATTTATATGCCAACGCTCGCCGATCCCGTCACAACAGGCGCCAAAACGACGGCTACACCGATGCCCTTGTACCGACCCAAAAATTTAGATCACATCGCATTAAAAAAAATACAAATAAATAAATAGACAACATAAAACATTGTCGACTACATATAATAACTTCTACTTTACAATAAAGTATTTACTATCGAGTAAACCGAAACTTATCGAACAAGAAATGTTAATTACCGACGATTGTTATAATAATCTACAGCGACATTTAAAGATTCAAAACAAAACTTTAACGGAAAGAATTGAATAATTTAGCCGATGGAATTTTTTTGAGTACAACAAATAAAATCTAATTAGGCGACCGTTACTAATTGGATATCCAACTTAATAAATATATATTATAAAAATAATCTATTCAGATCGTAAACTAAGCGATAACAAAAATTACCATTTCGAAGAATTTTTACAACAGTATTGCTTACTATGCATATATTTTTTAATTATACAGACATATAAATAAATAAAATTTAACAGATGGGAGAATTCTTCACGATATTTTTTTTAAAATACGTATAAGTTGTTAAATAAAAGAAGTGAGGTCGACTATTTAACTTTACTTCACCGTTACGACTGTATACTACTTGTTAAACATTCTTCGGAAAATGTAAAAAAAAAAAGAAAAAAAGAGTGATTTATCACCTTACAATGCTTCGCAAATCTATAGTCATACATATATATATAATATACGACTATCTCATCCATCTATCTACTCTATGACATCAAATACTCAATAAATTAAAAAACAATAATTCGTTTACACGTAATAAAAGTTAAATATAACCCTAAAATAAGTCTTATGATGAAGCTTCAAATACGATTGCAGTAAAAAAAAAAAAAAATTAAGACACGATTGTAAAATGTTAAATGCAATAATGATCTCATCATCTATATGTAGCTGAGATTTTAACCTCGGAAAATTTAGTAAATTATTGGAATGGGTATAGAAAAATATTTAGAATAAAAGTGTGCCCTAGCGGACACATGAGCGAGTAAATACTTAAATTGTTAATTAACAAATTAAGGAAAACTTTTAGTTTTTCGCCAATAGCGGCTTTACTTTTAATCGCATGTAAAAATAAAAAGCACCATTAGATAGACGAAGGCATTTTGCATAAAAAACCTACCAGGTACTTTTTGGTACGAACAAAACTAAGGACTCTAGCGAATTTTTACAATAAGCACCAAAATCGCGCTATAACTCTCATACATAGGTAGCGTAACTCGAGGACGAGTGATAAATAACCTTCCACAACTCTGTTCCTATTAGACATTTAAAAAAATTCAAATGTACGGATTCATAAGACCCAAGGCTATAAATTAGCGAAATTTTTCAAGTATTTTTAATTTCTGATCGCCGTTAATCCGGACCTACCGAGAAAATTTGGAAGTTGTTGATAAAACGCCTATATCTACAAACAGATTGCAAAAAATGAAAAAGCATTCTGTTCTTGAGCTTACTACCTACTCGTTCCGTAAGAGAGATTTCTATATCTTAATTGTTTATTTATCGACATTTTAAAATTGCATTTTTTAGAAAAAGCATGTTTTGGTACCTCGGCTAACGCTCAAAATCAATCGTTATTAATTCTTTTTTTGAAATATAAGAAGATTTTAATTGTTATTTGTAACGTAAACATGTACTTTAAGATCGCAGAGATGGTCTTTCAAAAACTTCAACTTTTCAATTAGTTTTAGGAAGTAAATGTTAAAAATTAATGAAAACAGATATTTTTATGCAACTTCGTACATTCCTTTAAAAATACGTCATTTATCAATACTTAACTTTATTTGATTGATTTTGCAAATTGTTTGCTGCTTGTTGAAAAAACCTGGTTTTTGAAAAATCTAGGTTTTCGTCAATAATTTGTTTATTTTTAATCTTATGAAAAAATAAATGCTACCAGTAAAAAACTAAGACAATTTTGCATAAAAAAGCTCACGAACACTATTTTCTACAAGCAAAAATTAAGAAATTATTGATAAAATAAATTTATCCATTTAGTCTTGCTGTATACCCGAGAAGGTAGAAATTATGGATAAATTATTAATTTTTCCATTTAATCTTGCCGTAAATGAAAAAGTACTCTATATTTCCCAGCTACTCTACCAGAGCGCGATTTCGGTGGTTATTGTAAAATTCGCTAGTTTTGCTAGTAGAAAAATGTACCTGGAAGGTTTTTTATACAAAATTTCCTCAGCTATCTATTGCTTTTTATTAGTACATGCGATTAACAATAAAGCCGCTATTGGCGAAAAACTAAAACGTTTCCTTAATTTGTTAATAAACAAATTAAATAGTTATTGCTCATGTCCGCTGGTGCACCCTTTTATTCTATATACTTTTCCGAACCCATTTCAATCATTTATTTGCTGTAGTGAATTTTTTCGAGGTTAAGAACCTTTTGAGTCTGCCGACTCAGCTAATGGAGGACAATCATTTATTCTTCATAGTACTATCATAATATTTTAAGACATCTTAACAAAGCTTGTCCGCATTTAAAGAAATACAGTAAATCCTGTCAACCGTATACTCACTATGTACGATCTCGTATATCGATTCACTTATATCTAACTGTTAACTTTGTTACATTAAACAGTATATTATGCGTCAAAAACAAAAGAAAAACTATTTCTGCAAAAGTTCAGACGATCTCAATTCTCAATATTACTTATAAATGCAGTTTTTTCTTATTTTTTTGAGAAAATGCGTAAATTGTAAAAATGTTGTTCGTGTATTTTTGAGTACTGTTTAATTTGATAAAGTATCTTTCACCGTTGACGACTTCACCATCCGTATTCTGTAATGACAGCCTGAAACGATTACATAGATTAGCTTATTTTTTACAATTATTTTATGAAATGTAAGTTAGAAGGAATTTATACTTCGAAAATTATGTATGTACAAATATGTTAACAAAAAATGCTATGCGTAAATTTCTAGTCTAAACGGCAGTTCTAACGCGTTGGACAGGAATTAAAATGTTAATGTACACGAAAAATTCAACTCCGGCGTTATATCATTTAAATTATACAATTTCCTTTTAATTAAATAACGTTTAAACGCGTTTCTAATTTGTAAATAAAGGAACTGAAATTGTAAAAAGTGCTCCGTTTCTTAAAGCCATCAATTTCTTATATGTACTGCTGTATCGATGAATATTTGATTGATTGTCTTGCATTATAATAGGTTTTTATTCCGGTACAAATGATATTCATCAATTAAAGATAACAGAATAAAGTTTTTATCACAAGTACTTTTGTACGACCTTCTTGGTGAAGAATGCAGCTGCGTAATTATTATTTTTGTAGAGTTGCCTCTTTGACTACAAAATGGTGAATTGTTTTTAGAAAATTGTTGTAATTTAAAAAAAATGATTCCACTAATATTACTTTACAGGATATATATATTTAACCGAATGACGACAACTCTGCATCGAGTAACAAAAACGTAACGTAATTATGAATGCTCTGAATGAATCTTTGTATTTATCGAATCGATTTCATGGAAAATCGGCATAAAAAAATTACAAACAACAAAATGTCAAGAATAATTTAACATCTAATCTCGACAGAACAAACTATTTTACTTCACTAATACAACTTAATCGTTTTTAACAAAAATGATTAACAAACATAAACGGCTTAATACATATCAAAATACCCTAGAATTCTTTAAAATTAAGTTTAGTATAATAAGCAAAAAGGCAAAAACATTAAAAGCAATTGTTTTCAATAACATAAAATACGTCGGAGAATGCTTACAGAGATGGAACATCAAAATAAAATGACGTTAAACTTAAAATTATCTGACAGCTACATCAGAATATATATTTTCGCGCTCTCTTTCTACAAAAGTAAATTAAAAGCTAAAACAAATTCTATATAGATAAATAATACATTTAAGAGATTAAGTCATTATTTGAAAAAAAAAGAATTAAATTAAATTAGGGTTAACTAATACAATTTAAAACTTTCTTACAAGAAAAAATATAAGCTGTAAAAATCCCGTAACTTTAATTGAAAGTAAATTTTTAACGTACTCTAATACGTGTAATGGATAAACGTATTGGAATATCTGGTATGCTGGCATTCTCAAAACGGACCTATCGGGGTCAGACTTAAAACCATAGAACCGAAACGGGGACAATTCTACAAAAAAACGGAAAGCACGAGACCTCCACCCGTAGTAGCGGGCATCCACAAAAATCGCACAGGAAGATCAGGACATTTTTACGGAGATGAAAGCGGTACATTACTTTATCGGCTTGAATATAGACCGCAGAAATAACCTGGTTTACTTCAAGTGCCGACTGAAATATGTTACAACGTTCCTAAAGGAACGACTTTACATATCCCTTGAATTTTATGGCGCGTGGAGAAATCCAACCGAACCATAAATCGTTCAGTAGGATTTCCGCATTTACATAAAATAAGTAGGAGTAATTTTCACTTATTATGTTGTATTAAAGGATTGGTAATTATAACAGTCAATTACAATTCAAGTTACATATATATGTAGCTCAAAAACTCGGCAAACGATTACATACAATACTAAATTAGAAGTAAATAAAAATATGACAAAAACAGAAAAATATATGAAGAATTAACAATTCATACAAACTGCTAAAAGGGTATTCACTACTAACAAACATCTTATACAGCAAAATAATATTATAAGAAAAAATAAATACGTTGTTTAATCGTTATACCCATGAAAGTATTTATGTAAGCTGACGACAATGACGAAGTGTTTCGTTAAATAGCAATGCCAGCAAAATTGTAAACGCATACAATATGCACAAACAAATATATGTATATAAATATATGTGTGTGCGCCTGCGTGTACACACACACACAACATAAATATCACTGTACGCACAAATGTAGTAAGTAGAGTTGCCAGTAGCAACTTACAACAAAAATATAAGCGACGAGTTAGAAACTGCATCAGAAATTTCTTGTATACAAAATTTTAATCTCTATAGATAATAAACATCGATAGCTCTAACAATATTAAATAGTAATTTTCTGTACTGTTTTATCCTAAGATGACCGGCAATGAAAATTCAGCGACTTATTGAAGACGGCTGGAAGAACGACTGAAAAATTTGACGTAAGGCTTTTTAAAAGAACATTGTATATTTTTTTTTAAATTTGGATCGGTTTGTCGTATAATTTTAAATAATTCTTAGAATATATTTAACTCAAATAATGTTAAATATTATTTAAGTCAGGAATTTCTAAAACAAAAAAAGCCCAAGTGGGTTAAACGAGATTAAAATTGTATTTTCATAAAAAGCTTCTAAATTTACAACGATAAAGGCTTGAAATTTATGAGAGATTATAAATTTAAACTATAAGAAACATTTCAGGTTTTCCCTTTAAACCATTCCTAAAACGGTGCAATTAGATTTGATCAATTTTCCGTAAATTATACGATCAGTTTTTGAAAAAAGATAGGATTTCAGCTCTGAAAGTAACTTTAAAAATATACCATACAAAATTTACATTTTAATCATCTTTAAAATGAAGAATAACAATGGATTTCCCGATTATCACATATATTTTTAACATGGAACTAAACTTTCGGCACATTGAGCTGAATCAGGATAACGGGGTTCGTATTTTTAGTTTATATTTCGGAATTCCTGGAAACGTTTAACAAAAATATCTTGTGAAGGAACAGAACTTTACATCAAATACTTATATAAATATATCTAACTGCACATTGACTCTGAGTACAAATGTTTTTTTCCGAACTCCAAAGGGGAAATAAATACAAAAAATTCAAAATTATAACTTTTGCCAGTGCGAATTTCAATTTCAGCCTCATAGCTGGATGAGAAGAGTATTTTAATTGTTAATTACTTTACAGCACAATTTATTAACTCTAAAAGCGCACATACCATGCGCATTCTGAAACTAACGCACACCCCAGAATTTATATATATATATATATATATATGTGTGTGTGTGAGTCGCTGACGCAAAACATATTCCAAGCAAACTCGATTGGATTTAATTACATGAAAAAATAAAAATACAAAAGAATAAGTCTGTAAAAGTAGCTTAACAACATATGACTACATCTAAAGGTATTAGTTCTCTCATGAAACTCCCCCATCGGTCGACAGGAAATATTTTTAAGATGAATACATCTACTTAAAATTGCGCTAAGCTGCATGGAACGTAATCAACAAAGGAATTATAGACGGAATTCCGATAAATCAGGCCTGTTACTCGGTTTAATAAGATCTTTTGTATGATGCTCTTCTAAAAATTATATATAATAATCATCTTTTTAAGATCCTTATGATTAAGATAAAACTGTTTGTTTCTGAACAGTTATTAACAGCGACCAATCAAAATTTTTTTTATTAACCAGGTTTGACGAACGAACCTTGTAGAATTTTTTTTAATTCTATAATTTTTTTTTTATTACAATAAAATGTTTAACCTGGTTAAGTAAAAGAATCTTAACCGTAAAGGGTGTGCAGGTATCATTAAATACAATTTTGTAAAGAAATATATTTGTAATTTTTATCCGAAAAAAATGTAGAATGAGTTTTACTTCCTTATAAGAATTAAAGGAAGTATTGTGATCGCGAAAAATTTCGGTTTTCAGATTTCAACGGAAACATCCATTTTGACTAGTTTCGGCGTGACGTCTGTACGTACGTACGTATCTCGCATAACTCAAAAACGATTAGCCGTAGGATATTGAAATTTTGGATTTAGGACTGCTGTAACATCTGGTTGTGCACCTCCCCTTTTGATTGCAACCGAATGGACCAAAAGTGTCCAAAAAAAAGCCAAAAATCCAAAAAATTTGGATTTTGGACTTTTCTTGACTGCAACAAGCCTTCATCGAGAGCTTTTCAACAATATATCATAATTGGTACTTATTTTCATTGGTTCCACGAGTTATAGCCAAATAAAATTTTAATTAATGAAAAATTTGGATCTTACAAAAGGAAGGCACATTGGTTCGAATCCGACTTCATCTCCTTTGTTTTTTTTGTTTTTTTTTTTTTAATTTAAATATATTGATTTATTAATAACTATTAAGCTCTGATTGTAAAAACAATTTTACAATAAATCATAATTCAATAATAATAAAAAAAATATAAATATGAACAAATATCAGAAGTTATCAATGAAATAAAATTTTGTGTACTTTTCATTTTAAAAAAATGTGCATATATAATTTAGTAGGCGTACAAGGAAGTCATGTGGTGTCCACATCAGATTTTTCCTTCTCTAAATACGAAAAAAGACTGGCTTTCAATATCAACTTTTGTATTTATAAAACGCTTTTATATATTAACTATTCCTAGATTTTATTTATGTGTGGTCTTTTTAAGGGTTCGCGCATCAAAAAATAGAAAATTCTTTACAAAAATTGATTGTGGGTCTATTTACTTATATATTATATATATATATATATATATATATATATATATATATATATATATATATATATATATCAGGAAATGGTTTAACTTACTATCATGAAATTTGATGGGTTTTCTTGTGTTCGGAATTGATAACATTAAATTGTAGAGCGAGATCAAAAGGGAACAATAAATCAAGGGCAGTTGGGCTTAGACTTTTACTCGTGTTTAAAAATAATACCTCCACAAATTCAGCTAAAAAAAACACCCCGAGTCTGTTCGAAAAAAAAACAAGAAACTGAAAAATCATTCTTGAGGTTAAAAATAATTTATAATTTGTCACCGGGGGGAGGACACTAATTTTAAGCTCAATGTACAAATATCGGGAAAGTCCAACAACACGGTTGCTAGGGGTGCAGACCCTAGTGTGTATGCATCTTACCGTATAAGCGTACAATTCTGTGAAATAACGTTAGCAAAAGTGCGGTATGAAATAATTTCTTTACCTAATTAATTTAATAAATTATAAATAAATAACGCTTTATTATCCGTTCATATTTTAGGTCGAATGATAGGAGGAGGATTTTTAAATGCCAGCAGTCGAAATGGATAAAAAGAAAATTAGCTGTTTCAAGAACTGAAAATTACGCATTACATCGGAACCGTCTCGCTATCGTAAAAAATAACGAACTTAAAACTTTGGCGGATACGTGTACATTAAAGCGTTAAGCGACTACGTATTTATTAAGAACGTAACAGTTCCATCAGGCAGCTCCGTAATACATTTGAATTATAAAAGCTACATTCTATTTTAAAGATTTAGCGGATAACATTTAGTTAACTTGGCCATCACTGCACGTAAACCCACGTAAGTAACAATATCATGCACTCATACCGATGCCCACGTATTATTACTTAAACAACATATTTTACAACAAAACAACTCTCGTAAAAACTCGCTTTAAAATTCTACTTCCCGAAGCTTAACTTATTTCTACAGATATAAAACCGCAGTCGTTCGATTCCATAAAATGCTGACGTAAACATCTAGAATACAGTCGTAACTGAAATGGGAAATGTCACTTTAATCATTAAATGAAAAAAGCAAAAATACGGCGAGTTACCGAGCAATTTACGTATTTTACGACCACTACTCCGGCAACCACAGAAGTTAAACGCGAACACATGCATACACACCGCATTGATAAATGAATCACAAGTAAGCGCGTTTACTATTCATGACCCGGTAATCGTCACGCGAACGTTAACTTAATAGAATACTGATTCCAACTTAAATACATTAGTCAATTTTTCAAGGTTAGAAATAAATAAATCTACATTACCGACATAAAAAAGCACATAAATTTCAGACAAATTTTTAATGTAGAAGTACGAAAAAATTTATATTCAGAGGAAAATGTAGATATAAATAGGACTACAATAAATCGCAGCATCCGTCCATCCATCCTTCTATCCCAGAATTCGGTGTATTGAATTCCCCGATCAGATTCTCCGAACACGGAAGAGCATTAACGCAGTTTATACGGCGTTAGAAAGTTTCGATATAACCGACCAGTTCCTTTACAAACCAAAATCACATTACCGATTAATTATCGGTACATTACACATTTACCTGATTAACAAAAAAAAACCTTAAATACAACAGCTGTTCGTATTGCAGACACAAATATTATACTGCTCGTATCGGTTATTAAATATTATTAGACGTATTTGTAGGGCTTTTTATTTTTAAAAACGTACATAACTTCTTCAAAATAACAGTTCCGGCCGTTTTTTTAATGTACTAAAGCCATCATATGATTAAAATGTACCGGTTCAAACCGCTTGAAGATAAGTTTATTTCTTGATATTTTTCCCCAGTAGCCCGATTTGATAAGAAAACTGTTCATCTGTCCAGACAGTGGAAAATGAATTCAGCTTAGTCGATCACTGATGCCAGTTAAAGATCGTGTGACTTCAATCAATGTCTATCATGAATTCCAAAAACTAGTAAATGGAGCGCAAATTGTTCACAGAACTAATTTTCAAAGGAGGAAAGGAGCTTTCCAAATTACCGGACTTCAAATTTGGGCGTATTACAAAGAATTAATCATCCATTTATTACTGAAGGTAAACAATACAGTAGAAATTGTAATATTTCTAACCGGATACTTGACAACCATCCCGTCTGTTAATTATATTCAATCGGGTGGCTTCGTTCTGTTAAGAGCAATACTTTCAAAATAATAACTGATATTAGTCAAATCGGAAATTACAACTCTACACACAGAATTATACGTAAAAGCCTTCACGGTGTACGGTTCTGTCGGATATTTCCACGGAACAAGTGAGTTTCATAATTCCTTATGAGCCCATATCTATTTTCGGAACCCTTGTTTTTAAAGAATACACTTTAGCCGGTCGACACGAAATGTTTCATCCGTAATGTGCTTTTACCGTCATCGATCTTCCGAGGGTTTGTGGGCGGGATAGATTATAACCCGCTGTTGGAGAAAGCTTGAGCTTTCCTTTAACCGTGGTTATTTGTTTCATACTGAACTTCTTCCAAGGGTAGATCTTCCTTTCTCATTACCTATCCTTTTTTTATCCAAAGCCTTTTTCTCCATTTTTTATTCAGTACGATACATTCGAACCTGCTAGATCGTCGTAGAGGATGGTGAGATCCGAAGAGATGTTTGACGTAATTAGATAAAAAGAAGGATTGCCTACGGATCGATTCTGTGACTCGGTTTCCAATTCGGTAGCTATACAATAAGATAAAACGGCTGGTGTTCCTATCTGGTAAAGTCAGTCCTTGTAATTTCTCTTAAAATATGAAAACACAGATATACCGGGTTATTGAAAAAGAATGAACCGATTTTATAACTTAATATTTTATAAAGGAAAAGTAATACAAAATTCTTACCGAATCACATATATTCTACTCATAATCAAGTTTCATTTCCTGTCTTACAAGTGTTCAATGCGACCACCCACCAAAAGCAGCACGGACAGAGAATTCCTCTCAGACGCATAGCAACATGTCACGATTCACCGAGTCGATCGCAGATTATATTCGATGTTTTAAGGTCATCGATGTTTGTGGGTAGCGGTGGACGAAAAAAGATCTTTAACGGTTAATCCTGGAGATCTCGCAGGCCAAACACAAAGAGCAAGATCTTGAGCACCGTTTCAACCGATCCAAAGTGTCTGGGCACTTTTTCATTAAAAAAAACGCTCGTACCATCACGTACCAGTGAAGCAGTGCTCCATCTAGTTGTAAAATTCTGAATTTACTTGCAGTAAAGAGTACAGCAAAGTTTTGGAACATATCGGGTAAGCTTTATCTTGTAACTGTTTCCCTAGAAGAAGAAAGGACCGTAAACCTTGACCTTATACACTGCATAGAACACACATTCACCTTAGGAGAATCTTTCTCGTGCTCAATTGTTACATGTGGGGTTCCAATCCCCAAATGCGAGCATTATGACGATTGACTGTACCATTTAAGTAAAAGGTCACTTCATCAGTGAAAATTGGTCTTCCATTTTCTCCAGCATCGATTCACAAAATTCCAATCGCTTCCTTTTGTCGTTATAGGAAAGTGTTTGAACGAGTTGCCGTCTGTACGGTTTCATATGTAGACGTCTTCTTAGCACACGCCAGATAATCGGTTGAGGAATTGCAAGCTGACGGCTAGCTCGATTTGTGGACTTATGTGGGCTACGCTGAAACGCTTCCCGTATTCTCTCCACTTGTTCCTCCGAAACCCGTGATGGTCCTGGATTAGACACCCAGTATCCTCAAAATATCGAAACCATCGTCGAATGTTCTTTAGAGAGGGCGAATTAACGTCAAAGAGCACGCTGCACCGTAACTACCAAATTTTTTTTCGCCAACTCGAGAACACAGAACGCCTTTTGTTGTCGACTCGCCGTTTTGAGCTCATTATAACTACCGCACGAGCGCGTTAGTTATACGAAACTTAGAAATCTACTCTTTAAAATGATCTGCAAGTCATTCTATAACGATTCTACTGAAGTGAAAAATTGCATCTTGAAATCGGTTAATTCTTTTTGTATTTTGAACGATACTCTGCTGTCAATACTTCGTGAATTGATGCTGTTATGAAAATCAAACAACTTCTGAATCTGTTATCGTGAAGATAACGGTTGTAAATTATGCGGAACTAAACAAGTATTCGAAACACTGTTATCATCTACGACTCCGTTAGTAAAACATCGTAATTATTTAAAGCATTCTTCTTGAAGAAACTGTTTTCATCGTAATGTTTTTCTATTTTTCGATCTAAATTGTAGAATATCCAAGCTTTTTTTGTTTTACCGAGTCTAAACAAGGTCGAAGAGTACCACCCGTTTTTCTTCTATCGTCCACGATCCCACACGTTTCTCGGTACAACTTCTTCCATCGTTTTATGTTTTTAGAAACTACCTGTAATACTACTTAATGAATTCAAATAATTCGACCCCACAAACATTTTTTTTTTATACTGTGAACACAGTTAAATAGTATAAAAGTGGCTGCCAATACAGATGTATTGAGATCGGTATACGATTGTACTAGAAAGAGAAATACATAATAGATATCGTAATAGGTGTATACGGCTTTCTAAAAACATACGACTCGTTTACTCTCAACCATTAAATTTTACAACGAGCTGTGTGCAAGGCGATGTGTTTTATTTGCAGGATTACACAAACAGTTTAGGGGAAGTAAACGCATTTTAAGAGCGATCCGTCAACGATTAGTATTACTAAATTGGGGATTCCGGGTTTAAAATTTACTTCACTTTGAATCTAGTAAACGTGTAGATTATGTATAATGATATATATATTTTCCTTTTTCTTAATTCTAGATACATTGTAATATAAAACACGAATTATAGAATTATATCCACGTTATCTACATTACCATCATTTAAATGCATTTTAAACTTTAACTCTTGTTTATAATAAATGTATGATGATTCTAAGCGTTATAATTATCAAAAAATAAATCAATCTACTAAACTACATTCATGATTTTGAAATTAAAAAAAAATCTTTTTGTTTCTAAAAATAAAATTTAAAAACAATTAAGTGACTGACAGAAACAGGAAAAGAACTGTGAACTGCTAACGAAGAAAACCCATTAGTATTTAAATATTTAAGCAAAGAACATTAAAGAACATCTCGAACGTATTTTAATTAAGAGATTGAAGCCTTTACTCACCACTCATTTACAACAGGTGCAGAAATCGAAAGCGATAAATTAATTAACAAAACAGTGAAACAAATGTTTTCTTACGATTTGACAATTGTAATCGGCCAACAAATTCATTTAATATAAGAAACAACCCGAATAATAGAAAATTTCATATTATCACGATCTAAAAACTTAAAAAAATTAAATAAATTATAACTTCGATATAATAGATTTTCGAACACTCCACACGACACCTTCTTTTACTGATAACCATTTATATATAACGAGGTAAAAAGATATAAAGGAACACAGTATAAGATTTCACTACAATAAATACTTAACAATAACACGTCAGCGTACGGAAGAAAATACTACGGTATTCACTATACTAACAGAGCAGGAAGTAACCCGCTTTGTTACAATATATACAATGAATGTTAAAAGATTATAAACGGGGACGAGGATGAGAATGATGAAGCGATGTAGATGACGATCATAACGATGTACAATTTAATCACGTGAATCCATGTAGGATATATATTGAAATAACTGATATTATAACAGTATTACGTACATGTCTAAATAAACGAAATACAGCATTACTAGAAAATATATATATATATATATATATATATATATATATATATATATATCAAGTTACAAAAATAATAATTAATAAATACACAGATATAACACAAAAGTTCCTGTTTTGACCGTAAACAGGATACTACTACTTTAACAAGGATTTATTAAATCCCTATCTATTGCGACACGATTTTTTGAAAAGCAAATACACGTACGAGTAATAGCGTGCAACAGTACGAACGCACGCGCAAGAATATTATTTGAAAGCGTGAGTCGGTTTATATTGAAAGTCACGAAATAAAAATGTCTCCTGAAGACTATTTTAAGATTTCACTCGACACAAATACGGTATAAATAAGCGACCTCGTATGTCCTACCGATTTTATTATTATTATTCATGGCATATCACTCACGCACATACTTCTGGCAGTTTTAAATTTTACGATAAAGCTTAAAATAAAATTAAAAAATTAAAATCGATTCCGACAAACTAAATAACTTTTCCGTAACAGAAGTGGATGTCAGGAACAAGCTTTACCTGTAGGAGTCATATTCCCTGGAGACCGACGATTCAAATTTCCCCCCGATTCAAGTTACTTTCATTTAAATTGCATTACAGCGAACCGTTTTTAGAAAAATATAAAGTTATAGTTGTTACATTAAAAAGAAAACGTTACATGACATAATTTTTATATCCGCTACGCAGTAAAATCTATTCCCCTCGCTAGATTGAATCGGGTGTATGAATATATTACATTGTTTCACAACTGAAAAGGATACGGTAATTTGTCGATCTGTTGTTAGAATGTACAATTCTATAAATAAAAAAGGAAAAGACTGTGCGTAAATCATTGAATCAAACAAGTGGCAAAATGTGTACAAAGGAAAATTTTTAATAATAACAAAATAACTGCTATCACGACCGGAATGAATTCAAAGGATTTTCTTTTAATACTCGGTGATAATAATGGGAGATCGGAACACACTGTGGTGCAGGAAAACGGGATGAACAAGTAGTAGAAAAGTACGAATCGCGCATGAAATTAAAGAAAAAATGCTTACTCGGTTTTATACGGAAAATAATATTTTCGTAACAAAGACTTTGTTTAAAATTCATTAAAAAAAAATTCTATAAATGGAAATCACCAGATAAAAACTCATATCGAATTAACTACCTAACAGCAGAAGATAAATTAAAAAACGCTATAAAAAAGGAACATAATTAGCCATCACATCAATAGCGATCATATACTTACGGCAGCAGAAATAAAAGTAATACTGAAGGGTTAAAAGAGCGAAGAAAATGCATTAAGTAAACGGAATCAGGGGGAAAACAATAGCTGGAAAGAGATTAGCAGGAGAGAAGTTAGCTCAGGTATTGAAAAGAACAAATGCAAAAGGAAAATGAATTTTTGGTGAATATAAGAGGTAGTCGAAACAGCGGCAGAACGAGTCTTCATTAAGGGAAGAATAATGAATCTTAGGTTACTAGAAAGACGATAGAATAAAAGGAAAACAAGAGAAATAAATATCAAGAACAGGAAGTATTTAAACGGTAAGACTCTACAAAAGACTGCATAACGAAATAAAGAGAAGAAAGCATTTTAACAGAAAAAAACAATTATTACGAAATAAGATGGAATTTAAGATTGAAAAACCTCTCGTTAAGCGTTACATTTTAAGTGTACTTCTGGCATACCGATATGTAAATACTTTTTTAGATTTCCATAGATACAGTAAAAATTCTCTAATTTTTTATTTCGGTAAGTAATCGAGTGTTTTATTTTATTTAATTTAAGTTATGTTTATTTATTTAATAACCATAATCATCTTGTTTAATTCCATCAAGCAATATTTTGTGAAAGACTAAATACAAATACCAGAATTTTGGACGAATTCCCAGATAACATAACGTTTCATATAAATCGGTCCGGTAATTTTAATGTTAATGTAACACAATTATATCATATCTGTATTAAAAAAAAATCACAACACAACACATCTGGGACTGAAAACATATCAAACGAAAAGATAATATAACGATCTACTAATTGGAAATAAGATTTTAAAATGAAAAAGAATGTACGAATAAAATTCAAAATACGTACATTTCTTGAGAAAATTATAGAGGAAGTGTTTTATTCAGAAATAATTAACCTTCAGAGAAACAGATAAAACTATTAAGAAATAAACTGCTTAAAAATAAACTGGAAAGAATGAAAAGCAAAAAATTATGACAATTTCTTTAGCTTTTGTGTTAATCATTACATTTAGTTTCACGCGCATTTTCTGGGATTTCTTGTACACTTTAAGTTTTCTGTTATTCGGTTAAATAAAGATTAAATTCCATCGGGTTGGTCTACTGAATAAAGGTTATTAGCATGTCTACTTCCTTCTAAATCTATGAAATTATAGTACGGGAATTATTATGTTTTTTCTGCAAGATTTTTATTAGGATGCATATCAACAATTTCACTTTTTTAAACGTACAGTAACTACATAATGCGTTACATTCATTAATTTTGTAATTTATCATTTACCCCGCTTCATCAAGCCCATGTTCCAGAACGTGACGCGAATTACGAAGTTACAACAGTAAAATTAAGATGGGATATAAAGAAAAATTACATAATTCATTTCATTTTGTTTTAACCTAAATTTTAAAATAACGATTTTTGTCATGCAGATAAGAATTAAGATAAAATAAAAATTTATTGTTTTAAAAAGTGCTACAGAAATAATCTTTTAGTGTATAATTCAAAAACATGGCCTAATAGCTGAATCAACACAGATGACCTCGAAAAAATTCACTACAGCAGATAAATTATTGAAATAGCTTCGGAAAAATATGTAGAATAAAAGAGTGCTCTAGTGGATATGACCGAACAACTATTTAATTTGTTTAACAAATTAAGGAAAATGTTTGTTTTTCATCAATAGCGGTTTTATTTTTAATCTTATGAAAAAGTAAATACCACTAGTATAAAACTAAGACAATTTTTCACTTTTTTTGGTTTTCAACGTAGTCACCTTGCAATTCGATGCTTTTCGACCAACGACTCTTCGATTTTTTAATACTCCGGTATAATACGATTCGTCGAACTCTGCAAAACAAACGCATAATTTGATCTCATAATTTGAATTGAATCTTCGTCCGTTTGGAAAGTAATCGCTGGATGCCAAATCGGCGAATACAGCGCATGTGAACGCACTTGGAATCCTAGGCCGTGGAGTTTTACGACAAAATCCGAGATTTGTGTGCAGGCCCGTAATAAGACAACACTTTCTTTTTGGCCAGATGACGTATCAATCCGTCCAGTAATAAAGCGTACTATTCCCCGATAATGATACTGCCTTTTTCCAAGATATCCATTAGTACCGCACCCCGAGAATCCCAAACAATATACATGGTTTTTCCTGCAGATGGAATCGTTTTCGCTTTCTTTGGCGCACTATCACCTGCTCCCACCCCCTTTTTTTTTTTGGTATTTATTTGAGTATGATCTTGTTTTTTTTTTTGAGTGATTATTTTTTTTTTAATTCTTTTTCTATAAGTTTGATTTTTTGTGATCCTAAGAAGAATTTTTTGTGAATATCCTAAGAAGTATTCACTCAAATGCGTTTTTTTGGTCGACTGTTAGCAATCGCGGCGCCCATCGAACCTTTTCACATCCAGAACATATTGTGTAAAATGTAATGGATTTAGTTGGCAATTTAATACGGCATTGCGGATTTTGTGACGATTTCATCGTCGTAGCCGTATTTGGGCATCCTCAGCGTTCATCATTCTTAATAGATTTAACCAGATTAAAATTAACCTTTAACCAGATTTAAATTCAGCATCCCTTCTTTGTTTTACCGTCAAAACTGAAGGGCGAAGAATCCTTTAAAATGGAATTAACTCTTTCTGTATGTCTATCGGGATTAAAACGTTTAAAACAAAAAAACAGTTTGAAATTCACTTATTCCATTTTTCAGAAAATGTCAACACTAGTTTGCTTTTCTCGACTGCCATAAACAAGTAACTAATCCCACGCGTCCGAAACGTCCCAGCATGCCATCGAAAGGATCATACTTGACCAATATTACAGTCATTCGATCATACTTGCGCCATCTCTACGTCAAGCCGAGAACATTTTGAACGACCCTGGTCGGCATACAAACGCTTATTTTTTTTTATCACTTTTTCTTGTAATCTTAAGTACAAAAGATAATATTTTATTATTAACTAATTATATTCATTTTACACATAATTCCGAAAAAAAACGAAAACTGTCTCACCATTATTCGATAGTACTCGTACTTTTTAAAGATCATAATAGTTTAGATAATCATACCTTAATAATTAATTTTGATGGAAAAAATAATTTATGTTTTCAGCCAGTGAAAATTATAATTAATTAGACATTAAAAAAAATACAAAAGGTCCTTTATTTGAAGGTCTTGTGACAGCTTGTCTACGTAAATAATAATAAATATTAATTTAATCCTTACAATAAAAGCTAGGGCTGGAATACGTTTGGAATCCCACGTTTCCTTCATGTAAGTAAATAATTATGACGAATCAGAAAAATGTTTTTACGTATTTTTTATAAAAGATACATACACACAATAATCGTTTCGCCCTTGCAGGGTTTTTTAAAATTTATTTATTTGATATAACCAGATTCATCCTTATTTTCATATTAACAGATTATGGAAACAATTAAAGAGCGAACTATTACACTTTTCCTCCTTATATCGGTTAAGAATAAAAATTATCTGTTTTAATGCAAAATGTCAACGTTTATATTTAGACTTTCTTCAATCCCTCAATGTGTACTTCTAGTACTACCAACTACAATGTGATTACTCTCGGAACTCAACTTATAAAGTTATATGCCATTATTTTAAAAATATCGCCTTAATGCCTGAACATGATTTTCCAGCGGAATCCGTTTTCAAAACTGCATTCAACACTTCATCGACAAATTTACGATTAATTTACTTTTAGAACAAGAATAACAATTGAAATTATTTTTTTCCGATTTAATAGTTTATCGGTAATATAAGAATAAATTAAATGTAAATTTGCGAAAGAATTTACTGTCCGATTTGTATAATATACATTTTTAATTTTATTTTTGTGGTTAGTTATATATAAATTACGTAAATGAAATAAGAATTATTTTTTAAGCAATAACTTGCACAGTTATTTGAATCATGGATTTTTTTTTAACACTTATCTTACCTACAGAAGTGACGGTCTGAAAAACTTGTTTAGTTACGGCATATATATAAAGATTTCAATCGGCGTTAAAAAAAAACCATAAATATCTGTTATATAAACCTTTTTTACTCAAGAAAGAAATAAAGGTGAGAAAACTATTACAAATATAGAATATGATATGGCTTACTATCAGGACTTATCTGATTAACCAATTTTACCTAACAGAAGATGTTTCTTTATTACGAAATCTACTACTGTCACGTACCTAAATGGTTCATTAAAAATAAAATTCAAGGAACTAAACTCCTAAAAATACATACTATATTTTATACATTATATAATAAGTCATTTATTTTTCTAGAGAAATTTAATCTCTTGTACGTTGTTAATTTTCATACTATTATACAAAGAATCTTCAGAGAATAACATGAAACTTCGGAAAATACAAACTCTGATTCTGGCGTATAGAAAATAAAAATGTTTCCTCAAATGAGAAATTTTGATTTTAATGTTGATTACACCTAAAAGAGGGGGAAAACCAAATTATAAAACAGAGTTATTGAAAGGAAAGAAGAGAGTTCATGGATATCAATTAATAGTAAAAGTTATCAAGTAAAAATTAAAATAGCTGTAAGTTTACATCAGAAAAATTTTATATAGGTGAATTTCTAAGAGATACTGGAAGTCTGAAATGCAAATTACGGAAAAATTGTACTTTTCTCAGCTCGTGACCTCGAGACCTTTAAAATTAGTTCATATTAGAATCTTTTTTCCAAAGAAAAATCGGCTTATTCAGATTCTTTTTTTGTTCAGTGAAATATAAGCTTTAATTTTTTTTTTGTATACTCAAGCAGAGAAATTTTTCCCCAAAATTCCTTAAAAATCGGCCGCTAAACGCTCTAAAAAATAAGTACCTGTAAAAAACCTTAGCATTTCAAATCCATAGATACTTGCCAACCGAAATTATAATTTTAGTATTTTGTCGAGCCACAGTAAAACTGACCGTGTAATGAGAGGTCTGATATCTGACCGTAAAAAATGTACGACTACACAGATCGATTAATTATAAAATTTCGCCACTTAGCTATCAGTATTTATTTTAATATCGATAGTAGTTAGCGAGTACTGAAGTCTACCACCGGTCGCAAATAACCCACCACATCCGACGAAAAAACGTATTCCGAATAAAAGTTAACACTGAGCTGTAATCAGCGGGGGTCATCAGTGTATGCGTGTTCGGTTTAAAATTTTATATAATCAAGGTTGTTCGTCATCGCTACTAAATATAATATATTTCCCTTATCGGCAACGGTCTCTTATAGATTAAAATGCGTTAATCGTACGTAAACGACACCGTGATTTATCATTTATTAGTGAGAATAACATTTATGAATACAAAAAAAAAGTTTAATGCGAACAATATAAAGCAGAAAATAACCGAGTTTATCCTGAACTCAATCACAGCTGATAAAAACAAACATGTTTCTGGATTTAACACGTACTAAATTTAATAATAAGTAACAAAATCAAGAAATCCCTTCTAAGCCAATATCGATACCTACGGAAACATTATAAAAACATTCTTTTTTTTAATTGTAGACGAAAAGTTTTCTTCTTTGATTACCTTCTTAGTCTTTTTTTGTTTAGCCTCTGGGAGCACCGTAAGGTATTACTTCAGAGAATGAATGAGGAAAGTATTTATTTACAGATATTCGGTTAACATTTTGTAAAACTACACAAAGAAAGTTACATAAAATACCACCCTTTTCTTGTCGTATAAAAAAACTATGATCTTTCAAAACTGAAACGAATTTTTAATGAAAAAAATTAAGCAAATTTATTTTACAACAAAACAACTACAATAACAACGATAAATTTTAGTTATGATTTATAAATTGAAATTTTTCTACAATCGTAAAAGAAAAAAAGATACGAATAACCGCTAATAAACTATTAAGTAAATTCACGGTTACACATTGAAAGTATCGCTTCACAAATCAAATTTAAGAATTTTCCTGAAGAAAGAAGCAAAAGACCTCGAGATTGAAGAATTTCTTCCATCATCGACAGTATTTTAATTACGGTAGCACTCATTATCCTTCAAAAAAAGAAATTACGGATTTAGCCATCTTTGTGACCGGTCTAAAGTTTCACTATCCTGTTCAACTAAATTGACCACGCAGTTCATTTAACATTTACGTAACATTTTGCTGTTAAACTGTAATAAGCTGCGTTAAAAAACAGTGGAATTAATCTCTGGAACCGTAATATTTTGGATAACGTGATAATTTAACACGCCTAAAAATACGCTAGCTATCATGGGAGTCAGCGGATGACAAAATAACATCACCAAAAAAAACTGGAATTTTGAAGAATCATCATTTACTTTTTATTGGAAAACCCCCGATATACGACTCGGATGACATAGCTTTTATAATTTGTTTTGCTACCGATGAGAAATTCAACTAATGCATCAATAAATAAAATGCTTACACCCAAAAAAAGATGTAACCTCTCGTGCGACACGGTACCTAATAAAATATTTTAAAAAACCATACTAATAAATAAACGTTTAAAATATAAACAAAAATGTTATCGCGAACGAATATACGGTACAAACAATATTAGAGGACGAATGAAACCCGATCGCAGAAAACTATTCACTTAGCCATCATTTTCTCACGAAAAATCTGATTAGATAGCAATAAAAATGAAATACGAGTATAAAAATTATTAAAACGGTTACGTAAATATTACGTAATATAAAACGAAATTCTTCGCTAAAATGTATGTCGCTTTGGGTCGTAAGTTCAACCAACTTTTAAAAATAAATCAAGGCTGAATCTTTTAAGATACACTCTCTAATGATTACAGTAGCAAACTATTATTTTAATCTGTTTCATATTTAATTTAAATCTTAGGAGTACAGGAACAGGAGCTCTCTTTTTTAATTTTTATACTGAACTTTACCGAAAGTTTTTTTTTCGGGATAATAACCCCGGTGACAGAAACAAAGTTTGAATGAAATGGTTTGCGGCTTAAATACCAGGATACAGGCACAGTTACTCAAACCCTTTTTTAATATTTTTTTTATTTAAAAGTCTATTGACTTTTAAAATAAAAGATTTCATCTGCAAACTATGACATTTTTTTCTATATTTCTTAAAAAGAGTGTAATAAAAAACTATAATACATAAAAGGATGTGGCGCTTTTTTATTTTACTATCGCCAGTATTTGTTTTTCTTCCGATGAAATATACACACTGATTTAGTACTATTGGTCAGGTTACGGTAAACAAGTAGGACGCCACGCAACCACAGATAGACAATTATAGCATAATCCTGGAAATTAAGTAAATCGCGTATTGAAGAAATAATTTATTTCGAAATCATAAGTTGGATACAGCTGTCGATGCTATCCTAGCTTACGCAGAATACCACATTTTAGTATTGGCTGTATCTAACAGGTACGCAAAGGAGGGGGCGTGGCCAAGAAGAAATAGTGTAAACCCCCTCTTACTTCCTCTCTAAGCAAAACACCCTAACACCAATCAACACGTCAGCATCTACTGTTACATTTCCTCCTTTTTTACGTATCATTTTTAACCACTTAAGACCAACCATTTCCGCCTATAAGACGTTGTCTCGGTCCGCCCTAAGTGACGTGACTGTAGACTAGCCCTCCCTGAGCATGCAGCGTAATGCTGAATTACCCATCGGGGTCCCCCCTGGTTCACTGAATCACACCACCCCCTCTTCTGGTTGCTATGATGCCTCTCTACAAAAGGGCTACCCTCCCCATCATTATATCTAGTCAGAGACCAGGTATGCACTCAAAGCATAACTCCCCCCCTCCTAATAGCGCGCCCACCTCACATACCTCAGTGTTCTCAATGCATTATCGAACCGCCTCAACCCAGCCATTACATTTCCTCCTGGTTAGCACCTACACTATTACGTTTCCTCCAACCAGCGCGGTTTTGCGCTGGTTGGAGGAGATGTACTTTACTTCTTAACGTATTATTGCTTAAGTTACAATAATGATAAATATTTACCAAATCTTTGCAACAGGTATTACAAAACCAGTCGTTTGATACAATAGAAGAATATCGTTTTCAGTAGAAACTGTATAACTGAGTAGTGTCAAAAATTTCAGTTCATCGACAGTATTTTTTAATGCACTAAACACTAAAAACTGGATTTTAGAAGAGGAAAAAACTTTCTTAGTACCAACATATACAACAAAAAGGGTATATATTATACTTTAGCCAAAAAAGTGTTTTCATATCTTATAGTAATTTTATGGACGTATGTAAAAAGGACAATATTCAGATTAGTTTCAAAAAATAAACAAATAAAATTTAAATAAACGTAGAAAACCCACCGGGTTGGTCTAGTGGTGAACGCGTCTTCCCAAATCAGTTCATTTGGAAGTTGAGATTTCCAGCGTTCAAGTCCTAGTAAAGTCAGTTATTTTTACACAGATTTGAAAACTACATCGTGGATACCGGTGGCTTTGGTGGTTGGATTTCAATTAACGACACATCTCAGGAATAGTCGAACTGAGACTGTACAAGACTACACTCATACATATCATCCTCATTCATCCTCTGAAGTATTATCTGAACGGTAATTACCGGAGGCTAAACATGAAAAACAAACATGACGTAGAAAGGTTACATTTTTTTTCATATAAGTTTTAGTTTTAAATGCTAGTATTATTTGTTTTTCTAAAAATGCATACACGATTTGCTTCGAATAAGTTACATGCAGAACTCAGCTTTATTACAAATATCTTGCCCAAGATGATTTTTTTTTATCTACGGCAGTTGTGGATCTCACACGTACTACGCGTATACATGATCTGACTTCAAACTACGCGATTGTCTATGTATTTCATGAAAGTTAGGATCGGAGAAATTTCTTAGGATCTGATTAAGCGTGCAGTTTTCTGTGCGATTAGTGCACTACAGATATATCACTTTAATACCAAGAATCCGAATTGTTTAGCGAAAGATCCTGGTAAAACCCAAATAATAATACGGTAAAAAAAAAAAAACTAACCCATCTCGATATTCTTTATTTGGGTGTTCAATATTTTCCTGCGCATGCTCATTATCCGTTTCGTAACCCTACCTTAGGTATGGAAGTTTGATAGAATTTCTACTGTGAAGCGATATTCACAATCAATGTAGAGCTAGTATGATTAGTTGACGCATTTAAAACGTTACGCTCATTTTAAAACTTCTAGATTGGAAATATAAGAAACCATTTGCCAATGAGAAAGTAAAAAACTTGGCGTAAATTTAATGTAAATTTCAACATTTTTTTCCTACTTCAATTTAAAGTACAACAGTTCTTTAAAAAGCTGTTACTGTCCGGAAACGCAAGACTGAATTTTACAATGCTTTTATATATAAACATGATGAGAGACCACCGCCACTTTAGACTTTAAAAGAATACGAAAAACATTGTTCCCACGAATTAAACAAAAAAGAACCTGGAAGTTATTAGAAAAAATTACGTGGTTGATTGATTATGAATTTTATTTAAAAAACAAGAGAAGTGGCCTAATACAAGCAAAAGAAAAGCTGATAATCTTTTTTTAATTATAAATAAACCTTTATCAGCATATGTTACGATTTCAATGTAAAATGTCGTCATTCATTATCAATAAATTAGAAGTTTTACAGTTTATTTTGTTTATAAAACATATATCCTTCATCTGTAACACTGATAGTTGCAAAAAGGGCATATGTCACAATTTAAATAATTTTTTTTCATCCGCCGATAAACTTTTCTATCAGATTGTTTCCAATATAGTATTTTACGCTAAAAAAAAAATTACGCAGTAAAACTAATGAAAACGAAAAAACAGTTTTCTTACTTTATACAAAATTTAATTTTGTGACATGCGATCTTTTCTAAACGATGGTTTAATTAGATTTTTCCGTTTTTACTCCTATTAAAACTTAATTGTAAAATTTGTATTTTCTCTTTCCTTTATTTATTTTTAAAATAAATATTTATTAAAACAAGGATATCCTGTAAATAAGTACTTTGAAAAAACCTCCTTTGATATACCGTTAATCGAGAAATACCGATTCGGATCAGATCGTACGGGTTCATTCTAAGCAGACGAGCCACCAATATCCTCGTTGGTGTTTGTTATAGTATGAAAACCGCATAAATTATGGAGCAACGATTTTATTAACTAAAACCGCACAACACAGACATCAGAAAAATTAACGTTAGAATACATACCGTGATTCTTCAAAAAGTAACGAAAAGAGAATCTATCTTAACTTAAGCACATAAAGGTTTATATGAATTATATTTATCTATTTTATTAATAGTAAACGGACAAATGTTACGTAATTACAAAACGATAGCGAAAACCACGACAAAAAATAATTTTAAAAAGTTTTTAAACGTAGATTAGACGGGATTTTTGCTAACAGACGGTCATTTCTGTATATGTTCTTATCGTACCCGTAACTTTTGTTTCTTAACCGAGCAAAACGATAAACAACAAATCAGACGAAATTAGATTTCAGCCCTATGAAATGACTACAATGCCGTTAGAAAAACATACAATTTTGGATATGTTCTTCCATATACGACATCTAAAAAAGACGGTAATCATGAACAGCATTCATAATATTATAACTCCTTTTTACGAATTTTTGTGCGGTCGTGACGAAAACAGACATGTGCAAGCAAAAAACTCGTTCCACCCCCTCACCGGAAAAAGGGAAAAAGAGGGTGAACATGTGACATGACAGAAGAGCGGATGAGCATCTGCTCTAGGGCACACCCTTCCTCTACGTATCTTTCAAACCGACGGCCTGCAGCAACGTGTTCACGTTAAACAGCAGCTGTTAAACAACCGTACAAATTTTAACAACGCTGTAAAATAAAATTAGCTTAAAATATTTATTTTTTCCATGTAGGTTTGTAGACTTGATTCGAGCTATACTATTAAATTATCATTTATAAATAATTCTAATTTTCATGGTTATTACAATTAAATCTGTGGTTTTATAGCAGCATTCGATAGCGTTTATTAATCACTTTAATACAACAATAAAGGATTTTATCAATTATTCATTTTAACAGTATTTCATCTTAATATTACTGATAACAATAACATGTTGTTATAGAATACAATTATTCATTGTTGTTTCTTCCGTGAAACTCCATGATTCATTTAAGATATGAGTTTCACTACAAATAACACAATTTGCTTTGTTCGAGTGAACATTAATGTATTTTAAAAAATATAAGAAATATTATGGTATTGTAAAGAGTATATTAATACTACATACATCAGTTGGTATTGTACTAAAATCGCAGTATAACGAAAAGAAAAACAGCTTGTTTTTAAAATTTATATTACACTAACATTCGATAGAAAAGTTTTAGTATTATACCGTATTAAAACATTGTTCATTTCTATGTTATAGTTTAGATGTTTGATATATTAATGAAAAACCTACAGTAATTACGGTAAACTACTATATAAAAACTGCCCCATTTTTTCCAGTAGTGTAATTTCAGCTTTCGATAAGTGCATTAATATATTTTATAAAAACTTCTTATTAGTGAATTATAGATAACACTTGAAAATTTGTTAACGATTCCAAAACGAACTGAAAATGATTGTCTACATGAAAATTTCTCGTTTAAAAACATTAAAAAATATTTTGAAAGGTAATTTTCAATATAATGGCCATTTTAAAAAATATTTTTAAACACTATTTTGGCTACAAGTAAAGATAAAAATCTTTTGTCCTTGACAGGATAAAAAGATGGCTGAGAACGAAACAGGAGTTTTAATTATAACTGCTGGTAATCCCGGCTTTCTGTTTCGAACGAATACGATCGCATCACACTTACAGTCAAACAACCGTTCAGATATATACAATAACAGCACTGTATTACACGGTTACGTGAAGCGACCATCCATCCTCTTTCCTAATTAAATTTGGATGTTCCCGGCCTTTCTAATAGGAATATTACTTCTCTTTAAACCCTTTTACCGCTTATAACTTGGAAAATGGTCGAATAACTGGAAAACCGTTGGTCCAAAACATCAGACTCGGGTGAAAAAATGAGAAAAAGTTTTAATTTATCAGGCAAAATTTTCGAATATTTTTTATTTTCCTCACGGGCGTATAGTTGAGTAAAACTAACAAGCGATATGACAAAAATGTTTTAAAATACGAATTATGAAAAATCTTACATTATAGTTGATAATTATACCACCTCTTTTAACGAAAACGTCATACATAATTTCTGATTGCAGGATGTCCAACCCTAGAAATGGCAAAAGGGTTATCGATTTAATTAATAAATTGTAATCTTTTTTAATCTATACATACGCCTTTGTCTCGGTAAGTGGTTTAAACCCGTTACTTTAAATATTTTCATTATTATTTGAAATAGATTTCTTCAAACAAAATTTTTTTATACATAATACTGCACAATTCAAAAATGTTCATAAAAATAAACATATTTATCCCGCTAAAATGTAGGATCAAGTTTTTTTATACTTTGCAAGTTTCAAACAATTCTGTGGCAAAAATGACGGCGTGCAAAAATGACGTGTATTGTCCGTCAAATCATCCTAAAACCGATATCACCTGCACGACTAAAACAAATCGTTTGATATTTATTTCATGAAAACAGGTCGAGCCGTTCTAGAAAAGTTAGAACACAAACATACAGTATCGGCCGAGTAATAACTTTTTTCGAATACTGGAATAAATACATTAAACTATTCAAGTTATTGAGACTTAATCACTTCTAACTTTACGGACGGAAATCGATTAAAATGAAAAAAAAACCTTATACATTACAAACATACGAGTATATACTCGCACAAACACGCAATCTCATTGGAAGTCATTCTCGCTAAAATGTAGAACAAAAAACAACTTTTTTCACTTATTCTTTTAGAAAAATTTTAGTAATTAAACAAAACTTTTCATACGTTAAAAAAAGACTGCCCTCGATTTTAAGCCATTACTGTGAAGCAAATTATTAAGCTTCAAATTCATCGGAAAAGATATAACATGAATAACCAATCTGTATGTTTTGTTCACCACTGCTGCCTAGATGACGGTCATAGAATAAAAAAAGTATGCTGCATGTTATTATCCCTACCCTTCCAGTGGACGAAATATAAATTTATTCAAAAATATTTTTAACATTTATATTATAATACAGTCACATAGATAAAATAAAAATTCAAAAACCAAATCAATGGAGCCAAATCGAAGAGCGTAACTAGTAAACATTTATTTACAATCCAAACCGTACAAAATTACAAATAATATTTTATTTTATTATTATTATTATTTTTTTTTTTTTTTAATAAAGGATAAGACTAATTCAAAACTTTAAAAATAACGACTTTACCTGCAACTCTCAAGGTAAATCATAAGATTTATTTGACAGTTAACTGCTATTTTAATGAATTTAAGTATATTAATTACCGTAACAGTAATGGTTGTAAGCGATCTGACAACGCTAACAAATCGTGCTTGAAAATGAAATCGCCATACTCAAAAATAACAATCAGCTTGTTCCAAGCTTACAAAAAAACATTAAGAGCGAAGTGTTTCCCATTTTATGTTGTTGTTGTTTTTTTTTTTTTACTTTAATTCCAAAGGTTTACACCTTTAACAATAATTTACTTAATTTTTTATCTCAATCTTGAGGCGCAATATCAGGTAAAAAAACTTATATTAATGTAAAAAAAATGTAAGTAAATCCCAGACAGCCGATTCTAGAGTATAAAATCCCACCTTCATAATTACGGTTTTCTTTACCTGTTCTTTCACAATAAATATTTCTTAACTTGTATGTCTGTCGATGTTGTTTCTAATCCTCAACATCCGGTAATATAATTTTATCGAGTATACTGAATTATTGTAGCGACATACGATGACAACTAAACAAATTTTTGTATTACAACATATTTTTTTTACATTTTTTAAAAAGGAATCGATGAATATTGTAACAGAATTTTGTTTACATGTAACAATTAAAGAACACAGAATATTTTTTACTTAGATTTCAACGAACAATCCACTCTCATCTGCATTACACTCGGCTATTCACCAGTCTGATCACACCGGTTCGAATTCCTCCGACCGTCAGTTTTTCTACGTAAATATTCCTTTAAATAATATATGTACATAAGCAGCTGTGGACCAGGAATAAAATTCACAACGAGAATAAGTTGATTAGAGTAAAACCCACTAACTTTTCATTTGAAGGAATATTAATGAGCTTTTTGTGTTCGATATGTTTTGACAAACTGGAGTTATTTGGGGATTGAAGCAGGGAATCGACTAAAACAGAATTCATCGTGTTAAAAGTATTTAAATATGTTGTTAATTCACATTATTTATGGTACAAATTCCTATTCAACCGCCTCATTTTCTTTTAGTATTGTTACAGTCCCATTAGCAATTCAAGAGAATTATCAGAGGGCTGAGAACACACTCGATTTCTCAACCCACCAGTCTGTCTTAAAATATATGTACTCGTGTGCGTGTGTGTATATATATATATATATATATATATATATATATAGTTAGCGTGACAGATCGGTAACTAACAAAAAAATGTTGTAACTAACAAACAAAAGAAAAGGTTAGCGATAGCATAAACGTAAATCCATTTTTTCAAGGGCAAATAATGATAAAAAATTGACAATGCGATAACCTATCTCCTTACAAGCGTTAGAGCGAAGCACAGTATTATTAAAAAATTCCGATTATTTATTTTGATATTAATTAATCTGCTGCCAACGTCTAAAAATAAACCTAAATAATCAAAATTATAAAACAAAAAATATTACGATGTTTAATATTAACATCTGACCTCCGATGTCAAAAGACCTCACCGACCTGGTCGACGGTTAAAATATGATAATGCTGATTACGCCTTAGAATAACCGTTTGTCAAAAAAATAAATTGGACATTACGCCAATAAAAAGCCCCTTAAACGTATAACTCGCGTGTCAGTGCGTACGAGCAGATAAATAGGAACGAAAAAAGAAACACAGAGCTAGGAATATGCATTACATACAAAAGTTAAATACGATATGGAACGTCGATCATACGATTTAATTTGGTATACAAACATCCGATTTATCGGTGTGTCTACTAACTTACACGCTCTGTTAAGCTATATATATTAACAGGGAGCACTATCAACTTCTCTTTTAAGTTATAAATCTATTATAGATATTTTATATACTCCCTATATTACTGACAAGTAAAATGTGGAAAACAATGAACTGTATACACATCGATATGCTGATAAATGAATTCAATATTTTAATTAAGGGAAAATATCATCATCGTGTGGTGTTCTGCCTGTCGGCAGGTACCTGGCACCACTGTTGTCTCCAACTGTTTCTGTATTCTGATTTTCTTTTCGTCTCATCAAAACTTTCACTACCCTTTATATAATTGATTAACTTCAGTCTTCCTTCCTCTTCTTTTTCATCTTCAATGGAGAACCGTATTTATCATTCCTTTTCCCTCAATTGTATGCCCGATCCGGTTTCCTTTCCTCCTTTGGATAGTCGTCAATATTGTTCTATCTTCACTTATTCTTCTTAATACTTCTACGTTACTTACTCTGTCCACCGATCTTATCTTCTCCATCCTCCTCCTACCTGCATCTCAAAATCCTCCATCTTATTTTTTTCCTTTTTCCCCAGTGTCCGTGTTTCAGTACCGCGCAAAAGTATACTCCAAATCTAGAATTTTACCAGTCTTTTCGTCAGGTTCAAATCCATGCTGCTGCAAAGTACATTTTCCTTTCTAAAAAAGGCTACCTTTGCCGTTGCAATTCTAGTCTTAATCTCTTCTTTACTCCTCCGATCTTCAGTAAGTACTGTCCCGAGATATCTGTATCTTTTTACTTGTTCAATTTTTCCTTCTCTTGTTACAACATCCGTATCTTCCCTCTCATTCACCTTCATAATTTTTGTTCTACTCACATTTATTTTCATCCCGTATTCTTTCATCCCTACTTCCAGTGCTTTTATTATTCCTCGTAATATCTGAGTGTATTAGGCTACAATCAGCAGATCGCCAAGAAATCTGACATAATTTACGAGGAAAAAATATACGAAGGATATCTCTAAAGTAAAGACCGCTGGGAAATTTTTCTCCTTAAGATTGGCGAACCTGTGTCGTTCATGGCCACGCCGGTAATGTACACAATGCACTGTTGTCTGTAAGTTGTCGCGTTGTAGTATCTTTGACTACGTGTGACTTATTACGTTGTAAAATGAATAGGAAAATCGATGTTGCCGCCGACTGTGAAATACGTGGAGTCATACTTTTTTAAACTACCAAAACGTTAAGCCGGCTGAAATTTATAGGCAGCTGGTTGCTATGTGCGGTGATAATGTAATGAATGAAAGAAACGTCCAAAAATGCTGAGAAAGGTTTACAGATAACCTAATTAATGTGCACGATGAAGAACGTTCGGGGAGGTCCTCGTTAATCACCGAGGACTTATTGAAACGCGTGGACGAGAAGATCAGAAAAGATCATCGCTCAACGATTTCCCACCTGGCCCTTCTTTTTCCTGATGTTTCAAGAGCTGTTATCGGTCGCATTATTCATGACCATTTAGGCTTCAGAAAGGTTTGTGCACCCTGGGTGCCGCAAGTCTTAATGGAACGTCACAAAAAAAAAATCCGAATGAGATCTGCTTTAGAATTATTGATGCGCTACATAGAAAAAGGTGATGAGTTCCTTAATTCAATCGTTATCAGCGATGAAACATGGATTTCGTTTTACAAGCCAGAGAGAAAACGGCAGTCAAGTGAATGCCGTCATCCTCAATCACCAACCTGACCAACAAAGGTCGAGCCACAGTCATTTGGACGCAAACTGATGACCACAGTCTTTTTGGATCGGTTTAGCATACTGCTGATTGATTTCATGCCACGTGGAACAAATGCAGAAGCCAACTGCGAAACTCTACTAAGTTACGGCGCGCCATTAAACATCGGTGGGCGGCTGATCGACGGCGTCGTCCTGCTGCACGATAATGCTCGTCCACATGTTGCAGGTCCAACACGTAATTTACTGAGAACATTTGGATGGGAAATTCACGATCACCCAAAATAGAGTCCAAATTTAGCTCCTTCTGACTTCCATTTGCTTGGGAAATTGAAAAATTCTTGAGCGGTAAGCAATTCTCGGGTGACGATTGACTTAAACAAACTGTTAATCAGTGGCTAAACGGATTGACGGCAGAAGAATATGATGAGGGTATATATATTGAAGCTGGTGTATCGCTACGGATAAATGTCTTAATTAATGTGGCGATTATATGCAAAAGTAGTATAAGGTATGCAGTTTAAGAGAAATAAAAATATTTATAAAGTTTCCAGAATAATGTTTTTTACAATGAAAGTCTTTACTTTAGAGATAACCTCTCATATATATATATATATATATATATATATATATACACACACACACACACACACACACACACAAAATGAGCACATAAATATTCAGATTTTTCCTAAATCTAAATATTTAGAAAAAATGACCAATAAAATGGTTAAAAAAATGGCGATCCATAAAAATTGTGAAAATACAGAAAGCGTACGGAACAACTATTTACAACAAAAAATGTCTTTCCATAAAAGCAAAAATTACAGCAAAGTAATTAAACCCCAAAAGTCTTTACGCTCAGAATATAGAAACCAAAATAGGAAAGCAGAAATAGAAAAAAGAGAAAGAAGAATTTTAGGACCCCAAAAAAATAAAAAACTAGAAAATACGAAATAACCCGATACAAGAAAAAATTATAAAACTTTCGGACCAATACGAAAGAAAAAAATAATTGTTACGGACATCTTTCAATTAAAAAGAATAAATCAATAAACAAAATATTAGAATTTCTTAAAAACGGAAAACTAAACTAACCTAATTTTTAAAAATCAGAAGAGCTGAAAGAAAAACAAATTTTTTAAAATGAAATCCAGTATAGGAAAATCTGGAAAAAATCAAATACTTGCAAGGTTTCAAAGTCAAAATAAAAAAACCACGGATTAAGGTCCAGTGGTCGGAAGAATAAAAGAAACGACAAGTAAAATTATGAAGGAATAGTTAGAAAAAGAGAAAACAATAAGGGGAAATAAAAATTGTCACTCGGTCTATAGAGACCGAATCGAAAAAAAAATCTATTTTGATGAGAAAAATCAACAGAAACGCAATTTAGAATAACACGAAATAATTTTTGAATGAATAGAAAATTATTGTCGAAGAAATCAAAAATCAATTAAATAAAACAAAAACACGAGTTAACATACAAGGCGAATAGGTTCACCTTATTCTTAAGTTTACAAGAGGGTGAAATTTTATATAGTTATACTGTGAAGAAAGATTTTGGTCTACTACATCATTAGTAAGACCCGCACAAAGAAAGTACGATGAAGAGTCAAATAAGACCAGAACAGCAGTAACTCACAGGATTAATTCGGGATGTACCGAACTGGAAACAGGTAAGCTACGACCGGGCTATGTTTCACTCCGCAGAGGAAGTAAGTAGAAATATTACTAGAAAATTTAAAGTTTTACATATAAGTAGTTTTCTGAGCGACGCTACGCGTTTTTACCCTCATATAAGAACCTTTTTATAAGTAAAAAAGTCAGACTAATTTAATTTTTGCTGTTTCAGCCACTTCGTTCAGTTTATAAAGCATTTAATTCCTCATTACGCTAAGGGGGAGGGGGTTTCAACACCGCCTGATTAATTCATTTTCTGAATTTCATTTTTCTAACTCGAATTAATTTTTTTCATCAGATTCAACATAAAAACTGTATCATCTGTAAAACCGTATCATCTTCGTCGCGGTCCAGCCAATTAAAAGCCAAAGTTAAATTACCCTTTTTTTAAAGCGCTGTTATTTGACAAACATCTCGATTCCCCCCCCGAGGGGAGAAGATCCTGCCTCGTAGCGTGTCCGGTCGCTACACCACCCCCTCCGTTCCTAGCCAGTAGTGGCTTTAACGGAGGACATCTTCTCGCCCTCAAACCGATCACATACCACAGCGTTCAGTTCAGGCCCCGCTGAGATTCCACCGATGCAGATGTCCCTTGGGACATCTGCATCGGTAAATTCACCCCGAGATAGTTTTTAGGTTTATGCCTTCAGAAGAAGACAACGGACACCTGCAGCTACCACGTCGCCCTCAGGAACTAAGCTAGAAACCTAACCGCGGAAGACCCCGCGCCTAGTTCTAACCGTTTAATGAGCCGATTTCATTGAATGTCTCGGATTCGAGGCAATAACTAACCACAACTTTCCCACTAAAAGTGTTAATCGCAACGAGATTTAGACCTAGCTCCCTTAAAGAACCCCGCTAACATTAAACTCATTACGAGTGCAAAGTTAACGGACTCCGGTCCGGTCTACCGGGGAGAGGAGAATTAACGCCTATTCCCACTCAGCTCCATCGCGGAGTTCCGCGTGACATTCACCTTCTTCTATTAACCGCCGTCGAAACGCCACTGCATGCCACCTAAGCGGCACTCAGCCACGTCCCGCCGACAGTGTCGTATGCTCATAAAAATGCCTCCGTCGAAGCGCGACCGCACCCTCCCGGGACAAGGAATTCCATTCCCGTTGGCAGCAGCCGCAACTCCGCCAACGGCTTATCGAACAAATTAACACCTCTTAAACTAACCGTGGCTCGTTGCCGAAGCGCCTACCTTCGGTCAATCAACTGCCCGGACGGAACCTAGCCACCCGGGTTCCTACTCTACTAAATCCCTTCAGCCGCCCTGCACTGGGCTATTTGACAAACAACGTAATCGTTTTTAAGTATTTTTTTAATATTATTTCTGCTACCCTAGTGAATTAGCTGAGAAGATAAGATACGAATTAGGTACAGCGCTACTTGTTTTAAATTAATACTTATTTGTACAAGACGTACCAAAATAAGGAGTGTATAGAAACTACATGATCTTAGTAAGAACTGCAGCAAATAAATGCGAATTCCTTTAATTAAAAAAAAATTAATTAAATAAAAACCCTAAACTCGCATCATCCGGATAACCTTTACCGGTCGGTGGAGGACACCAAAGTATATTGTATAATCTGATTTCATTCTTTAACTCTTACTAACAATCTTATACCGTAAATATTTTTAACAAATATAAAAATTTAAAAAGAACAACGTAATCTTTTTTTGGGGGACTCAGAGTGAATAAATAAATGGCAGAGCCATTTTCTAATCAAAGATTAGAAGTTCGAATCCGGCTCAGACCAGTTATAATTTATACAGAGCTGAACGGCTATCTAGTAGACTATCATGAATATATAATAAAGAGTTATCTGAAAAAATAAATATGAAATAAAAAATATAGATTCTAGATTTATCGGATTACTGAATATTTAATTAATTTCTCGTTATAATTTACACTTAACAGCTAAGTTGTGAGAGAAGCGTAATAATTTTCACACCATATTACGAAAAAAGTGTTCTTTATTTTTACTTCTAAGCAGCTATTAGAATATTAAATCCTGTTAAAAATATGTTTGTTGCATAAAGTATAGTCGATACAAAAAAAAAGAAATTCTCGCCGAATCAAATATTTATAACCACCATAACAGACTGTCGTTCAATTTTTTTTTACCTCTACCATATTCTACAGTGTTCAAACTTTACATGGTTTTTAGAACCCGTAAGGAATCAGTTTAATAAGTTACTAATCGAATTTACAACAGATATAGTATACGTGGAAGTTAACCCGGAATAGAATTTAAACGAAAGCAAAGTTTAAAATTAATTTTTTTTTAATCCTTTAATTCTGCGTTTTATTTAATCTCTCACACGCGCCCACACATTACTCACTCACTAACTCTCTCTCTTTCTGTGTACACGTACATAGATAAACCGATAATCGACTTCTATTTACTTTCTGATAAGTTCAATAACCGCTAACCTATCATTGACATTTAACAAGTAGATCCGCTTAATTTTTAAAACCTGTCAAAAAGTAACAAAAATAACCGAAATATAGAGGAAAAAATTTTTTTACTTTATTGCTTGCTAATTTTTTTTCTTTGTATCGTAGAAACACACTGGGTTTTTCTCGACCGAATCATCTGATAAACAATCTTAATTATTTGTATTTAAACGACTATTTCCTGAAAATAGACCTGTATAAACACGTAATAAATGTGTACCCGATAAGAAAGCACAGGAGGCCGTGGCCTTCCCCCTGAACAAAGATCAAAGAACGATTTTTCTAGTCACTGATTACGTATAGTTTTTAGAAATTTCCATAGGGTTCATATTTAGGTGTTTCACGGGTTATTTGCTAACAATAAAAGGTGATATTTTTTGGAAATTCAAAATACAAAAAGTCTTTACCTAAAGGATTTTTCACTCTTTATTGACAGGCACAATAACAATAATAATAAAGCGAAATCAAACTCCGAAAATAAAACGCATTTATTAACAACAGCAGCTATAATAGATATTTTAATAAATTTGGGCTTACATAAAATACAATTCCATTTTAATAAATTGCTTAATTTCAATCGATTTAAGTGTGAAGGTTGCCCGTTTCGCTGATACAAAGTATAAAAAAAAAAATACATAAATAAACTGTTTGAATATAAATAAACCTTGCTTCATAAAATCACACAAGTAATGTGTATATGTTTAAAATTAAATTCATGACTTTAACTGTACCTTGTAACCTTAAACGGCGACGAAAACAATAATAACTAAATAAACAATTATTTAGTCACGTATTGTTTTTCCTCTTTTTTTAATTCGTATACAATATACGCCGAGTCACCGTTTTTTTTTCTTAATTGTTTATTTTCGGCTTAGATTTTTTTAACCTCCAGGATCACCGTTAGATATTACTTCAGAGGATGAGATGAATGCATTTTTTAGCGTGTGAAAATGCCATGCATGGCCGGGATTCGAACCCGGGACCTCCGGATGAAATACCGAGACGCTACCAATCGCGCCACGGAGGCCGGCCACGATTTATAGATCTGAAAATTAAAAACTTACATGCAGAAAAAAATCACAGAATCGACTGTAGTTATCCGACAAAAAAAAAATTAAAACAAAAGTAAACAGATCGTATTTTATTAATTATAATGATGGACATGGTAGATAGGAAATGAATGGACGGTATAACAAATCGGCGACGACGGACCGAGGACGCGACATATCGCAGTGTATTTGACTTAATGGATCACGAATAAATTGAGAAGACTAAAAAAATCAGAAAATTTAAAAAGGCACTACTGAACGCAGAGACCATAAGAACAGCGACGTTAGTACACCGGACCTTTCACGTGAACTTATCGATGGCTATGAAAACTAAGAACGTGTCCATCAGTTATTCTAAAGTGTATTTGCCGAAAGTTTTCAGCAATTTTCTACCGTTCTTAGAATTCTGTTGACTCGATTGAACGCAAGGGATCTATTACTGAAAATTATCCCGCCTTTTCTAGCTTACTGGTATAGCTCGTTTCATACGGCTTGCCCACACCGACGTTTGTAAAATTTTATTTTCCCAAAAAGTTAAGTTTAATTAAAATCAACAGAATTCAAGTTTTCAGTTAGATAAACGATTAATACAAAGGTTGTTAGATAAAAATTTACAACATTTTCGCGCAGACATGAACATTTTCGATTCAGAATACTACATACGTGATCACGGAGACGTCTTTGAAAGAGCAAGAGGCGGTAGCCGACGATGAAAACAAAATATTGAGTATACGGATGACCTATTAATTTCGTTAAAACCTGAAGAACTGTATATCACGGTGATAATATAGTAAATAAGAGGAAGAGTAAAGATTTTAGAATAAACACTGACAAGACAAAATCGAAGAAAACTATTAAGAAATGTTCTGTAAACTGATCGCTGATGGAAGTCGTATCCGCATTAACGATTTCTGGTGAATGGGAACAGAAGTTCTGCTCTAAGGATGTAAAAAGTAAAACAGTAATTAGAAAGACAACTACAAAAAACAAAATTGATTACCGTCAACCAGAAACATCTTGATGGAACTAAGAAAAATGTAAGCGAAGTGTACTACAGAGAGAGAAGTACTAAGAAAGCTTTGAAATGTACTCGTAAAGTATATCAAATTGATATGACAGATTTAAAGACAAAGACAGAGAAGTCAAATTGTGGCATTTCGTAACACATCAATAAATAACAAATTGTCCATTATTTGATGTACTATACTTATAACGTAATTTATAATTGTAAACGATATAAAACTAATTTAGAAATAGCATCGTAAGATTTATCATGCTGTGGATTCGATGAGCAAAGTTTATTACAAAACACGTACAGCCGGAATACAAACTGTTAGAAGTTCACGTAGTGGGGAAACAGAAAAAATCTCAACTATACGGTGATATTATGACGTAAATCCACTTAATTATTATTTATAGCACACATACATTAAATATTTTTTTCCAGAAAATCTACTGTTTACTAACAATAAGCCTAACATGCAACCTCTATTAAATACTGTAAGAACCAAAAAATAAATATAACTAAGGATGAAAGAAAAAAATATTGGCTTCATGCTTTTATAACTTAAAAAATTGTATAATTATCCCCTATTTACAGTATAACAAACTAAAAAATTAACAAACACGAGGGAAATTAACAGCTTCGAGAAAAAATATTCCAATACGAAGACGAATCCATAATCAATTAAACAATCAAACTGCCACAAAAAGTAAATCCATTCCAGAACCTTCAGTTCGAAAGTAATGAACGAAAACAATTATGACATGGCGCTGTGACAGTTAATTCAGTTTTTTATTAAATCAGCTTCTCAAAATAAATTTGTTTTAACACGATGTATATTTTAAGTGGCCGCATGCCTGCATCAATTATATTTATATTTACCTTTAGTTCGACGTAAATCTAGGCGAACAGTTTTGTAATTCAGTCGGATACTTTCACATACTACACGATCATGTAGATAGGCGAGGGTTTTCCTCAGAGAAGTCTGGGTCAATTTTCGGAGGACTCTTTGGTACATAGAGGAAAGATAATGTTATTTTTGCAGCGTTTACATGCTACACTGTCAATAAGGCACTGCTCCTATTCTGAGAAAAGATATATAGATATACGAAAAATGTTCAGCTGAATGTTGAGCCATTAGCAGGACAAGTATTAAACCCTTTCTTTGAATAAACATATCTTCCTCCTATCACGATCCTCTAGTAAGTATATCGTCCCTTTTCACTATTTACCCGTTTCCCAAATACTTTATCAGGAAAGGTTGATTTTCCTACTAGAAATATCAGAAAGTCTTGAGAAATGTAGAGTTACTTCCTTGGTATTTCTGCGGTTTGTAGACGCAGTTTGTTTCCTATACGAAGGATTGCAAAAAGCGCGACCTGAAACCGAATTGATTGCCAAATAAAGCCGAACTTCAAATCCCTCCTAATATATGCATATTTCTTCTTAAAAAAAAGATAAAATTATCGTATAAATTAAACATTGAACTTTCATATTAAACCGTGTAGCGTGGTGATCCGATCAGATACTTCAAACAGTCTATATTATCCTGCCCTATTCGATCGAAATAAGTCTTGTACAGGCTCGGATTAAAGTGAACGTTTTTAACCGAATTAATTTTTAGCGAAAACTTATTAATCGGAAAACTTTAAAGAATTCATTATTAATACAATTAACGCATTTTATCTGCCAAACGCGAGGAAAACTTAATCACGCTGGAAATAAAAGGGGGAAGTTCACTTTCCCGTTCGTCTAACAACCGGATCGACTCCCACAATACATCGAAGTCATTTCCGTTATAACATTTTTTAAACAAATTATCATACCGAGTCATCAAAAAATACTTATAACAAATAAACAAAACATCAAATTAAACACAGGATGTCATTGGCCATCCGTTAGGATCAATTCAAATTTGTATTACAAGCATACGATTTAAAAACGGTTCGTCTTCATAAAGTTTGTTGATTTTGAATATAATATCCAATATCTGATTGAACAGTTAATTTTTCCGTGAATATATAGGAAAACTTCAATTAAGAGCAATAAATAGCTTTAAAATTATTTTTATTACAAGTAGTGATCCGAGAATCCTTATACCAGAAAATAAACGTTGCAGAAAGATAAGCTATATAGTACATGCAATAAAATGAAATAGAAAAAGTTATTTTTTTATCTTAATGGAAGCCGAGAAGTGAAAAAAACAATCGTTTCCATAAAGAGAAAACCAACTAAATTAAATATTTTTACATACAAAGTATAATCTACGTATTTATTCCCCACACAAAAAACTAATCGTCAAATAAAAAAGATTAGTGCAGTTTTCCTCAACGATTAATTACTACGTTTTATTCTCTTTGTTATTAATAAACTTATCTCTTTTTTTTAAAATGCAGTGTAATCAGGAAAGGAGAAAATTTGCCAACAAAAACGGGTAAAATTAAATACTCTGGCAAAAAAAAAGCAAATTTGTTATAAATCTAAAAGAACTAAAACGAGGAGCATTTACATCTTAAAAAATAGGCAAAATTTTACATAAATAGCAGTTAAAACATGTAAGTCGATAAAGCATAGTCACCGAAATATACTTTTTATTTTTATAACGTGTATTCAAACCCGGCACACGCGCACAGGCCTTGAAAACAAATCAGTATCAATAATAAACTCTCCATATTTTTTTAATGAATGATTCGAATACAAGCTTTCTTCCTTTGTAGATAAATACGAATTGCAAGTGATGAAAAATACAAAGCTCAAGTGCGGAACTGAAAACGACGGGATCTTTTGAGAAGTTTTCTAAGAATTACTACAAAGCTCACTTAATATTATACGTTCACCTATCTCCAGTTTTATCATTAACTAATTAATTTTAAGATAACATTATAAATATCCATTAATTTTTTTCATTAAGCGTAATTCACCGCTGCAAAATTCTACAGCTCAAAAATGTTTGATCGGTATACGATCCTAGATGTACGTGTACAATGGAAAAACAATTTTATAAATTATATATTCGATAAAATTTTCCAGTAAAGCCCGTCTAAAATTTGAGTTGAGGCAGCCTACCTGGGCCGGAAGGGTCGACCTTCCACCACGCCTGTCGAACGACATTTATATTATATTTTTAATTTTCGGACTTCTTCATCCATAAAGGTATAAAGAAGGCCCGATTTTATCCGATAAGTATCCCGGTCTCATAACGGAATTTTCTTATAGATACCGACAGGAAATAAGAGTCCTCGGACGGGTCTACAGGCAGGCAGAATCATCTCCATTTATCGGACGAATATGAAAAAGGTAGACAAAGTTACCAGTTACAGTAACTCAAACGGATCCGTATATACTTAATATGAATCCAACGGGTGCCTAGAAAAATCCTACACGATTAAAAGTATCATGTAAGGGAAAGGGGGGTGGAGAGTGATAAAGGAAGTATCTGCTCGAGAGACTGCGAAACGACAAGAACAACCCTACTCCACCGGAAAACCCTCGAACTCGAGGCGATAGGCGCACATCCCGCCCGCCCAGAATCCTTCGCGAGATGAAGGTAATTTTACTCACGATGGAACCAACATTGATTAGCTTAAATTTAGCAGCGACGAACTACTTTCCTCAAGATAACACACAACTATTTGAAGGGAGATAAGAACTTCCTTAATTAAGACTCGCGTCCATCCCAAGAATCGTGTGAAGCAAACATATTTAAATCTATCTATATCGTGTGAAGTACATCGTAACTAGATCGGTTACAATTCATGGCTTCCTTCAGTTAAAATATGGAAACTTTTATCTACATTTATAAAAATTATGCATTTCATCTTAATACATTAAATCACACGCAAACAGCATTATTTATATTGTATCAATAGACTTATTTTCAATCCCTTAAGAATTATTTATATTTAATTTTATATTTTAATTTATTAAAACGTTTTAATTGAAAGTTTAATAAACGGTGCTTCAATCATATGCTAAACGACTAATGGTCGATCGAAACGGGTTTTGTTCATTAAACTTACTAGATTAGGATGGCAAGCGTAATTTTGGTACGCATAAACAGTTTTCTCTAAAGGATGACGTTCTCGATCGGAGCTTTAGTCTTACTCTCGACCAAATTTATCACAGTTTGCGATTATTTTTCTATTTGTTCATGGAAGAAGTTCCTATAGTTATCCCAAATTAATTTTCTTCTAGATAACAACGGTGAAACCCACCGGGTTGGTGTAGTGCTGAACGCGTCTTCCCAAATCAGCTGATTTGGAAGTCGAGAGTTCCAGCGTTCAAATCCTAGTAAAGGTAGTTACTTTTATACGGATTTGAATACTAGATCGTGGATACCGGTGTTCTTTGGTGGTTAGGTTTCAATTAACCACACATCTCAGGATTGGTCGAACTGAGAATGTACAAGACTACACTTCATTTACACTCATACATATCATCCTCATTCATCCTCTGAAGTATTATCTAAACGGTAGTTACCGGAGGCTAAACAGGAAAAAGAAAAAATATATATAACAACGGTGAAGCACTTTAAACGAAAAATTACATGGTTACATATGTTGTCGGTAGATATCTTTTTCTTCATTTCCTTAGGATTTTTTTTATAGTGTAATGATATAGAAGCAAATGTCATGCTGACAATCAAAGTATTTCTACATGAAAATTTAAGAAAATCAATTGGAAAACTTGAGGTGGGAAAAAAATACACATCCCACATTCCAAGCAGCTTTAACACACACACACACACACAAATGGCGAAGTAGTTACTTCTTTGTCGGTTATCTGAATTCCTTTAATTATTCTTTTATAGAAGTTTGTTAACTTTTGAGTTTATTGCTGATGTCTTTCTTTATATGGTGGCAGTTTCATTTTTTTAAGATCTATATATATTTTGAATTGAAACTAAAAGAGTTAATAACAGAATAAAGTTTACAAAAAAAAAAAAAAATATATATATATATATATTTAGTTTAAAGACGCTTTATAGATATAATATTCAATTCTACACATTTCAAATTTTAAAGCACGTCGAAATTTAAAAAACTGAATAGCAGTATAATTATTATTATTTTTTTTTTTTACTTTTTAATACGTTCTTTAATTTTATTTTTTTAAATAGAATTTACTGTGTGTCACAAAAAACAAGAACTCATGCACCAATAAAAATTTAATAAATTAGTTATGCTTAAATCCAGAAAATCCCAGTTAAAACTGGACAGAACAAATAGAACAAAAGCTGACTTGAGACACGTTAAACCGAGCAAAATAAATTTCATTCAAAACAGTTTAGTGGTTTTTTAGTCATGCAAGGAGAGAAATATAATAACAAACACAGTGAAATTGAGAACCTCCTCTACACTCTCTATCACCTTTTTTTCTAACTTACTTTATTACAGGAAAAATTTATATACATGAACTGAATGAAAATTTGCATACATCTTTATAAATACAAACTTGACTGAAAAACGCTACAATAATAAAATTTCATTTCATGCAAGAAGAAAGAAATAATCAGTTTAAAAAAAAGAAGAATTTCAGAAAAATGTTGCATAAGCTTTTTTTAGTCTTTTAACATGATATTTGATATTTACATTGCTTTAGTTTTTTTTTTTTTGGTTTTTTTATTATTACTGTACCTCAGAAAGTGATCGACACGAGATGATTTCTAGTAAACTCTTTTTTTACTACCATTTAAACCCTAACCATTTAATTTCCTACCACAATGCTTTGCAGCAGATGCAATCTTTATCGAGGTCTGTTAAAACTATCGATTCTTCTTTATTCTTTGTTCTTTGTTTATTTATTTGTTTTGTTACTCTACGATGAAAAATGACCAAGTTACGAAACAAAAGATCCGACTGGTTCGAATCCTTCAGGAATCACAACCGCTAACTAAAAATATGTTTTGACTACCTATATGCATTGAAAAAGCTCAAGTGAAAAAAAAAAACAATATAAATAAATTTGTTTTGCAAATAATGTTCGTGATATTACATTACAGCAAAATTTTCCGTTTCTGATCAGTAGTTATATCGCGTAGTTATTATCACGACTGCATTATTTTTACAGAAGAACATTTTTTCACAAAAAAAAGAAATCAAACTTCTACTCACTGAACAATATATTAAATGATTTCTAAGAAAAACTCAACTTATCAAGATCACACATTATAAATTTTAATTACCCAGGAATTTTCGTTTTTTTAACCGTAACTTTTAAAAACTCCGATACGCTACAAAAACGTTGCAGAAGTTCTTTTACAATAATTGAATAATTAAAATCGTAAATAATTTACTATAATTTCGTTTAACCGGATTGTTTGGTATCAAACACGGTGCGGATGAACGTAGGTCCGAATAATCCGGAAATGTCATATTGAGGTGACAAAACGTGTGGTGTAAAGAATATAATTTTATATTAAATCTTTTTAACGAATGTATAACGTATAAGGTTAAATTGAAGGAAAAGACGGGCTGAAAAAAATGGGAATTACCGTACAACAGTCGCATTTCTCAAGGATGGATGAGTTAATATGGTATGGTAGGTACAAAGGTTTGCGATTGCTTGCAAATCAAGACGCCACATCTAACTGATTGACAATACAAATTAAATTATATTTAATTATCTGTATATTACACAAATATACGAAACTAAAAACAAGGTACACGGTTTCTAATATCGTACCTATTTAAAACTTTCGGACGCAGAGCTGGTCCGGATAAAGGAGGTTATGCAGGTGAAAATCTCCAGTTAAAAGATTTACTTTTGAAAATATTCAAGTGAACATTTACGAAAAAAATGTTTAAGGAAACAACAAATAAAAATATCTGAAAGACTTAACTCTTGTACTTCATGAAATCTAGACGGTCCACATCAAAGTTATAACCACCAGTTATTTACCGGCAAAACTCAACCTCGCGTAATAATTGTATATTACCCCTCTCTTTTGTTAACAAATATTCAGACATTAACGGAAGCAATAATTAATATCGGATTTGAAAAATTTTTAAATTGGAGAGTAGAATTTGGTCGTCCTAGAAGAAAAAACTCCACTTATCAACAACACTGGTGGGATTAATAATAATAATAATAATACTGGCCAACATGATCTTTGTCTCACCAGTACCAATAGGTGTACTTAATGCAGTTTTTATCCTATTTTCAAATATGTATACGGAATATCTCAATCACCCACAGTTTTTTTGTTATTTTAATTTTCTTAAATATTTTAAAACGTTTTTTCGTCCATTTGTCCAACGTCAAGTAAAAGCTCCTAGAGCATTGTAAATATGACTGAATCAAATGAGCTAACTCAAAGGGTGAGGTCGCTACTGTTTTGTAGGTTCAGACGTGGATAAACATGTACAAACGTGAATTAGTGTAGCACACATTCATCAGAACAATGCCAGTTGTGAGATAGTAGTGAACCAGTACGTACGTCATTGTGAGCGCTTTGTGTGTTTGAATTATTGTGTATTACATATTTACAGCTTTATTTCTTTTAATTAGTCGTCAGTTACAAAATGCTTAGAGTTTGTTTAAATCATCCTAACGATTTTTGTTATGTATGTGGTGAAGTGACGCTAAGACCCAAAGACGAAACCGTACTCCATTAGTTATAAAGTGTACACCTTTATTTTGGGTGTAAAGTCGGGGACCAAACAAGGACCTGGATCCCATATATCTGTCGTTTATCGTGTTCTACGCTTCTCACCGCATGGAAAAATGGCACACACCACATGCCGTTTGCTATCCCTATGATTCGGAGGGAAACCCAAAGATCACTCTTCTGACTGCTATTTCTGCTTAACAAACATTAAAGGGATTCCGTCAGAATCAAAACATACAGTGGTGTACCCTAACTTACAATCTGCAATGAGACCGGTTCCACACTTTGAAGAATTACCGATACCAAAGCCTCCAGAGCAAGTGACATTAGATGAAGACAGCTCAACCTGATGGAAGTAAGGAAGAAAAAGAAAGATATTCTGGTGATACAACTTTTGAACAAAGCAGTTCATCTGAGCCTCATTTACTGACTCAAGAAAATCTTAACAATCTCATATTTTCCGGCTAAAAGGATAGAATCTCCTTCATAAGAATACAAAGATATTTACTTATCGTAATCGTCATTCTGAATTTAAAGTTTATTTTTCTGAAGAAAATGGCTTAGTGTTTTGTAATGACATTTCTTCTCTTATGGAGACACTTTGTAATGAACAAAACCCACCAGAATGGTGCTTGTTCATCGATTTCTCTAAAGTTAATTTAAAAGCTGTGCTTCTGCAAAATGGCAATAAATTCCCACAGTGCCTGTGGCTCAATCTGTTAGCATGAAAGAAACATACAAAAATTTTAAACCGATACTAGAAAAGTTTTAGTATGCAGTGTATGAATGGAATATCTGTAGTAATTTGAAGGTAATTGCACTTATTCTTGGCTACACAAAGTACTGTTGTTTATTGTGTAAATGGGATAATAGGGACAGAAAAAACAATTTCATGAGAAAAGAATGGCCTAAACACGAATCACTCATTCCTGAACAGAAAAATGTGAAACATGACCCATTGTATAATCCTAAAAATTTGTATCTATCTCCGTTAGATATTAAACTAGCATTAATGAAAAATTTTGTCTAGGCCATGGACAATGTTCCTGGTTTCATGTACTTAAAACATAAGTTTTAAGTACAAAAATTAGTACCTAAAATTAGTGACGCAAAAATTAAAGAAGGAATATCTTTGGGTCCGCAAATACTAATGCATGATGAAAAATTTGCAGAACTATTGAATCCACTGGAGAAAGCAGCTTGGCAAGCATTCAAAAATGTTACCTAAAGTTTTTTGGGAAATCATAAGGCGGAAAATTACCATGACACTGTCAACGATCTTATAAAAATTTAGGGGATGTAATATGTCCGTTAAAGTGCACTTCCTGCACTCGCACCAAGATTTCTTCCTGGAAAATCTTGGTGCAGTAAGCAATGAGCATGGGGAACACGTCATCAGGAGATTTCAGTTATGGAAAAGAGGTATCAAAGCTAATGGAATCCTAATATGCTGGCCAATTATTGTTGGACCATCAAGAGGGATGCTCCATAGCGAAATATAGTAGAAAATTGTCATTTCTTACTTTCTAGGCGAGTCAAATGCTTGAATATTGTATTGTTAAGAATGTAGAAAGTATTAAAATGTTTGAAATTATAAATGCCTGTCTCTTAGAAACCTTGCATTATGGGAAAAACCGATATCATATTTGAATTCAGGAGAAAAAATACTGTCAGAATCACATATTTTTCTTTCCAAGACAAAAAAAAATCTTTTTTGTTCCCCAGTGTAATTAGTAAATAACATGATAAAAAAAAATTGGTAGTATATTAGCATTACAAAAATGTTACATAACTGCAGAAGATCAGTTACATATTATTAATAACAATTTGAAGTATAATAACACAGCACTCTGAAATGGAATTTTATAGCGGATTGTACTAATGGTAGTTTAACTTTCAACTTGGACTATAAACAGAAACACTAATCATTTTATAATATTTAGTAGTTTTGTAGTATTTTGATATTAACAATCATAATTTATTACTTTTTTTAAAAGAATTTAGTTTTTTTTTATTTTACCTATTAGTTATTTATTAAAATTAACATAACAGTATAATTAAGAAATAAAAACCTCAGTATAACAATATATGTTATTTAAAAATTAATTTCAGAAGCTGATCACTGGCCTTTTTTTGGAAAATATACACAGAAATACAACCAACAAATAAATTCTTCACATTAAACCAAAAATTCTATGCACCAAATCTACTAAAACTGGAAACGAATAAAATAAGTGAATACTGTACATCTCTTAACTGGCAGAGAAAAGAGGTAAGATTAGCTACATAATAAAATTAATGTTACATTTTATGAATACAAAATTCTACCTAAATATATGCACATAAATATAAGAATATTTTCTAGATGGCTACAGCTTATCATATATTTTACACAAAAGTAAAACACAGTCCTGATTTGTGTTGTGTTTGTTCAACGTGACAACAGCCGATGAATAAGTTTTAATGAAAAATAAATAATCTAAATCCAGGTTGAAATCGATGTTATAATCTCGGCTTATATTCTATTCTATTTCTGTAAGACCATGAAGGAAGTAGAAACCTAACTAACTGTTAAAATTTATAAAACTTATCAGGATTAATCCTAAGAATGGAAGCTGTAATATTTTTATTATTGAATCAACTACCGTACTTTAATACAGCACTAAGGAAGGTTCAATATAAACTATTTTCATTATAATCAATAAAAAGGCCTTCAATTCGATCAATATGAAACATTTTTGACTACGTAAACTAAATCTTGTTTTAACACAACCTTTCTGTTAGTGATGTGGTTGAAGCCAAATGCAGTTTTTCAATGTTTATAAAATTTTGGCGTAAGGTTCCCTGATATAAGGCAGAATGAGGTAATGATTTTTCATTCAATTTTAGGTTTCAGAATGGCTGCTTCTATTTTTCTAATATGGGAGATGATAGAGAGCAGCAACAGAGGAAAGTTTGTACTGCAATGCCAACAACACATGGCCTCCCCACCACCCCTGATGTAACCTACTCCTGTCATCATCCACAACTTTCAATCTATCTATAAGGCAGTACATCTTTAAGCTTGTCTTCAAAACCATTCTTCTATTCTTGTTCAGCATTGTGTCTTTTTCAGTGTACCATCAAAATGCTTTCTGATAAACTTACATTTACAGTACTTTTTCAGACACCTATTAAAAAAATTTTTTCTTTAAATCGAAAAGACAAAAACATGGGGTCATAATGATAGCACCACTTCAACAGTCATCGACCACCAGTAATGTTTGGTGTCCTGGAAGCAACAGTCCTTATGATACTGTTAATAGTAAGATTATTTTTGGTACTGGCTAATCCCTCCACAATCAATTACAATAAACGCACCATTTTATCCACTTTATCACAATTATTTACATTCAATAAAATTATTTTTACATGGAGAACAAAAGATCATTTTCACATCAAGAAAATAATTATAAACAAAAATCAACTTAACTTATGTAAATTAATATAAATCAAAAACAGGTAATAGAATTTCAAGCTCTACAGAAACTTCCTTAGCATTTTGCACATATACTTAATAAAAGAAATTATTAGTTATTTTGCATACATTCTGACGTCAATTATTTCATTACAGCAAATATTGAAAGATTCAAGTAAAATAAACATATTATAACCAGTATTAAATTCCTATGTTGATATTTTAGATAAAAATCAGAAGTAATGGTATGATATACAAAAAAGGTATTGGAGAGGTCAAAACAACCAGAAGGCTAATGGACCATACGTTCAATACAAAGGAATGTAAATAAGTACTGATAATAAGCTATCTGGTAGTACTATATAAGTACAGATAAGCTATCTGGTCTGTACTATATAAGTACAGATAAGCTATCTGGTAATACCTTTTTTTAATATTAAAAAATATATATTACAAGAAAAAATGTATAGTTTAAAATAAATTGGTTGATCAATTACAAACATTGAATAAACAACACTGTGTGCAAAATGCCAGTGATATAGTGGTTTTTTTTTTTAATTGTCTGTCATAATATCTTTCATTAATACTTCATACATTATGTTACAAATATTTTTACACGGCCTGTCAATAATGTTATTTTTTGAATGTTTATTATATTTCTTTCTCAATTTCATTACTTTAATTAATCCTAAAATTTAAATTGATACAACTAAATTCGGCATAAAAAATGCCACGTACATCTAAATTAAAGGCATGAGGCTAAGAAAAATAATATTTTATATCCCATGCAGTTATATTATAAATAAAAAGTATTCTTCAAAATATTGTAGAATGAAATTTATAATATAAATTCAAAACAAGACACAAGTAGAACCACAATTAATTAAAATTCTGAACTTATCGTTTACAAATTAGTAGGAATGATTCGGAGAGGTAAACTTTAACTCGATCGCTTAAGTTCTTTTCCAGAATGAAATTATGAGAAAAGCATCTATCTTTATTTTTATATTCCACGACCTCTAAACTTTATATCTCAAACATGAATGATATTAATTTTATCCTTTTAATACAATAAATAAATTTAGTATTTATGGTTATCAAAACAATACAGAAAATGCTACTTTAATATAAAACATCACAAGAAAGTTTAGCTATCACATAATTACAACTAATTATTAATTGTACCAGGTTTTAAAAAGATAATGAATTACATAAAAATTATGTTGACTTCAGAACACAGATAAGCTGTTTTGCAGATTGACATATCATAGTCGTTTAAATGTACTACAACCAACGATGATAAGCCATTTTTTAGCCTAATTTTCAGTTACATTTGGTTCGACTGTAGATTTCAGTTAAAATAATACGTAATTAAGTAAATAACCAACTACAGGAGCAAATACATCGATACAAAAGCTTTCTAGCACAATATATTCTGTAACAATGCAACTTACTAGTGATTTCTTTGGTACTCAATTAATTCTTTTGTTTTCATTTCTTTTGTGAAAAAAAATTGTTTTTATTATAATGATCTTAAAGCATAATGAAATAAAATCAAAACATTAATAAAATTAAAATTAAATAAAATAAATACAAACCATGACACCACAACTTGTGTCTGATCTTATACAATATTTTTATATAAAATAATTATAAATAAAGAAGTAAAAAATTACAATATATCCTCATTTAAAACAAATTAATAAAATCATAAACTCATACAATATCCTAAACAGCAATCTTAAAAATCAACATGGAAGTAAAGAATGCAGAATAAACTGTATGTCATGCAATGAAAGTTTGTAAATCTTTTGCTTTATATCCGCCCCATTTAAAAAAAAACTGTATATGTATTAAAACACTAACAATAAACATCACATTATGGTAGCCAAAACTGACAAATACCTTGGAAAAAGTGATGAAAACAATCTGTTAATATAGTTCAGGAACTTCAGCTTATTGGTTACATCAAGAATGGGCATCATTATATTTTTTATATACAAATTTGTTTGTGATAAATATCTAAATATAAATCAATTTTAATGTTATTCCTACATACCAGAATTATAAATTCAAAAATCACTGTTTTGTGTAGGTCATCACTCGCTCTGAAAAATAAAATACAGACTCTTTCCCTTTGTACGTGACTTGAAAAACTCAAATTAAGTAACATGCAAAGACCCTGTATTTCTTTGTTGAAGGTGTCAGCACATTACCAACATCTACCTTTTTAAGTTGAATAATAATGAGTGAAATAACTAGGAGTATACATCTGAACGAATGTGAAACATGGTATTAAGTAAAAGAAAAAAAAGAAAGGCTGAAGGTATTTAAAATATGGTTGTTAAATAGACATATAAGTTGAAAAATGAAGCCATAAAATGGTGATTGAATGAAAATGGAAACTTAATCAGAATAGGAAAGTTAGCTCGCTAGGACGTATCATGAGAGAAGAGTAAATTAAAATAGGTCTAAACAATCCCAGAAGGTCAAAGAATATGGACTAGAAAAGAATAAGGTTATAGATGATCTAAATGGTAATGGAAACTACATAAAGAACTCAGGTTTAGCCGGAAACAGGGGAGAATAGGAATGGACATTGTGCATGGGACCTATGTCAGAACAACCATATAATGATTGTATATTACTTGACAGAGCTAGTAGTGAACTACTAAAATCAGTGTTACATGTTAACATACAAGAGTTTCATTAAAATCTATTAATATTTGGTCTTGTTATCACATCAAATACAAACAAAATAGTAATACACAAATACACTTTTCAACTGTTTTATTTTTCAAAATGGATAATTCCTCTTTAAGGAAAAAATACAAAAAATATCATGGTTTAACAAACCATGAATAAAACAGTAGCAACCCAAATGCGATACGCAAATATATAAACCTATATATCAAACCAGAATTTATAAATTCTGGGTCTATTCTATACAAAATATATATATATTTTTGTGTGTGTGAGAATCTTAAGAAATTGATAATGGAAATAACAGTAAAGAAATACCACAGAAAAATAATCCACAAGTATAATGCTAATGATAAAAAGAGAAGGAAACTTATTGCTTCTCAAACAATGTTTTTAAAGTTTATTCAAGGTATTTCAAGAATCTTATTAAGTAATAAATAAAAAGGTTTACCGTTTTCTTTACAGAAGTGCCAACTAAAATGAAACCAGAAAATGGATCATCTGAATATGTTAAACTTGCATATATCCATCATTCCTCATTCATGGTGAAGATTGAAGAACAAGTTAACCTTAAATTATATTTTCATAATATTAAAATAATCAATTATTATTTTATATTAAAATCAATAATACTTACAGTTTTAGTCATATCCGTAAAATGACTTGACATAATTCACAAAAATAAATTGTACACAATTGTTTACATTATTAAGAAATGCAATAACAGTATTTAGCACATAAAAAATATTAATTTAATTAAAAAATTAAGGAAGTAAACATGTTTCAAACTCAGCTTGCTATATGAATGTACACTTCAGATTTTTCTCCAGATTTTAATATGATGGAATTATTAAAGCATATAAGAGAAGCAAATTAATTTTGTCACACTTTCATCTACCTATAGCGTAAAACATAATACAGCATTACATGCTTCTGAAGAAGGAATTTGTTTCCAACATAACAAACCATATCAGAACTATCTAAACTTTGTACAATAGTTGCTGGTGATAATGATGGTAGTCCATCCAGAATTTATAAATAAATAAATCAGTGAAAGGTATATAAAACAACAATCACAAAGTGATTTAATTAATTGCCTGAAAAATACATACTAAGCCAACAAAATACTCCACTTACCCAAAGTTATACTTTTAGAAGCCTTCTTTGAGCGTACACTCAATGTAGCAAACCATGCTCCAATCTTGTGTGTACTACCCGTTGTAAAAGAATTAAAAGTAGAACTTTTAGTCAATGATTTTATATCCATCGCTCAATTTTTAACACTTATAAAGTCAACTGATGCTAATTACTTAATTAAACTAATCAGATTTATTTTGACAATTTTCGAACGGTTAAAAATTTTAGCATATTTAAACTGGAATAAGTACTAAGTAAACAAATATACCTTCCTTCAAGAAATCATCTACTATCAGACTAGAGAAGTGTTCAGAAAATTATTATGGGACTAGAAAAAAAACATAAATGAACTATAAAATTCATAATTATAATTCGATTATCTGCATCAAATAAACTTGTTAAAAAGTATTAATTTCATTTTTCAACAATAATTAAAGGCTCATTAGCCGTCATCTGGTACAACAGTGAAATATCTCAAGAATAAAAAACACGGAATCAATTCCGATTTAAATAAAAAAAAATTCCACATTATCCTAATTATTTACTAAACATAGCAGTAGTAATTAATTAATGCACCGTTAGTCGATATGATCGATAGTAAAACACGGTTATATTTTTCTGCACATCGAAATTTCGCTTCAGAGGTTATTGGCAATAGCAACACTCAACGAAAAACAATTAAATGCTATGAAATAAAAAACAATGCAGGTTGTAATAGTTAGATTAAATGATACTGCTGCAACAGTAACCGTTTCATTCATTACAAACACTTTCTCAGACGTCAATTAAAAACCGATAAAACGAACTCCTAACGACCAGACCACCAGCCTACGAATACAAAAACTACATTACTACCGAGCAGGGACAGTGCACGGAAAGAAACGAACAGGGTTGCCATCATAATGTAGAAAAATAAATCTATCGTACACTTACGCACCACAGGCATTCACTGATCAGATAATTTATTTGGGCTGTAAGAACGCGAAATTAAAAAAAAGTACAATAAAAAACAAATCTTACCAATATATAAAACTGATATTGCATTTTAAAGAATTGTAAATGTATTTATTATTGTATAAAATTTTACGGTATACTTTTGACTCGCATTACGAATGTTACGGTGTGTACGCAACTTTTAATGAAAATGATGCACAACAGGCACCTGCAGTAGCAAGATCGGTGTGCTCTACGTCAATTACGAATGAAGGCCTCAAATTTCAAATCTTGCTATGTCAGTAATAAAATCGTAATATCCTAGTTTATATTTACTACAATATGCCGTTCATAATCCTCCGTAAATTACACTGTTTTATCCGTACACGAATTATGAAATTGCAGTTTCTAAGGATAAAAAGATTAAGTGGAAATACGGCCTACACTAAAGTAGTATAATACTGAAAAATGAGATGTGGTAGAGAACTACACTAAACGTTTTGACTTATACTAGATAAATAATAAATAATTAAAGCCCAAAAGTCACAAACAATTAGAGAGCCTAATTTTAAAGTAGTGAACATCTTAATTTTTATGTCAAACACATATAAGGTTTTATAAACGCCATACTTCAATCCTCTGCGGCAACTATTTAAGATACACAAATTTAAAAAAAAGAAGTAGAATCATGTATTTTAAAACAATCAATATTAAAAATATTTGATAACATATTTTTTTTTAAAATGCTACTGAATGAACCTATACAATGGAAAGTAAATAACAGCACTGTTTGTCAAGTAAGACACAATTATTTACACACTCAGGAATGTATACTCTCTCACCCTCCCCTTCAATCGCACTCACTCTCTCTACATATATATATATATTTATTGTGTGTGTGCGCTCGCGCGTATGTATGTAAATCTTGTCATACAAAAAAGTCAAGATTTACGGTACATTCAGCACTACAAAAACAGTCCGATGATCAAAGGCCTGCCTATATTGTCAAAATGAATACATAATCTATTCAAGGTAACTAATAAAAGTTAAACATACGTAGTATACAATAAAAAAGATCTTTCACTCATTTCATTCTAAATTCCATCAAAGAATGAAATGATTTATAAAAGATTTACTGTAGTTATTTAATTGATTCAGAAAAAATATCAAAATACTTTTCCTAAAATAAATTAACCTGGCTAACAAAATACTCATAAAAACAAAACTAAGATACAGTCTACAAATAAGATCCAAGATCTGTCTGAGAAAGTTTGAAACTGCTCACAAAAATCTATAAAGATTTTACTCCTAATTATTACTTTTCATTTATAATGCAGTGAATCATCAATCAAATCCTACTTATTGATTAATAGAAATTTACAGGGAGTGCCAGGTACCTAATGGCTTTAATAGAAAAGTATGTTATCAAGGTACAATTTAAATCACCACTGTTTTACTTTGCCTACATGTTATCATCCAATTACTTTTTTTAGTTTTTATAACACTGAATTTAGTTACAATAGTGTTTTCACTTTGGTATTAAAAAAAAATATTTTTTACTCGAAGTGAAAATATTCAATCAGTACAAAAGCTAATAATGAATTTTTATCCTCAAACATAAATTTAGTAATATATTGAATGCTTTATTCAATTTTTTTATTATGATTCAAATTCAATTTTTTTATTATCATTCATTAAGTAATAAATTAGTTATGTTATTTTATTATTTTGTTCTTAAATTATTGTTATTATTTCTTTATTATACAGTAACTTTATCTTATAACATTCTTAGTTAAAATTTATCAAAATAACTGTTCCAAGAATTATTTTTACTGAATCTCTTGTTGCATTATCTAAAACTGAGCTTAGTTTTATTTTTATTTTTAGTTAAATAAAACAAATCAATTGCATAATTTTATTGCTTGCAAGTACCACTTTATCTACAAATATCACTGCTTTTTTCTCACGACTGAAAATTTGCTTGTTATGAAAATTATCACTTTATAAAACTATTTTGATAATTAACAAAATAAACTGCTCTGTTCTGTGTACATCTCAATATTACATATTATTTTAATTGCAGTTAAACAGATTTAATTACCTATTTGGCTAGATTAGTACTACCATAATGAATTTTTATATGTGCAATTTATAGTAATAAATCTAAATTTACTAAATTTTGCAATTAGTATAACCGATTTAATGAACGCTTAATCAAGGTCATACATTATAAATTTCTCTAAAACATACCTTGATTTTACAAGGTATGTCTATAAAAAATAAAATTTTATGACTTCATAAATAATTTTCCACAATTATGTGACTTGATTAAAGTTATTATCAATACTTAAGTAGAGTTAAAAATGATGCAATAAAGCTAAAAAGATTTGTCAAGAATTTAGGTTTATATCAAGCAAAAAGAAATTATTTTAATTAGCAGGCTATAAAACCAAAAATGGATAGTACCATATAGTAATTAATTAAATAAGTAATATTATCATGCTTAACTTAATTCAGATAAAGTAGCCAGCACTGATTTAAGCAGACATTAGTTCATGTTGTGTAGACTACATGAGTTTTAATAAAATTAATCTTCCAAACAAGCCGAACATCACACACTACTATCTGCAGCAGTCATCCTAAGTGATCTATGCCAAAGAATTAAGACCAATATATATATATATATATATATAAAACACATTTTATTTCAAGTTTTGTTTTTGTATTACATACTCCTTTACATCTGCTAATGATTACTTAACAACTAAAATACAAATCAACATCATTTTGGATTTGTATTTCCTGTTAACAGAATATAAACATAAGCTCAGAGAAAGTATAATATAAACATTTCTCTGTACTATTTTACTTAAATAAATATTTTTTGTTGGTTGTTTGCTATTAATATATTTTAACTTTAATAAAATTGATTATTAAACAATTCGGTAAAAGTTTTAGTCACAAAAACTGAAACTTAATTATTTGTACACAGACTGGCTAAACTAATTTAAGTGTATGTAGATACATCATTGTGTTTAATCCTGTATTGTGTTCATAATGAATTTAAAATTTTTATTATGATGTATGATAAAATAAAGAACACTGAAGTACAAAATTATTTAATGAACAAGATTAAATAATAGATAATTCATTTTTAACCTTCTAAACTAATTTGAATTACTTATGAAAAGGTCGAGCATTTTTTTTCTGTATCAAATTACAAATGATATGACATATTTATTCAAATATATTCTTAATATAATTATCAGCTAATTTAGATAACTTATCACTTCATTGTTCACAAATACCTTACAGACTTAATGTTGTTTATGCTTTATAAACTATTTTTAAAAAGAACTTTCATGGCAAAAAGTTAAGCCTATTTTAGTAGATGTGAATGAGTGTGTTTGTGTGTAAACATGGCTATATGGAGGTAAACCTTCTGAAAGCATAGAAAATAACTTGTAATTTTGCATTAATTTTTCTACTTAAACTTTCTATTTTTTACTTTAGAAACTGTAGCAAAAGTGGGTTCAGTAAGCTTATAGTCCTACACATTGTTTGTTAGTGTATGTGTGTAACAAACTTAAACACCAAAACACAGTATCAGAAAAACCTAAAAACTAAATACTAATATTAGTATTAGTCTTTTTTTAGGATTTTCTGTTACTGTGTTTGATGGTTAAGTTGTTATTTTTTGAATTTAATTAACACAGTGGTAATATGGTGATGAATTATTTGAATTTAAAAAAATTATATATAATATATACTGTAAAACTTTCCAATATCGGATACAGCTCAGGAACAACAATCTGTCTGTTATTTAGAGGCATTCACTATTCAGAAAAATGTGAATTCAGTATTATGTTCAGTTATTGTATAGAAAAAAAAACAGAATAGAATAGAACAGTACTGGGTATTTATTTCATGTAAACAAAACTTAAAAAAAAGATTAGTTCCTAATTAAAACAACTTCATAGAAATTCAAGTATTTTTTTATTGTCTTTCTGAAAATAAAACAACACTGTCCTCTAAGTTCATATTTGAATAAAAAAAATTATACTACACTACTGTAATTGAGCAACAAAATAAGAGAATAAAATTACTGTACTATACTAAAACAGAATAAAAAGCAACGTAAGCTACTAACATATTAATCAAAGAAGATACAGTATACAAGTATACAAGAATATTTATAAAAACACATTTACAAAAAATAATGTAAAAATCAAATACACATAAGTAAAATTTATTTATACGTTGATGGTTTAACATAGATCTCTATTTTATTTTGAACTAAGTCCTGGTACATATTTTTTTTCAATAAGCGACTGCACCTCTGATATTAAAATAATGCCTTCTGGTAATCCTTTTTGTAAGAAATACTGCTTTAATTTTCTATCCTCTTCTGTTGCTTCCATACTGATGATGATAAATCCAGGTTCATTGCCAACATTATCATTTTCATCAGAATAATTATCATTAGTTTTGGAAGTAGTCAAGTCTGAGGCAGCAACAAGATCACAGATGTCAATTGATATATGTCCTCCTTGTTGAGCACGCCATCAATGTTTAAGTACGCTTTGTAGTTTCCAAATGGTTCATTAAGTTCTTGTAATTCACTCTGTTCCACAGAATTTTCATTTGGTTCAGTAAGAGTTTCAAATTCAGAATTGGAGTTAAGTTTGTGGAGGTTTAATACCAGCTTTTAAGAAGCAATTCATCACTGTTTTAGTAGGAACCTGGTTTATAGCCATACGAATCCATAAAATTGCATCCAACAAACTACAGCTTTTAGAAAGCTCATCAGCATCAATAACTTCATCCATTGTTGACAATAAGCTCAGCAAAACCTTTTTACTATACTGAATTTTAAAGTTCTGAATGATCCCCTGATAAAGTGGTTGACATACTACAGTAGTATTAGGGGTGGAAATATCAATGTTACATTTTCTAATCTAACGTTAGGGTAGGATTTTGCATTGTCCAAGAATAGTATGACTTTCCTATTTTGCTTTCCCATTTACAATCAAAACTTAACAACCAGTCCATCATTATGTCCCTAGTCATCTAAAATCTTTTATTTGAATACCAATCAATTTCTAATGAATTTATGTTCACACCCTTAAAACACTCTGGCTTTACTGCCTTACCGATTATTAATGGGTTTACGAATTCAACTGACATATTCAAACCCAATATAACAGTCAATATTTCTTTTGATATCTTTTCCCTCTGTACATTTTTCCTCTTTTAAACACATTGTTTTACTGGGCAAAGCCTGGAAAAAAGACCAGCCTCTTCACAATTAAAAATGTTTCTTTCTTTATAACTTACACATATTTAACTTTTCCTACAAGTCAGATACCAAATTCTCATATACAGCCCCAGTTTCACCACAAACATTTTTAAATGAAACGTTATGTCTAATTCGGATTTATCTAACCAACACCCTGATGACGCTTTAAGTTATCGTAACAGAGCTCTTTAACAATTTCTAGGGCTTTTTCATGTATTTAAGTTCCAGAGACCAGAATTTTATTAGCATGAACCCTCATAAGCAAAACCACTCAAAAGTCATATTGTCAACCGCTAAGCCTGATGTTTTAGGAAATGCACATTTGTTTAACTGATTATTTTCACTCCATGACTTTAGTAGATCAAGTGGTTTTTAAGATATCACTTAACTGAGTATTTCTGACATCAAAACATTTTGCCATATCACGCACAATGGATTTTTCTTTTTTGTATAGATTTAAAACTGCTACTTTTTCTTTTAATGTCAAGTGTTTACATTATCAATACATTTTAAGTTGCAGTAATGATGGTAGTAATGATTTTTATAAAATACACAAAACTGGACATACAGTAAATGTATGCATAGAAAATTTACTACAATAAAAAATACAGTACTATACCATAACAAAAATATTACACTTGTGCAATGTAAAATATATACTTGAACAACTGATGACAGATCACACTGAATGATGAATTGATTGAAATCATAGCATTAGCATCTAGCTGGGAAGTGATGCAATTCACAACAGATAAAAAAATTAGTCACACTGAGTATAAAATAAAACAAGGAAAATTATAATTTTTATTCCTGTTGTCCATTTTTCACAACTGACTGAACAGTTTTTGTAAGTAAACTCATTTTCCACGTCCATTATTTAGAAGGTCCATTACTGTGAAGTATTCTATCCATTAATATTACTATAAAACTGCCAGTGAATCTGAAAGTGTCTGGTATTAATAGAAGTTCACATTATTGGAAAGTGTTCTTAAAGGAAGTTTTACTGTATATATATAAATATATATATATTAGCAATATATGTCAGCACCTAATTTGATTTATAAAAATGTAGAAAGTACATCTGCCATTATTTTTCTTTTTTGGCTCATAAAAAAGTGGATTTTGCTTTACCTTTAATTATAACAATGATAAACAAAATTTTTGTTTCCTAACATGCGATACATGATTTGAATCTGTTTTGTGATGCTGAAAACGAATATGAACGCAGGATCTTTCTATCACCCACCATTTTTAAATTTTAATTAAAGGATTTTTTTCATTTTTCAACGTATAGTTAGCATTTTAAGCTCCTATATTGCATTTTGTTAGCTCATTTTTTATTGTTTAACTTTGTTAACATAATTTTTAAGCTATAAATAAACAATACTGGACAAAGAAATCATATCAGTCACATATTATAACATCACATCTAATACTGAAGAGTGAGCCTTCATGGACAAGATTAATCATGTCTGTGCAAGTCAAAACATGTAGCTGAAAACACAGCTGTGTTGTTTGTATTAAGCATTGCATTTAGGAATGAATTAATTTTGTTTAGTCTTATTGCTGTCTTAAATTAGTTAAAAGCGCAGTGTTATAATGCCTCGAAATTGTGTAAATGATGTGCTTTTTGTTATGTATGTGGTGAGTTTACCATAAAATCAAATAGAAAAGATATTACACCTTTAATTAAAAAAGCAAATCATTTGTACTTTCAGTGTAAAATTAGTGATCAGGTTAAGACGTTGGCTCCTCGTATAGTATGCATTCATTGTTCTGTATATTTAAGAGGATGGCTGAAAGGTAAACGGAAGGCTTTGCCATTTGGTGTAACCATGGTTTGGCATGAACCAAAGGATCATGTAACAGATAGTCACTCTTGTTTAACAAGCATGTCTGAAATTTCTAAAAAATCTAAACATACTGTAAAATATCCTTCATTGCAATCTGCAATCAGGCCTGTACCTCACAGTGAAATTATTCCAGTTCCTGAGCCACCTGTGAATGTATGTTATGAAAGCAGCGATGAAGAATCAAACAGTACTGAAGAAAACTATGATCTTGATTTTGAATTATCTTCCAATAAGCCACATTTTATATCACAAGGTGAATTAAATGACTTGGTTAGGGATTTAAATTTATCAAAAAATCATGCTGAACTGTTAGGACCAAGACTGCAAGGTTGGAATTTACTTAAAAAAATACAAAAATTTTGGGCTTTCAAAGCTGATAAAAAGAACTTTCTCAGTACTTTATTGATGAAAATATTTGGTTTATTTCACAAATATTGATGAGCTTATGTTGCACTTAGCACAAGTTTATAAACCTGAGGACTGGTACCTTTTCATAGATTCGTCCAAGTATAGTTTAAAAATGGTTCTACTTCACAACAGTAACAAATATCATTCAATATCAATTGCTTATGGTATTAATTTGAAAGAGACATATGATGTGATGAAAGACATTCTTGAAAAAATAAATTATAAAAAACATAGCTGGAACATATGTGGTGATTTGAAAGTTGTAGCTATTTTGTTAGGCATGCAGTTAGGCTATACTAAGTACATGTATTTTCTTTGCGAATGGGACAGCCGAGCTAGGGATAAACATTATGTTACCAAAGAGTAGAAGAAATGAGACAATTAACTTCAAATGGGAAAAATATTATTCATGAGTCCTTAGTTGAGCCCAACAAAATATTTTTATACCCTTACCATATCAAGCTAAGACTAATGAAAAATTTTGTAAAAGCAATGAAGAAGGATAGTCCCAGCTTTTGTACATCAGACAAAAATTTCTGAATGTAAGTGAAGGAAAAATTAAAGAAGGCATATTTGTTGGTCCTCAAATAAAAGAGTCGGTCAAAGATGATGTATTTAACTCTATGTTAAATAACGTAAAAAGTGCAGCTTGGACTTCATTTAAAAACGTTTGCATAACTTTTCTCAGCAAACAAAAATCTGACAATAACCATGATATTGTTAATCAACTTCTTACTTCGTACAGAGCTATGGGATGTAATATGTTTTTGAAAATACGTTTCCTCCACTCACATCTGGATTTTTTCCCGGACAACCTCAGAGATGTAAGTGATGAAAATGGTGAACGTTTCCACCAAGACATTTTGGTGATGGAAAGCCACTATAAAGGGAAATGGTATACTAACATGCTAGCCAATTACTGTCGGGCATTAATTCGGGATGTGCCTGAGGCTATTTATAAAAGAAAAGCATTAGTGAAACCACAACACAAGTTTCTAATACAAGTATGGCCATGCAAAATTATAAATTTTACAGATTTTAACTATATTTTCCGTTAATTTTTTTTTAGAGCATAATTTATTTAAAACTAAGGATGATAGAAAAATTGTGTTTACAGATCTGTAATGTACACAAAAAAGCAATTCAAGAAATAGTATCACACTTAGAGTTAAAAATTTCTGTTTAGTCTATCAGTGTAATTTTAACAACCTCATTTATACATATAGATTTACCTATTCTACAAAACTACAAAAAAAAAAAAATATGAAAGCCTAACTGACAGTTATATCAAACTTCTTGGTAACTAACTAACTTCATATATTTTCTGCCTAACCTTCTTGATAGTTTTTCTCACATTTTGAAAAAAAAAGAAACATCAAAAAAATTTTTGTAATAAAAGTTGTATTTTCAAGAAAACCTAATTTTATATTTTTAACACCTAGGTGATGTCATAAAAGTTCTAACAACAAATCTAACAAAACAAAGTAAATTAATAATTATGTAAAATTTCAACATATATTTATTTATTGTTTGACACAATAAATAAAAAACATGACTTATTATTATAAAAAACAGCCTATCAACCATCGGTCAATTAAATTCATTGAAACTTATTTTAATGACACAAAAACCATTTATAATCTGGATAACAAAAAGAAGACACCTGTTTTGTAGCTGTTATCAAGAAGTATATAAGAAATCATATTCTGTTCTGTTTAATATTATTTAATAACAATTCATGTAAACAGCAACAAACTCACTGTTTACATTCAAGATATATGCAGAAAATACAGTTTTCATCCTTTTCTTTTTGCAGTTTCTAAGCTCTAGCAACAACAACAAAGCAAGTGCATAAAATATGTAGTAACCATTTGTAGAAATGCTGATTTTTATATTTACCATCACCAAAATTTAGATTGTACTGATGAATCTATTGGCAATAGTGGAACTTCAAAAAAAATACATATCACCAGTTATGTATAAAACTGAAATAATTTTTTTAGCAACAGTAATGTTTTATAACAGAAATTAAAATGTTACCATTCATAAATTTTGACTGGTGGTTGAAAATAAATAAAATGAATGAAAACAAAAATCTAAAAACCTTTGTCAAATTTTCACTTTATGATATTATTATAGAAGTCTTGAAGACTTATACAGAAAAACAGTTACTACCCCACTGATGAAAATATTTGGAACTCCTTTTATATGGTTACTATTTTTTTTAAATTATTTGATCACAGTATTATATAAAATAATTTCAATTCCCTTACCACTTCTATTAAATGTTATTTTTAATAATAAAATTATAATACTGTATATTTCCATGGAAATCAATCCAGTGTATTACAATTATATTTGTTTACCTACCATATGTAGATAACATCATAATTTACATATAGTTACTTTGATTTATTTTAAATTATTTTATTACAAAAGGTTAACATTTGTTTTCAATTTGTCTAAAAATTTGTTTGATAATTTTGAATGCATCTATACTTCATCTAAATTTATACTTCTTCAATCTAAACAGCTAAAAATGACCTTTCCCTAAATAGTGTATATAGGTTCTATAATGTTTTACTTGTTTACATATGACATTATAATAACTGGAAAAGAAAAAAATACAAAAAGATCTATAATTTTATTTAATAAATACAAAAATTATAAGAAAAATGATTTATGAAACATAAATTAATGATTTATGATTTTTAATGAAGTATTATTTGCTTGAAATATAAATATAGTTCTAATATATACATAAATTTACTGTAATAGATAGTCTTACTTTGTATCACAAGATTTAAAATATGTAAATATGTTAAATTGTTATTATTAAAAACAAGTTCGTTAAGAATTCATTCTTAATAAAAAGTTTAACTTTTGTTAATGCTGAAAACATACTTAACTTAATTTTTTTTCTTTTTTTTTAGTTCTATGCATTACAAAATATATTCTATTGCTATAAGTCAGTACAGTCATAATATTTTCATACTCTATCTAATTAAAAATTAAACATAGATTCCTAAAAGCAAAATACTTATTATCCCAAATAATACTGATTATTGTTATAAGAATGACAATTTTTTTAATTTACAATTTTTTTTAGTTATTATTTCAGTTTCATCAAATATTTGAATCTATGTTATAAAACAGTTCATTAATGTTAAATACTAAAAATATTAATAGTACAAATGTTAAAAAATTACTCTAACGTAATAACCAGAGATGGATATATCTTTAGTTAAACAGCCCACCATCATTAAATAAATACTAGTGACCCAAAGTTTTATGAGTGTAAAGGTAAATTTCAACATATATTAATTTCATATTTTACACACTTCTTTTGTCAAAGTTATACAGACATTGTCAAAGTTACATCTAAGAAAAGAGATTTTTCAAATTTTTACCTTGGAAATTAAATGCAACAAAAACTGGCTATAAAAATCCATGTCTTAATATAATTTAAATGTTAATGATAGGATTCTTATTCTTTAAAAAACGTTTAGAGTTTACATAAAAAGCCAAGTAGGCTTTAATTCGGTGTACATGATTCTTTATACTTGTTACATAATTAAAACACCTCAAAATCAGATGTTGTCTTTTTACAGCCAGAGAATAGTTACACAGAAAAGAATGAAAAATTTTAAGAAGAGCAATTAATTTTAACTCCCTAGTGTTGTTTAACCTGCTAACCAGACATTTCGGAATTAAGCGCTACCTTGCCTAGGAGTTTTGTAAGTATATTTGCATATTACAGAATTCAATCATCAAAAAGGTATAAAAAATAATATGAATCGCAGACGCAACAATTCACTGCCTAATGTTATTCAATTTCTAACAGAAACAACTTACAAATCATAAATGCTTTAAAGTAAAAAAAAGGTTTTTACAAAAATTAAATATTTAATGAGATAGGAAACTTTAGGATAACATAACTGAAATATTATTTTACAATGTACTATGAAACAAAAAAAAATATGTTTATTTATATTCTACGCATTTAATATCATACATTTTAGAACAATTATAAAAAATAAGATAGAAACATCATTAACTTCTTCTAGTAAAACATCATCAAATTATTTAAGATAGATTTAAGTTTTATTCATTTTTATATGTGTTTAATCCTTTTAGTATACTTTATGTTACGTCTCATTAACTTACTTATCTTATCATGTCATAAATTTTTGACAATTCTCTCTAAAAACAGTAGTTTAATGAAGCCCTCAACTAGTACTAAATGAAAACACTAAGAACAACTTAAAAACTGAATAATAATGTACTTCACATTAAATTATAAACCTTATGCATTCATGTTTTTTTTTGTAATACATATAATTCCTAAAATATATATTTATACCAGCCTTACATAATTAACTATTCATCACACAATTCTTTCAACTACATGTGAAACAACAAAAGTTTTAAAAATAAATAAAGCGGCAGCCTGTGGTCTACAGCTGTTTCTTTTTTAAATAGTAAAATACTATGTATGTAGGTAAAGTTCCATTATTTTGAAAGCAAGTAATTAAATATTTAATAATTTTAAAGTTATCATATTTTGTCATGCTGTCCAACAAATATAAAAAATACTATTATTAATCCTTTTTCAAATTTCGACTTATGAAGTATGCTACAGATTAAAAATAAATACACAGTTATTTATTTATTAACTCTTAAAATGACGTCTCCCATCAAAAAATCAAATTTTTTAGAAGTTCTTGAAGTTTTATCTTTTTTTCATTTAAAACATGAGTTGGCCCTTAAAAGTACCACCCACATGGAAAAAAACCTTGGCAAGAAACATAAAAGGTGATAAACTTAAATTTTGATAAGAGAAAAATAAGAAAAGGAACTGCTAGCAAGTATACACTGAAATTCCTTTGCAATATGCTGAAAAATACATTTATCTTTTTACCTTAAATTTTCACAAGAGAGTATTTGAAATATCAGAATGACGTCAGGTTATATATTATTATACGATAGCAAACCAATAAAAAAAAAAACTATGAAAAAAAAATAAAAAAGGAAGTTATCAAATTGTTTAGGCAGAGGATAGAAATTTTTTTGTTAAAAGAATCTTCCACTTAAGTTACCTGAAAAAAACTACAGGACCGTCAGAGGAACTTTCCCAACAAAAGAAAGAAAAAAAGATAAAACTATCAAAATCAGTGCATTTGGTCATGAATGACTTTACTTGGTCAGTGAAGCACAAATATACATATAACAAAAAAAAAAAAAATACATAAACTGAATCAAGGAATTTCCTTACTTTTTCTGTTATTTATAAAAGAGATGGTGAGTCACTAAATAAAATCTCTTTCTACCACTCAAAAATGCACCTAAACTTTTACTTTATTTATTTATTAATTTAAATGCTATTCTTTGAAGATATTGCTTATAAACTTTTCAGTATAAACAATTTATTAAATTTAGTCGATACAAAAACTAGGCGACAGATACACAGGCTACTTCCATATTTTAAAAACTGACCAGCCATTTAATCAGCCTGCTGTAATATTAAAATTCCAAATTCAATTTCTGTTTGTTTTGAAAAGAGTCAATATTCCTGTTCTATGTAAACACCAGTTTCTGATAAATTATATATGTAATTATAACTTTCATATCCATCATCCAATTTAACATTTAGTCAATCACATGAAACTTAAAAATAAATTTTGGTCATGACTACAACAGACCCACCTGTATGATTATTTACATACAGCACTTTTTGATGCTTTTAGTAAGTACATTGATTATAAAATTTAACAACAGACGGATAACAGAAATAGTTCATTTTAAACTCAAAAGAGTGCAGCAGAAGGCTGTAAAAGAAATTATATACAAATTATTCTAGTTATACTAACAAGACACTGTGGAAAAATTTTGAAAACTTAACACACATAACAATAAGCTATACAGGTACTTCAGTATCTGTCAATCAGCACTCCTTAAAAAAATAACAGTTATTCTTAGAAGAAATATCAGCTTCAACAGAGAAATTCAAGCTCTTATTAGGAATTGAAGCTAGAATCTTTGATTTACAAATTTCTAATGCTACTCTGGCTTTGCAACTAAGGTTATTTAGACATTTAGTGCTATGATACTGTTATTGTATCACAGCAAAGTGACACAGTATAAAACAAATTATGAATTAAAACATACCGTAGTTTAACTAATGGCTGAATATACAATAGGCTCAATTTATAACACTTAATACCCTATACTTTGCACAGTAGATGACCAAGTAAATCTCATCAAGGTTAAGAATGGTCATTTATTGTTTCACATGCCATAACATCATGATGACGTTTGTAATTTTGTACTGTATTTAACAAACTGGGTTCTACAATAAAACTGATTTAATAAAGTGAAAGTTATAATAAAGTACAAACCAAGAATCTTCAGATGTAATTGTTTGTGGAAGTTTTGGCCAGAGCCAAAAGTAATCTTTTCAAAGCAATATAATAAGGAATGTTTCTGAGGATACAATGACTTAAAATTCTCAAGGAGATACTTTCAATGTACCTCATATTTTTTATTTTATTTTTTAATTTGTAATTATATTTTATTTCTTAATATTTTTTTTTTTTTTTTAATAAATAAGTGGTTCAAAGAAAAGATGATAAAACAAGAGTTTATTGAAAACCAATGTAAAATTAAGTATTTAGTAACATACTGAAAAAGGCACAATGCTGTACAAGAGTAGGAGAATGGCCTGAAGAGACAAATTTAATTTTGAAGCTGGAGTAAAATATGAAAAAGTGAAATATTTTATGCATAAGCGCTAAGAGAAAGACTGGAAATGGTGGGTAACATCAGGGATCAATCATGTGAAGAAGGGAAACCACATATGCTATCTGTTAACATTGATCAGTTTGTGATGGAAATCTCTCCCATCTCATCTCGCCATCAACTCTGTCTAACAAAGATAAAAGCTACAGTTTAAAAAGAGGAAATTTTATGAAAAATATTCTAAAACATGACATTCCATCTAAGAACAAGAAACCATATGTAATTTTCATAAAAACTGAAATGGACTCACCATAACTGCGTCAAACAGGCAGATTGCCAAAAGGTAAAGTTTAAATAATACACTCACAGACAATGAAGTATTGGTGGCAATCATACTGTTGTTCAGAAGTCATTTGTACACAAATTAAAAGGTTTTGTAAATACCATGTTAAATGTAAAATGTGTGCTGTTCTATAATCTATACATGAATCTTATCAGCAAAAGCTATTTCGTATACAAATTATAACCAAACAAGTTCTGCTGTAGGCATGTTACAATTTTTATATACAAATTAATATCACTAATAGATAACTGATGAGAAAAAACTTAACTTGACTGATAAAACATAACTATTTCTGTAGCTAGTGCTGTAATAAGCCAGAACATACAGAATGAAGATGACAAAAACAAACCTTGGAATCTGCAAGGTTTGTACTTCTTCATAAATTAAATAAAATTACTTTTACTTAATACCTTTAATTTAATTATCACATTGGTATTAAAACAAAAATGTAATGATTTTTTAGCAGATTTTTGAAATGTCAAATTTAAACCGTTATAAAACAAACACAAGTGAAAATGTTTGAAAAAACTGGAGGGAAAATTTGAAAATGTACTTGCTTGTTTATTATAGGATCAAAGAAGTGGGTTATTAAAAATTAAAAGTTCCCAAAGAGAAATTTTAATGTTAAAATTCAAATATCTAAAAGAGCTCTATAAAAGTCTAAAACATTAAGCACAAGATATGAAGTTCAGAATGAAAAAAATTAATTTTGTTCAAAAATAACTGAGAAATAATAAATTAAGTTTTTGGAGTCTAGGAATCAAAGAAGGTTTTATATGAGTACTTTTAAAACAAAATTTAAGGGACAACTTACATGCAAATTTCTTTTTAGTCCATGAGCCTACAATGTTTAAAATTAGCTATTTCCTAAATTCATATGATATGTCTAAGTCTCACAATTGCAAATGCAATTTTAAATATATTTTTAATATCTTACGTATTTCAATATCTTTGTGAGGTATTAGAAAATTATAATTATAAACAAAAACGAATAACAATGATATAAACTAATTTAGAAAATATATAAACATACAATTTACAAATATATAATAATACAGATGATTAAAATGTATTTAAATATGTTAGACTCACCAGCTCGGCTATGATGACTTCGACGTAAACTAAATCCAAAGATATGAGGTTGTGAAGCAGAAAGATTGCCATTCAAGCTGAAACCTGAAAATTTATTTTATATAAGAAATAATATATTGAAAAGGTGTAATAATAGTAATGAATAAATTAACCTTACTCCTTGATCAATAATTATTTATGTAACCCCTTAAAACACTAAAATATTTATTAAAATGAGTAGAGTAAAATTTTTATAATCCCAACTGACCTACATAAAACTGAACTTGTCTTTGCCTCTACAAAAATCAGTTAATAGTTTTCATAAGTATATATATATATGTTCTTAATTAATAGATATAAAATACTAAAAAAATACTTAGTGAATATTACAACAGCCATGATAATAAAAGATATTATTATGGAATAAACTTTACCGTACATGCCCGACATCTATATCAAACAATTAGTAAAGTACAATTACATATGCAAACATTTGCAAATGTAATAGAACATTAAATTATGATATAAATTAATTTGTTTTTAATAATTACAACAAAAAAAAAGAATGAAAAATGTATGTGATTTGAATTATGTCTGTTCTGTATAAATTATATATTTTATACTGCTCCAGTCCATTAAGATGTGGCACGTTTTATGTACATGTAAATTATCAAGGTTGTTGTCAATTTTGATGGATTTATGTCAATGAGGTTGTTAGCAGATACTGACTCTACAGGGTGGGCAGGAAGTCCCTTTATGATAGTTGTAAAATTATTAGGATAAGTGCAGCTTACCTTCTATGGATTTAAAATGTCTATGTGGGTTTCACCATGTTCAAAACAGAACTATATGTGCCTCCATGTCTGGTTGTTCATCCGCAACAGCATATTATTAGTGATCATTTCAAATGTTGACCCAACAGTATCTTGGAGCTTCTCATAGTAGATGTATCTGCATTTTTTGATCTCTTCTTTTACAAATCCCCAGAGTGCATTGTCAGGTGACAATGGAGCCAGTAAAACAGGCTTCTGACCCACATCCGAGCGAGCGATCCAGAAAAATCTCATTAAGGCATCTACGAACATTCAAAGCAAAATACACTGGAACCCATCCTGCTGAAATGTAATGATGTTAGCGATCCCTTTTGCCATTAATTCTGGAAGCACCACTCATCGAACATTCTCAGATGACTGTGTTGATTAACTGCATCATCGAAAAAATAAGGACCAAGGAGATGTTCAGTTGTCATCCCAGCCCAAATCATACCATGAGGCGGATGGTATTTGAATTCGTAAAAAAAATGAAGATTGTCTTTTCCACAGAAAAAACATTTTGGTTACAAGAGCTTTGATAGATCACACACTCGTCTGAGAACATTACGTTATTTTTATCACTTGCTTTCAGAAAACATTCAAGCAATAACTAACATGCCTAAACACATTGAACAAGGTCATTGTCACTCAACGTTTGTGGATTGATTTCATCAGTGACCATTATAAATAAATGCCTTTAGAGCAACACACATCTCAGCTCAAGTGCTCAGCCTCCCATTGCATGTCACATCATGAACACTTCCCGTTGCAAAAGCCTTCTCCCATGTCAGTAACATTTGTTGTGATGGCGACGATTTCTCAAAACACACAAAGAAGTCATTCATAATGAGCTCTAAAGTTTTATCAGTGTGTATGCACATTCCTACACCCACACACAAGCTAACAAACACTCTTCCACAGTTTAAGTTTTAGCTTAAGTTTAGTTTATTTAAGTTTTTAGTTTAGTTTTAGTGAACATACTTGTATCTGCCATCATTCCATGCTTGACGACAACTAAGGTCATCCCACTACAAAAACACACCAGACGATCCTCACCACAGCTTATTCTCCCACCTCTTCCAGCAGCAGTGAGCAATATCAGTGGTGAAAATTGGCAGTCAGTAGAGCCCAATTAAGCTAGATTTATTACAATGTAAAGGGACTTCCCACCCACTCTATATGTTGCTTATAAAGATAAAATATTCATTTTATCTTTATTAAAACTTGAATCCTGTTTGACCAATGTAGAACACGGATCAATAGCACATTTGAACATTATGAAATATATAAATATACAAAAACAAGTAAAAATAATACACCAAATGAACATTTTTTTTTGTCTTCAGTCATTTGACTGGTTTGATGCAGCTCTCCAAGATTCCCTATCTAGTGCTAGTCGTTTCATTTCAGTATACCCTCTACATCCTACATCCCTAACAATTTGTTTTACATATTCCAAACATGGCCAGCCTACACAATTTTTTCTTTCTACCTGTCCTTCCAATATTAAAGCGACTATTCCAGGATGCCTTAGTATGTGGCCTATAAGTCTGTCTCTTCGTTTAACTATATTTTTCCAAATGCTTCTTTCTTCATCTATTTGCCGCAATACCTCTTCATTTGTCACTTTATCCACCCATCTGATTTTTAACATTCTCCTATAGCACCAGAAGAAGAATGGGAGAATGTTAAAAAGGAAATTCTTAAATCAGCAGAAGCAAACTTAGGCGGAATAAAGAGAACTGGTAGAAAACCTTGGGTTTCAGACGATATATTGCAGCTGATGGATGAACGTAGAAAATATAAGAATGCTAATGATGAAGAAAGTAAAGGAACTATCGGCAATTAAGAAATGCTATAAATAGGAAGTGCAAACTGGCGAAAGAAGAGTGGATTAAAGAAAAGTGTTCAGAAGTGGAAAGAGAAATGAACATTGGTAAAATAGACGGAGCATACAGGAAAGTTAAGGAAAGTTTTGGGGTACATAAATTAAAATCTAATAATGTGTTAAACAAAGATGGTACACCAATATATAATACGAAAGGTAAAGTCGATAGATGGGTGGAATATATTGAAGAGTTATACGGAGGAAATGAATTAGAAAATGGTTTTATAGAGGAAGAAGAGGAAGTTGAGGAGGATGAAATGGGAGAAACAATACTGAGATCTGAATTTAAGAGAGCATTAAAAGATTTAAATGGCAGAAAGGCTCCTGGAATAGACGGAATACCTGTAGAATTACTGCGCAGTGCAGGTGAGGAAGCGATTGATAGATTATACAAACTGGTGTGTAATATTTATGAAAAAGGGGAATTTCCGTCAGACTTCAAAAAAAGTGTTATAGTTATGATACCAAAGAAAGCAGGGGCAGATAAATGTGAAGAATATAGAACAATTAGTTTAACTAGTCATGCATCAAAAATCTTAACTAGAATTTTATACAGAAGAATTGAGAGGAGAGTGGAAGAAGTGTTAGGAGAAGACCAATTTGGTTTCAGGAAAAGTATAGGGACAAGGGAAGCAATTTTAGGCCTCAGATTAATAGTAGAAGGAAGATTAAAGAAAAACAAACCAACATACTTGGCGTTTATAGACCTAGAAAAGGCTTTCGATAACGTAGATTGGAATAAAATGTTCAGCATTTTAAAAAAATTAGGGTTCAAATACAGAGATAGAAGAACAATTGCTAACATGTACAGGAACCAAACAGCAACAATAACAATTGAAGAACATAAGAAAGAAGCCCTAATAAGAAAGGGAGTCCGACAAGGATGTTCCCTATCTCCGTTACTTTTTAATCTTTACATGGAACTAGCAGTTAATGATGTTAAAGAACAATTTAGATTCGGAGTAACAGTACAAGGTGAAAAGATAAAGATGCTACGATTTGCTGATGATATAGTAATTCTAGCCGAGAGTAAAAAGGATTTAGAAGAAACAATGAACGGCATAGATGAAGTCCTACGCAAGAACTATCGCATGAAAATAAACAAGAACAAAACAAAAGTAATGAAATGTAGTAGAAATAACAAAGATGGACCACTGAATGTGAAAATAGGAGGAGAAAAGATTATGGAGGTAGAAGAATTTTGTTATTTGGGAAGTAGAATTACTAAAGATGGATGAAGCAGGAGCGATATAAAATGCCGAATAGCACAAGCTAAACGAGCCTTCAGTAAGAAATATAATTTGTTTACATCAAAAATTAATTTAAATCTCAGGAAAAGATTTTTGAAAGTGTATGTTTGGAGTGTCGCTTTATATGGAAGTGAAACTTGGACAATCGGAGTATCTGAGAAGAAAAGATTAGAAGCTTTTGAAATGTGGTGCTATAGGAGAATGTTAAAAATCAGATGGGTGGATAAAGTGACAAATGAAGAGGTATTGCGGCAAATAGATGAAGAAAGAAGCATTTGGAAAAATATAGTTAAAAGAAGAGACAGACTTATAGGCCACATACTAAGGCATCCTGGAATAGTCGCTTTAATATTGGAAGGACAGGTGGAAGGGAAAAATTGTGTAGGCAGGCCACGTTTGGAGTATCTAAAACAAATTGTAGGGGATGTAGGGGGTATACTGAAATGAAACGACTAGCACTAGATAGGGAATCTTGGAGAGCTGCATCAAACCAGTCAAATGACTGAAGACAAAAAAAAATAAAAAAAATAATTTTTTTTGTTGCAACAACAGAATGGTTAGGTTCCTTATTACCTATGATGTTCCTATTATATTATACTATACAATTACAGCAGTCTTCTACTCTTTTATAATTTATGATTTAATTTACAAATGCTCTTAATAACATAGACAAGCCAAAACATCTTATTATTGTGACTGGCTTTAAAAAAAAAACATGGTTGACAGACAAATGGACTTGTTGTATTTCATGTCAAATGAGGCATGGTTTCATTTATCTGGGCACAGTACCAAGTATGGATGATTGAAAATCCTCAACAGATACTTGAGGGTCCACATCACAATGATAAATACTGGTGTGAAATGTATTATTTCTGTTAATCAAACAGTGGGGGCCAATATTTTTTGAACAATCGGTTAATTTACAGAGGTGTACCATATAATTTTCAAAAAATTCTATACTCAGTTAACAGATCACGAAAAAAGGTATGGCTTCTTTCATCAAGATGGAGCAACTTTCACATATCAAACGATTCACTAGCACGCATTCATGTAACTTTTATAGAAGAAAAAACTGTCAGCAGCAGGCAATGGCCTCTGTGTTTTCCAGACTTGTATTGTGATTCTTTCCTTTGGGATTACTGAAGGATAAATTTTATGAATAAAATTCCCACACTAATAATGAACTAAAGGTGAACATTCAACAAGAAATCAATGGCACCGACCACAACATTTTGCAACAGGTGATTCTCAATATGATTACTGTTGCACAAAAGTGTATTGCTATGCAGGATGGTTACTTTGAACATCTTTTGTAAAAATACTGAAAATACAGGATCTAATTATAAATGCAGGATTTAATTTACATTTCAATTTTTTTTATCTCATTCATAATACAATACATATCACAACAGTGTTTAGCACGTAGCAGTTCAGTTTTAAGTTGCTAACCTGTTATTACTGTCACACAAAGTATATAAAGGTTCACACAATAACAAAACAGAATTAGACAAAGACAAAAAAAATAAAATTTATAGCAAAAAAAAATGTATAAAAGTATGTTTTTATAGAATTTTATTAATGAAAACAAATAAATATTTCATTAGTTCTATTTAAAAAAACAAGAAACATAAATCTGAAATATATTACGTACTAATATATTAAGAAATATTCAGATAAAATAGTGAATGTCTATAATAATGAAAGATATATTATATCTAACCAATAAATAATTTAGCAAAATATTTAAATCATATTACAATTATACCAAAAGATAAATTTAAGAACAGTGACATTTATAAAATCAATTTAATGATTTCATAAAAAACATATTGCTAAAACTAATGTCCTTTAAACAGAGGTTCTTAGAACATTTAAGACCATATAAAAATAACAAAAAAGTTTCTTAACAGAAAGAAAAATTATTGATCACTTTATTACACATTACTATACAATACGATTATAAAAAATAACTTTAAAATATTAAATAAAAATAAAAATAGTAATATCTTAAATGTTTAGAAAAATATTATATTTACAAATATGAACATATTTATAAATGAACAGGTAAATTTTGAAAATATGTTTTCAAAATTTCTCGATAATACAATAATTCTTAAACCACTTTTGTATGCACACTTCCATTTATATTTAAAAAAACAAGTTGAAGTTTAATTTTTTTTTTGTTTTTAATATTAAATTTATACTGTATTTCATTATGCTGATGATTGAACTGAACAAAATTAAATAAAAAACAAAATTTATTGCTTCTCACACAGAAAAAAGAACAAGTTAAGGCTTTCTTAAAGTAGTTTGTTTATCCCTAGTATACACAAGTAAAATTTTCTAATTGATACTATACAACACTTAGTCAAGTGCCCGCTGGAAAAAAGAGGTTAAATTTAGTCATTTAATATAAAAATCAAACATATAAAGAAATTAATTACCATTGGGCTTCCTTTCAGATGGTTCATTTACTGTTAACTTCTCAGCGAGTTCCGACATAGATCCCTCAATGCTTGATCTAAATGTTTGCGAAAGACGTCGACGTATTTTCTTCAGACTCATAACTAAAAGGCACTTACTGGAACTACAAAGATCAGTTGAAGTACATGTCTCAGGGCACTTTTTGGTTAACGCCTAAAAAAAAAAAAATTAGGTAAAATTAGCTCACCTGTCCATTAGTAAATATAGCATCATGCACAGCAATTGTTGAATTCCGCATCAAGAGTCACCAATAAGTCTCAACAACTCACAAGGAAAAATATGGCCAACTTGTTTCATGCAGTTATACCAGAAACTTGTTCATTAAATATTTCTTTGGCAGCAGGTATATTTTCCTTACTTTAAGCAATTTCATTTCCTCAGATTCCACTTCCTGAGACATTTTAAGTATAATGGAACCATCAGGTTGTAAGAATTGAAATAAATTCATATAAAAAAAATATAGCTAAAAATAGTCTATATAATTATTAAAACAATTAATCTGAAAATATATTTAAAATCATTAAAAACAATGACAAGTTTTTTTTTAATTAAAGATTGTTAGTCTAAAATACGATCAAATAACTTAGTTAAAATTATCAGAAACTTTGTTACTCTAAAGAAAAATGTTTTATCATAATTACTTACAAATAAAACATTTGTTAGAACAAAAAGTTTCTTAGAAGGAATTTAGTTAGGATCTTGTTAGGTACCATAACACTTGAAATGGTACCTAACAAGATCAGAGATTCTAAAAGATGGTTACAAAAACAAAAAAGATAATTCACAAAATAAAACTACACACAAAGAGAGTGAAAGAAAAAATTACACGACTTATAAAATAAAAATGATCTCTTCAATAAACACCTAAACATAAATCTCCTAACATTAAAAATTCACCACCCGTTAACAGCATATGTACAAATACATCATACTGATAAAAAACTGAAGATATGTATTTAAATTTATAAATATCAAAATAAATAGTAAAATAATTAAATTACTATAAATAACTAAACAATAAAAAGTCATACTCAACATTTATCATAAATTCTAAACTTTAAAAAGCACAAGTTTCTCGTTTATTTTGCTTTTCATGGCCTGCTAATGATCATCAACAAATAAAATGCCAACAGCACGCAAGAAAAGTTCATTTAGTGTTGTTTACCTTCAATGATCTGTGGGATCATTTTATTAATTATGGCTTTGGCTGTTTTTATTTTATCCTTAATTCACACCCTTGAATTTTAATCAAATTGAGGGAATTTCAACATATCTTTGTGAAAAATTGCTAGTATTTTGGAACAATCAATCAACTGTAAGGTAATATTGTTCATTTTCTTAATTTTAATTTTGCTATAAATTACAAAGAGATTAAAAATAATCATATTTAGTCAGATAAAATAAACATAAGTTATTAAAAAGATAGATATATTTTTTAAATTTAAAAAAAAAACGATAAATTAATAAATTACAACTTCTAACATTTTTAAGACTGTATACTTATGAAAAAGTCTCTTTACAAACAAAAAACATTGACAGTGTATAGAAATGTGGCATAATCAGAAATTGTAACTAAAAATATCCCATACAAAAAGGAAAATGGGGTATAATTCCAAAAGTAAGTTTTTAAAAGAATTTTAATTCATTCAGTTGGTGAATGAATTAAAATGAACCTACACATCAGTTTCACTTGCTAATTTAACAATATGTACCAATAAGGCACCACAAAGTTTTTTACTTTTTTTTCTTAATGTACTTGGTTGATGCATTTATTCATAACTGAAAGGGGAATATTTATTGTTGCTTCACATTATCTCTTCGATTTTAATGGCTATGATGCGTATATACAACTAAAATTCAACAGGCACTGCTTAATTGTTTACTTTTTCCAAGTATAAATATGTTAACTGTAGAGCCAGACCTTGTGGTAAATATAATGAAAGTGAAGGTGTAACATGTATGGCTAAATAACAGCTACATTTTGAAGAGCTTGGCTGAGCTACTTATAGCAGTTAACCTATAACAATCAACTCATTGTAAGTAACAAGAGACAATTACACTCCTCACATTATCTGATAAGTATAGTGGGGGGTGATTTTAATTTCTAAGATCAGCCATAATATTTTCAAATTTAGTTTACCTATCATATCAGATTATCAACAAGCATTCAGTAAAGTATAAATAAGGATTAACATACAGATGTACTTTGTTCCCATAATTTTTGGAGTAGTGGTGATTATAAAAACAAGATAAGCAATGAATTTTTTTGTTAGGTGCAAAAAAAATGCTTCAATGAGAAACATGTAAGCATTATTTATCCTGTAAGCAAAAGCAAAAAATTCAAATCTAGCTTAACAGTAATGTAATTACTTTAGTCATGAACAAGATATTAAGCTTATTCCATCACAATCCCTGTGTGAGCTGGCTTTTCCTTTAGCCTCCCCTTTCCTTATAATTAGGTTTTCTTCCTAGAATTAGTAATAAGGGAATTGTATCAGCAGCTACCTAGTGCTTAACTGGTGGCACTTACTGGAGTGATAACACTATCTATGGGAGTGTCCAAAGGCTTTGTTTGTTTCCTGACTGGAAGTTGTATAAAAAGCCAATTAGTGCTTGTGTCACTTATCAAGTAAAGCTGGGCTCCTTCTACTCCTTAAATACTCTATACGGGTGGTTATTTTGGATATTACTATAATTTAATTCTTTACTTAATACCAAAGCTATCTAGAAAGATAAAACTACACACCTACAAACATTTGTAATATGAAGAAAAAAAATTCAATTAAATATTTTTTAACCAAAAACTCAACAGCTTAGCCTAATTAACAAAATAATTTATGCCAACAATGGAGCATAACTCACATCATTCTGAGCTTCAAAATACCTCCGTCAAACTCATTTGCTGCCACTCAACTTAACCACAAATTACTTCATTAATTTCTAGTCAATCACAAATCATTTGTCACTCAAAAATCTGTCCAACATTTTAAACACATAGAATTCACTCATAACTTAGTATGGCAGATGACTGAAAACATTCAATCTGTAATTTCTCGGCAAATGACATGCCATTATTTGTGGTCTTCTGCTAACTTTCTCAGTTATTAACATGTCCAAATCATAATTGAAGAAAAAAGTTTCATAATCTTTTTTTTTATATTATTAGTATCCAATAAAACACTAACAATATTAATGTGACATCATAAAATGCTGCAATATCATGATGAAATTACTCTTACTTATATTATGACAATACACTTATATACCCATAAAAGTAAATGAAAATACCAACACAAGTACACAACACATAGCAAAGATACTTCAAAAACCTTGGACTATACATAAATTAGTGCAAAAGCACTTCATCAGGTAATTGTCAGGTTCAGGAATCTATGCATATGCAAAAGTGCTGATGAAAAAATCAGGAAAAACAAATGTATTGTTTTAATATATTCAAGTCTAATGCAGTGGGATGCCAATTATCCAAACACCAATTTTCTGGATGTCCAACTACCCAAACTGCTTATATCAACAATAGCCAATTTAAAAAAAATACACTATTTAAAAGAATTTAAATATTATTCAAATATTTACTTTAACAGGAGATGTATTTTTATCGATCTTTGTTTTTACTGGATTTTTTGATTGCCTTTTTGCAATATGTATTGCCCAAAACACACATAGATTTAGGTCTGTGTTGTTAAACTAATTATAAAATAAACTTTTGAAAAGATTGATGGAAACAAATTAATTGGTCAACCATAAAACAATGATGCAATGATAAAATGACTTGCATATCCAGGGCTGTTACATAACAAAAGCTCATGAATGTCTATTGCTAAGGATTGGTTGGAACAATAAAAAGAATGCGATTCTACTCAGATTCTTTGTTTAAAACAATTATGTGATCTTGTAGCTCATAAACTATTAACAGTAAAGCAAATACAGAATACAATTTTTTTTAAGAAGAAATAGTTTGTTTTGATTATTGACTAATAAAGTTTTTTTACTACATTGGTCATGTGTTAATTTTATTGAAATGCATTTATTTTTTTACACTTTTGTGTTTTTATTAAGTGTGATATCTATTAAACATACAATTAAACAATCATATGTGCAGTATATATGACAAACCTTTTTTAATTTTCTAATTATCCAAATTTAGCCTTAAAAAGGTCATTCTGGATAATCGGTATTCCATTGTATTTCATTAATAATTTCTATATATATATATATATATATATATATATATATATATATATATATATATACTGCTGCTATAATCCATTTCAATAAATTTTATATATATAGGGCCTAAATTAATACAATTTCTAAATCTTGCAAAAGATGTATAAATAAAAATAGTGTTTGCATAACCAATAAAAAGATGTTTGATAATAGATTTTGTTAACTTGATAAATTCACTTCCGCAAGTAAAAGTTTGCTAATTTTATTTGTAATATAATCTGATAGTAAGAAAGGATTGTTTGATCACATGCTAACTGTAATATCATAGTTTTATAACTAGATGCACAGTTTTATTTTTTAACAACCAGTAATTACAAAGCAATTCTAAAAAATATAAACTGACATTTTAAAAATACTATATAAATATTTTTGTACTTTAAATATAAATAAAAAAAATTTATTAAAAAAATAAATTTTTCCTAGTACTGCTTTATTTTTTTCCCATGATTATTATTCATACTTTCACAGACCCCTGGTTTTATCAGAACACTTTACAGAAATTAAAATATTACACATATAGAGGGACGTGTTTACATGTTTCCTATATAGGTCATAATAAGATAAAAGATTTGATATATTATTTATGATAGTTCATTTTGTATGTCACAGAACTGATAGTTCATTTTATATGAGGAACTGAGATGGTAAACATATCCCCTCTAAATTTTTAATATTTTAATTTAATTTTCACAAAATTTTCTGATAAAGCAGAGATCTTTGTGAAAGTAGTGAACACAGAGGAAAAGTAAACAAGTTAAGTGGAAAAATTGATTTTAATAAATAATTACATTCTGTGGCTAGGATTCAAATTTTAGATTATTTATTAACACTTTTGTACCTTTAATTATATACAATATGGAAACTAAAAGATAATTAACCTCGATGTGATCAACCCATAATTAACTGAGATTTAGAACCCAAAAAATTAACATACAATGAACACAAAGATAATTAATAGTTAATTTAATTAACATGAAACACAAAATGGTTAAAATTTGGTAAATAATTTTTCATTTCATCATACAGTTTACTACCACCAAGAAAACCACATTAATGATCTTGAACTAATTCTCAGCACAAATTAATTCCATAAGTAACAATCTAACTTCTCTTTACTTTGAAAAACTTGAACTAAAAACAGATGCAAGCGTTAATTTCTTTAAATGTTTATTTAAATAGGTAAGACAAGCAGAATATATTACAAGTCAGTAAGTACACTGATAATAGAAGACACATAAAGTCTAACCTAATTTATTTGTTGGAGACTAAAACAACTGGTTTAAAGTATAAATGATGCAGTGAAGATATAAATATAAATCACCTATAAAAATAAATCAATAACTTATCACATATATAATTTCAGATAAATGGTCATATTTAAGTACAATAAAAGATAAATTTCAGTTACAATGTCTGAAAGCTGACAAGAAAAACAACTTCCACAATAATCTGAATCAAAGAGCACGTTCCAGGCAATATCTATCAAAAATTGATCTTTCATCTTTTAAAATATTTAAGAAGAGGAATATAATAAAATTAGATTGGATAGTGATCAGATGTATGGTATCATAATTTTTCAATACATAAATATTTATTTTTAATTTTTGATAGAATTTTTCAGTTTCAAAATAAAAATATGACTTTTATTAAAACAAAAAAAGTCAAAATATTATGAATATGTGAATAATAACTGTACATTAATTTTACAGCGTAGTTATTAGTGTTTGAAAAACAATAAGATTCACCTAATTACATGTTTTACAAGAATTGGTATAGGAAAAATATCAAATGTCACCAAACATAGATATAATGCAAGTCTGCTCAGTATTAAAAACAAAAGAATCAATAAATGTAAAAGAATTTTAATCCTATTTAATGAAAAGACATATTTACTAACCTTATTCTTAGCACCATTTGCTTCAGTAATAAAATTCTTACTGCGAGCACTTTCAGTTTGCTTAATCTCTTTATCATGAATTATTGCTGATAAACATTGAATCACAATTATTCCTATAAGCTTATAACAATGATCAAACTATAGTTAAAATATTGCTGGACAATTGCAATGTAAAATATGGTGGGACTGTAATTTGATCACCATTCTGAGCTTATCATTTATTGTTATTCATATTACAAGATATGAATGACTAAGCAGCTTGCAAAGTGCGTTCAATGATAGAATTTATTACAAATACCTGAAAAGACTAAGGTTATTAAATATATATATATATATATATATATATGCACACACAAAAACTTACACGCGTATGTGTGCACACACACACACACACACACACACACACACACACACACACACACACACACACACACACACACACTCTATATATATATATATATATATATATATTTATATATAAATTGATCTTACTAATAATAAGGCTTCTTGAATCTCACAGATCATTAATCAGTTATTAAAATAAATATTATAATCCATAAGTAGTACATCTTCATTGTCAAATGTAGAACTGATTGACTAAAAGTTATAAATTTTAATGAATATTATATCAGGTGAACCAACTTGCACCTTAGGGATTATTTTGCTCATAATTTACATAGTAGTTCATTAATATAAATTTTTGTTTGTATAGAATATATTTTTCATGTTATTCTGATTCTTTGTTTATTAAACATTCCTTGTAATTGAAGATTACTTTCAAGGTCTATTAGTGTAATTATTTAATAATAGATGTTCTACAGAATTGGAAACATTAATATTTTTATTTTTAAATATTCTAAGATGATCACAAAACCAGCATGTATTCAGTCATATTTATTATAATCAATCGTGTATAAATCACAATTAAATCTTGAGCACAAAGAGTACGTACATGATACTTAACTTCGAATACCTGATAAAATATTTCATTAAAATTGTATACTTTTGATCAGTTTTACATTTAACAATGGTACTGTGTTTCATAAGAAAAAATCTAGAAATCTGTAAAAGTATTATTATTCATTAATCATTCTTGTAATTTATACATATAAAATGAGATGTAAAAATTTTATTCCAGGAATTTCACATTGTGATTTGGTTGGAATCATTTGAAAAATTACATGTGAAAACACTTTAACTGATGTGTTCATAAACCTCAAACCAACAGCCATTTTTTCGTTGAGTACTGAGAGAATAATAAATACCTAAATATAAAACTTTCACACAAAAAGAGTGAACAACTGAAATGTTGGGCAATTTAAAAATCTAATTCTACATGAAAATAAGTAAAACAAATATTGAAATGTAACTTAACTGAATCTGACATATGATGTGGATGTGGTGAAAAATTATTTGAGTGGCACAAAAGATTCAAAGATGGATGAGAAGATGTGAACAACATCTAGATAAAGTGGCAGTCAAAAAAAAAAATGACTATGAAAATGTAAACAGAATGGCAAATTTAATACAGACTGACAGCCAATTAATCATTTGACTAAAGCCTGATGAAATGATTATCAGATATTGTTTGGAGAAAAAGACCTGAATAGTTGCCTGAAAAAAGATCACTCATCAAAACAATGCACAGTCAATTTGCACTCATCATGAGAGCAGCCAAAAAATGTATTACCAAATTAGGTCATTCTGCTTATTTATCTGACTAAACTCCCCCCTTTGTGATATCTAGGGTAATCCCCAAAATTAAAGATTACTCAACACAAATGAAAATTTCCTGAAATCACTGGTGTCAAACATATTATGATAAACAAAGTGAAGATTATTAAAAAAAAGAGAGAGTTCCTGGCCTGTTTCTGGAAATGGGAACAACAAAACTGTTGTACAGATGCACAAGGGGATGCACAAGGTGACAGTAGCAACATTATATGTGTACAGTTCTGAACATTTTTTTTTTTTTGTAGGTGCATTCCAGAAATTAAATTGTTACACTTCATAAATGTTTGTCGAATATAAATACTAATAATGAGTTTGCAGTTTCATAATTTTTTAATGAGGACTATTTAAACCTTTAATTATTAGTAATAGATATTGCTTAAAATTAACAACTATGGTAAGAAAAGCTTGCAATGAAAAATAGTGCCCAACTGGAAGAATATAAAAAAAAGCAAAGTTAAACAAGTATACAAAACATGCCAAAACTATTTGAAACCTCAGTAACTTAGTGCAGTCTATATGTTACAAATTAAAACAAGATTTTTAAAAATTGGAAAAAAAATAGAGCAAAACAAATTAAAGATTAAAGCATTTACCTTTTCACTGTAACAAGTACTACTAAACAACGAACAAAAAAACTAGAGCAATATATTTAATAGAATATAAGATATTGTAGAACAATATATTTATAAAATATGATGAAATTGTGAATCTTAAACTCTTCTACTTTCAGGAACTAAACTTAACCAAGTGAGAAAACTGATTAACATATAAAGAGAGGGTGAACAAGTACAGAGATTGCTCTAATTCAAACCTGAGATTGCCAAACTGGTAATTCAGCAAAACAATGATTAAGACATCGTGAAGTGTGCGATTCCATCATCAAACTTCGTGCTGAAAAATGTTACATTAATTTCATTTTTTTTCATAGAAATGAATAAAAATACCTTGCAGTATTAAAAAAGTCTTACAGTACAGTAAAAAAAAATATATATGTACATATAAGTCATTAAACTGTTACTAGAGCAATACAGATGATTCCAAATTGCACAGCAATCTCTCAGAGATGATTTTATAGCCAAAAGTAAGGAAAAATTCATATAAACATAGGTCTGAAAACTGCTGTTCACAAGCAAAATATCTAGCCCTGCTTTCTACTTCCTCTGTAAAATTACACTGTACAAAAATTCTTGGGGTACAAATTGAGTGATAAATTTGGTCCTTATGTTTTTTTGATATAAGAAATTGAATAAAAGTGGTCCCAAACTTCTATCTCACTTAGGTTTTAAGAAAAATAGGGTAACACAAAAATGTTTTGTCGGAAAATATACTTTTTAGGTTTACAATAACTTTGTTAATTTACCAATAAATAAAAATTTCTAGTTAAATTTGTGGGGAATCTAATTCTGAGAAAGTTGATATAAATAATATCTATTAAAATTAAACACAAATTTCAAAAGTTCAACTTTAATTAGAAACAAAAAACAAAAATTGGATCGGAAAAGTGATATGATTTTAAACAGAACAGTTTACATACAAATGCTAAAATTAAATTTGAAAGACATCCTTCTAAAACATTAATTTTTTTTTTAGGTTCACAATAATAGCTGTTCAACAATTAAGTTTAGTGTCTAGCACTTGAATATTCATTTGAGCAATGTTTGTGCTGTTATTTTTGGTCAGTCATTCGCAATGGGTGATACCACAAATTTGTTTTCATTTGAGTTGACGGACATGTTGTTAATTTATGGTAAAGTAAATAAAAATGGGTTGGCTGCTGAACATAAATACTGGGAAAATTATCCTGATGGAAGAGTACCGGATCGTAAAACATTTGAGGCTTTGGAGAGGTTTGGAGAGTTTGAGAAACAGGTATACTTAAACCACAACGATTCAATGCTGGTTGTGAATGTTCTGTGAGAAATGCCAACGCTGAAGAATAGATATTGAATACGGTATAATTATCTCTCATCTCAAGCACTAGAAGGTTGTCACATCGCTTTCATGTTTTGCAATCAAGTGTGTGGCGAATGTTACGGGAGCAACAATTATACCCATTCCATACAACATGTGTACAAGTATTATTACCACCTGATTTTGATAAACATATGAAATTCCGTCAATGGTTAATTAGAAAATGTGAACAACATAGTGATTTCCTAAGTAATAATTTAATTACTGATGAATCCTGCTTTACAAGAAATGGCATTGTAAATTATCTAAGCATTCACACTTGGGCAGAAGAAACTCCCCATGAGACTGCTACAAGTCATTTCCAACACACTTTTTCATTTAATGTGCGGTATGGTCTTCTTGGTAATAATCTCATACGCCCTTTTTTTCTTCATGCCAAGGCTCAATGGAGAGCAGTACCTGCATTTTTTGCAAACAAATCTGATGGAACTCTTGGAAGATATTCCACTTGCAGAGAGAGTGCAAATATGGCTTTTCAATGATGACACACCTGCTCACTACCGTTATAATATGATGAATCATTTAAATTACACTTTTAGTAAGCAATTGATTGGTCGAAACGGACCAGTAAAATGGCCACCTCAATCTCCCAATCTTACACCAGCAGACTTTTTCCTTTGGGTTGGATGAAGTCATTAGTCTAGTCCACTCACACTGGCACACAAGAATTATTGAGACATCATATAATAGAAGCTGGAACTACTATTAGAAATAATAATGATGCTAACAGAAGTGCCCACCTAGCACAGATTTGCAGAACTGAACTGTGCATTGAACAGAATGGCGGCCACATTGAACAAATACTTTGAAGAAACATTTACAACTTTATAAGTAATCACTTTGACATTTTTAGCAAAAAACCAAAAAGTATGTGATTTTTATTTTTTTAAATCTATCTTTTATGCATTTTTTCTGTTACTGACACGTTTTCTATTTGTTTTCATTTGCATTATGTTGTTCACACAATGATGAAAATTGTTCTGTTTAAAATCATATCCCTTTTCCGATCCAGTTTGTGTTTTTTTCCTAATTAATGTTGGACTACTCAAATTTGTGTTCAATTTTAACGGACATTATTTAAATTAATTTTCTCACAATTAAATTTCCTACAAAGTTAGCTACAGATTTTTATTTATTTATTGGTAAATTAACAAAGCTACTTTATTCTAAACCTAAAAAGTGTATTTTCCAACAAAACTTTTTCGTGTTTTACCCCATTTTCCTTAAAATCTAAGCGATATAGAGGTCTGGGAACAATTTTATTAATTTGTTAGATAGAAAACCATGAGAAAGCACCCAATTTACCCTTCGATTTAAACTCAAGAATTTTAGTACGGTTTAATTTCACAAAGGGAGCAGAAGCAGGGCTAAATGTTTCTCGAACCAAAATTCACTAACCAACCATTTTCTGACCTATGTTTATATGAACTTTTTTCTCATTTTTGGCTGTAGAATCATCTTCCAAGAGATCCAGATTGCAAGAGAGCCTTGCAATTTGGAACCACCTGTACATGCCTCTTGCTTGCTATTCATTCATAACACTCATTTACTAATTTAAAACGTGTCATATAAAGTATTTTGGGGAAATCTGATCATACGAATCCATAAATAGTTAATGCAATAGACATAGCTAAGTATGATGTGAAGCTTCGGAGTTATCATTCCCAAGAGACCCACATAAGCCTATTTTGACTCATCAGGGATAACTGATTAGCTAATAATGGCCATTTGGCCATTTTTCTCTGTAGCATTTTTACAGAGATCACAGCTGTCATATGTAACAAAATTTCCCACTTAAGAAATTTTTCAGCACCAAATACCAACTTTTGAAAAAAAAAAAAATTTTTTCAACACCCATTTTCAATCTTCATATATCACTACAGTTTCAAACATTTTTCCACAAACTAAACATAGACAGCTTTACTACTTTTATTCTATTATGTAATATCAAGCTACCTGAAAGCAGAAAGACATTAAAATACAGTGTCTTAATTTTTTATTTAAAAATCCAATTTTGGAGTCTTCAAGACTTATTTGCAATTTTAACTTAGAACTAAAGAGATTACGGAATGATTTCATAAAAGACTCCTACTTTTCTTTTGATAACTTGTAAAAGTGCCACGCCATCAATCCACACAAAAAAAAAAATTGTCAAGCTATCAAAAGCCATTTATGATAAAAACTGGTCTATGAAAGTGACCAATAATCCTTAATCCATACTTCAAGAGTAAATTTATACAAACATTAGTTAGTCCTTGTTACATTAATCTTAAGCTTATCTGTATCAGTTTTAATAGTACATGACGCTCATTATCAGTTACCTTTCATAAAGGACTAAAATCATTCGTATGCAAGAGTTGGTACTTGGGCTATCTTGAAAATAATACCCATTCAGTAATTTCTTTTGCAGACGTCAAAAATCCAACACGCAAAGTAAAAAGTAGATTGTTGACAACATTTGTGGTAATTAATACATTTTCCTATGACAAGTAACTTACAAAGTTTTAAAAAGAATAAGACAATCAATTATCCTACAACTATAAAATTTGTATAGAAATATGTTTTTTACACTTTTAAATAAATAATGATACTGGCTGAAATTTATAGGTAACAAGATACTGTGTTTACAATGTAAAGAAATCAAGCACACACGATGTAAATTATTCAAGGCAACTCAATAACAAATGTCCACATTGTGTAGTTATGATGTATAATTTGATGATAAAATTCAGACTGAAAATATTATCAATCACCTCATATAAAAAAACTGGCGAACTTTGGCTAAATTTCATCAGTTCAAAACATTGAAAGAATTTTTGGGTAACAACCAATGATGAACCGTAATAAGTTGTCAAGGTTAAATAGACTAACAGTAAAGCAATAGAGAAAATATTATGAAACTTGTGTGAAATATTCTGAACTAAACCTTATTTGTCTACAGTGATTAAGTTTAGAAGCAGGCATACAGGTACACAGTTTTAGTAAAGAAAAGAAAAAACCCTTAAACTGTAATATTTTCATATTAAAGGTAGTAATAATAATCAAACTTATCAAATTTTATTAGGTATGGAGTTGAAGTATGAAGTATGAGGTTCAACAGCAAACTATTTAACTGAAAAAATAAAAAAGGCTCAAAATAGAGTAATTAAAATAATTTTGAATAAAGACCGTCAGATGATAGAAGAAACTATTTTAATGCTTTATCTATGCTATCACCTGTGGGTTTTTATCAGTTAATATTGATATGTATGTTCCATATGAAAAATGAATTTAAAACTAAAAAAAAAATTATTCATCAAACTAGGAATAAAGATTTATTTGTTGTTTCTAAATATAATAATTTATATGGTAGAAAATCATTGACAGTTGTTCCCAGAATAATGTTACTGAAAAAAATAAAATATGTTTTTTTTTTTGTCTTCAGTCATTTGACTGGTTTGATGCAGCTCTCCAAGATTCCCTATCTAGTGCTAGTCGTTTCATTTCAGTATACCCTCTACATCCTACATCCCCAACAATTTGTTTTACATACTCCAAACGTGGCCTGCCTACACAATTTTTCCCTTCTACCTGTCCTTCCAATATTAAAGCGACTATTCCAGGATGCCTTAGTATGTGGCCTATAAGTCTGTCTCTTCTTTTAACTATATTTTTCCAAATGCTTCTTTCTTCATCTATTTGCCGTAATACCTCTTCATTTGTCACTTTATCCACCCATCTGATTTTTAACATTCTCCTATAGCACCGCATTTCAAAAGCTTCTAATCTTTTCTTCTCAGATGCTCCGATTGTCCAAGTTTCACTTCCATATAAAGCGACACTCCAAATATATACTTTAAAAAATCTTTTCCTGACATTTAAATTAATTTTTGATGTAAACAAATTATATTTCTTACTGAAGGCTCGTTTAGCTTGTGCTATTCGGCATTTTATATCGCTCCTGCTTCGTCCATCTTTAGTAATTTTACTTCCCAAATAACAAAATTCTTCTACCTCCATAATCTTTTCTCCTCCTATTTTCACATTCAGCGGTCCATCTTTGTTATTTCTACTACATTTCATTACTTTTGTTTTGTTCTTGCTTATTTTCATGCGATAGTTCTTGCGTAGGACTTCATCTATGCCGTTCATTGTTTCTTCTAAATCCTTTTTACTCTCGGCTAGAATTACTATATCATCAGCAAATCGTAGCATCTTTATCTTTTCACCTTGTACTGTTACTCCGAATCTAAATTGTTCTTTAACATCATTAACTGCTAGTTCCATGTAAAGATTAAAAAGTAACGGAGATAGGGAACATCCTTGTCGGACTCCCTTTCTTATTAGGGCTTCTTTCTTATGTTCTTCAATTGTTATTGTTGCTGTTTGGTTCCTGTACATGTTAGCAATTGTTCTTCTATCTCTGTATTTGAACCCTAATTTTTTTAAAATGCTGAACATTTTATTCCTGTATGGCAAACACTTGAAGACATATCATTTTCTTTATACATGAAAGGAGGAGGGTAAAATAAATAGTTCAACAGTGCCAAAAACCTAACCAATATCTCTAATAATTTTTTTTTTTTACTTGCAAATAAAAAACAATACTAAACTCAAATGATCTGAGAAGAGAAGAGCTACACTACCCGCTTCATCACAAGAATAAACTGTCAAAAACTTGGGATGGTAAATAAGAACAGTTACTAATCACTAAACTTATCATATCAGTGGCTAACTTTTTCTCATATTCTTTTCTTTGTCAAACAATTAACAAAATTTATTGAGCAAAGTTAAATTCAATCTCTCATTAATACTTTTGATGGTAACTTGCTAAAAGAATTTCAGAAATGTGGATTTTCATAAGTAAAAGTTTATTACCTCAAAAGATTAGCAACAACCTTCAATCAGATACGAGATATAGGAGGATGTCAAACAACTACACCTGTGGGTAACAATAATGATGTAAATCACACAATGCTGAATACATCAACAAACATTCATTTTGGTATCAATCAGTATCAAATTCATTGGCAAAATTCATCAAATTTAAATCATTTTTTTCACATGTTCAAAGCACCATTTCTCACTAGTGTTATTAACGGAAAGATACTGGTAAAATTCTAATGAAAAAAAACAGTGGTCCATGCAGTATGATCTAAATACATAATTTAAAATAGTCAGTTTAGTTATAAAACATAATAAAACTAATAATGATAATCTATTAATATCTTATATAAATATACAGAGGAAAGCAGGAATGTATTCTTACCCCATCAACATTTTTTGGGGGAAAACATATACTTAAATAAATCAAATTAAAGATTAGTGATATTAGAACTAATAACAATAGTGAACAAAATTTTAAGGAAATTTACAAATAATTTCAAGGAAAGCACACAAATGTTAATAGATAAGTTATAAAACATCACACCGACCATTATTTAACTGTGGTAACACATCCCACACTTACTTTTATATAGTAGCATAATCATCTCAGCAACTACATGCATTACTATATAGACACTACAAATTCAAAGATTGTTACAGATTTATTGGTTTTAAGCAGGGCACAAGAGTTACACAATTTCTCAATATATAACTTCAGAACAATTCATATTTAAATAAGCCTACAGCTTGTAATGTGAAACTATGACAATTCAGAATTACATAAATGTGTAGCAAAACAGACGATTCCAATGAGAAAATAAATGTCTAGAGCTTAAAATGAAAATGAGAGACTTCAATAATACAAAAAAGGCATTCAACTAACTGCACAGTTAAAATCTACTTCTAATACATTACAAATTACGGATAAAAATAAGATAAAATCTACAAAATTAATAGAATATATTTTGACCTAATCACTTAGAAGAATAACCAAGTCAGAGTATATAATATTAAATAATCAATCCTATTATTAATATTATGTGCATAATAATTGAATAGAAAAAGGGCAGTTTCTTTGAAACGTAATGCCAACAGTTCACATAGAGTAGGCAAGAATTCATAAAAGAAAGCTAGAATTACAAACAATATCCCAAAATCAAAATGTTTTGCAATAATGTATTTTATAGGTTAACTACAATGAAACATTTTATTAATTTTCTAGAGTAGATAACAGTCCAAATTTTCTACCACAATCCCTAACTGCATAAAATTTACACAATGAAGATAATAATTTTTTTTTATAATAATAAACTACTGTGTATTCAATATTAATTTAAAGAAAATAAAAACAGCTACTCACCCCAACATCTAGGAAATTTAAAATAGAAGCTAACACTATTCGAATACAAATATTACCCTATGACAAATAGTTAATAACCTAATCTATAATGTAAATATAAAAAAGGCATGACTTTGGAATGAAAACATTTCATTCAATTTTGGGGTTTAATGTATAAAAGAAACCAACATCAAGTTTATGAAATAAAAACACCTTTTAGAATTAAAATTTTACCATACCTAAACAAAACTACTTCAAAAAATACAATAACCTGCAATAGGATCAAATAACCAATGTATTATAAACAGATATAATAAAAAATAAAATTTGAAATGCAGTCAAATAACGAAATCTTACCACTATGTACATCACCTCATAACTAAGAACTTAAAATAAATGAAATGTCTCACTTATAAACAAAAGGAGGCAAGAAAAACTATCGAATAACGCTCCATAGCATTTGTTTTCAATTAAAACACAAAATTCCGAAAATTTAACACAAACTATACTTTTTGAGAAACATAACCTACACGATCACAACCATCAAACGACACGAGAAACATAAACTGTAAGACCATAGTTACAAAGAGATACTGTAAAATAATTTTACAGCTTTGTCAGTAATCTGAGGGGGAAAATCGGAATTCTTCCATAAACAAATCTCTTACGGTATGCTACTACCATATTCAATAAATTTGTAAGATGAAAACTCCCATTAGTTCAAAAAAATTGAATTTATCTTAAACTTTAATTTTCAACGTAAAACGATAAATTTGAAGTAAACTTTATTTGATTTTTTGATCTGGATTTAAATTGTAGCCATCATGAAACTTTATCTTATTTAGGTACAAGTTTATAGTACTACACGTAGTACAGTCTAGTTTTCATCCTTACTAATAATCTGAATTTGTGTCAGAGAGATAATGCCCGAAAAGTATTAATAATACGTCTATTGTTCTGAAAAATCTCATAATAAATGCAAACCAGTTATTGTACTGTTGGTATAATGTACATATTAAGTTTTCTAGGAAAAAAGTTTTTATATGTTGCGAACATATTTTTGAAAACTTGTTTTCGGCTACAGTTTTTCCAAAAATGTTAGGATAATAATAACTAAAATAATTTACAGTTAATTTATTTATTTTTTGGCCGTTAATGTTTATGATGCACACAGCTTGATTTAATGACCAAGAATTGAGTATGATTAATAGGCCATGCAACTGAGTGAGATGCAAACCTTTAATTTGCCAAGCCATGTGACTGAATATGACGTTCGCATATGATTTGTCTTTTATATAACTCAAATAAACTGAAGAATTCAGTTTGAAATTTAGTTTTTTTTTAAACTAGAACACACAATTCAAATATATATTGGATTTACAATAAAAAAAAGTCTATTTCATGATGATGTGGCTGTGATTCGTGTGAAATTTTCCTTTAAAAAAACTAAATTAATTTTTAATAATTAACACTTTTGACTGCCATGTGCATCATATTTAATACAGTGATGTTTTTGGATAGGTGTATCATATCAATCACAGATACGAGGCTATTATTAATTGTATTAATATATTTTACAATCGTACAAAACGTACATTAATTTTAACCCCAAATATAAAAAATTTAAACAATATATAAAAATGTTACCATAACCAATGTAAACATTGGATAATAACAGATATAACAAAAATACAGCTAATTCAGTATTTGATTTTATGAATACATAGGCTTACCATACGTCCGGGATTAGCCCGGACAGTCCTGGTTTTTTAGTGCTGTCCGGGGTTTGAGAATTTTATAACTGGCTTTTTTTTAATTTTAGACCTATATGTTCGACATCGCGTTTTTAAACATTCATTAACGACCTTGCATCTCAGCCGAACATGCAGCAAGCGCTGACGTCGATTTTGACGGAGGCGTGCTACCGACCCACAACTTTGTACTAAGTCATTTGGCAACACAACAAGTGCAATGTGTTTATGTTGTTTTCGTGTGTGAAGTAACTTGACTACACATTTTTTATCATTTTATCTCTATTCCTTTTTGTCTCATCGTTTAGCAATGGGCAAAAGAAAACGTGTGTTTAATGTTAACCTGCAACAGGAATACAAATTTTTGAAATTGTGTAATTATGTATTGCGCACTATGTACTGGAGAATTTTCTGTTGTACATAAGGGAAAGGGTGATATTGAAGACCAGAACAGCTAAACATAGGAGTGCTATTAATACTTCAGCAAAAATAAGAAATTTTTTTAAAGCCAAATATGGGAAAAACAATAACAGTGATCTGGAGCGTGCTGCTAAAGAAGCTACGTTTTCATATCACACTGCTAGACACGAACTCTGTTTCAAAACAAGACTGCACATCTAAACTGGTTAAAAAGTTATAATAGCCAAAATTTTCATCTGCTAGAACCAAAACAGAGGCAATTATTGTTAATGCTTTTTTGTCATTTATATGTGATAATGTGTGTTGTGTTTAAGAATTGGTTGTTCACATTGTACACAATTCATTAAAAACACTGTATGATTCTTCATCCTGGACATATAAGTTATTGTTTTAAAAACTTATAAATATTTTCACATCTATATACAGTGAGTAACAAAACTTAAAAAGTTCTGTGAATCTGTAGAAACAGATTACAGAAAATTATTGTCTCATAGCAGCACAAGTTTCCTTAGTTTGTTACCAGCAATAGAAAGAATTCTTTCCATTTTTGATGACCTAAAATCATACTTCTTATATAGTGACAAATGCCCATAATTATTATTTGATTTTTTGAAAATCAAGAAAGTGAACTGTTTTTGAAATTTTTATATGGTACTCTACAGTTATTTAATAATGTAGTTCTTAAATTGGAAGCTAATTCTATAACAGCAACAGAAGCATTTGAGACATATTCTGAATTAATTTGTCAACTTCAGGAAAGAAAAACTTACAAAAATATACCATCTTCTGCCAAAGAATTGCCATGCACTCTAAAAGAAAATAATTATGTTCAGGAACAAAAATTCTCAAGCATAGACAATTTTTATAATTCTAGTATTCAATACTTAACCCACCAGGTTGGTCTAGTGGTGAACATGTCTTCTCAAATCAACTGATTTGGAAGTCGAGTTCCAGCGTTCAACTCCTAGTAAAAACAGTTACTTTTATACGGACTTGAATACTAAATTGTGGATACCGGTGTTCTTTGGTGGTTGGGTTTCAATTAATTCGCACATCTCAGGAATGGTCAAACTGAGACTGTATAAGACTACACTTCATTTACATTCATACATATCATCCTCTGAAGTAATACCTGAATGGTAATTCCTGGAGGCTAAACAGGAAAAAGTATCCAAAACTTGAGCTGTCAAGAACCAGTTTTGATAAAGTTAATAAGTTTCAGTGGACAAATTTACGAACTGAAATTGGTCATTAATGTGAAAACCATTTTTAAAAAGTAAAGAGAAATAGATTAACATTTGTAGTTTTACACTATAAATTCATTCATTATCTTCAAACGGTTAAAATACAAGAGTTTGTATCATTTTTACATTTGTTCTGGAAAATTGTATAAGATCTGATTATAAAGGGCAGTGCTTTTCAACCACTTTAATTTTATTATGGAATAACTTTCCTTTCAGCGAGGACAGTTTACTGAATCACTTTAAAAAGATTATATAGCCAATCGGTATTTTGCAACTTCCAGAGTAGTGTGAATTTAAATTCACCAAAGGGAACAATATAGTAGAGTTGCCTGTCTTGTCTCTATGTGTAAATTAGAACCAGCTAGTGTGCTATATGTAGGATATGGTTTAACAGTTCTCATAAAGCCATATACTCAGTGATTTAAGACCCCAATGTTTTGTAACAATGCCTGGTGACCAAAATCACCTTGCCTTGGAGCTAGTTTTTTCAAGATTAGAGCCCCAAGTCAGTTTTTTATCTAGAACAACCTCTACATGTTTAACTATCATACCAATAGTCTATATGATGCCAATGATATCAATACTGACACTTATATTATATACTATTCCAAGGAAAAGGATATTATGACAATCTTCTGATGATCAATTTTTGAGACCTTTATTCCTTCACAAGGCTATAACTTCAGAGCGTCTTTCATGATCAATTGGAACTTTATTCAGAAACATCCCTAAATAATTGCTATGTAAAACGAGAGTATACATGTGTAGTATATCTGGGTAAACTATGAAATTTGTGACATTTATATTATTTTATGGTTCATTCATTAATATCAGATGACAATAATTTGAGAGTGCCTAAATTAAAGCACATCAGTTTGTTAACTGGGAGGATAGGTCACATTAAATAAGTAGTTCATTTAATGTTTTTAGACGAGGGTAATAAAACTTCTTGCAATCTCATTCTACCTATTCTTAATAGGTATACGTTTCAGGTTCTACAGCTGCAACTACTCATTTCTATTGATAATACATCCATTTATCAACACAAAACTATATCAATCATTAATTTTATGCTAGAAATTATGAAATGGAGAAAAGATCATGCATACTGTATGAGGCCAATATTCTTCCCTTTCAGATTTTGTTTTTACTACAATCTAGAGTATTTTCATGAATGTTTCAGATTTTACATTCTAATCCCATATAGATAAATATTATGGGAGTCCAAAGGAAATTTTTTCCCTCACCTAATAAAGCACTCATAGAATGATTGAACTTTCTATATTTTAATAGTAATTTTTGCTCATATAAACTTAGAAAAGTTTTTTTACATTAATATAAAAATCTGATGTTATAACAATAATTTGGTCTTATAAACCAGTATCCAATAAAAACAGAAGTTGGGTTTTCACAAACACTAAATTCTGTAACCAGTAGATTATCTAGAACCATCAGTTTAATTCTAATACTTTTTGATCTTTGCATGAATAAATAATCAATTTTTACGCTCTTTTTAATTACCATCTTCATTTTTTCCAAGAGTACTTTAAAAGAGAAACCAAATGTTTCAAAGGTTTCATTTACAAATGTTGACTATCTAGGATTAATTTCAAGCTTTTATTACAATACTTATTGAAGCCATATGGATATTAGGAAATGCAACTTTTTGTCCTCTTTAATCTTCACAAGAATGGTATAAAGGGAAATTCCTGAATTTAGGTTATATATTTTTCTGAGTATTACTGGAGTAAATAGTACTGAGAAATTTTAGCGTTCCATCTCTACTGAAGAGGAATAAACTGTTTTTTAAACATTTAAACAGTAACAATATATATGAGGTAAACTTTATTTACCTTAATCCTCTAGGTATTAATAAAAAGAAAAAAATTGCCTATTTTTTTCTAGACATGCCTCTTCAAACAATTATTCCAAATTTCAGCTTTCTAATTTTGTGGGAAATGATAGAACAATGAATTGAGTTGACAATGGCTTTTCTCAAAATTTTGCATCTTTTTCATTGCTTTGGAGGTAAGAAAAAACTCTTTTATACATTACTCCCTAAAGAGACTGACCAGCTAGGTTTAATGTTAGTCTTCTGGTTTTGTCACCCCATTCCAATCCTGACTTTATGAACCAACGAAGAGGTTAACAAAAACAATTTTCGCTAACTTTTCCTTTGAATTCCATTGGCAATAACTACAAAATTTAAGTTTTCTAGTTATCCAAATAGAATTCAAATTAGAGACAAGCAAGTCAATTCCCATCTGTACAAGGAAATTTTCAGGATGTCCTTACGATCAAGATAGCTAGGTACCTACAGGATACATAGGATGTTCCTTGATAAATCCCATTTTATAAGGATATGAAAATGTACAGTTCTGCTGATAGTTCAGGGATATATCTAGATTATGCAGGACATTTTTGGAATTAATGTTTATATTCCCTAAAGTATTTAAAGACATCATCTTGGTTCTAGTTAGGATATTCTAAACACATCATTAGGGTATGACAGAACATCAATGGACAATTAAGTATGAATACAGGTTATACTGTGAAACAGTAAGAACTACTATTAAAAAATTTGTTACATAACTCATAATAAACATTAAAGAATGAGATTACAAAAAAAAGATATGACAAGTAAAGAAAAAATTACACAACTCAGAAAATAATCGTATACAACAGGTTTGTTACAACATTTTATTTTTAAAACGTACTAAAATGAATCATTTATGACAAAAAACAAAGATGATGAAAAACAATACAAATTTATGAATAGCTTTACATAAGATACAATAATATATGTATCGTATTAGTCGTTTCATTAAAAGAAATGAATGCAATAAAAATACATAATTCATGAAATAAAACGTTGAACACTACAAATGAATAATACAAAGCTAATAATCAATCAGTCAAGCTATCTTACACAATTTTAAATATTACACGTTTATAATGCAATTTTTTTTTTAAATATTGCCAACATGTAAAAATGTTTATTTTGATAATAGTAACAATACTTTAAATTTAACTTACAATTTATTAAAGTTTATATTAAGATACTGATCCTTTTCTTGCAACCGATCAGATCATGCTGAAAATCAACATAATTGTCTTAACTGGAAATATGTATGCATTTGATTTTTGATCAATTTTTTAACTATTATGTCAAGTACTTAAATATACTACAACTTCAACTGAAAATAACAAATATAGCGGTCAATGTAATGCTTTTGTAAGTAGTTAACAAATATAAACTTTTTGATCAAAATAAAGGTATATGATGCAAGATGTGTTATGTTAAGAAAAAAGCATATATTTACATAAAAATACAAATTTAAAACAGGATATTACTGAATACAATACCTAATATTTCTCTGAATAATAGCCCTTAAATATTTTTTAAAAGATAATCTTGGTGGTTGTACTGATATTGAATGTGTGCAGTCAATAAATGACAAAAAATGAATTTTTATTACAAAGTTTATCTGTAATTTCTACTCCTATGATGTGTATGAAGATGTTATGGTTGGTACCTAAAGACTGATCTTGGATAGGAAACGAAAAGCTCTGGCCTCCCAAATTTGTAGGTTGGCGTAAGGCAACCAAAATCACACACCAGAGTTTAGTTGTTATGTAACTCGATCAAGACCTTAAATGGATAGAATTAAAGGTAATAATAGTTTGAATTAATATTACTAAGGACAAAATGACATGAATTCAAACTTGGAATGTAAGAAACATATTACAACTTGGGAAAATGTAAAAAAATTGTTGATAATTTCATAAAGATGAGGAGAAAGATTCATAAATGATGATGGCATTGTCTGTAATATAGAATCATAATGGAAAATGTATTGAAGGATGGATGAGAGCAGATTGCTAGGAAACCTGTTGAGAAACTGAAAGTAAATACAACACAGGGCAACTTATGGAATGGAAGGAGAATTTTATAGAGGTGCTGGATGCACAGCAGCAAAAAATAAAGAAGAATGGTAATGTGTAATAATGGAAGACAGGGTAATTATGAGAAAGATGAGAAATACAAATTTTATAATACAAAATTAAAAAAAGTCTATAATACAAAATTTCAAAACCATCTGCCCAATATTTGGACAGATGGGCTTTGAAATTTTGTTGTGAACTTAGTTTATGGGAACCTTTCAGGGTTCTTTAACATTTTTATAGCAGGTATTTTTTTTCCATTACTATCAAGTTTTTTTAAAGACTGAAACCACACCTAGCATCAATAATTCGTTATTCATTAATATAGAAATTATTACTCATAAGTATAAACTTAAATTCAAAACTGAAAATAAATTTAATGACTACAAAAATAATGATTAAAAAAATGTAATTAGTTATACATAATTCTTTGGCAAATAAAATATAACTGGTTAAAATAAATAAGAAAAACACACAGCCAAAATTATAAAAAAAGGGACTGTTAACAGGTATAACATAAAATCTTATTTTAGGGTTAGTCAGTATCTTATTCTGTTCCTTGTATAATATAATCTCTAGATGACTAAACAATTACTACCAACAAAAAATAATTGAACCTTCTATTTATTAAAATTGTACAAATTGTAGCACAGTAACACTTTAACACGACCATTTATTAGGACTCCTTTTTTTAGCCTATATTTTAAAGGTGCTGCATGTGTAACAGATGAATTATTAAAAATATCCAGAAATAATTTTTTATTCAAAACCAAAGAATTTTGATTACAATATTAGAAGTGTATTAGCAACACAAACTATATCAACAAGTGTAAAAGTCCAACAACAGAGTTAAGACTTCAAAACTGCAGGAAAAAAATTAGAATTTAAACCTTTTTTTTAATTGAAATTGAAATCTGAAAATCTTTATTAAAATATTCCACGTTCCTGGAAATATTGAATACATTGTTAAAATTAAGTTTTGTTTAACTATCGTGCAACAAATTGAGAATTGTAATTAAACTTTATACTAGCTTATATACACGTGTATGGTAGTAATTACTGTAAATATTATTTCTTATGCAAGTTGATACTTAAAAAACTAATGCTGAATGTATAAATTTATACAAAAGTCATTATTTTATCATATTTTGGTTTTCTCTTTTTTTCACATATATCAACATTTTTCTAAATTTGAATAAAAATTTATATACTGATAATATAAAATTACTTTTTTTATACTACAGTTATAAATTAATGATACTGAATATTAACATCATATTAAGAACCTACCAAAAAAAACCCTAATGATTAGATAAATAAACATCACAAAACAATAATATCGGTGGTATTATCACATTACTGTAATGGCGTTATATTTGACATAATAAAATTATGAATGATTCATCATTAACTGCATTTATATTGAAGTAGCGGTATGTGGTTTTTCAGCCTCTCAACCATACTTTCATCATTAAAAACTTCTTAATCAGAAATTGTTTCATAATTTTACAGAATAATTTATGTTCTTTAAGTAGTTTAGTTATGGAGCAAAAATGTGCGTATTTATTATTTTATTTTTACAACCTTTTTTAGATTTTATTAAATATATTTTAGGGTCAAGTTTTATTTTAAATCTTCACCAGAAGAATGGGAAATTTTTTTTTAGTCAGAAGTATAGATTATATAGACCAAACCTAGATTTTTTATACAAGTTTATTAAATAAATAATAAAAATTACACTATAACAGAAAAATTATTTGTATACAAATCATGTAAAGAAAATAACAGTAAAATAATGTACAAATATAAAAATAGAAAAGAATATTTTAAAAGTAATACTTGTATAAATAAAAAAAATGGATGAAAAGTTACAAGTTTAAATTAATTTTAATATAATACTTTATATTACTTAAATGTTTTCAAATTAAAATATAACATTTACATAATAAAAGATAGAGTGATTTATATAAAATTTAAGTAATCAATAATGATTTGTAAATATTTTTGTTGGACTGCTTTTAGTGTCAACACAAAGTTATATTTTGCAAAGGTCACTGAACCAGATAAACCTCTTACCTGATAGCAGCATTTTTTTATTGATCTGTGTTTCATCTAAATTCTATTTTCCCCCTCCCATGAAAAACATTAGGTACATGTGAATCACTGCCAGAATCTTGGACTTCAGCATCGTCATTTGAGTCGCAAGAATTCAATTAAAACTAATTTCAATAAGTTATCATTTTCATTCAAGTTACCCATTTTTTCACTTCATTATCTAATACAAAATCTGGTCCTTGACTTCAACTGTTTCAAGATCATAGCCATTTGAATCTATTTCAGCCCCAGCACACCATAAGTACTTCTGAATTTTATCGCTGAAGTTTAATTCAGTAATCTGCACTTAATATGTTAAAAACTTTCTTCCAATTGTCTTTTTGTTCAGAAGTACTTGGCTGAATATAAAAGAATACTGCAGTCTATATACTAGTAAATTACTCGAAAATGAAAGTTCATGGGCAATGTATTATATATCCGAATAAAAAAAATGTAAAAAAAAATGTTGTGCTAAGAAAATATCTTCATAAGTAATAGTATAGGGGCTAGTAAACCCAGTGTAATCAGTTCACTATCAAAAGTATAGGCTCAACAAACCTAGAAAACTACTGTATTAGTACTACTGTATTACCTACTGTATTAGTAGGATTTTTATATAGGTACCTCTGGTACCTATATAAAAATATATGTAACCAGAAATATAGACTCGCATACCTGGTAACTACTACAAAAATACCTCCTACATAAAAGAAAAGTAACCTGACACATCCCTCAACTCAGATTTTAATAAGGGTAAGTTACTTCAGTGCCACCCACAAATTATAATCAACGCTGCCAAGATAATCAAACAAAAACATTGTATGTCTGATAAGCCTATATATTCGGGTAGAGGATTAAACTCTATAAAAATATGACACAAGAAATATGATACAAATACCAGATAGATATATAATAACCCACCCTTCTCATTCTGTTTAATACTTGGAACTATGCATTAACATAGTAATTGGAAAGTAGCAGCAGGTTATTTAAAAATAAAATGGACAAAACTTAGTAATCTAACCACAGAAAATCACTTTCTTCAATTTATCATATATATATATTATACAATATTGTTCAAGAGTTACAATAATTTCAAAGGAATTTTTAGATTATGCTCACATTGTATTACTTAGAAATTTAGTACCTAAAAATTCTGATTACGAATCAAAATACACAAAAAGTTAAAAACTCCAATTTTAATATAATTATGTTTGTATATTGGAGTTTGCCTGTATACAAATACTTAAGTGTTAAGAGTTATTTATTTTTTTATTTCATACTAATTAGAGTTCTTTAATAAATCTTGTATAATAAAGTTAATTTTAAAAATATATAACTAACCTTTTAATAACTAATGGAAGAAACAAATATTAAATGAAACACATGAGCCAATGTAGTGGGTACAGCTTAAAACGGCAATCTTTTCAAGCATCAATTGTCATATATTCTAGATGGGGTTACTTATATTTTTTGTTGTTGTAATAACAAAAAACCAATTTCAAAATGAGATATTAGATACTTACAGCCATTTTAATAACAGATTTGGGCTGCTGGGGTGAGCACTGAAGAGCCCATGTATTATGAGCTTCTCCATGTACATGATTTAGTAGATTGCAAACTTAAGGATTCATAATAAAAAAAATTAAAATAACCACTAAATTAAAGAACTAAAAAACCTGACTATTTCAGATAAAAGAAGTACATGGAAATAATTGGTTATCCTAACAAAACCAGAAAACTAGAGTTCATAGAGCTCTCTGGTATGTGTTTTCATATGTCTACAGCCAACTGCATCCTGATCTAGCTGCAAATAGTCCACTTAGGTTAAAAAAAGATAATGCTTATAAGGAAATTAAAGACCAAACAGCAATAAATATTTGTAGCAATAAAATTTTTTTCTACTATACAAAAACAGACAACTGAGAACAGTCTAAAAGGCTTTCCTAAGGAAACCCTTGTCTGTTCCAGGATTGTGTGAAAGAAACCAAATGAAATGTTTAACTATTCACACTTACAGCATAGTATCATGACATTATAGCTTTGAAAAGTATATGGGAAGAGTTAAAAATTTTACAAAGCAAGATATTTGCTAAATAAGTTAAAAATACATTCTTATTAATCACATGGAAACTACAATGGATTCTGGGTAAGATTAAAGTAAATCCATAACAACCTGATTGTTTCACAGCACTGGTAATATCTAGGGGAATAGTCTCCTGGAAATTGGGGGGGTGAAGTAACAATAAAATGCCAGTGACCAAAGCTACTTTTAATAAAGTAACTCTTATAATAAATTGCCGGCCTCCGTGGCATGAGTGGAAGGATCTTGGCCTTTCATTTGGAGGTCCTGGGTTCAAATCCTGGTCAGGCATGGCATTTTCCACATGCTATAAAATTTCTATTTCACCTCATCCTCTGAAGCAATACCTAATGGTTGTGCCAAAAGAAAATACTCATAAATTATTTAAGTTAGACAATGTTGGTGTAGTTTCACTGCATGTGTCATTTATTATTAGTTATTCACCAAGCAGTTGATGTAACTTAATTATTTAAATGAATAAAATATTAAATGAAAATAATTATTTTTAATCAATTTTTCTTTTTATAATAATAATAAAATTATTATTACTATTATAATAATCATTTAACATTGGAATTTTGAATTTAAGTAAGTACATCTTGAAAAAAAAAGTATAAATATGATTAATGCATGTAGATCACTTAATACTCGTTTTTTTACATTAAATATGCTATAAATTTTTACAGAAAAAATATAAAAAATAATAATTTAATACTAACAAAAGAAAAAGAAATCACAAATATAAGAATGTAATGTATATAAAATTTCCATGACACAATTTGTTATAAAATTTAGGATAAGTGTTAGATAGAACTGTACAATTTTTATTTATATCAACAAATGCTCAATGTGAGGTTAAAATATTTGCATGTAGTAAAGTGTAAATAGAATTAGAACAGATTTTAATTTTCAGTTAAAACATGAGTAGACTAGATTAGTAGAACATATGCATTTTTGAAAATATACATTAAATAATTTACATAATAGTTGTCTAGTATAAAACAATGTAATAAGTAAAACTGTAAAACAGGACATATAACTGAATTTAAAAAAAAGTCTATATAAAGAGCAGTACAGATCAAATGAAATTAAGTATGTAGCAAATTAGATATGACAACTAGCAATGTTTCTGGTATTAAAACAAAATATGTAATAACAAAAATAATCTATAACTGGGATTTAGAGATAAAAAACTGAACGTAAATTTATAATGACTTGTTTACAGCACACACTGTTTGAAAGTCTTTATGTATAAATTATGTTTAACAACTGGTGTCTAAATGCTCAGTGACTATTAACAAGTGAATACAACCATTATCTTTTACCATAAATGTGTTTCTCGAATTTCACTGATAATATGATTTGCCTTCTGTAAAGCCTGAAAAAAAAATTAGGTTAATAATTTATACAATTAAATAATTAAAAAGACACAAAAATTTATCATTTTTGACTCCCAATATGTATTCTGAAGATCAACAATACTATAGCATGTTCAGACCTCCTTTATATCAAGTAACTGACCAGGTTTATAAAATTAAAAAGGAGGTTTTGGTTTTCCTTTAAAAGTACCTTGGCCATTATCCGGATATTCTCAAATAGGAAAGGAAAATACCCATCTCAACAAGGAAGTAGAAGTTTTATTGGCTAATGCCTTTCCATAGTTGCATACCTAAGGAAATTCAGTTTCCATCATGTTTACCCTGGGAAGAAAGGGTGAAGAATAAAGTAAACAGAACATTGATGAAGGTGAACAATCAATCTAACTCTGAGACTGAGCTAAACTGTTACAAATGTAATGTTAAACCAGAGCAATAAACTCTTGAAGTTAACTAGGAGATAACTGTTGTACATCAGATATGCTTCATACCTTTCTATAATCATATCTGGAGAGAAGATGGGTTATTTCCAGAAGATGTGTTCATATTGAAATTGACAATATATAAAATATTAAAATACAGTGGATGGTACAGTTGAATGCACTCTGTCAGTGAACTACTTAAGTAGTCCACCTTTATAAGCATTGGGTAGTAGTCCATTACAGGCACTATTATGGTGCTTCCTTTATTCAAATGGTTTTACGAATTGCCTACTTACCCCTGGCCAGCAATTAAATTTTTCTTAATCAACAAGGTATTTTTAGCATATTTGTTGCACAAAAATAAAAATTCCAAAATAAATTTATTTTGAGCTTATTATATTACATTATTCAGATGATTCAGGAGGAAAGGGAAATATTTGGGAACTGATTCTAGAACTTGTGATAAGGAAAAACTTCATACAATCATACATTTTAAAATGCTTTGTTAATTATTTACAGCTAATAAAAAATTATTTCAGTTTCCCTGGTGAAATGAAGTCATACTGAAATTTTTAAAGTGTTATATAAAGGGTAAACTTGATGGTTTCTTATGTATTTTGACTTGAAAAATCAATTAAAACAGGTCCTAGAAATGTATTACAACTGTTTACAACATAAAACTGAAAAATTTGGTGACAAAAACAATTTTTTTTTAATGTTCTTTGAACATCTTCTACTACAAGTGATGTGTGATATTTAGTGGCAAGGGCCCTTTACACCCTTGTCATTATGTGTTTGACACTATGTTTTTATACTGGTGTTTTCTCATATTTTTAATGGCAATTTTCATGGTGTTTATTTGATGTGGATTTGATTGTTTGACAATGTTTCATAAGGTAAGGTCAATGTTTAATTGGTAAGGACAATCTAACCCTTGCCATTTTGTGTTTCTTTTGGGGTTTTAATCCCATGATTTTTAACCGGTAGGGAAAAGTATGTTTTTATTTTTTTTGATGTGGAAGGGACTAATGACCATAGCAGTCGATGCTTCTAAAGCTTCAAAAAAATAAATAATAGACGTCAATAATAAACAAATAATGATCATAGTAATCACAACCACAGTAATAATAATATTAATATAAACTAACAGTGATTACATACAAGACATAATTTAAAGTAATCATCAGAATTTATTCACAAGTAATTGAATACTGAAAAGCAGAACTCAGTCCCATTGAAAAAAGACATAAGCATGACGACTAGTCTTAACACTTTTAACTACTAGTTGTGTATTAACAACAATAGTACAACAGATAGGACAAGTATAAAGTTCTTTTACTGCAAATACCTTTGCTGTTCACAAATAAAAATACCCTAACAGATTAAGAATGAAATTCATTATTTCTTTCACTTATAGTCTAACAGTAACTCACCAAACCACTTCTTGTTTTCATGTACTTAAATTATTTATGACGTCACATTAATTGTGTCAAACTTTGTACACACTAGAGATTCGCTCCTTCACTGATCTCCTCGTGGACATTATTTCTTTCACTTATAGTCTAACAGTAACTCACCAAACCACTTCTTGTTTTCATGTACTTAAATTATTTATGACGTCACATTAATTGTGTCAAACTTTGTACACACTAGAGATTCGCTCCTACACTGATCTCCTCGTGGAATACTCTCTCGCAGAACTCACATCCTGCAGACTGACATCCTAATGTCTCACTTAGGCTGATTGTCAACTGGTCTTCCCCGGAGTATTTATTCTCCTATCCTCTTTACCTACAGGACCAGACTCCAGTTAAGGATGAGAACAGTGGACCGAGACCTTTCATTCCCATGCATTCCTAACCTGGGTCTGGTAACTCCTCACGGAACAACATCTGTTTAGGTGTCAGTGGGCAGTATTACAAAAGATGATTGTTAAACGGACCTGTTACCTTTACCAAAAGATTTCTTTTAGTGCCTTTCTGGATTCCTCCATTTAATATATTTTCTGTCATGGAGAAGGATGACATCTCTGATGGACATAACCCGTCTTTTGTTGACTGTAGCAGTTGGCAATAGTAAGTCGCATACATCTTTCACTGATTGTGGAGAAGATCAATGAATGAAACTCCCCTTGAGTCTCAAAAAAAATCCAGCTGACAGTTGGGTTTTGGCCTTCACTGGGCAGCCCTCATCCTTCCTTTGTCACTCCTTTCTTGCCATTTTTTACTCCGATGTAATGATGGACCCATGTCTCATTACATGTGATGATGCGCCTCAAAAAACTGTCTCGTTCTTGCCGAAATAGATTCAGAAGTTGCTTACAGATCTCCAACCTGACCTGTTTTTGATTTTTGGTCAACAACCTCAGAACCCATTGAGCACTAATCTTTCTAAAGCCAAAATGATCAGTGATAATGGATTGAGCACTGCCATAGCTGATACCCACTTCTGACACAATTTCTTCAACCAGTGATCCAACTTGAACCAGTGATCAGCTTCAATAAGCTCTTAAACGGCATGGATGTTGTCAGCTGTGAGACTTGACCTTGGGTGTCGATCATGTCTTTTGTTTTCTACACTTTCTCACCCGCCCTTAAATTGTCTGGCCCACGTATACACTCGGTTTTCGGACTGCGCAGCATACACAGACTCTACATTTAACGAGTTAAAATTTTCGCAGGTTTAACGTCTTCATTAGTTAAAAACTATATAATTATACCTTGTACAACAGACAATGGAACCTCTTCTTCACTCATGGCTGTACTGATGACAAAACAAACCAGAGGAGCAAAAAAAGCTGGTTCCCCCTCTCTAATACAATAAATATTAACCCCCCACTCAACCATTTAGCTCAGAATGCTTGCTGCATTTGTTTTACGCTTGCTGCACAGAATAGCAAAATTACTGTTTAAATTTGATTAAACCTCACAACAAATAAAAAAGAAACCAAAAAATTGCTTATATAATAATTTACCTTAAGCATATCACCAGCTTCCTTCCGCCTTTGTGCAATATGTTCTGATTCACTAAGCAGTTCTTCTGCCTTATCAGACTTATATAAATGTGTGACTAATTCAGATTGTAGGTTATCTTTAATGTAATTAACCAAAAAATGCATCACTGCCTTTGGTACACTGTCTTGGATAGACTTTCTAACAATGTAGAAATATGATTTTATTAAACGTTCTGTAAAAAAAACATAATGTGATATTTAAGTTTAGATTGTAAAAAAGACTATGATTTAAAAATAAATAATTAATAAAAGTATCAGGAACAATCAAGTTATATTATGATAAAATTCTATATCATTCAAAACAAGATAAAATTGTTCAGTAATGTACATATAATTATTCTGTTGCATAACTAATAATGTTAAATAAAAATAACAATTTACATGTTCAGTGCTTCATGACACAAAGTTCCATGTGTCCAGGAGTGAAGTTTCTATTGTACAGTAAAATGACAAGTTATACTACTTGGTTAACTTATATTATTTTGATATAGTTGTATTATTTTATTTAGTTATTATTTTTTTTTGTATAACTTTATATATATAAATTCAACATTTAAACAGATTAAAAAAAAAAAAAGTTTAACACTACAGAAAAACTTATATTTATAAATGGGATATGAAACCAGTGTAATTAGAAGTAAATTACACTATTTACTATTGTAAATTATTTACAATAATTCACTATTTGAATACAAAAAGATCAAAATAACACTGAAAATGGAAAATTTGGGTCAAATCTAAAAATAATTGATGATATGAAGTTACAGTACCTTCAAATAATAAATTAATTGCAATTTTAATTAACAGAAAAAGAAATTCCTTATTTTATAATAACAATTCATATTATTTTTACCGATAACGTCACAATCCCTTTGTTCCTTCTCTGAAAGTTTTCTTGAAGTCTGTGTAGGAACTTCGGGTAAAAGATTTATAGGCTTTTGTGGACTAAGAACACCTTTCCCTGAACTAGTAGATTCCATAGGATGATGTGTGGGAGTTGATAGTGGAGAATTATCAGTTGAAGGATTTGCAGATGCATCCTGCGGTTTAGGAAATATACTAACTCCGATGATTGTATGTCTTTGAGCTGAAGAACTTCTTTCCATGCTATTTACAACTGGATTATCCATTGAATGAGCAGATCTTATGTGATTCTGAAAAGAAAACTTGTACTTAAACAATAGTTATGAAATAATCTTTTTTATATAAATTTTAAAATTAATCAATAACTTGACAATTTTAAAAACTGTTATTAAGATGTTTATACCAAACAGAAGTTCTCAACTTGAATATAATTTGCTTAGAAGGAAAATTTAACTTATATTTGAGCTAATGTAAAAATGCAGATATCAAACATGATTATTTTGGAAATTACTCCTAGTTCTTACAAGTTAAGTAACTATCAACAATACCTTTTCAAAGCAAACGTAAAAATCAACTGTAGCTGAGATTATCATTTTCTGGTCTTTTTAAAGTTTTGAGTATTTTGTAATTTCATGATTTTTTCCATTCCGTTAAAGTAATACCTAAATTATATACATTTTTTTTTTATTGAAGAACCACAAATCACTTGACTACAAAAAATATTTAACTAAAAGGTGAGCAAATTATTTGAAATACTTCTTTTAATATAAAAACTGAAAAAATAATTGACCATTTTGTGCTAGTTTCTGACAAAAACAGAGTTCCCAGGCAGAGTTACCACCTCATGAGCCATAATAAAGAAGCAACTGCCCTCCTGGCTACTATAAGATATTACCATGGGGTGAGAAGGTGGCTGACAGACATTTCCCATGTTACCTATCTAAAGAACAAATAATAGGGAAAAGTGGAAAAAAGAGAGTATGGCAGATAACAATTAACCTATAAAGAGATCTGAATAGTTAATGTCTTCACAAGGATAATTGTTTCTGCGTACCTAGAAAAGCATCACCAAATCCTGATTAAATATCTGTTTCTTTTACATTCTTACTACAGAGCATTTCCTACAATTTATTACTTTAATTTTAATTTCAACTTTTTTTTATACAATATTGTTTCATAAAAAAAGAACTTAAAAATTATTTCAGATTTATTATAAAAAAATTATCTTTAATTGATATTCTCAAAAAAGCTGAGATTAATTTATTATTATGTTGAATAAACTTTTATAGACAAAACTGATAATTTCATATTCAATTTTAAATGTAAAAAAAAATTATAATATTAATATCCCTAACTCATTGTCAAGAAATATTTCATACTTTCATTTTATCACAAAAACAAACTTCTCTTTCTCCTTGTAAAGAATTAAATAATTTTATTGAAATTTAAACAATTTATTCATTATAATTTACTTTAACTCGCTGACCCTCATCCTACAATTGCGTTGCTTGCTATAAGCCTCAGCCAGATTTATACAAACAAAATGCAAACATTCTTTAAAAATGTCATAAAAAATTCCTTCTTAAATTAAAATTATCAAAAAAAAACAAAAAAACAGAATTTCCAAATAGATTCTGAAGAATGAACTGAAATTTTTGTACTGAATCTTTAAAAATAATTTGAAAAATTCAAATTTTTGCTTGTTCAAATAGTGTAAAAAAATTAACTTTCTATAATATAAATATTTTTCACTTCTTGAATAACAAAACTACGTGTAAAATAAATTTTTTAAACAAAATTAAAAACCAAAGAGGAAATGTATATTATTTACAGATGAAAATTATTCAAGTCTAAACACAAATCTACAGGTTAGGCTGTATAACTAAAGCGTGTAAGTTTTATTACATAAATATAAAATTATATTAACTAAATATATTAAAATGTTAATTGAAATCAAATAAAGAATGTCCAAATACACTAATACACATAAACAAAAGCTGTAAACAAAGAGTAAAGTTAGAACCTTGAACAAAATGCAAACAATACTAAACACGATACTTGTTCTGAATTTTGATAGCTGAAAGCAGTGATATATTGATATTATTGTAAACTACCATTATTTTAACTTCAATAAAAGTTTATACAAGCATACTCCAATTTTTTTTCTAATTACATTCTGTAGTTAAAAACAATAAATTATGTTATGAAATGAAGTACAGATATTTTGGTATCGTGTAAAATTTTAGAAAAACATCAGGGTAACAATACTTCCTTGAGACTCAAAAGGGTTAAACATTTTAAACGACTAATATTCAAAAAAAAAACCTTGAATACATTAAAGACATCTGAAAAAAATTACTAACACACAATAAAATTATAATTTATAATACCTTACAAATAAATTAACTGATTTTAAAATAATTTACCTTTTGCTGTTCCTCCATGTCAGATAAATGTAAAGTGTGTCGTTTATTTCGAGCAGCTTTAAGAAAGTCTTCCTCTTCAACTGACTTTAAGAGTGAAGAAACAAGAGCTGCATCTTTATAAAAATCTGGATGTTTTGTATTAATGTATGCCAGTTCAATTGCAACCAAGTTTTCAACCTGCATAAATAGAATAATATGAATACTCTTATCGAGCAAGTAAGTTGGATGAAAAAATAATTAATGATAACATATGAAAAACTACAATTACTTTTAAAATACATGCAGCCTCCAGATCAATCTGTTTCGATCTTAACATATTTCTAAATATTACTGTATACTCAATGACCATTTAGATTATTGCATTTTCATTACACCTTTAAAGTTTAATGATCCTTATAATTACCAATCCAAATTGTAATTAACTATTAATATCATCTTGAAATACCTGTTCCAAATAACTCCAACACAAAATGTTGATGTATAAAAGCTAAACTATGGTGAAAATGTAAGCGATGATTCGGATATAGTTACAAATAACAAATATGAGCTATTCTGATTGGATATTGAAGTAAAACAATCTCATTGTAACATACTGCATATGTGGCAGACACAGTTCTGAGTTTTTAATGCAGATCTCTCCATGATCCAATCTCTCTAACAAAATTTCTATTAATTTTTTTAAAAAATCACCTAAACTGAATTATATATCTCTTCTAATAATCACTGTTTATAACAATTTGAATTTGATATTCAAAAAATTTTAAATCAAACATTACTACTGCAAACAACTGAGATATTTACAGCATAATTGTAAATGTTACCATTTGGTTAGTAGCTGGAAGTCGTCGACGCAGAAGATGTGTGACTACATCAACAATGCGCTCATGTAACTTTGGAAAGCGCATCATCTCCTGTTGAGACTCAGTGCCACAATGCTGTATTATACGCTGCATTTCTTCATGAACCAATTCAACACACCTTAGAGATGGTTCTTCTAATCTTCGTATCTGACGTTTCACTAGCAATTCAAAAGATACCTAAAAAAACAACAAAAACATTATACATAAAAAATAAACTTAATTTAAAAAAATCAATTTATCAAAACATAATAATTAGACATAGTTTAAAATAGCAATCAGAAATATTACATAAAACTTTACCTGCTATACCACTACTAGTTCAAGATCAGGCAGCTGATTTCTGTACGCATCTTTTTTTTAATGAAACTAGATTTAAATGAATGATTAATGATAATTTAATACATTACTGCCGTGTTTTCTAGCAAAAATTAGCTGCAATTACCTTTAATTAAATATAAATTTGTTTTAACGAATTGCAACTATATTTTTTTAAAGTGAATTAAACATTGTTAGAAAGAAAATGATGTGGAGAATGTAAAAAAATACGGTTGCCAGTTCTCAGTCAGCCGCAACCTAAAAGTTGCCAGGTGTAAAGAGATATGTTATTGTTAATTATTTATGGTCATGCTCATCGTGTTTTTCAAGAAAATTATAGATTAAATTGAACTTTAATTTTTTCTGTACACAATAACACATGGTTGCCTGTAAAAAAATGGCAGCAAGTAGTGGTTTCCATTATTTGAACTAATTACTTTCAGTCTGGATGAGTGTAAACAAGAGATAAGGAATGCGCGAGCTGCTTCATGTTGTAAACAAGACTGCAGCACGACTATTGTGTACAGTAGATTTTACATTTCAATTTAGTATATAATTTTCTTGGAAAACACCATGAGCGTAAATAATTAACAATAACATACCTGCTTACACCTGGCAACTGTAGGTTGTGGCTGACTGAGAAGTGGCAACCATTTTGTTTTAGATTTTTCACATAATTTTCTTTCAAATGACGTTTAATTAACTCAAAAAAAAATATTGTTGCAATTCATAAAATAAATTAATTACAATATATTTAATTAAAGGTAATCGTGGCTAATTTCTGCTAGGCAACCCGGCAGTAATGTATTAAATTATCATTAATCATTCACTTAAATAGAGTTTCATTAAAAAAACAGATACCTGCAGAAGTCAGCTGCCGGATCTTAGACTATACCGACAAAATAAACAGACCATGACATAATTCCCCACAACTTCATTACAAAATATAATGGAAATAGTATTAATTAAAATTTTTAACAAATTCTATTGTAGCTATTTAATATGTTTAGATTAAATTATTTAATTTTAAGAAGAGAATAAGATATGGAGTTACCTGTTAAAGACACCTCAATCACTATTATCCTTTGTGTGCAATCCCTAAATAAAACACAAGAGTCCCTGGATAGTTACACAGGTGCAGTGACCACACCATAGTACCCCGGTAAAGAATAAACTGAAAACAGGCGACCCAAAAAAGCTAACATGGCACAATGATGGAAATGCAGTCACATTTTCCATAGTAACTACCTAATGAAAAAGGCATAAAAATATGGAAAGAGAAAGGATAGAAGAAAGGGGCAATCAACACTCGCATGCAAGTTTTCACAGGATAGTATTTACAAACTTTACCGATTAATTATACTAGCCAAAAATATGGCAACTTTTTTAAAAATTTCATCATTTTTTTTATATTACAAAAAAACTGTTTTAAATCTACAAAATAATAAAATATAAAATCTACAATCAAGACTCTGCAAACAAAGACTGGTTTTAAGGTAGAATAAAGAAATAGGTCTCCTTGCTACTTTTTCTTTAAATACTTTACCTCCTGTTTTCACTTCTGGGCATAGGCTTAGCCAACAAATAATCCTTTGCATGCAGTTGCAATATCAAATTAATTACCATTTTGATAGCTTGCAATTCCCACCTTTCCAATGGAATCAAAACTATACAAAATCTTATAATAAGTTATTGTATGTTTATTAAAATTTTCTTATTATACTAAAAAGTTACAAAATAACATCTTAATATTTGGGGAAATATATTTTTGGTGTGCTGAAATTTTATACATGCTGGTTAGATTTTCAAACACACATGTTGTGTAAATTTTATATTAGCAATTCCTATACCATTTTTAACAAAGATCTTATGAAAAACTCTGAGTTAATATATTTAATTAGCAAACATTATTATTCTAACACTTGATAATCTTGTACCATTAACTTCAGATATAGCTAATTCTTTCTATTTCTACTAATGTTTGTCATGATTTATTTACATCAGATTGGCAGTATCAAACATTATACAACATAAAGATTAAAAACCACCCCTCTATTTTCCATAAGGTATGCTGCTGGACAGATCATTATCATGAACAGTGGACAGCTTACAGATCAACTTATAGACATAGCAAAGATATCTTATGATAAAACTGTACATAGTAGAAAAAAGTAAAACATTTTTAACCTACAATAAAGCATCAGGGTAAAATTTTGACATTTAAAATAAAACAGAAAAAAGAATAAAAAATTTAGTAACTCAAACTAGTGCTCTATGGGCAGACATGCCATGCTGCTTATAAAAAATTCTGAATATAACATGATTGAAAGCACTCTGCCATAAAAAGAAGAGTTAAAAAAATAACATTAATGTGTTTTAATTAAGATAAGAATAATGATTTTACTGATTATAATCAATCAGTTTCTTCACTCGCACATAATTAAAAAAAAAAAGTGTAAACGTGTTATAAATAAAATTGATACTTGATGTATGAAGGTAAAAATTCAAAAAAACTTTCACACATTACTAGCTGCACAAGAACACAAAACTGCTTGGAAAAAGAATCATCCAGGACTTTATTAACATTATTTCCTTCACTTTCTGAATCTATAATGACTTCAGATTTGATGTTAGTACATACATCAAGATATGCAAAGAGTTTATCTTCATAATACCAAGGGGAAACAGACAAATTAACTTTAACGAACATCACTCTCACTATCAATTATGTTCTGTATATGCAGTACACATAAAATATAGAAGGAACACTCAAAAGTGCTAACTTAATTTCAAAGCACAAATAAAAATAACCTAATTAATAAAATTTAGTGATAATACAGAAATATACACAGAACATCAGTTTTATGCAATGATATTTTAAAATAAATCAAAGAACAAACACGCGGTTACCTCAGGAACAAAGAGTGCTGGTCTAGGTCCAGTAGCATTTCTAATAGCTGTAAGTATGTCCATTTTAGTTAATCCTGACAAAGGATGTATTGAATCCAAAGTCTTGCCAAAGGTTTCGTGAAATATGTAGCATATTCTTGCTCCACCACACCTATAAAATAAATAGAATTATATAAGATCATATTCTGTAATGGAAATGAGGTTGTGACTGGATGGAAGATTACAGAAATAGAGATAGAATATAACTAAAGAGAGGGCAGAAAAGATTTATTTTTTCTTCCAACTGAAGAACTAATAGATTTGGTGGATAGCTGAAGTACATAAGGTGAAAAAAACCAAGGTAAATGAGGATAAGATATTGGTTTGCTTGGCATTTCTCCTGCCACCACCCCATTTGGTCGCCCTAAAGCATAAGACCGAATGTCTGTGCCACAAACGGCTACTGAGCCTTGAAACAGTTTAGCGACCAGTGTCCTACATAACTCCTACAGCTTAGCTAACAGTGTGAGCGAACTAAGCGCGGTGCCATACACCACTGACTTACGTGTCCCAACCGCTCACTTGTCATATATTTACTATGGGTAGGCGCACTCTGTCAACTACTAAAAATATATATGACATCTGTAAATTAAAATCTACTTTGTCTAGACAGTAATTCGCTGTCACACCTAGGTTGCTGAATGCCAGCGAGTACCTGTCCACCATATTAAAGCGCTTGGAGCCCTAATTGGCTGGTGGTCAGCCACATATATCTCTCTCTATGTTAGCTTCCCACAGCAGTGTGTTAGGAGTCTTTCCCTTAAGTAACCTACTGATGTTGGTTGAACATAGCAACAGCATCAAGGAACTCTCACATGGTCTGAAAATGCGGCTCTCGCCACATTGACTTGCTGCTTTTGAGTGACCAATTTTCCCCTTGACCTTTAAGTTCCAGGGTGGCTCAGTCTCTGGCCCCTCCAAGAGCAGGGCAGTCAAACATCAGGTGTTCATTTGACTGACTGGAACTCCCCGCAGACACACATCTCATCAGCTGCCAGGTGGAACTGAAACAGATATTGCTTCAAAGTAACATGGTTGGTGAGCACCTGGGCACCTGTTGCCCTTAAAAACGAACTCGAGGCATACCTCGATAGGCATGAGGTTAGGAAAAGCAACTGGTTCAATCAACTGCTGACTGTTTCTACCTACCAAAGAAAGTGTAAGTTAAACTTTCAAACATTCTTTTGAAGCATCCTAATTATCCAAAATCTAGAGTGAATATCATGAAAAGGGACAGTTCAACTATGATGCTGAACTGATTAAATGAGTTCAATAATATTAAATTGTTTAGTTAAACAATATGTATTAAGAGATGATGGCAAAGTAAATATGAATTATAACCAAACCAGCTATGCCGATGGATCACAATTAATTGTAGGTTAATTACTACCAATAAGACAACACTACAACAGCTGAATGGAGCTCTTTAATAAGGATTTATGTCTCTTTTTAAAATTCAAATTTGGAGGGCTTTTTTATCCGATAAGAAAGCAACTGAGTATTACAACAGATAACTAAACTGTAAGATACAACCACTAAACAATTGCAGATATTTTAATAAACTTATTTAAGCAGTAGGCAACAAGAAATGGTAAAAAAGGGATTTTACTAAAAAAAAAAGTGACCAATTAAGTTTCTAAGGTAAGCTAATATTTACTTTTCAATAGTCATTATAAAAATTTTAAGAGCAGAACCAACATGAAGCAAGCAACTTTATTCAATGATATGTTTTTCTCTGGTATAATTATGCATAACATTTTCTTAATGTTTAGCTTAAAAAAAACATGCAAAAATTCTTTTCCTACTGAAATTTGTTGCCTTATTATTCAGTCAATTTATATTTTATAGCACCAGGGTAATGATAAAATTTACTCGATAATGTTACTGGATAGATGAGACTGTTAAAATGTTTGTAGCCATTTTCCGAATATTGAAAAAATTGGCAGGTATCATATGCTTTTGGATAAGAAGTTACTCCAGTTACTGAAGATCCATCATACCCTTTCTGTCTAAGCATAAAAAGACTGAGGACAACATGTGTATTAAACAAAATAAAATTGTATTAGGTTACTTTTCATTAGAATGATACAGCCTTTTCACACAAAAATAGTGCCTAGACACATCATCACTTTACCAGCTGTAATTTGAGAATGAATGTATTAAGGATAGAATTTTTAAGTGGATTTCTATTATCAAACAAAAGAATGCAATTCAAAATGTGAAATTGTTAATTCAATCACTCAAAATGCTTAAAGAAAAGAACCTATGCTACTGTACAAAATTGATGTAAAGCAAAATGATTATGCCTAAATGAACCCATGAACATGAGCCAATCATTTACTCCGATACTCATTTCACCACAGAAAAACTAGGGAAAATGAGCATTAAGGCAAAAAAATTATACAATTTAAAACTAAAAATTGCATAATTTAGCTTACAATTCAGTAGTTTCAATGTTCCTTGCAGTTCCTTCTATTGTAGAGCAGTATGCTGATGCAAACTTTGTAATAATCTGTAGAAGTGTTTGACTTTTATCTGACACATCATCACCATAAGAATTAAGTAATGATTGAAACTGTGAGACCATCACATTAACTCTTGTCTGTAAAAATACAATTAAAAAGATTCTTTTACAGTAACAATATTAAATTTCATAAAATAATAATAAGGTATTGCATATTTTATTCAACCAGCTTTCACTTACTATTTATTCAGAATGTTATGATTAAAGAGCTTATTCAGAACAAACAATGTACAATTATATTTTTCAGTGTTTGCTATCTCTTTAGGCAATGGTAGGGTTGTAACAAAAAGAAATGTTATAAGCAAGCAATTTTGTGAAGGTATTTTGTTTAACAAGTTCAAAATTGATTTTTTGAAAAATAATTCTTATTTTTCAAAAATAATTTTTATTTTTGATGTAATGAATAAGCTGGAGGAAACTTTTATGAAGAGATACTAAAGGTAAATCTCATAATAATACAACATTCAACCAGTTAACTGCTTATGTGAAGTATGTGGGCTAGTTTTTATAAAAATTGGTAGCTTACGTTATTAGCAAAAGTTTGTTTTCCCAAAAAAATTTAAGTGAGCCTTGTTTTGGCAAGTATTGCCATAGAAAAAAGTACTGTTTGTACACAGAAGAAAACAGAAGTGTAACTGTAGTTAGCAGTAATTTAAGATGTATCTTTTCAATCTAATACTATATCATATGAGTAGCAAATATATAATGCAGCTCTGAATATGTCATATAAAATTACAATCACCTTATGATAAATTTTTCAGATCTACAAACTGGATCCACAAACACACACACACACACACACACACACACACACACACACACACACATGGCACTGACAGCGAATGATGACAGGCAAAACATTGTAACAAAAAACAGAGTGACACAAGCAAAACACTGTGCTGATTCATATTTATCCTAATTCATGTGGTATCACTATAAAAATATGAATATTTATTAGTAACTTGATAATGCCACAGGGTATAGTCTTCAGCTTTATAGACTGGACTTACAAAAGTTATTAATTACCTATAATTATGTTATTAATTATGCAATGCAATTATCTTATAATTGCATTAATTATTTATATGATTAATTAACAAATATTAAGTTAGTTCAGGGTGGAAGACAGATAATGAAAAATCAGAAATATCAATTAAATTTTATATATACTAGTTAGTATTAATCTGACATTTATTAATCAGTGTGATACTGGTTAAGTCAGTTAAGAGGAAGGTGTATTTAACATACAAAACAGTAAAAGCAATATTTCTTTTTCTGTGAAAATTTAAAATATAAGCTACTGAAATAACACTAATGAAATAGTTAGAGGGGAATATAATATCTGCAGAACTGAAGAAATATGATACAAATCACTTTTAGGTGCATTAAAACTATAATGCATATTAAAAAGGTATTTACATATACTACAATAAATTGCAGTTTTAAGCAAGAACTTTAAACTCATTCAATTTGGCCCGTTTGTACTTTTCCTTTGTCTGGTTTCATCAGTTCAGCTTTTTTATACACACCCTAAAAAAGTAATTTAAATATAATAGTATTTGATTATAAATAAGTGATATAATACCTTCAAATCAGGTAAACAATCTCTAATATGATGCATTAATAATCTATTTAATGTTTTTGCTAAATAAGGAGTGCCATTACGATTGGCTAGTGTTGGGTATTTTCTTTGTAGAAATGCAGATTCATCTCGCAAGGCATCTTTTATGGACTGAAAAAAACAAACACAAATTTACAATTAAAACTGAAATTTTAATAACAGAAATTGCACTTATTTTTGTTACCAAGAATTGTTTTAGTTTTAAGCACACTTATTTCAGTAGATCAAATATAAATGGGATTTTTGTTCCTGAGCGTCTACGGTTGGTAGAACTGGGCCTGTGCTTCTAGTACGCTTGGGTGGAGTCATTAGGAGTGGGAAGAACCAGCCAATCTACACTCCCAACCAATTTATCAGTAACGCTCACAATATCAGAGCAATAGGTACACCCCTCCACTACGCAACGCATAATTATAAAATTCTTGCTTGTGAAGGAACAGAAATTTTCTGGAGATTGACTGCATAGTTTGGGGACCAAACATTGATAAGGACTGGTGTGTTTGCCTGACACAGAGAGTTCAAGGAAGGATAAGAACGAATGGAAAATCAGGAACATGATCGTTGCCCTCGGAATGGCATTACAGACAAAAACATTTGTGCAGTTCGAGACATTCTTGAAGACGATTGATGAGTGAGACTATCCGAAATTGCAGAATGCATTATGGGAGCTGTCAAGCAATCATCTCAAATGACCTACAGTTCTGTAATGTGTGTGCCAGATGGGTCCCTTACTTTTTGACTACAGATCAGAAGTTGAGACGTTTAGAGGTCTGTCAGAAACTTACAGCAAGGTTTTCGAAAGAAGATGATGCATTTTTGAGTCGGAAACAACCTGTGATGAAACAAGGGTCCACCACTACACTGCCCAGTCAAAACAAACCAGTATGGATTGACGGGGAAAAGGGGAGGCAACCCCAGTGAAAGCCAAGACTCAAATGTCAGCTGGCAAGGTTCTTTCAACTGTTTTCTTTTTTTAACAACGCCTGGCGAGACATTTTGCTCATTGATTTTTTGCACGAGTGACGCAAGCGAGCTGTTGAACGAGATGAGGACTGCATATCGCCGCAAAAGACAAGACCAACCGATTCGAGAGGCCATTCTCTTCCACAACAACACCAGACCCCATACTGCAACTCTAACAGTCTCAAAACTAGACAAAATGCTCTGGACTCAACTTGATCATCCTCCCTACAGCCCGGACCTATCGCCCTATGATTTTCATTTGTTTAGGTCGCTTAAAAAAGATCTAGGAGGGTAACGATTTGAAGATTTGTGCACAATTGGCTCCTGACGCAACCAGCTTCATTCTACGATGCTGTGATAAAAAACCTTCCTTCTCACTGGGAAAAATGTATTTCTAAAGCAGGACACTATGTAGAAAAATAAATTATATTTGCCTTTTATTATTCAATATATAATTTTTTTTAAAAGTAAAATCCAGTTTATATTTGATTTACCCTTGTAATTTACCAACATCATGTAAATTCATTTTACATTAAACATGAATACTAATGTTTACAGAGTGAAAAATAATGGTTCATAAAACTAAAAGAACAAAATGCATAGATTATTATGAAAATTTACAAAATGTTTTTTATTATTAAAAACAAGTGAGAATCAGTCTATAAAAAAGTTGATTTGCCTGTGAAAGGAGATTGAAAAATACTATAATTCGTAAAAAAAAAGTGTGTCATTTGTAGTTAACTTTGGTTATTTTCCTTGTAATTTATACAAGAATGTACATCCACAAGAAAAAAATGTAATATCACTAGATACACAGTGCCTTGTGAGGAGGTATATATTTGACTGTTGAACTACTTTATTTACATATGTGGTTGAATTTTCACATGGATCATAAAACAATTCATGAGAAATCTACCGTAAAGTATCAGCTTCTGTTAGATATAAACAACCTTTTAAAATAGTTTTTCATAGATTTAATTACACAAAATTTGTTTTTATTATAATTTCATTTGTTAGGATACAGTTACCAAATATACTGATTTTAAGAGCTGTTTCTACAATTACAAAAAATTAAATAAAAAGTATTAACCTATAATTCTGTTAATATATGAAATTATTTTCATAAAACATGGCCTATTCAACCAAGAACAATATCTGCAACCCTTGGCTTATAGCATTTGAGAAGCTTTTGAACAAAATAAGATGTTTTAGAAGTTTTACATTTACTTCAAAACATAAATTTCAAAGTGGAAGACTTAGATGTTTGAAACATGTAGTGGAATTTTAAAAAAATACAGCTATCCTTGAGGTACAGAAAAAGAAAGAACTGTATATGCTTTTTATAATGGTCTCCAGATAAGAAAAATTTTCTATAATATTGATGTGACAAAATTTACAATGCACATGTCTGCAAAGTAACACAAAATAAACTTTTAAAAGGTACATTGAATCATCACCTGGATGTATTAAATAATCATGTTATCATGCATCTTATTCTTTCCAGAGATGAGATTTCGGTATTTTCTAACAAGATGATGCTTTGGCTCATCATGAAAATAATACTGTTGTTAAATGATGAACTGCCTAGTAAATGAAACAGACAGGATAATGAACTTTTGCAATGGCCACCAAGATTACACAATTACCTATTTATGGGGATTTCTTAAAGAATATATACACTCACATAATTTAAATAATAAAAACTTTAAGATAGTCACTGAAGAAGAAATTTTTTTTAAATCCAGAGGTATTTTTTCAAACATGCTTACATGTCATGAATGAAGTGTTATCAATGTAACTGTTGAACTTTAATCCTGTGGTTTTATTTTATCTTTTTAGTTTTATGGAAAAATGAATCCATAGAGTAGTAATGAATCCTTAATATATCAACTTATACTCATTTTGTTGTAAACTGTATTTCCTATTGAAAACTGGAGTATTATCTTGAAGTTTGAAATTCTGTTTGTAAGCAAAATAAATGTGATATTTTGATACATTCTTTATCATTTTTCCAAGCAAAATTTCAATTAAACCTATCAGTGAATGAAATACCTACAGACAATCAAAAACAAACCTCTTCAGGGGTATACTATATATTAGATATTTTTGTAATAAAATCCATGGTCTATTTTATATAAATTAAATAACCACTACTACAGTGAGATGAAAACTGAATCACTCATCCGTGAGAAAGCATGTTTTTTTCTGTGAACTTGTATGTAATGTTTCCAAATATAATTACTGCAAGACATAAGACATTAAACAACTATGAATATTATATGATGTCAATTGTGTCTAGGCCCAGACTATTAGTTTAGATGTGGTTGAAAAATGCTTAAAATATTATGTGTTTTTGTAATTATGTTTTGAGGTTGACTATGTTGTAAGATAAAGAAAGTTTGCTCTGTTACATCTTAGTGGATGTTTAATTTGAAACTGTGTTGAAATATAACTGAAATTGTAAAGTAAAAGTTATACTCGCAAAAATAAGAAACTTTTCAACAAGTTATAATTTATTACTAGAAGAGGTATAAAGTCATAAATGACACCATCTAATTTTCTGAGAAAGGTGATAAATAACCAATGATTGCAAACTATAAGTGATGCATAACTAAGTCACTACTACTAACAATCATCTTATTGTAAGTTTACTAATAAAGGTTATACAGGCTAGTGAAGGGGCTGAAGTAGCACAATCGCTCAGACTTCATTACACAGAACAATCTGAATAATGCCTGATGGATTGAAGTCTAGATTTTTGTTAACAGTTAGGTAGTTATACGAAAATCCAATTAATGAGGCAGTATAAAAAAATAAAACTAATAAAAAGATCCCTTAAATACCTAACAACTAAACTTATTATTACTCTATAAAATTCCAAAGGTAAAAATCTTTTTATCAGTTTTAATAAGCAACTCAGAAAAAAAATCTGAAATACAAATTTTTTAATACCTATTAAACAAATTACTAATGAAATAGAAAAAACTTCTTTATTACTAAACATTTATCATTTATATTATTTACCTTTCTGTCATTTATATCCTGCTGGGAGCGATTTACAACACCAATTATTCCCAATTTCACTGGAATCACTCTTCCACAGAGTATATCTATAGCATCAGTACCTTAAAAAATAAAGTGAATTTTAATACTTCATTTCATAAAACAAAATATAACTAATACATTCTGAAAATAGTTAGGAGTAATCCTTTAAACCTGCAGTGGGTATCCATTGCAACAATATAAGCAAAAGTGTATGAGTATTTATTTTATAAATTGTAGTCGGTCTAAGCATTAACTAAGCTCTCATATAAGAAACCCAGTGTATTACTATTGGTTCTTAAACCCTAAAATCTAATTAAATTATTTACTATGTTTAAAGTACTAAAAAATAAAGACTACAGAATAAAAAATAAAATGACTTATGCTTTGATGAAAGATAATGTCCTAATTTAATTAGATACGGTCTTCAATTTTTGATTCGTGGTTCATAAAACAGTTTTATAACAAAGGTTTTGCTAAATAAAAAGCTGATACAGTTTACCAATTTAATAGAATAAATTTTCTTAATCAGCATTTTCATGGTAAATATTTTAAAAACATTACCGAAGGCACATTTATGTTAATTATAATAGCAATGGAAATAAATTTACCATATGATAAATTTTATGGCCTTTTTTCACAATAATTATTGGCAAAAGGGATAAAGATGTGGATAAACAATCATGTAAAGTTATATGCAACTGTTTATGTAACCGAGAATTAGAAATGAAACATATAATAAAATTTATTCTCTTTCAACATAGTAAATCCATTTACATAAAATGTGTTATTTATATTAATTAATAATATTTTTTAAATGAAATTTTGAATATCACATAACAATCAATCAGATCAACAAGCTCTTAAATAAATGAATCGATGAGCATAGAAACAGCATGAGTAATTTTTTTCAAAATGTGCTTTTCATGGTAATACAATGATACAACGCAAGTCAACGACTAGAGTTATTTCTATTTTCATACAGAGCAGCACTGTTGTGAACTGATTTAACAGCTGATTTACCTTCATTTGAATTTAATGAGTATTGTTTTGTTTCCTGCTGTATTTTTTTTAAAGAAGCACTTCAGAGTCATACAGTTTATTTATTTGTATATTACTTCCTTAAAATGAATAGAAATATTTAAAAGTCATGTACATGAACAGTAGTTTAGAAAATTTAATTATAAGGGATCTACCAGTTTACAAACACCACAATGACATTTACTGGGTAATCACTATTTATATGTATCTCTGGCCCTATTTCTTTGGATTGAATTTAAAGAATCAAGGAGCACATTATCAACATGGAATTTATATGACAATCTGATGTACATTTGGTGCTTAAAAATGGTGGTAAATTGAAAGTGTCTGGAATTAGGTTAAATCATGATCTTAGTTGGAATGTCAGTGTAGAAAACATTTATTGAAAGTTAAAATGTTTTCTAAAAATGGACAAAGGCAATGATTCAATCAGAAATGGTTGCTATAGTTTATAGAAACAAACCTTTTTTTGGGATAAGAACAAGAGAATAATCGCTACAAATGAAAGAGGAGATTTCATGGATCCAACAAATATAAGTCTTCTATAGAATGTCAAATCTTATACCTAGTTGTATAAATAACTGAACACTACACTATTAAGCTGCTTTAATAAAATTATCTACAATAATTAAATATATATTTTTGTATGTACCAGCATCCATTAGATCCAGTTTAGTAACAACTGCTAAAGTTCTCCTTCCATCAGTATCTACATCTCTAGCAATTTTCAAGCTTTCACTAGTAGCCATATCAGTATTAGCAGTCACCACTGCTAATATTATTGAATTTGGATTACTTATGAATTTCAGTACCATTCTACGAATCTGTTGTTCAATATCATCTGGTTGATCTCCAACTGGCACCTAAAAAATTAAATTCCTGATCACTTGTAAACTAAGCCTTAACATCATGTCCTCAATTCTGAGATGTGTATCACTAATCCACTAAAAATTACAGTATACCTTTTGCAACTTGAAGTTTTTTAAAGTCAAAACAAAAATTTTTAAGTGAATTTGACAAAAAAAGTGTTGTTTTAGGAAGCATTAATGTCCTATAAATAGGAAGAACAGTTTTTTACATAAAAACCCCAAAATTCACATCAAAATGAAAGTAATAGAATGAGGCATAACAGACAAAAAAGTCAAATATTTTTAGTTAATGTTACTTATAGACTATCCGGGCATACAACTCAAACTTTATTTTGAAGAGTATATTGAATGATTAGACAGAGATAAACTGAACATACTGTGCTTGTAAAAGTCCAACTTATCTATGTGATAAATAGTATTTAAGTAAGTGATAAGTATACTTATTGCTTATTTAGGAATATATTATTACTTACTATATATAACACAAATAACATAGTAACTACTTAGGAAGTCTAGAAATATAATAGTAGAAGTATAATTTCCATCCCAATATTACAGACATCATACATACACACACGTGCATGCATGCACATACATACACACACACACAAGCGCAAAGAGAGAATGACGAATGAGAGAGAAACAGGACTGCATATAATTTTTTCTAAATATAATATATTTAGAAATGAAGACAATAAAAAGATCCAAAATATACTAACCAGACAAGCATAACAGTTTTGCTGACTAACAGCAAAATGGGCACATTAAACAAACTCAAGTTACCACATTATTACCTGAAGTGATATTTAATAAACATGACAAACATCATTCCTCTAATTCATAATGAACAAGGTACTTTTTAGTATTAAATAATAATACTAATAAAAATTGTACATATGGATCCTAGATAAGAAGATTAACTGCATACTCATACACACTGATTTTTTAACAATACCTGGAACATCTCAAGAAGTAGCATCCAACAAACTGAAACATGGGAAGTAGAATGAATTTCAGAAAATTGTTTAATAAACTGGTTCCAGTGTAATCTCAAAGTTAAACAATGTAATTTCTATTTGTTGCGTTTACTAGCAGCTAATGATCACAACAGTCGCTACCACCTCAAAAAAAAATTTTTTCACTAAATTACCTATTTTCCTTTTTTTAAAAAAATATTATCATTTATATGACAATTTTTTCCCACCAACAGTTTCAGTATAAAAAATTACAAGTTCATAATTTTGCAAAGTTGGTGGATTTTGAATTCGTGTACTACATAATTAAAAGAACCATTATCTACATACAGAGTAGAATTAAAATAAGTGCAGCCTAAGTGTTAAATTGGTCTGTTAATAATTCTACTAAACAAGCACATTAAGTAGAATTCTGTTTGGATTCCACTGAAGTGTCTCATTTTACACTAAGTACATCACAACTGCAATCTATAGATCAGGGACAAATAAGAAATAAAATTTCATCACTGTAAAAGAAATAATTAAAATTTTAAAATTAAGTGATGATAATGCAAGTTTATCCAAAGCAACATTAAAAGACTATATCACCGAGTTATCTAAGTGTGTATGAGTATGAGTTTGTGCATAATTTCACGAGTTTTAAAAAGCTAACTTTAAAACTAAAGCTTTTTCCAAAAATAACAAAACCAAAGATTCAAAATTTTCTTATTTAATTTTGGAAGTGTTATGTAACAAATCCAGAGTAACCTAGTAAAATCTGATATAAAACACAACTTATTAGACAGAATTTTATAATAAAAACTGTTGCAGAAAATCTTGACACTAGATATTATCAACAAAGTGATAACTTCAAAAACCTAAGCAGGTGACCTGTAGACAATGAAGACTATAACAATAAAAAATTTAGAATCATCAGGAATGGCCTTAACGTGTTTGAAAATGTGTACCATATGAAATGAGTTTTTACCAAGATTGGAAAGATTGGAATATTTGTTGAAAACAAATGTTAGCAGAAAAAACAAATGGTAATAAAAAATTCTTGTTTGTGTAAATTTGAAATCTGATCAATTTTTTGTTCAAAAAATGTCACTCTGATAAGATATAAAGTACATAAAGGTTAGAATACTGATCTTCAAAAAGTTATTAAACAGATGCATCTAATCACAGACTTTTACTTAAATTTCTTTAGTAAAATGATATAGATCAATCACTTAATTAATTTTTGTTAAATAAACAGTGAAACCTCTGTAAAACAGAACCTCTTAAAAAACTAAAACTTCCTCAAAACATACAGTTTCCCAAGTCCTGATTTATTTTAATAGAGATTAATCTCTTCAAGATGGAAAACTCCATAATATAGAAAAGGAAAAGAAACATGGATTTTATTTTTAATTTCACATGTTAAATTTATCCTAAGACGGAAAGGAAACAAAAAAATGGAATAGCCTGTAATAAAATAAAGTGATTAAAAAACAGATTGTACACAAACCTTGATTTATAAAATAATTAATAAAATAATAAATACAGTAGGTGACTATTTGCTGTTTAGAAAAAATATGCCATCACATTTATAGTTTTAACTTCTGGCCTATAAGCCGACTTGACTTAATAAGTACAGTAGCAGATAACAGCTTATCCATGTGTAGTATTTTATCAAGCTAATCATTTCTCAGAGTTTCTATACATATCAATTGAGAATAGTTTTATTCAGAGCCATGAACATGACTGGAATCAGTAATAATTTTAACTTTTTCAAGAGTGTTTATTGTTTCTAATTTCTTGTTTTGATTGTTTGATGTCTGTTTAGAGTTTAAATATATTCCTTTATTTTTAGTTTAATTTACTGCTATAAATATTGTAACCTATTTTAGTTTTAATTGAGCACGTGCTTCTCTTTTTTTCAAATTTTGCTATTAATTAAGTCAATAAAAAATACATTGTGTTTAAAATAGAGGTTATCAATTTAATTTCTAAAACAAACATGAAAGAATTCTGTGAAAAGTTGAAAAACACAAATTTACAACATTATAAAAAATAAAGACAAAATCAAGGAAGAATGATTGAAAGGAATGCTAATCACCGACGGTAGACAAGAAACAAAAATGAAGAAATTCCATTTTCTTTAAATGGTTCACGAATGCAATATCAAAAAATTCTTCTGATTTCTGATTTCCTGCAATAACAGGTGAAAGAAATTGCAGCTAAGCTAGGAGTTATTACATTCACTGCTTCTAATGAATGGCTAGAGAAATTTCATGCTAATCAAATTTCAGGTGAGAGTAAAGATGTAGTCAATGTAACTGTCAGCAAATGGAAAAATAAAAATAACTGCGGGTTAAGAACCAAAGGATATTGGCAATTGTGCTGAAACTGGTTTTTTTTTTTTTAGTTTTACTGAGCAAAATTGTCTCAAAGATGAATTACAAGTAGCTGTCTTAGAAATATATTTAAAGAAGCTGGTTACTGCATGGAGACTGATGAAAATGTTCCCAATACTTGAACAACAGTATTGTATGAAGTTGAAATTTTATTGCAAGAAAGTGGTAAATCAGTCTGTGCTCAGGAATAAGTGGCTTCTGACAATGATCTACTGATCAAAGGATTCCAATCTGTTGATGAAATTATTTTGTCTGAAAACAGCAAGAATAACGAAAAAACAAAAGAAGAAAAAGAAGAGGATACATAAAACAAAATTAAGAATTTTGGAGAAGCATTAGGTATGCTCGCATGGCTAGAAGAATTCGCAGTTCATATAAACAGCGATAATTTGTGACAGAATATATTAATTGCTAAAAATATTATTGAAAACGGAAGTTCCACGAGAAAGTTATTAAAGCAGAAAACAGCAGTAATTATTTTTAAAAATTTTAGAAATCTATTTTATTTTAAGATTAGTGTTAGTTCATGTTATGTTTTAAGCTAAATATATTTTAAGTGAAATCGAACTAACTTGAAGATAGAAATAGGTGTTTTACATTTATGAGATATCTGTGAATGAAAACGGTTCTCACTTCTACAAGAACAACTTCTAACATACAACAACCTGTATTTGGCTAGCCAAATACAGGTTATTATATGTTTTTATCTTATATACTTAATGACTTCATGTGCCTTTGCATTTGTAATTTTAATCTCTTAAGATTTTGTGTTTAATATGTAATTGTATACAAATGTTATATACAACTGATGATGCGGGATCCAGCAAAAGTACTATCATAAAAATTATAAAGAAAATAAAAACAAAAAATAAGGTAAGAATTTTCTTATTTCTGTAATTGGGTGGCTTAAGTTGATTACATTACATTATATACATATATATTTTTTTTTTAAATAAATAATTAACTAAAAAATATATAAATGTTACTTTATATAATTATAGTTAATTTAAAATAAAAAAAAAAAAAAACATAAACTTTGCTATACAAGATAAACACTCACCAGAACTGACTGTAACTGATCATAAAATACTTCTTACCTTTGTAAGTCCTGGAAGGTCAACTAATGTAAGGTTTAAAACACTAGTAGAATAAATTTTTAATACAATTGGCTCTGAACAAATTCCTTTATTATGGCCAGCCATTCTATTTGTTTCCAGTTCTATTTCATTCCGTATTTCATTGAAATCTGTATATACTTTTCCTTTTGTGTGAAGAAACTGACCCCATTCTTCTAAATTTAATGTACCTAAACAAAAAAAAAAGTTTAAAATACAAATCAAAGACTAGGCTTAGGAGTCATTTTAAAAATAGCAATGTTTTCCTTTTTTCAGGTTTTATGAACAGCTTTTGAAATTGCAACATAGAATGCAGGTATTTTATCAAAGTATTCCCATAAGATATTGCCATGTAAACTGTCGCCAAATGGCTTCAACGGCACGTAATTCATAATCTTGTGGTGGCCCTGAAAAGGGCCGTTTTTTGCATTAGCTCTGAGAACAGCTGTTGGGTCAGTAAGCTGGTCTCTGGCGGAGTCAGGGAGTTATGGCTCATCCATTGAAATCCAACTGGGCTTTCCCTCAGCGGCAGTTGGGTCCCCACTACAGCAAGGCAGTGGTGACCCCCACAGCTCTGCAGTATCGGGTTGGCATCAGTCATCCTTCACCAGCGTGGCTGAGGCGGTTCTCCCTGAGCGATCCCAGACTGAGCCGGCTCCTGCTGCCGAGTCTACCAGCCAGGGCGATTGAAGCCCAGTGAGCTGGAGCTGGAGTGAGAAGGTAACATCCGTGTCCAGAGGCTCCTCGGCGGGCCACCCAGGCATGCTGCTCCGGTGGGGATGTTGGCATCCACTGTGAGGTCCCACATTTAGCCAGCCAGGGAACTTCTTCTGTCTTCTTCTTCTTGGTCTTCTCCAGGTGGTGGTCGACGATGAATTGGAAATTCACTCTCGTGCATGCTCTTTTATTGGAACCTGAGAGTGGTGGGGCTGCAGCGCCTCTATGGTGAGAGAACTGCGCGGTCATCCGCATGGCGGTAGTGATGCTTGTATCAGCACGTCCATATACTGTGCATCAGCTCACATCTGAGTTGCCACTGTGTTCGCCTACCGATATTAAATTAGGCATATATGAGGTAACAAAAAAACTACTACACAAGAGACAAGAATTTACAAGTAATTAAATAGTCAAGTTTTCTTGAAAATCTTTCCAAGCTTTAAAAAACCCACACTACAATTACTTTAGTGATTTTTTATATTCCAACTAGTAGTTACAACATGGTTGTTTTTATTAAGCAATGCCTAACAAATGTTTCTGAACCTTGTTTCAAACAAGGTAGTTAATATAAACAAAGTTTTTGCACAACACAGCAGTTCTATTCAGTTTCATTTCATAAATAATACTGATTAATACTAGAGCTTAGTGTAAGAACATAAACGTTAAAAAAATAAAGCTATTTTGCACACACTACAAATCTAGTAAAGACGCATGTGTAATACTAATGAATTAATGACCATGCTAACACAGCAATGCAAATCTAGTACAGATTTCAGAGTAAAAAATTATTTTATAAGAAAATAACTTAGTGTTCACCCTCTATCAACAATGCATAATATCTTCAGTTACTGTTGAGCTTATATTTTACCAAAACATTGTTCTTGACTTAAAAAGAGCATTAAATAACTTGTATTTTAAATTTTGGATTAGATACAAAAAAAGTGTTTCTACTACAAAAAATAAATAAAAATAATCAAATTAGGTAGAACAATGTGGCAAAAGTATAGTATTATGTATGTTTAAAACAAGAGTGCACAGTGCATATGTACTAAAACAAAGGTAGTGAAATCCGAGTGAAATCAGAATGAGGAATTAAATATCATTTTAACAACAGTATAACAGTAGTGGGAGAATGTTTTTATTTAGACAGAAGAATTAAAAACAATGGATGAAGTATAATACAGATATCAAAAGCAGAATCACACAATGCACCTATCTAATTAAATGACAGATGACTCCAAAAATACATAGAAAAAAGAGAATAAATGTATACCCACTGTATTAAATATTATGAATATAGCAACTCATATAATAAAAACCATAGATAAACAATATCTTTCCTTGCACTCTGATGAAACTTCAGAACTTTAAGAGTTAGTTTACAAGCTACAAGGGTGAATCAAATATAAATAGCAATCTTGCTATTCTACACAGCAAGCACTTCAGTGCTGGATGGGAGAGTGGGTGGTTAATGTTTGGTGTGTTAAGAGAGGGGGAACCAGCTAGGTTAACTCCTTCGCTTTGTTCTGTCGTCAATACAACCATAAGTGAGCAAGAGGTTCCATCGTCTGCTGCACAAGGTATAATCATAAATTTTTTAACTAATGAAGGTGTTAAACCTGTGGAAATTTTAAATCATTTAAAGGTACAGTTTGGGAACACTTCACTGTCCCAGAACCAAGTGTATACATGGGTAAGAAAATTTAACGGCAGGCGAGAAAGTGCAGAAAATGAAAGTCATGATTGACGCCCAAGGTCAAATCTCAGAGCTGGACAACATCCGTTTCATTTGAGAGTTTATCGAAGGTGATCGCCGGTTCAGTGTTGAAGAAATCGCATCAGAAGTGGGTATCAGCTATGGGAGTGCTCAATCAATTATCACTGATTATCTTGGCTTTAGAAAAATTAGTGCTCGATGGGTTCCAAGGTTGTTGATAAAAAATCAAAAACAGTGGAGATCTACGAGACGTCTTAATCTATTTCGACAAGGTGGTGAATTTTTGAGACGCATTGTCACATGTGATGAAACATGGGTCAATCATTACACTCCGAAGTCAAAAATGGCAAATAAGGATGGGCGAAGGAAGAATGAGGGCTGCCCAGTGAAGGCTAAAACTCATCTGTCAGCCAGAAAAGTTCTTGCAACAATTTTTTTGACTATGGGGAGTTTTACTCATTGATTTTCTCCACAATCAATGAACGGTGAATGTGGCTTACTATTGCCAGCTTCTACAGTCAACAAAAGTCACCTATTGAAACAAAAAATGGGGTATGCCCAACAGAGATATCATCCTTCTCCATGACAACACCAGGCTGCACACTGCGATTTTGGCAAAGGATAAATTGGAAAAAAATGCACTGGGAAACCCTCAACCACCCTCCATACAGTCCAGATTTGTCTCCCTGTGACTATTTTTTGTTTGTACCCTTGAAAGAATTGCTTGGAGGGAAATGAATCGAAAACAATGAAGATGTCGGGGAGCACATACGCAATTGGTTGACAACTTGTCCTCAAACTTTTTATGAACAAGAAATATTCAAGCTTCTACATCATTGGCAAAAGTGTGTAGATTGTGCAGGAGACTATATGGAGAAATGATGAATGTATTAATTGTGTAAATTATTAATCAATAATTTTTTTTTTTTTAAATTACCATTTATATTTGATTCATCCTTGTACAATCAAACTTAAGATACATGTGAATTTTAAAAAGAAAATTCATAAATAAAAGTAAGACTTACATTCAAAGTAGTACAGTGAAAATGTCTTTAAACCAAAAAATTGATTATGGAACAGTGTTCCATACAAAAACATATGGCAGAAGGTTGTATACAATCAATATGTTAAGTATTTCAAGATAATACAAAGATTTTAAAGTTATTTATCGATAATTTTACTATAATAATTGATTCAGAAAAAAAAGGTTAAAAAATTAAAGCTTTTCTATCAACTGCTATCATCTCTAAAATCTACTAAATACCTTCATCAGCAGTTCTTCTATCTCTATCATCCTTAGGGCAATATACAAGCTGAAGTATCAAGGGACATCTTGTAACAATTCCAGTCCCTCGAGGCAGAAATGATCTCCCAACCAGGCTTTCGATCACAGAACTTTTTCCTGAACTCTAAAAAAACATTTCACAAAAATGTTATAGTCTAGAAATAAAAGTACCATATTCAGTAACATTTTAATTTGTTAATGCTTCTTTAACACAATGCTGCTTCAAATTAGAACACAGAATATTTGATGGTACATTCAGTAATCTGAATGTCATATCCCCAAACCATGAGAAACACTGAATGCAAAAACAAGATGTATTAATTTACAGAATTACTTTTTTTAATATAACTACTAATATAAAAAAATCATTACTTCTTCTTCAACAATTATTAAAATGCATACCTTCATAGTTAAATCTTTAGTTTGAAAACACGTGTTCATGATATTATATTAAAATACTTAAAAGAAAAAAATGTTTAACATATTTATTTTGTTTATATGCTATGCATGTGCACATACATATGCGCATATTTACTACTCCATTATATAATTTATTATAAAAACTATCTAGAGCTGCTCATAGTGAACAATCTCAACAACAGAATTTCAACAATTTAAGCATTAATAACATATACATTTTTTAATAATATAGGTTTTTGAAAATCTTGACTATTCTGTTTGAATAGATCTTGATTGCTGGCACTCATAACAATACTTCTTTACACTACCTATCAAACATCTTAGTAGTTAGCTGTGAAAATTCTAAAGTACCTGCTGATGTAAAAGAGGCACCAGAATTACTTTCTCAAAATAATAATGGTGTAAATGGTTCTTGTGATTAATAGAATCAAAAAATCATATTATTCATTTGAACTGAACATCAACTTCATTTCAACTTGGAATGCAGGTAAGTAGTATATTTGACAGCAAGGTAGGAAGCAGGAAATTATTTTACTCCTTCCTTCCCCCAAGAATGCGTGCTAGTATTAAACACTACTACTTCTTGAATTATTACTTGGTAGGCTAAATATAGCGATCTCATGTATAATGAATGAAACTAAGATTTTCTTTAGTGCAATATTATTAATGAATTATTAAATTTGGCGATTCAAACTGACAAGATCGTGGATAAAATACACTTCAGATTTACATATGTAACTTTTTGAGAAAATATTACAGTTTACTCTGGTGAATATTAATTAATAAAAAAATTATATCCTTTAATGATAAATATATGATATATACATCAATAATTTTAAAGCAAAACAAAAAAGGAAACCAATCCTAAAATAAGATAACTTAGAAGAAGACAGAGAAGGAAATTCACTATGCATAAAAATTATTTTCTATATTTAAAAAAATAATTTAATGATGCTAAACTAAGATGCATTCATTTTTAACAATCTCTTCATAATTACAGTATTTAAAGTACATTTTATAATGTAAGTTTACACAACTAAAATATTAAAGAGAATGAGTTCATAAAACATACGTCCTTTAAGCTAACTTCATCCAATAAAACTAACAAATATTTTATTACTGAACTATTACAACAAAAAAGTGGAATACAAATATTCCAACATGAGTAAGGAGCTGCATAAAGAATAAACAAAAAATTGCATGTAACAATCAAGTTACAAAGGAGTTCTAACATTTCAAAGAAAATAAGCACAAAATTGAAGTGACTAGGCCAAATCTAGAACTAAAATTATGAATGTTAATTTTCCTAATCATCACTTTTCTTTAGAAAGTATTAAAACAAATAATACTAACGAAGCGATTGTTCTACTCCATTAAATACTGGCATATCAATAAAAGAGAAAATTAGTCAATTCCTAACAACAACAAAAAAGATATAAAAATTCCAAAGTACAGGTTAGGCAAGCAAATATTTTAGTTATCTGTAAAAGTGAAGCACGATTTACACAACTTCAATTTCACTTATTAATGTGCTTTACAGTTTAGTCAATAGATTAATATAATATTTCCATAATACCTACTACTAAGAGACAAAAAAAAACGGTCACAAGATTTGCACTAACCTGTGTACCAACAACTATTATTTGAGGTAACTGAATTGCATCTGTGCCAACTGTGTTGAATACATCTTGCAATTTATTGATAACAGGAATCAAAGCTTCCATTTTTAGGAAACTTTAATTCAATCTTAAAAATATAATTACACTGCCAATTTTGAAAATAAAATCAAATAGTTAAACGGCCTTAACGGCTGCAAGCCCTACAAATGGACGACTGGCTCCGAACCAGCTGATTCGATTATTAGTCTGTTAAAATCGATATAAATATATATTTCATTTCAAGACAAACTTTACTTTGAAACGAATCTGTTTTAGTGTAGTTGTTTAAATGGAAAAAAATCTATTACTCGGAAAAATAAGTCATTCAAGAAAAGAAAATACTCTCCTAATTCATATAATTAATTTTTTAAACATGTCAACATTTTAAAACCCGCGTAATTCAAATTGAAAATTCAACATCCTGGAAAAATATATATGAAAATTATTTTTAAAAATCAAATTGCCCAAATGAGACAAATCAAAAAAATTATTTAAATTATCAATAATATTTTTGTAATTAATATTCAGATTAATCAATGTATGCTATAATATGGTAAGTTAGTATTTATTTTGCTCTAACATTTATGCATTTGGAGAACACTGGTAATTAAAAATAAACTTTTGCTTCTTTAACTTCAACAATTATTACCTAGTAGCCCCCGCCCCAGCTTCGTCTACACTATAACGTTACTTGCATTTCCCGTAAGGGTCAAACCTTTTTATTTTATGTTTTTTAGTCAAGTAACTGGAGGCAGTTGCAGCCAGTCGTACATACAGAAAGGGTGGCAGTGGCTGTCTTGGTTAAGACACAGCGCCATGTACCTTTACACCCCTTAGGAAAACTGGAATTCAAAAAAAGCTGAAAATGGTTTTTAAATATTTATCAGAAAAGTATTTGCAAGTCCAAATCTACTGAGAAAAGTTTAGTTAGGATTGAGAAAATTTACAATCATTGTTCAAAATATTTTTTATCTTTTTTCACCCCCTTTCAAGGTTGAATTTCAAAAATCTAGAAATTGGTTTATTCACATGAAGATTACACTCACCAAAAATCTGATTGATTACTTCATTTGATACTGAGAAATTAAAAAAAATAGCAGGGCTTCAAAAAAATTAAAAAAATAATTTTAGTCCTTGAAACTCAGAATTTCAAAAAATCTAGAAATTGGTCTTTAGATATTCATATGAAGATCACACAAAAAAAACTGATATCTTCATTTATTACTGAGAAATTAAAAAAAAATGGTAAATTCATTGTTATTCCACTTTACCCCTTTAAACTTGGAATTTCAAAAATCCTTTCTTAGTATGCAGTTGCACCGTAAGAAAACATGTATATAAACTTTCATCAATTTATCTTGAATAGTTTTTGCTTGATGTTGATTATGAGTCACTCACAATATAATGTCTTCAGTTTCATTAAGACCTCTATTGAAAATACCTCTACTGAAAGATATCTTGGGAGTGGCTCACTGTAAGAAAGGAGCATGAAAATTTAGTGGCTCGCCACCTAGCAGCTTGAATGAGAAGTGCAGCACCGTAACAAATTATTAATTATTTACACATTTTAATATATAGTTTTGCATTTTTAGATAACATTTCCAAATAATCATGATCTGTTAGATTGAGAGTGTACCTGATGCATGCAAAGGTTAGCATTCAATCTGCTAACAAATACCCAATTTGAATTTTGAAAATTGTACAATTGATTGCAGAGATATTTATAAGAGTACCTTATTGCATCTCCCAAAACAGCACAACAGGGGCACCCCATTTGTTACCAGTTGATGGTGATGATTGGTCTAGCCTCCCATGAGGTGTTCGCATACCTCACCACTCTAGCCTCACACGGAGTCCTCAGCGGAAGCTCATTATTGTTAAACAGAAATCTTTTAAATTTATTTAACATTATTTTATTTAATGTAAATCTAATTCTATTATTTTTGTAATATTATTCATTTGATTGATTCGAATCATTCAATTCAAATCCAGCTTACACAGTGACAGAGACTCACAGTTCACAATTCATTTAAGTTTGTGCTTCAACCGGAAAATATGCACTACTACATACATATATTATTTTTTGAGATGAAATATATCTAAAAATCTTTTCACTTATGCCAAGAAACATGTGTAAAAATTTGGTTGCAATTGAGTAGTTTTTTGTTTATCCTGAACAAACAAAAACCCTCTTCCTCTTTGTATAATAGTATAGATTATCATTTATTGAACAATTATTTAATAAAAATAGAATGTTAAAGAACATAATATAAAATTCCATAAATAAAGGATTAAGGTCTTACATTATTCAATACTTGAGGCAGATTTTTTCTTTAAGACATGGCTTAAAATTTTATAATTTTTACAGATTTAAACAGTTGTTAAAGTTTTGTTGATTTAAAGCAATCTTTTTGTATAATTAATTTTTATTGCTTAATTAAAATAATAATAATAATTATTATTATTATTATTATTTACACGTTAGAGAAAATAAAGAATGAAGTCAGAGAAGTATTGGATCAAAGAAGTGAGTAAGATCAACTAATAGCACAAGAACTGGGAAGGCTAACATCAAATATTGTTGATGATAACACCAGTGATAATGAGAATGCAATAAGTGATCGTGCCACAAATGCTAGTCAGCAGTATCCACAGAATATACTGAGAAATATAAATCAAAATGACTCGGTGTAAGGAGTAAGAGAAGAATTCCAAAGATCCCTAATGGAATACAATGTACTGGCACCCCCTCAACGACCTAAATTGGTATATCAAAAGAATACCTCTACACTAATACACATGGTAAATAAAGAAATCGAACATAAAATCTCAGAAATAACAGAAGTGGCAGAAACTAATAGAATAAGTTTAGAAGAAATAAATGACTTAATCTACAGTGGGGCGGTAGCTGTTGTAAGAAGCAACTTGCAAAAAATATTAACAACACCAAACTTGCGAAACAAAAATGTTAACCCACCTTAGCAGCAAAGGCTTGAAAATAAAATAGAAAAGATATGGAAAGAGGTCGGAAAATTGGAAGCGTACAGGCAAGGAAAAGTCAGATTAAGGATAAAACGAGAGGTGGAAAAAATGTACAAACTTGCATGTATAAACTTAAAAGTGCAAATTATGCATTAGAAATGAAAAAGCAAAAGCTAGCTGCCCTCACAACACGATTGAGATGATATAAGAAGTCAGACAGAAGAAGAGAAGAAAATGAAAATTTTGAACAAAATGAGAGATTGTTTTACCGGAAATTGTCAGAGGAGAAAAACAGCAACTCTGAACTACCATCCCAAGAAAAAGTGGAAGAATTTTGGAAAAACATCTGGTCGGGTAGCACAGAACATAATAAAAATGCCGTCTGGATAAAAGCAGAAGATGAAAAATGGAGGAATATCGAAACAATGGGTTACAGTAACATCACACTCAATGATGTGAGGGAAGCAGTTAAGCACGTTCAGAATTGGAAGTTGCCAGGATCGGATAAAGTACATAACTTTTGGCTAAAAAAGTTTGATGTAGCACATCCAAACTTAGCAGAGGCATATAATGATATAATTGAGCATCCAGAGAATACATCTAAGTGGTTAACAGAGGGGATAACATTCCTTTTACCTAAAAGTAATAACACAAAAGACACAGCTCAATGTAGACCCATAACATGCCTTCAGACAACATATAAATTATTGACAACAATTATTGCCAACAAAATATACAAGCACCTGGAAACCAACAAAGTCCTCCATTTGGAGCAGAACGGATGTGCAAAAGCCGCGAGGAGGAGCAAAGAACAAATAATCATAGATATGGTAGCCACGCAACAAGCCCATACACTAAAAGAAATCTGTGGATGGCATATATAGATTACAAAAAGGCATTTGATAGTGTGTCGCACTTGTGACTGACGAAGATCTTAGAAACCTATCAAGTTGATGAAAAGACGATTAGGTTCTTGAGGCATGGTTCTTGAGTGCTTGGAGCATGATACTAATTACAAACAGTGGAACAAGAAAAATACAAAGAGGACCAATAAATGTAAGTAGAGGAATATTTCAAGGGGACGCCCTGAGCCCGCTCTGGTTCTGTATGGCTATCAATCCGCTCTCAAGCATGCTAAAGTAGGCAAGATATGGTTACAATATTAAATCGCAAGCAGGAAATTACAAACTGGCACACCTATTCTATATGGACGATTTAAAGATTTATGGAGGGACTGAACATCAGCTGTAGCAGCTGCTCAAACTTGTCGAAATGTTCAGCAAAGATATTAAAATGGAGCTAGGAATTAGTAAAAGCAAAATAAACACCATTATGAAGGGAAAGTTCCACCAGGCGCAGAATTACGACCTGCAGGCCCAGTGTAGCATAGAAGCAATGAAAGAGTAGGACGTAAACAAGTATCTAGGATGTGATCAAACGATAAAATTGGAGCACAAAGTCATTAAGGAAAAACTTAAGAAAATGTATGAAAAGAGATTAAAATTAATTTTAAAATTGGAACTTAATGGGGGAAATAAAGTGAAGGCAGTGAATACATATGCAATGCCAGTACTTACGTATGCATTAGATATAAAATACAGTGAAGCAGAGTTAGATGAGTTGAACAGACTCACTAGAAAAATATTTTACCAAGAAAAGTCCCACCACATCCACTCATCAAAAGAAAGATTCATGCTCCCGAGAAAGCAAGGAGGAAGAGGAGTACTTGATATTAAAAATCTATGCTACGGCCAGAACGAAAACTTAAGGGATTACTTCCATAGCAGGGGCAACACCCCTTCTATCAAGCCATCATAGCGGCAGACCAAAACTACACACCATTAAACCTAGCCAGCAGGACTAACAACGTAGAACACAAGAAAGAGAGCAAAGCAGATAAAATTCTAGATTGGGGAAGAAAAGAGCTGCATGGGAGATATAGGCACCGTTTAGAGCAGGAAGGAGTCGACAAAGCAGCTTCAAATAATTGGCTTGTGCAAGGAAAGTTACATTCTGAGACGGAGCGGTTTATTTGTAGCATACAGGATCAAGTAGTAGCAACAAGAAATTTTAAGAAAGTTATTCTTAAAGAAAATATCAACAAAAAATGTAGGCTATGTATGCAACACAATGAAACAATAGACCAATATAATCACAGGCTGTCTGATTCTAGCTCCGACAGAGTACACCAGGAGGCACAACAATGTGGCAAAAATTGTACTTATAGAACTCTGCAATAGATACAAGTTAGAGCTTCAAAAAGGGCCCTACTATACTTATGAGCCAGCCTCCTTTTTGGAGAACAACAGCACAAAAATTTTCTGGAACCAGGGAATTGTAACAGCAAAACCCATCAACTGTAATAAGCCAGATGTAGTAGTAGTTGATAAAATGGAAAAAGTAACTTACCTAATAGACGTAGCCATCCCATCCAGTAACAATATCAACACTAAACACAATGAGAAGCTGCAGAAATATACAGATCTTGCTTTGGAAATTAAAGAAATGTGGAATCAAAAAGAAGTTTATATAATCCCAATAATTATATCTGCAGAGGGAATAATACCAACTGCTTTGCACAACAGTCTTGAAAAACTGAAGATCCAGTGGAAGACCCACACGCTAATGCAAAGGAGCATGATAATTAACACCTGCCATGTTGCCTGGAAGGCACTTAGTCAACAATAGCAAGCCTAATCTCGTTGGTATAAATTACTCCAAGTTTAAGGAATGTCACCGGCAAAAGGAAAAGCTGTGAAAGTGTGGAATAATAATAATAATATTATAGTAATTATTTAATACTTTTTAGAAATAAAAAAGGAAAATTAAAAAAATTTTTTCTGTAGGGTAAAGTTAATTTATTTGCTTGAGAAAAAGGGATATTAGATTTATTTTATACTGTCTGAACAAATAACATTAATGGCAACAAGTCATCTGCTATGAGAGGCAGCATAGCCTTCTGTTAGAATAAAATATACTGGTTGTGTACTGAGTATTTTGTAGTCAGATCCCAGTACAAGTTAATGTACCTAGTGTGAAGAGAGTTATGAAAGCTGAAATAGTTGTTGGATAACTCTGGGACATATAGTGGGTGGATCTGGTGTCAGCCAACCACAAAAATGTTGAGGTTCAGGTATCCTCCTTTAGAAGATTTTTATATCTAAATAATAATCTAAACATAATTTTTTAAAGTCACTTATGAGCTTAAGAAACACAGGTTTATACAAATAAATAATTTGAATTTCTAAAGTGAAATATAGAAGGAAATTGTATTGAAAATGCATAGACAGTTAGTTCATTCAGATTTTTATTTCATTGATAGAATCTTATAGATGAATAGATGAATTGTTCTCTAAAGTTATGCACCCCACATTAAATCTTGAGGACAGTGGGACACAGTCTCTTAAAGCAGGGCAGTCTCCTTCAAAGTAGAACATCTGGTTACATTACGCATACTGTGATTCTGTGAGTTCAAATAACTAACTGCTTCGGTGAAATACCTCAGGTGTAATTACTCTATATATTAACTTTTTTGGTTCATATTTTGAAATAAATAAGACATTATTCAGTTGATGATTAAATACATATTTTAATAAGTCATAATGATCATTACATGTTTAACGTTTTAGTTTGAGTTATATTAAATGAATATTACATTGTTGATAAAAGTGTACAAGACAGAATGAGATCTAAATTTAGACTGAACAATGCATTAATAATAATGAACTATTAATATAAAATATCAGCTGATAAAATAAGCTAGCTGAATATACAAATTTATTTACTTTTACAAAAGGTAAGAAGAACAAGACAGTTTATGTATCTATAAATTAATAAGAAGAAAAAAGTGTGTGTCTTAACACCATGAATTCATAATTTCATTCATGTAGAATATATTTCGTAATAAAAATATAAATTCCTATATTTTCTATCTCTCTTCTTCATAAGAAGAAAATATTATAAATATGCTTGAAAATACAATACTCTGTAATAATTTTTGCTGACTTTGATTATTATTTTCGTTGCATCACCATCACTGCTTAAATCCTGTTCGTTCTCTATAAGATCGTAGCGATTTTTCAATAAAAACTATTAAGAAGATCATTTTAAAATAGTTTAAAAGCCCTGAAAATATTCTATCAGCGCTTTATAATGAAATTCTAACCGTTATGTTCGCGACAACATTGTAATTTGAATTACCCGCGGATTTCAGAAGAACAAATAAATACAGCTGACGAGAATGTTCATTTTATGTACGATCTCTTCTTAAGTCTTGTGATGAAACACCTTTACCTACTTTATTTTCATTTTTAAAGAATGATATAGGCTGTAGGTAATATTTTTTATTTTAATGAGTTTTGTCTTTGATGATCTGTGGTATGTTGTTTGTTCTATTTTCTGATGAAGCTTGTTAAAGTTAAACGTTACTTTTAAATTGCAGGTTGGAATTTTGACGTAAGCAAAATCACCCCATTTGAAGTTTTACTGTATGATTACTTTTAGATATTTGAATTATAACTTGTTAATTTAGGTAGTATGTAATAATTTATGTTGAACAGCCGTTAACGTCTAGTTAATTCTTTTCCAAAGTAAGTTTTGATGTTATTCGGTTGTGTTCTTCCAGTTAGTTTATTCTTGTTGTTTCAGCCCTTTGTGAATTTTTTGTTGGTGTTAAAGTAAGAGTTTTGTTAAATTTGTAAGTAATACACTTTTGTATAGTTATTAATTTTTATTGCTCTGGATTTTTACTTTTATTGAAAAACGTTTAAAATTCATTACAGTACTTATTTAAAAGTGAAAGTTATAAATTATTTTATCGGAGTCCGAGCTAGCTCCTTAAACCTAGACAAAGTTTTTATAACTTTAACTATAAAATAAACTATATTGTAGTTGATTTAAAGGTGTAATGAATCTAGTTCAGACACTATTATAGATTTACTATTTTCACTTTAAAATAGTGTACCATAACTGATTTTAGAAAAAACTTACAATTTTTGAAATACAATTTATTATAGCTATAAAAAGCCAACTTTTGCTTTTGTGTAATTTTTTATTTATATAGGGAATATATACGAATTAGAACGATTTAGATGTTCCCTGAACAAAATTATGTTTAACTAGAAAAAGTGGTTTCGTTTATACCCTCTTCATTTTTTTTATTAATTAGGGGAATTTAAAAAAAAAAAAATACTTTTTTCATGTTGTGGCTCAATTGTTGAATAGTGTTTTTTAATCATGTTGACGAATTTTTAGAAAATTGTGAAAGTCTGTATCCCAATGATCAGTCAGATTCCAGTATGCTTTATTATACTAATAATTTCAATATTTGTGGTATAATTTGTTTTTGAAATAATTAACTACGAGTTTTATTAATTTTTAAGCAAGTTAAGTTGTATTGTACTATTATTTTCTATTCTTTAAATCAATTACAGTCTGTGAATAAAAATGATTTTAATTTATTTACATTTGTAACTTATAAGCAGTAATTATTTAAATAAAATATTCCCTCTTAATATGCTCATTGTTTAATTTTAAAATTCAATAAAGAAAATATGTTTATTGGTAGCATTTTGTTTTAGATTGTTTAATTTTATGGATTTTATGAGCGATTGTTACATTATTTATGGTGGTGTGAATTTTTACTTAATGTGATTATGTACATGGATTTTATTTTATAAAATGATAATTAAGACTTTTGGGCCCTTTCTGTTATTCATCTGTTAACTTATAAATATTTTCTATAGAAATATATATCAATATGATAAGATGAAAACTTACCAAATAATAATGAGTCCCTCACATGTTATGCGTTCTGTAAGTAGAAAATCAAAATTTTCCTAAAGCTCTTTTGTGGTGCCCATAGTATGTCTAGAAAATAGAGAATATACTTCAAATTGGAAAAAAATTTAACTTTATGAGCCTAATCGAACAAAATTGTTAGCCAAACAAAAAATTTTAATTTACTTTTTCTTAAATGATGAGCTGATCTACATAATAACTAGATACTAATATTCCTTAATGATGACTAACTGTAGAATTTACTAAACATTTTTTATTTGAAGTTTATTAAGTACAAGTAGTGTTAATTTGAAGGATTATTAGATTTATGTTACATTATTAATAATATGAATGTGGAATTCTAACTGAGTGTGGAGTTAAAAGATTTTATAATGAGGCGTTACTATAAGCAGGTTTTTGATTGCATGAACTTATTACACTATTTTAATCATAAAGAGATTTGAAACTTTGTTAGTTTTTCATATTAAGTATGCGTCAGTATAGGGGCATGTACAAACTGTGTATTTAGTTATGGCATGATATGAACTGTGTAACCTATCTTCTATGCATTATACAAGTAAGTGGGTTGTTGGAGAGAATGAAGGCTAATAAATTGTTTTGTTATGAAAATGAAAATTATTCAGTTCATAGTTTGGGTAGCAGTTTTGTACATGGTGTTTCTTTGGGTAGCTTCCATCCTTTCCTCCTGTATAACATATTGCCAAAGTAGAAAAATTCACTTACATACAGATGGCAATTCCATGTCAGAATTTCAGGCTAATTCAAAGAATTTTCATGGTCCATTTTTAAAATGTATGTAATGGATATTAAATACCTAAATTTCATATAGTGAAAAAAAATATTTGTCCAGCAGATAGGGTAATCTAAATAATTTATTTCAGTAATCTACGCTAATATTGGCTATTAATTTAAAATAAATTTAACATGAACAAAATTTTAAATAAACATATCATGTAGTCATATTGACTGTAAGTTAAGTGTTTACAAAATTGACTGTGCTAAATGTAAGATAAATCTTCAAACTTGATTCATTGAAAACAAAATCTTTCATTTTGCAAAGTGAAATTTTATTCAATTTAAAGATTATATACTGACTGTTTTAAATTACATGAAAATTGTTTTGCCAGTTAATTTTAACATAACATTTTAAAATATTGTTTTTAATATTTTACTTATTCTTTTTGTAATTAATTAATGGTTCTTAATAATTATACATTTTTGATTGTTCTCCATTAAAATAATATATTAAAAAAAATATGCATGTAATAAACAAGTACATTTTTTGCACCTTGGAAGAAAAATCTATTTTATGCAGAGTGTAAAGTAAATCCAAATCTGCATGCAACTTTTCTCAAAAACATTTAAAGATATTTATAAAAAGTTATCTTTAAAAATAAATATTACAAATAAATAATTGTGTTACAACTCTGATGAACATTTCCAACCTACCTGCTCAGTTTACCCAACAAATAAATAATGGAAGAAAAGAGTAAAAATAAATTTAAAATAGTAAAATATGTCATACCAAGATTTAAAAAAAAAGAATAGCTAATCTCCAAATTTGACTGTTCAGGTAACCATTTTTAATTCTACTTTTAATATGGCATTTACTGAATTGCTAAAATCAGTGATGATAAGAGTTTACTGCATGCCTGTAAGATGTGTCATTGATGTGTCACAGGCATGATGACCTATGACCCATTATTTAGACACACACTTTTTTGGTACTTTGATAAGTTTAATAGTCTTATGTACACATTATAAAAACAACGCCAGAATTTTATCATGTAATTCTATTTTAGGGTGATTGAAAAGAAATAAGCGATCCAAAAAATATAAAGTGGGTATAATCCTTTTAAGTTATAAATGTTTTATGCCATAAATTAAATGAATTGTGTGATATTTTTATATATCTCTATTTTTGTGACGTTTTGTACTGTTTTGTTCAATTCAAACAAAAATCAAATGAAAATTATTTATTAGTTACTGCTAACTAGAATTAAGAATTTTTTTAATATTAATTATACTGTATTTTTTATTTTTTCAATTAAATATTTCTTTCAATAGGGTTTTGAAATAAGTGCTTATATATTCATTTTCTTATTATTATTATTATTTTTATTTGTTTGTAGTTACTTTAAAAATAATTAGTAAGATGTGGTTTGATAAATATTTTGAGTCAGTTTCTTTTACCATTCCCTGGTGACTGAATTGAGTAAATAGGTCAGTTAGATGTTTAACCTAAACTTAATTCTAAATTTACTACTACCTGAGGTGCTTTTGGGAAGGAAAAATGATATTTTTTAATTAAATACTGTTTTAGGCTTTTTGTAAAAAAATAAATTTATAAGTAAACTGTGCCACTATACAGGACTGTTTACATTGAAATAATATTGATATTAGTGTCTATACAAATCTACTTGTTTTATTTCTTGTCTTAATTATGAGTGTATAAATTTCTTCAAAAATGTGTTTATACTACTATCAGTTACTGCTTCATAATTAAGGAAGCAGATCGATTATAAATCTTTAAAAGATTACCTACTGGTTTCATAAACCTCCTTTCTACATGCTTATTTGATGATCCCAAGGCAGTATCGAGTATTATATATGAAAGTATGATTATCAATACATTAAATACTGCTCTCATATTTATGATCACCGTACCTAAATATTGATTGGTCTTACAGTAAAAATATTTGAGATTATTTTTTTGTATACGCAGCAATCATATACTCATTCATGGTCATTTTAAAAGAGATATCTATCATTTTAACTTAATGATAGTTATTCTGTAGTATTAATACCTTTCCTGATATTAATGTTTTCTTTTTTGCTATTTACATTTAAAGCTTAAAAAATTATCTAATAAGGTATTGTTATTTAGTGTATAAAATGAGTACTATTCTTTTATATAATTTATATCTTTTATTGCAGAATATTCTTTGGTTGAATTTAACAAATATTATTGCCTAATTTACTGAAGTGAAGTGCTGAATTGGTTTTTAAGTATTATTTTTACTTGGTAATTATGGAACGGAACGGTAAGAATCTGATCTAGTAATTATTTATTTAAAAAAAATTAAATCAGTTTATGATATTTATGTAGTATAATTATTGTATTTGTATTGTTTTTTTGAGTTTGTATACTATAAATGGATTGTAGATTTAGTTTGTCAGGTAGTTTGGTTTAGCTAGTCCATTTTGAGTTTTTATTTATGTATTGCAGAGAAAATTAAATGTATGTAGCTTATTTAATTCTTATGGATGGTCATTACGGGTAGTTCCTACTGATCTGTAGTTTAAGGCTGTGATTCTGTTAGCAGTGAGTACTAGTTAAATTTTGATGTAATTGCTTTATAAAAAATGGGCGTAGAGTGTTGATGTAGATGCTCAGGCAGGTGGTAAATATTACTGAAACAATAGCAATTATTAAAGAATTAATTTAAGGTTATGTTATAGATAAATGAGCCTCTACTACATTTATTTAGCAGTATTAATTGCCTTAGTGTGTGCTACAAAAAAAGCTTTTTTTGAACATTTGTAAAAAGGTTTTATGGAAAAAATCTATTGTAATAATATACTGTAACTTGTTTTTTTCTACATTATTGTGAGTTGCAGTTCATGTGAAGAAAATCTGTTGCAGTTGGAAAATACACTTAAAATTATTATTGTATTTTACTAGTATTCCTGGTAGTCTGATTTCAGTGTTCCATAATTTTCTTTGTTGAAAGGTTTTATAAAAATATTATTCATTATATATTAAAACAGTTTTATATGCTGTTAAATTATCAAAATTATTTTTTCTGGTGGCCTTCTTTTTAGAAAATGTTATTTTGGCTCTGTAAAAATGAGATTTTTTCTTTTATCATAATTTAACAAATGTTATGAAGGACAGAATTTCTATTAAACTGCTAGGAATCAATGCAATCTGTTTTAAAAGAGCACTGTTATGTTACTTCATACAGATACATGTGAAACAATTGTATGGCAAAGTATAAAGTTTACACTATATTGTGATTTAATATTAAGAGATTATACATTTTCCTAATTAGTGGTAGAGATTCTCAATAACTTTTTAGTGGATATTCTTCTTTCCTTCACAACCCATTTTTCATCCCAATTTTTATTGAAATTATGTATGTAATAATATTGGTGTTAAAGCATGTGGACCAATGCAAAGAATCTTTTACATTTAATAGGAACTGAAATAGCATAAAAAGAAAAATGAAAACTCTGTTGATGTCTATTAAAAAAATATCTTTTTTATTAAATAATTAAACAGCAAATAGAATTGTGTACTTAATTACTCTGTAAACTATTTTTTTTTAATTTAATGTTTTAATAGAGTTATAGAACATTGTACTAACTCTTCTGGAAAATATGGGCAAATACAGAAAACTTTTTCTATTATTACAAGTTTTCTTGAAATAAACTGCAACTCTTTATAATAATGCAAATAATAATAATCTTATTTCACAAATAAAAATGAAAAAAAAAAATCATCTAACATTATAAAAAATATTGAATTTAATTCCTATATAAAAGTATAATAAAAAACACAAAAAAACAATACTTTTTTTTAATAGAAATATGAAGTTTCATTTTTTCTTTTCAAGAAAAAAATTCTTAACAAGAAAACGGAGAAAAAAATACAAAAACTTGCTAATTAATGTTTTTTTAAATATAAAAATAATAAACATAAAGGAAGGAGGATTACATATTATGTAAAAGTATAAAGCCAGTTATCCATGATCACATTTTTTAATAGCATTGTTAATGTTAATGGGACAAGTAAAATGTAATCTTAACACTTTCATCTGAGATTCTAATCAACCAATTTTTCAGTTAAATTTTTCAATTTAGGATAGAAAAAATCTAGAAAGGTTTGTTTAAAAATAAGTATGAAAAAAACTGAGACACAAGTGAGTAAAGCATTTTCATAAAAGAAACTTGTGTCTAGGCAGTCTCAGTATTTCAACAAACTGCTTTGTTATATAACAACTAATTGAACGCATAAAGACAAAATACAGCTGTCTGAGTATGTTCTTTTAATAAGGCGATTTTATCATATATAAATTCAAGTTGTCTCTTAATATGGCATAAATGTCAGTTTTTCCATTAAGCAGGTAGCAACTGTGTAAAGATCAGACATTTTTTATTTGTGACACCTACCATAATTCAGACTGGATGGAATAATGAGAGATTTTTCATCGTTTTAGGCATTGGATAACCATATCTCTCTTCTTTATTTCAGTATGTTTATGTAATTTTACTATTATGTTCGTAAAATATTAGTTATTTTAATTAAGTTCTAAACAGTAAAACACGTTTTGAACCAATTAATCACAAATTGGAAAATCAATTTACTTTTATAATAGAAGATAATGTAAAACATACCATTTTTATAGATTGTATTTTTTGCTAATTTATGTTTTTTTTTTATTTTGTGCAGATTATATTACATAAATTGTTAGTAAATATTATTTTCCTTTTTTATTTTTTTATGAAATTTGGCATTCTCTTACTGTGTATTTATTTACATTAACACCTTGCATGTAGCATATCCATAACTATGGCTGGAAAATTGAGTTTATCAACAATCTAGTCAGTTTATTGTTCTCGTAATCCATGAACCATTATTATTTATTATTATAAATTCATGCATTTTTAAACATGTGGTTAGTCTACCTGTAACTTTTCAAAAACACATTCTAATTATATGTACTGGAAATTATGAAATTTTAAAGAGCATAAAAATTATATTTTGTTTGATTTAGAAACATTTGGCTGGGTTTTCAAATTTTGTTAAAAAATTAATGCATTTTATGGCCACAGAAGGCTAAGCAAAAAACTACATAATTAGCGGAAAAAACAAAAACAAAAAAGGAACATTTATTCAGATCCATGGTATTTGTATTTATCCCCATATAAATTTATCATTGTATGGGATAATAACAATTGTTGAATGATTATTGTGTGGGTTTTTCTTTTAATTTTTTTGTCTGGTTGATATGAAGTAATATGTTTATAATTAGCTTAAAAATAACATTCTAATTGTTAGTTGGAACATATTAGACAACTTGTTTATTTAAATTATATTTGTGTGTATATAAATTCATCAAACATATTTTCCAACTGATAGAACAAAATATATATATTGATTTAAGTAACTTAACATTAAACCATATACAAAATATAGCATATGAAAGTAACTCCATGTTTAAGCTATTTATCCTTGTACAAATTATTTAAATAAATTACTTCATTATTGAATTTTGTTAAGAGAGTGTTTGTTATGCATTCAACACAGGGTGAACATAAATTATTCAGTGCATTTTAGGAGTTAATCATAATGAACAAAGCAATGTAGCATGCGTTCATTTTTTTCAAATATTAGTGAAGGTACTAGAGTTACTGATAACCTTGAATGAACAGCTGGCACGATATAATGATAGGGGTATTGTCAGTTCAGCAGTGGATACTGTGAAGAAGAAAGCAATGTGTGTACTGTGGTTTCATGAAAACTGATCTGTTATTACTGTTCATAGATATTGCTTTTAGACGTTTGTGATCCTCCTAATAAAGATGTTATTAAACATTGGTATCAGCAGTTTAGGGATACAGAAAGCATAGTACACAAAAAAGGAGCTGGCAGATCTCCAGTCTCTGAGGATGTTATGGATTGAATAAGAGAAACGTTTCAGAGAAGCCTGGGAAAATTGACTCAGTGCAAGTTTAGAACTGAGAATACTGCACTCACCAATTGTGAAGATTCTACACAAGTGAATAAAACTTCATGCTTACAGAATTCAGTGAGTGCATGCAATTGATGATGACGATAGACCATGCTGTTACAATTTTGCCATGGAAATTCTTGATAAAATGAATGAAGATAATGCATTTTAGAAAAAATAATCTTGTCTGACAAAGCTACCTTCCATGTTACTTGTTATGCTAACTGTCATAATTGTCAGATTTCGGGTAGCAAGAACCCTCATACCGTTTGACAAACATAGCGTGTTAGCCCGAAAATTAATGTTTGGTGTGCTTTGACTGCATGTGAAGTGATCTAGACATGTTGATCTAGTTATCTAGACATGTTGTTGTCATGTTAGACATGATCTAGTTATCTAGACATGTTGCAGGAGTATGCAATACCCGAACATTGGCAACCCAACATATACTTCCAGTAAGATGGTGCACTACCATACTGGGTTTTCATGTTAGAGAATACCTATGCGAACGATTTCTTTAATGTTGGATCGGTTGTGATGGACCAATGCCCTGGCCATCTCGATCCCCTGATGCCACTCAATTCCTTTCTTTGGATGTTTGTCAAAGACGGTGTATGCAACGAAGGTTGTCAATGTCAATGAACTAAAAAGAAGAATTGAAGGTGGAATTAGTGGAATAACACCAGATTTTCTTTGTAATAGTTGGCAGTTGAATATCATCTAGATATTTTCACAAAATATCATCTAGATATCACAAAAGGTGCTCATGTGAAACTTGTTTGAAGTTAAGTATTGTAAATAAAAGTATTTGAAATGCCTGTTCAGCAATAAAACATCCATGTAAGTATATTGCTTTGCTATTTTTTTATTAACACCTAAAATGCGTTTAATATTTTATGATCGCTCTGTATATGTAGAACATTTATTTATTTTTTTGTGAAGTAGTGTTAATGTACTTTATAATGTAAACTTTTATTAAAAAAAAAGAAAGTTTTCTGTAATCAGAAAACTTCATAGTAGTTTTAATTACTCATTTTTACTTTCATTCGTTTAACTTATGTGGAATTGTAAATGAAAATTAACTTTTTATTGCTGTGATTGGTTGTTATTAATTACTTATTTAATGATGATAGTTTTTTTACATTTTGTTTTAGTTAGTACTAGTATTTCATGTATCTGGGCGATGGGTGGTATGATTTTACAGTGATTTTTTGGTATATTAACGTTTTTGAGTTTGTGCAATTAATTAAATTTTTTAACAATTAAACAGTTTAAAGTTAAATTATTTTTATATGTATTTAAATAATTTGAAGTGTTTACACTGCTTCTCATTATTAAATTTTGTTATTTGTGTGGGGGATTGCTCATCTAATGATTGTATGATTCAATGCACTGGTGATATAATAGTCATTAATATAATGTTGATGTATTTAGTTTAGGCTGTGTAAATACATATTGAAGATGTCCCTCCATAGGTATAAATGCTGCTGTAATTTGGCAGTAATACGGAGAAATAAACTTCTGTAAGTAAATAGGAGTGGATCAGCTAGACAGAAAATACTTTCTCAACATTGTCAGTAACACAGAATAGCATGTCATAAATGCGGTTGGCTGATCTATTCCTTTAGTGTTAAATCTGGTTGGAATTTCATTTCCAATAATTACTGTTTCATAACTGTTGGCGGTACTTTCATTGATTCACTGTATCTTTCTTACATTTGTTTGGTTTCTTTTTATTATATTTTAAGTCCAGTGTCTCATGTTCAAAAATATAAATAAATTACAGTGTAAATAAATGACTATCTATGTACTTATACCATCTTGATGTGGTTATAGCAGCACTTTTGGAATTAATTGGTATGGGGATGTAATATTCAAAGGAAATATCTGTTTATATTATTGTTCAAATAAAAACTACCTGCTGAACAATTTTTTGTAGTATTTGCATTATTAATTAGTTACTAGTTATTATTGGCTGATTGCCTGAGGAGTTGGCGCAGCATTATGTGACTGCAAATCTTCCAGTAGTTGCTTTTTGTACATTCCTGGATTGAACATGAAAAAGTCTAAAAATGAAAGTACAAACAAGGTCAGCTGAGTGGTTATGTTAATGTTATTGTACCTATCTAGTGAAGAAGGAATCAGAAAACAGAAAGGGAGAGGTTATAGGGAAAGGACAATCAACCCATAAGTGGACTATCCCAAGAGATCAGTGTAGTTTGCTTGCTCTCTTTTGCTCAGGCCCTAGGATGTTATTTAATTTACATTTATTCAAAAAAAAATCTGCAGATGTTATAAAACAATGTTTATGTGTTTTTGTTTGACAGTAAAAAATTGTCAAGAAGTTAAAGCTGAAGACATTCTTATTTTTATTTTAAAAACCTTAATTAATGTGTATCATTCTGATGACACACCTAATTACTAATCCTAATTTTAGATTTTTTTTGTTTTTCTGTCTGATAATAATTATTACATTAAAATTCTATAATGCGATTTAAAAAAGAGATGTGGTATTGTATTCTAATTTCAGTGCTAAAACCATTAGCTGTTCATATGAATCTGAAATAACACATGGTTTTTGAGTGATATTGTTAAATATATAATTTATTCTGTTACATTTTGTAAATGTGTCAGAGTATTTGTGTTTCATGTTAGAATCTTCACACTTCACTAGTGTTGTTAAGCTTTTTTTTACTGTGTTATTATGTTTAATAATCATCCTGTGTTCCATTTGTTTCTTAACATGCAATAGTTTTTTATTGAATATATTATAATTAGTGTTTTATAATTGATAATTAAACCTACGTCTGTTCTTGTCTCAACTAAACTTTTTGATATGGTAACAGATTTTTCTACATTTCATATTATGTATATAGAATTTATCAGTAAAATTGTTAAGTGGAAGCATATTTACTATTTAGTAGGAAATATTTCTGATCTACTGTTTTTTAAGTTGGAATAGATTTAGTATGACATAGAAATTAATAAAAATACATAAAGTTTACTAAAATAAAAACTGTTTAGAGGACATACTTTAAGGGATCCAGGTTTAGTTAATTTAATATGGAAGGAAATGCAGTGGTAAACAATTATAGTTGTATATAAACCAGTTGATATGTGTCACCAAGCTAAGAAATACAAGTATAGTTTTGATTGGTTAGTTAAGTTTTAGAATGGCTTTGCTAATAACCTTAGCAGTTATGCCTTGAAAAACTATAAAATAATTTAATAGTATCTTATGAAAAAATTGCTTATATATGAAGTTATGTTACTGTGTAATGTAAACAATGTTTACATAAGCATAATAGTATTGGTACCCCCTTGACACAAACAAATTTATTTATATTGTGATTTAAATCTTAATTTATGCCAAAGTTCATAAAATATTACTCTTGACCTCTGTGTAAATCAGTGGAATACCTTAATTACTTTTAATAAATGTTATCTGTAATGATGAAATACTGGTAAATGTTATTATTAATTGGTAATAATTATCTTAAAGAAATAAAATCGTAATATTTTTCAAGCAAACATATCATATTGTATTTTTATGTGTAGTATAGCTTTCAGAATATAGAAATTTATTTATTGACTATATGAAATGTACAATTGCAAGTTACCATAGGTTTTTTCATGAAGGTTGAATTTTATATCATATGAAAATGTCAAGCCTAACCAGAATTCATAAGAATCTTCTAGATGTATAGCAGAATTGTTACATCCACACCATGGAGTCAGCTATTTTTATTAATTACCATTTTATTTGATTATCTAAATTATTGATTCTCAAATTTTTTTGTCCATGCCCACATTAAGAATCAAGAATTTTCTAGTGCCCCAAAATTTTTAAATAATCTTAGGTTAAGCTGAGAGCAGGTGATACATATTGCAGTCTCAATCTTTAATGATTTCAATACCTCTGCACAAAATTAACAAAAACCAAAAACTGGAATGCTACTTAAAGACCTCACAATTTGTCATTAAAGCTAGACCCTTTAATTTCCTTATTTATTTGTATCAATAAGTTGCTTAGATCGCGAGATATGCAGCATTAAAGACAAAAGTGGCCTTTTCTCTTTAAAGTGGAATATTTTGGTTCAGATAAATCTAGAGTTAAAAAAAAGAAATTAAAGCTTAAGTCTTAAGCTTTTAAATGATTTAAGCTTTTAAATGATTTTAATGCAGTTTACTGAAAAACTTTCGTTTCCCCCATGTGCTTGATCAAACATGAAGAAAAATCTTCAAATTTTTAAAACTATTCTTCTCACCGATTTTTTAATTTTATTTGATGATTTTTGAGCTCTGAAGTGCACTGTCAAAAAGTAGAGTATTCAAGCTTTTCTGAAAAGAAATCTTTTAATTTTATTTAAAATAAATTGGGAAGAGTTTTTAAACAGTTTGGTAATTTATTAAAAATGGCAATAGAAGCATAACTGTACATGATATAGTTCATGTCACGAATACGTTAGGGTGCTTGCTGCTCTGCAGATATAAAAAGAGCTACCTCAGCATTTACCTTGATAAATCAAGGAAAGTATAGTACCCTGATCAGAACAGCATAATAAAGTATGAATTAATTTTAAAAAAAAGGGGAATGTTAATTTATTAATACATAAAAATAAAATATCAAATAATTCCATTGTAAATATATGAAGGAATAATTAACTAAAAGCAATACAAAATAATTTAATTTTTAAGCTATTAATATGTATATATATATATATATATATATATATATATATATATATATATATATAATATAAGACTGAAAATTACAGGGTGTTCAACTTAAAAGAGGCCCCATCAGTCAGTAATTTTTACTAAATGCATATTTTTTTTAAATTGCATGTATTGGTAAAGTAGTGTGGAAGATGTTGGTATGAACTAGGGCTGTAGTGGGGAGGACTGTTTATTGCCTGCATATCTGAGTATTGCCTGTCTGAGTCAAGCTTGGTTTTTGAACAAGGTTGCGTAATTGTATGTTGTTTATTAAAATGTAGTTAACTGTTGAAAAACATGTATTCGTGATGGAAACTTATTTAGAGATGAAATCTAGTGTGATGGTGACAGTTCGGGGAGAAATTTGAAAAGGAAGCACCAATGAAAAGTGTTATTTAGAAGTTAGTTAACAATTTTTTTTTGTGAAACAGGTTTGGTGTTAGACCAGAAACATGTTCGACACACATTAACAATGCAATCTTACAGGACATTAAAGTGGGAGTTAAAAGATCTCATAAATCTTTATGGAAACTAAGCTAGAAAAAAACTTTTCACTAGGCTCAGCTCACACTGCGGTGAGGAGAATGGTGAAATGTTATTTGCATCGAATGCAGGTTTTCCCTGAGGTAACTAATGCAGATTATTCTAAAAGGATTTACTACTGTCAATGGTTCAAGAACTTCATTAGAGGCAACACTGGTATTTTAGATCAAGTGTTTTTCACAAATGAAGTATGGTTTCACCTTGGTGGGTATGTTAATAGTCAGAACTACCGGACCTCTTCTTTCTTTTTCTTTTTTTCAGTTCAGCCTCTGGAACCACCATCAGGATTACTTTAGAGGATGAATGAGAATGATATGTATGAGTGTAAATGAAGTGTAGTCTTGTACAGTTTCAGGTTGACCATCTCTGAGATGTGTGGTTAATGGAAACCCAACCACCAAAGAACACCAGTTTCCACAATCTAATATTCAAATTCATATAAAAGTAACTGCATTTAGTAGGATTTGAACCTTAGAACTCTCAATTTTGAAATCAGCTGATTTGTGAAGATGCGTTCACCACTTGACCAACCCGGTGGGTTAGAACTACTGGACCTGGGGCAATGAAAATCCACACATTTTCTTATACAACACTCACAAAAAATAGGGTTATGGTGTGCGGTTTCAAGGTGACAGATATAGGATTTTTGTTTTTTTGAAATAAACTATGGATGATGCCATCTACCAAGAAATTATCCAACAATTCTTAGCCTTACTATAAGAGGATGAGAATTACTGCTGGTAGCAACAGAACAGTGCCACTTGCCATATAGCTTGCTCTTCTATGAATGTGCTACAGGATTTTATTGGTGGAAGAATCATTTCTCTAAAGGATTGTGGCTATCAAGATCCCCTAATCTGACGAGAGAAGAATTTTTTCTGTTGGTTTACTTAAAAGAAATTGTTTATAACAGCAATCCACACACCCTGCAGGGATTGAAGACAAACATTATCGATGACATCCAGGAAAAGGACAGGGTCAGCTATAGCAAGACTAGCCAGGAACATGGTCAAACGTGTTGAAATTGCATAAAGTAGATGAACATCACCGTAATAATAAAATTTAATAATATGATTTAAAAAAATTAATTTAGTTAATTTTATTTAAAAATTTAATTAAATTTAATCATTAGTATTAATAATGAACTCATCAGCAGAGTAATATTGGTTTTGTAAAAGAAAATCTTTTAAATGGTGGTTTAATTTGAAATAAGTAGTTAGCAAGATCTTTTTAGTTTGTTAGGTAATTTATTATGTAACAATTAATTAGTTAGATAATTTATTAAATGGCAATTAATTTGTAGTAAGGACCTTTCTTGTATGTCACAGTAAAGTTCTGTATTAAGCAAAAACAAAAATGCTAGATTTTACCGACTATAAATAATGCTTTTATATCCCCTCCCTACATCCTCCCTACATAGCTTCATAATCCAGACTAAACATTTTTTTTTTTAAATATGTAATTACTTAGTTAAATTTTAAGGTATAAAAATATCCTTGTGTTAAAAAACAGTATAAAATTAATGGTTGGTTTTGTTTGCTCCCTTTTTTCAAGTTATTTATCTATTTTTGTATGTAATCCTCTTAATTTAAAGGAAGATATATTTTTTTCATTTTTACATACATATTCAAATATAGATTTGAACTGTTTGTTATAAGAAATAAACCTGGTTTTAAATAATAAGAGATTATTTTATTAAGAATGTAAGAATGAAGATTGTGTTAAAGAAAAGTGGTTTCAGTTATTTTCCTCTAAAGCAGCTTTGGAAGAGGTACTGGGTATATTATTCTATAAAATTAAAGTAAATAATGAGATAAATTTTTTTATCGGATAAATATTTAATTGGTTTCTAGTGCATCAAGAACTTTTTAGATCAGCCAAGTTAGTTCCAGAAATTAGTGTTTCCAAGTTATCAAGATAACTTACAATTTAAATTTATTAATATATCTTGATTGCTCTATATGGTATAATATTATCAATACTTGTCACTAACCTTGGGTACCTTGTGTTACATTCACATCATAGTGCTGCTCTTGTTTATCTTCTTTATTTATTGATCACCAAATTTCTGTTCTAGGTTTAATTTTTATTTTATGTTTACCAGATGTTCTTCAAGTGATTAGATCTGTGAAAAAATATTATAATTCAATATATATATATACATTTGAGTGCCCATTAGTTTGAATGTAATCTATCATTTCTTTTTAGTTTGTGAATTGCTTTTATATCTAAAATTTTCTGCTAGTAAAGAATTAAAGCATTAAAATTTACATTTATTAGACATTCCTGTTTTAGTCCAGTAAACTTACAGAAATGGAAGCAATTAAAAATATCTGTGTGAGTAAAATGGTAAATTCCATTGTGTTTTCTGCTTTAGAAAGATTTTTACTATATTTTTGTACAATTTTTCATTTTATAACTCTGAATATTTGGACAACTGAAAACCCATAAAGGCAGAAACTAAAGATGTTGCATATGAAACGTAATGTTGGAGGTGAATGTTGAAAAATAAATTCTCATAGAATTTCTTTTCATTTTATTACTGCACTGTGTAAAGAAATTAATAATTTAGGAATTTTGTTGAAGTATGCATTTTTTCAGCATATGTTCAATTACTTAAGATTATTTCTTTAAAATTACTCATTACCTTATGAGTCACGGTATATTGTGATTTTCTATACTTGAATGTACTTAGTGATTTTATTAATTAACAGTTTTATAAATTCAATTACGTCCTCTTTCTATTATCTGTAATTATTTTTTTGATTGTTTTTAGAATACCATTTGAGTGTTTATAAGATTAATGTAGTTTGCGTTACATATTTGTTCTATAAAAATGAAATTTGTACAATTATCAATTTCTAGATTCTATAGATTTCTAATAGATTTCTGAAAAGTATTTTTGAGTATTTAAAATAACATTTTTATTGTAATCGCATTCAAAGGATCAAAGTCTATTATAATTTTAATGTTTTAGGTAGTAAATTTTTATTATTTACAGATCAGTGACTGTAAACTTACTATAAATATTTTTACTAAGATTATGGTGAAAATAAATAAAATTAGTAAATAAATAAATCGAGTGTGATTCTAATGTCCAGTTTTTTCTATTTTTAACTTAACGTAATGAACAATTCTGCAAATGTCCATGAATACCAAGCAGCACTACAGTGCAGTACTGTTGAATAGAAAAGTTTGATTTTTAATCTTAACTATTTTGTAAAGCAGAAATTTGGTTTGAGTAGAAAATATACAATTTTTAACATTTTGTTTTTAACATTTCAGCAATTATTTAGACACATAAATATTTATTTGGCTCCCTTCTTTACACATCTACATTCATTTTGCGATTCTGTATGGTACCAGTCAATCAATAGTATTTCATTTTTAAATAAATTTCAATAAGTAAGTTGACCGATTACCATTTCTAAAGAGGGCCTTACATTCACTAAAATATTTGTGTGTTTAGTAAATGAAGAAGAATTTGAGTTAATGATGATATTTTCATTTTTTCCTGATGTTACCATTCTTACATATGATAATTCGGGGTATGAAAAAGATTATAGGAAGTTTGCCAAAAAGATTATTAGCTAACACTGAAGGACGCATTTATATTACAGGTAGTGACCAAAATATCCTTTTATCATTGAAAATGAATGTATAAGCATAATCAATATTCCAGTTGTGGAATATCTTTGACAGAGTTTACTTTCCTGAAACCAGTGACTTGTGAATCCCAAATCAGCTGATTTGGAAGTCGAGAGTTCCAGCGTTCAAATCCTAGTAAAGCCTGTTATTTTTACACGGATTTGAATACTAGATCGTGGATACCGGTGTTCTTTGGTGGTTGGGTTTTAATTAACCACACATCTCAGGAATGGTCGAACTGAGAATGTACAAGACTACATACACTTCATTTACACTCATACATATCATCCTCATTCATCCTCTAAAGTATTATCTGAACGGTAGTTACCGGAGGCTAAACAGGAAAAAGAAAGAAAGGAAAGTGACTTGTGAATTAATAAAAGGTATCCTGGCTTCTTGAATTTTTCATTCTCAGATACAGACTATTCTCTTTATAGAAATTTAACTCAAAATGGGGTTTGAGTTGTTTTTGTGAATTTCTCATTTATTATATGAAGAAACTAATTATAATATTTGGAAAAATTGAAGTTAGCCCTCTTATATTTAAGCGTTTGCTGATTTTTAAAAAAATTATTATTTTTTTATTACATTATTACTTATGATTTTTAACCGACTAAACATTATTACTGGAGTAGGGAAGATGACACGAGTAACAATTATAAAAAATTAATTAAGATGTGATTGGTTTATCAAAATATTTAAATATATATACTGTACATTATATTAACAGTACTGCTATTAATGTTACTAATAAATACTTTTTAATGCATACATCTTCTGATGAATAAAATAAAAGTTAACAATTTTTTTTTTACCATATTGAAAATGAGTTATTATGAAAGTACAGTCAAATACTTTACCCTTCACATTATAAATCATTTACAATCTAATTCAGTTTGGCTATGACTTGATACCTTAACATAGCAGATAAATATCAGGTCAATTATGAACAAAATATGTAAATGTTTTTCAAGATATCAAAAGTATTTTGGAAAACCATTCACTACTTTTTAAAAATAGTAATGAAATTACCAAGGTAAAAAATTTAACCTATAAATTGTACTTTAATAGGTTACTTATCAGAATTTGATAGGTTTTTAAGCTATAATGATAGGAAATAACTATAATGGAGTGGAAATATTACTATGTCAGTCTGGGCCTTTTTCTTTCTCCTTTTTCTGTAACCATTATTCCTTCCTTTCTGTTACCTATCATTTTCAAATACATACCATCTTATACTATTTTCTACCATTTTTTAGAGTGTGTTTATTTCTGTTTATTTATTTCTTTATTTCTGTTTTTTTAATTCTTGTTTTTATCTGGTTGTCAAAGAACTCTTTTCCATGTCTGTTCTCTACTGTGTTCTCATTTTCTTACTTTCCAAGTATTTACAAGATATTTAACCATTGGTATTTGGAATATTTTATACACAATTTTGTTTTCAGAAATTTTTTTTGATTTAACTGATAATTACTATGTAGGACATTTATCTCTCTGGTTTTAAATAATTTTTTAATTTATGTTAATTAGAATTTAAATGCATTTTGAATGGTCCCTAATATATATAATTAGTGTTTTATGTACATTATATACAAAAATAAAATGACAGAAATTTTATTTTTTAATTGAAAAATAGGGATTTATAGTTAGTAAGAAAATGTAGAACAAAATTTAATTTCTTCATTTGTGATAATTTGAGGATTAGAAATAGTTATTCTAAATGCTGTATCACAAATTATTTTGCATTATTATTATTATTATTATTATTATTATTAAAGGTTTTTATGTTTAGTCAAGGTTGTATATTTGTGACAAATAATTACTCTCATCGTTATATATAAACTGTCCATTCTATCGAGTTAATGCATATGCTTTGACATGTAATGTCTTTTCATTGAATAAACTTTACTATAAATTTTATGGGAATATTCTTTTCAATAAAAATTAAAATAAATTGTTTAAGAAAGCTGCATAAATAATCATACATCATTTCAAATAGTAAATAAAGCAAATGAAAAGAAACTTGGGATTGGTTACAATAACACTATTGAATTTATCAACTACTAGTGTAATGTTTTATTAAACAATTGATGTCTAAAAGTTTAACTGTTAAAAAAAATGATGTTCTTTGTTTTTTAATTTTGTTATGTTTATCTTTAAAACATAATTTATAGAGCAGTAATGAATCAAGAAATCGAGCTAGGAAAAACCAATGTATAGATTCACTTGAAATGTGAAATGCGTGCAAAAGGAAAATGGCTTTAATTTTTATTACCTTATGTAATATTTTTTTCCATTTAAATTCTTTATTTTTGAGAATTTAATTTATTGTCTTTTATGTTGTTATTGTTAACTTAATAACTGTTGTAGACATCCAACGCATTTGGATTTAAATGATTTTAATTTTTGAACATTAGATTTTCGTTTTCGTAAGTATAAGTAAAATAATTATAATAAAGATAAGAATAATAAAATAAATCTTTAATAAGATAAAAATAATTTTTATGTATGTTATTGAGTATATTTAAAAGATCTTTTTTGTTGTAAATGTAAACAAAAATTTCTAACTAACTTTAAAATTGTGTGCTGAAAATACAGGATTTTAACCATTTTAGTTCTTATGACATTTACTATACTAAAATTATTGGTAAGTTGATAAAAAATCAATAATTATTTGTAGAACTTTAAGAAATATAAATATGATTGGTAGGGTAGTCCCTTATGTCTTATAATCTGTGATCTTGTTGGAAAGAACTTGTGTAGTCTAGTAATTAGTGATATTGGATGGGGCTGGTTTCCCTTACTCTCACAGCTGAGTTGAAATTAAGTCTGTCTTTATTGCCCGTTAAATCTGGCACTTTCGTTACAGTAGCAGGCAACTATTTATCATAAATGAATTGTATTAAAAAAAAAATTGATTCATATATATATATATATATATATATATATATATATATACACATAAAACAAGAACATAAAACATTCAGATCCAAATAAGTCACTACGCAAATAATAGAAATAAATATAAATTCGCAGATAAAATATCTAGATCATAATATCCCATATTATAATTGTTCAGGTAAAAATAACCATTTTACAGTATTATGATATTACTTAAAACAAAATTCAAAATAGTAATACAATCTTTCACCTTCCACGCAAGACTTTATTGGTGCAACTAAAAAAAAACCTAATCAATATTATGTTTAACCTAATCAGTATTGTAAAATGGTCATTTTAGAATTATAATATGGAATATTTGTGATCTAGATATTTTATTTGCAATTTATTTCTATTATTTGTGTAGTGACTTATTTGGATCTGAATGTTTTGTGTTCTTGTTTTATGTATATATATATATATATATATATATATATATATATGAATCAATTTTTTTTTTTAAATACAATTCATTTACGATAAATAGTTGCCTGCTATTGTGTATATATATATATATATATATATATATATATATATATATATACAATAGCAGGTGTTTAATTTTAATCATTCCAGGCAATTTTCTCATAAACTATGCACAATACAAAACAATGACCTAAACAAAATTTACTCAGATTGGAGGGTGACACCTCTGGTGACCATGACTTTATTTCAAGCTAACACAATTTTTTTCAAATGGAATGACCTATTTTTGACCACACCAGTGAAAAGAGCAGAAAATTTTACATTGGAATATGTGGTCGTACATATGACCTTGGAACCTCTTTGAAGGCCATACGGCTAACCATCAGAGATAGTGTTATAAGAATTATATGTTTTTGAAGGTCATACAATATACCTGGAATATTTATATTCCAGGCCATTTGTCTCACAAACTACAAGAAAGATCATAAAAATGACTTCACACAAATTATGTGAATAGGAGGGTGATATCTGACTGTGACCTTGAGGCAGCTTTTGGAGGTCGTCTCAAGGTCATTGACGTTTTTCAAATGGAATTTCTTTTTTCACTAGCACCAATTGAAAGAGCAAAAAATGCCGTGTCGATATACATGAATTTAGTCTTGATGTTTTATGATTACGTTTTGTTTTTTCCAGTTTCTTGAAGTTCGTGGTTTAGGAGTTAACCACATACGGTATCTGATTAACACAATTTGCTGATTCAAGACAGTACCAGATAGCAGTCCTTTTCTCACAACTTTGAAACCAGTGATTGTAAATAACTGCGAAAAATCCAGCACCTTGTATAACACTATCTCTGATGGTTAGTCATATGACTTTCAAAAAGTTCCAAGGTCATGTGTGTGACCACATATTCCAGTGTAAAATGTTCTACTCTTTTCATTGGTGGGGTCAAAAATTGGTCATTCTATCTGAAAAAGTCATGTTACCTTGAAATTAGGTCAAGTTCAAGGTCACCACGAGGTGTTCCCCTCCAATCAGTAACTTTTGTTTAGGTCACTTTTTCTGTATTATGTGTAGTTTATGAAAAAATCTCCTGTGGCGATTAAAGTTAAACCCTATATATATAGTTATTTTACAATGAGGAAATTTTTCAATTAGAAAATTTGGATTGTACTTTTTATTTATATTTTTTCTTTGTTTATATAAGTGCATATTTCTATTGAAGTATTGTACATAACTGAAGTGTGTGTATATCATTTTTGTACATGGCTATTATTTTTTATTGTGCATGAGGTTAAACTTATCTGTTAACATTTTTTTGTGTCTGGGAGCATTAAAAAAAGATTGAGTATTTATATGTGCATGTTTTTAATTTTTTTAAACATTTGGGTTGCTATACACTTTCAGTAGAGCATCAATAATCTGAATAAGTGTTTAAATTTAGGGTTGTTCTGGTTAATGTATACAAGGTATTGTTATATATATTTTTATTTATTTCACATTCTTGTGGACACAATAACTGCCATAATTTTTCCCCAATCACTTTCAAATGGTACATAAAATATAATCAAAATCTTGGTCAAGTTCAAAATGGGCAAAATCAAACCATGGGGGTGGAAATGGGGGACTTTTAAAAAAACAAACAATCACTATAACTTTCTTATTAAGTAAAATATCAAATTTGTTTAAAATTCCTATATTCTTTGGATAAGGGTCTAAAAATTATCTAAGTAAAGTTTTTTGATATCACCAACCATTGGCCCAGGGGGTGGGAAAAATGGGGTTTCAGAGGCAAAACAAAAATCACACCTTCCTTACTAGGCACATTATCAAATTGGTTCAAAGTGATCGTTAGTCCTTTAAACATTACCCAAAACTTTTGTCTGAAACAATTTTTGATATGACCAACCTTTACGGCAAGGAATGACCAAAATGTTGCTGGAATTGTAAGAAGATGGGACTTGTTGTATGCTAAAGATGTGAAAATTTTTCACATGCAACTATTGTCGTATTGAGTAAGTTTAAAGTTTTTCTTAACTTTGAGGTGGAATCTTTTTTATCCCCTACTTAGCACTGTTGAAATTTACATCCACCTTCTGGAGTGCTGAAAGGGGTTGTTTTTTTTGTTCTAATTGGCCATTTTGTAATTCTAGATTCGTAAAAGTCTAAACATGATGTTCATTTAAATTTTCTAGGGATCTAAAGAACTTGTTTCTGTTACATAAAGAAAAATTTTACCCCCTTGTTCTCCTAGGTCATATATAATATATCAAATATTGAACATTCTACTCAAAATATTATAAACAAAAGTTTTAGATATTTTTAGTACCTATAAAAATTTCTTTTATTCCTTTTAGAAGAGTTTTCCAATTTAATAAGGAAGTGTTGGCCCATAATTTTTTTTCTGCCCTAATGATACTTGTAGACTATTATAGAAACTTATGAATGCTTTTATGAGGAAAGGTTGTTACATTTGACTCGCTAATGAATATTAAGGGAGATCTTGATGGAATTTTCCATCAATCAGAAACAGATATTAAAGTTACGGGACAAGTAAAGAAGACTATCCATTTTTAGTTTTATTGAATCTGATGGTTTTGCTCTCCAGTTAGTGAAACAAATGCTGCAATTAATGTAATAATGTTTTAGAAATAATCTTATCCTGCCTTCTTATGTTATAGTTGCATCACTGGTTAAAATAAATCTCCTCTAGTATTTTTTTATCATCAGTAATCACATCCTTTTATAAGTTCAGTTATTTCTTATCTCTTTTTACTATTATATACATAAATATTCCTCTGCCTTTTCTTCCCTATTGATTTATGCGTGTGAGCATTTTCATTATCATGACATTCTTGCAACCAGTAATTCCTCATTCATTCTTGTATCCTTTTTACTATAGTCTACGTCTTTACAGTAGCCTTTACTCCACAAATAACAGTATTTTAAACAAAAATCTTCAAAATATTTACAAAGATTAACTTTAGTAGTTAATTGAAAGAATTGCTAATTTATCTATTTTTATAATTTTAGAATTATTTCATTCTTCATATTTTTAACAGTGGAGTTTTAATTGTGACAGCATTTGAGTTGCTTGTATTATTGTTTTTATGAATTTTATATCATGTGAAATGCCTTGGTATAGTGATGTATCTCTCATTACTATTGTCATTTTACTTGTATTTATTTTTTCGGCTTGATAACACTGATCTTATATATCCTTATATATTCAATGTAATAATCTATGATTTCGTTTAATCATAGTCAAGAAAAAGTTTGGGTTGTTCTAAGTTACAAATGTTAAGATTTTTTTAGAATGATTTTTTGAAAGTTTGACATTCATATTGTTGATGCTCGGGCCTTATTTTTTGCTTTCTATTCAGTTATCCTTCTTGCTTTTGTTTAATATAAAAATGGTTCATCATATTTGTCTTACAAACAAAAATTCTTTTTTTATTTGGGTGATTCTTTGGGCTGTTTAACTGGTTTAAAAAAGATGGATGCTTTTAATTTTACATATATATTTCTTTTACTGAAATTATTCTTTTTAAGATTCATATTATTCCTCTGTATTGTTAAATTATATTTAAACTCTTAAATAACCCGAGTACAGAATATTTAATACCAGTACTCACAATATTCTGTACTAGATGGTTTATTTAATGGAATTTAAGTATATACTCATACATATATTTTTAAAAAAATACTTTTTTATATTTTTGTTGTATTTTTATGTTGTAAAGATTTGACACTTATATAGACTTACCAGTTTAGTGACAATTGGTTATTTTATGATTGGTTTATTAAGTTTTTTGTTTTAGTTTATATTAATAAATAATAAATTTAATTTTGTAATTAGATATGGTAGTTAAAATTAATATTTTGTAGCGCCATATTTTTAGCTGGTTTTTTTAATGATTAAAACAATTTCTTAGCTGAAATATTGTTTAAAATAAATAATTTATGTAAAAATCATACCATTTTAGTTGTTTATTGATTACAAATTTTTATTGAAAATAGCTACAAAAATTCAAAGCTGACTGATAATCAATATTGGATTGTACAGTGTTTTAAAAAGGATATGATCAGAATTTTTATAATATATATTTGAACTATTTTTTCACTACATAAAATTCAAATCACAAAAAATAATCTGATCACCTTTGAGTTCATGATAGATGTTGAAAGAAATTTCCTCTAACCTGGATGCAGGTTCGTTTTATGAAATTCAGTCATTTATTATAATTGTTCATTAATAGTTAAAATCTCAATTTTAGTGAGTTTTCTGTTTGCTAGGTGCATGGGCATTGTTTTGGATAAAAATTAAGTTTTAAATATCTCCAAAGGAAAAATCAGTAGTCGAGATCTGATGAACCTTGAATGTGGTGAAATCAAGCAGTGACCAGAATTTCTTGGAACATGGCAATTTTTTTGTTAGCAGTATGACATCACAAGTAACACCATCTTACTGAAACCAACAATTTTTTTTTCCATTCTCTTATAACAGTGCTATTAACTGCTGCGTAAGTCACAATAAACTTCACCATTATAGTATTATAAAAAGTAACAAACCTGTTACATATTATATTGTAGCTGGAGATTGTTCACCAAACACTGATTATATGTGTATGAATAATTCTTTGTGAAAAGTGAGGATTTCTTACCCTCTGTATACAGCTACTTTGATAGTTCACATAACCATATGTATGAAACCAAGCCTCACCACTAAGTAGACATGTTTCAGCATCTCAACTCATTTTCTTCTACAAAAGATAAAAAAATGAGAACAAATATTATAAATTATTTTTCTGGTCTATTTTATTCAAAAACACTAATGCAGTAAACATTCTGTTTTAATTTGTTTTGTCGCTTTTAAAGCAATAATTGTAGCCTCCAATTTTCTGGGTAAGCAGTTAAATGCTTTTTTGTATCCTCAAGAACTTTTGTAATTAACAGTGATGGCTGACCTGAGCCCTTTTGATTCTGTGTGATTGTACTTTCATAAAATTTATGTTTCAAACTTAATGTTATTTACTTATTGAAAATTGCAGACTGGGGAAATTTCAACTGAAACATTTTCAGCCTTTCAAAAGAATTATTCATGAAGCAAGTCCCTATAAAAAAAAACATACATTTTTTGAAACAGGACATAGTGAACAGAACTAAAAGGAAGAAATATTGAAATTATACTATTGGGCAACAAAACTATTCCAGTATAGTGAAGTATTATCTACAAATAAATTTTAACATAGTGTTGCCTCCTGACAAATTGAATATTGTAAAATGTAGCCATAGTTATACATCCTCATTCCAAGTGTTGAATTTTTAAATTCCTCCTAATTAATTCTTAATTCTTTTTACTCACTGGCTGGGATTTGATGCTCATATCATATAAACTTTCTAATGCTGCCTATACCAAACTATCATCAAACTTAAAATTCTCATATACAATGATTAATAACATTGGAAGTGTGATTTACATGTGAAAAATGAATAAAAAAAATTGTTAATTGCTCAGAAAATTACTTTAAAGCAAAATTATGCAATTAAATGGTATTGCTCTAAAACTGCAGTAGCAGAAAAAGCTAAAAAAAGACCTTGTATAAATCTTCAAGTTTTTCAACTGATATAATAACGTTTTTGTTGTAATATTTCTTCAGGTGATAAATGAAAATTAATGAGCCTTTATCCTGAGAGTGGTGGAACATCATGAATTTTCCTTTACATACTATCTGCTGCGTATAAAGGGGAAATGTTATTGTGATCATTGATTGATTGAAGTTTAATCAAAATCATCAAAGCCATTTTGATGAAAAAAAACAGTTTTTAAAACTTTTCTCTTGGTAAGGATAGTCATTTTTAGATTAGGATTCTAAAAATACTACTGAGTACTGTGTGGTGCTCTTAAATAAGTTCATAAAATATTTCATTATTATTGATTTGTGGTTTGGTGTCTGATACTCACTAACTGAATCAGATGTACAGCAATCATTGAAATTGAATCTATTTTTGTTTAAATTAAGTGATCTATTAGAACCAGCTTATTAAATACGCTTAGACCTTTGTTATTATTTCTTCTGCTTGAGAATTTGTTTGAGTTCAGTATTCCTTCTTAACTATATTGAAACTATTTTTTGTGGAGTCCTCATCTACACTCAACTCTGTTATATGGACAGTATTTTTGGAACCAAATAATGTTGTATTGTACTATGTAATTTGAACTTTTATGTATGTGTATTCTCGTTGCTTCTTTGCTATACCGGAAGACTAAAATTTGAGTAATTTTGCAAAATCAACGTTCCTGTCTAGACAAAAAAGTGCTAACATAGTTGGGGCTGCTTTTGGAATAAATTAGTTAAATTATAATAGAAATGCAGTATGTATGGTTTATGTTACTTAAAGTGGTGTGTGTGGGATAATCATGCATCGCTTACCTCAACTGTAAAAGGAAAAATTATTAAATATTAGAGCTCTCCTACATCTGTTTTTAGCAATACAAATCTTCGTACAAAGTTTCATTATTGCCAAGAGACTGACGTGTATTCTTTTCAATCACTTTTTACCTTTTTTTTTTGCAGGCCAAAAAGAAAACTTACAAAGAAAGGAAAGTATCTTAAAATGTTTCACTCTCAGATATTTCTGTGCATTGGAGGTTGGAAACGAATTTTCAGGGTTTTTTTTGCATATAACCTGGATTTTATTATCAATTTTTGTTATAAAATAATTCCTTATAACTGCCCTTTTATTTTTAGAACATTACAACTGCATGTTTATTTTCCTATGAAACTGTTGAGTAGAGGGTTTACCAATTACATAAGATAATCAGTAGGATATGGGTGTCATCACTATGACACCCTCAGTAAGAAATGGTTTTCTCACTATAGAAAGGGTTTTCTATAAAAATTGGCGAGTACAGTCGACTCTTGATTACAAGAATGTTGACAACACAAAATCCTTGATAACATGAACTTTTTTGTCTCTTTGAGAAAACGTTTGCGTGAAAAAGAACAGTGGATAACTCAAAAATTTATTGTGGGAGATTGTACTTCTATAAGTCAAAGTGATCTAATGATTACATCTTTAACTCAAAAACCCGTGTCTAAATCAAAACCTTATACAACGTTACCTTTATTATTCGAATGTTACCTCTTTATATTAAAGTTCTTGCTATGGAGCCTGGCTAACTTGAATCCCTAATCTGACAAGTATATTATAACTTATCAATTTCTGCCAACAACTGTCAATATAGCATGTTCTCACTTGTGCGTGACCATTGTCCTTGTTTGGCTTATTAACTTTATTTACAACAGTTGTGGTTTAGTGAGTGGTGTGTGTGTGTGTGTGTGTGTGTGTGTGTGTGTGTGTGTGTGTGTGTGTGTGTGTGTGTGTGTGTGTGTGTGTATTTGTGCATGATATTATTGAAGTTAAGTATATTGCAATGAGTGCTAAGAGAAAGGTGAACAGTTTGTTTATCGGAGATAAATTTAAGATTATCCAAGCAGTGAATACAGGGGAAAGAAAAACAGGCATTGCTGCTGAGTTTAACATTCCATCTATCACTTTACCTACAATTTCAAAGAATGAGGCAGAGATTCTGAGATGATTCAATGAAGGTAATTCACAATGTAAGTGAAAAAGAGAAGAGTTTCCTGATTTTAAAAGTGCATTGTTAGTGGTTAAAACTGAGGAGAGACAAAATCATAACTTTTGGGGTCCACTTTTGAAAGAAAAGGTAGAATTTTGCTAAAATTTTGGAACATGTACAATTTAAGGTGAGTAATAGTTGGCTAGAAGACTTAAAAAGTAGCATAACATTATTTTTTAGAAGATTTGTGATGAAAGTGCAAGCGGCATGGATGATAAGTGCGTGTTTAGCGGAAGGCTTTACTGTCTTATATGATTGAAACTTACAACCCAAAAGGTATTTTTAATGCAGACAAAGCTGATTTATTTTACAAATGTCTTTCTGACAAGACCTACGGGTTCAAAAAGGAGAAGTATAACAAAAAATGTTAAAAAGGATACAGTAGTAAACTATTTTCAGTATTTTGGATTTTCTGTAATAATTTATAACCTCTGTAAGTCATATCATAACTCGAACTATACATAACTCAAAGTAATTCTTGTTCCCTTAGGATTTGAGTTATTGAGAGTCGACTGTGTTATTAAGGAGTTCAAAGAATGACATCAGACATCCAAGTCTTATATCTAAAATATTAGTCTCTCTTCCCCTCCCCCACTACACAACACATGCTTGAAAATGGTTATTTACATTGTGGTAATGTACAGTATTTATAATCTTCCGTTCCGTTACTTGAAAAAATTTCTATACAGAATCAATTTTATTAAAATTATTTATTTTTAAAGTATAAGTTCTATTTTCAACAATGATCACGAAATAACTACACAGAGTTATTTTAACTAAAATAATACATAAATCATTAACATCCAGTCGAACAGCTTTTTTGTACAGATATTCTCCTTAGCCAAACAAAACTTTTTTCATAGCAAATGACCAATCAAGTGAAGTTTCACTGTATTAATATTATTAGTTCAATATTAATAATTCTTAATTATGTGAAATATTAATTCCAATATTTCATTGAAGCCCATCTTGGGTTGCAGCAGTGATCTTAATATCCAGTTAGTAGACAGTATACGAGGCTCGGCTGATAAATTTTGTACACTAGTGTGCTACACGGAGGCAAAAGGTGCTATCAAGTTGGGCATGGCAGCACATGATAGCTAAAATCCCCTTCTACAAACCTGCAATAATGCATTGAAGTCCATTTACCAGTTTGTTTTCCATAGCAGTTAAAATGGAGTCAGTTATAGGCAATATGTTATCACAGTTAAAAGAGCGCGCAGTAATCAAATTTTTAACAGCAGAAAATATGAATCCTACAATTATTTTTCATTGTTTAAAAGCAGTTTGCGGTAGTGAAACTGTTTACAGGAGTACTGTGAGTAGGTGGGCGCTGAAATTTTGTGAATGTGAAGCTGGTAAAGTGATGATTGAGGACGCATCTTGCGACAGATGACCAGTTTCTGTGACTGATGAGAAACATCGAAAGGAGGTGGACAATTTACTTCAAAGTGACCGGCAAATTACCCAGCAATGCATCGCTATTCAGTTAGGCATATCTAAAGAAGAGTAGGCCATATTATAGAGCAATTGGGTTACTGTAAAATCTGTGCACGATGGGTACAGCACATATTCTCTGATGGCTTTCCGCAAGCTGAAGTTTGAGCCTATTTCACATTCGCCATAATCACTGGATCTGGCTCCATGCGATTTCCACTTCTTCCCTCATCTCAAGATCTCAAAGGTAATCATTACACCACCAATGATGAGGTGAAGGAAGCTGTGACCACTTGGATCCGAGAAAGACCGCCAGAATTTTTCAGTGACGGAATGTAAAAATTTATTACACGTTTGGAAAAGGGTATTATATTGAAAAATAAATACTGCATTTTGTAGCTAAGGTGCTGTACTTTTATTCATTTTTTATTTCATTCCAATATCTCTTCACTCCAACGCTATCCATATATGTGCAAAATTTATCAGCCGAGCCTTGTAGAACCATAATATTTAGTTCTTTTATCAGTATATCACTTCATTTATATTACTTAATTCTACTGATAATGTGTTGTGGAATATTTTATCAAGAATAGTTCTTTCCTGTCATGATAAACATTAAAAAATAGTATTGGTATTTTAAAACAGACTGATCAGGAAACATCATTCTGGCTAGAAAGCAAATCTTGTGGTGGAACTCATTTAAGAACTTCAAGTCTCAGGAGAGGAAATTTTAAGAAATTTGAATATAGTATCGAAGTGAGGAGTAGGGTATCCAACCTGTCAATGTTGAAGTAGAAGCAGAAAAGATGGTAATTGTGATACTAATATTAATGAACAAAATTATTTGTACTTATTTTTTATGAGGATTTTTTTGGAAATTCTTTCTTGCCAAAATGGTATTTCCAGATCTTGTTTAAAAATTTGTTCATTTTAGTAATGGTTCACTACATGGTACTTATTTGTTGCTCAATAACACAAATATTATTGTTATTTTTTTATTGTTAATATATTTTACATAATTTTATTATAACTTGGCTTAGTATTAACAAATTTTAATAAAATCCTTCTATATTATCTCCGTCACTTTTTATGTAGGCCATCATTCACTTTGTACACTCTAATAAATAAAATAAAATGGTTTTTTTATTGCGTATCAAACTGAAAGACTTAAGACTTATTATAAATAGAATGGTCATAATATACATAATTTTTTTTTCTATGCACATCATTATATATCTTAAAACATACTGATTTAATTTAAAACATTTATAAACAATTATGGTAAACTATCAATATATTTTACCTTGCTCAGTAGAACTATATATAATGCAACACATTGTTTCACTACTGAAACGGTTTTTGATCTCTCTTTTGGTTGTGAGACATATGAAGTATCTGAGATACAAGAGGCATCAAATCTGTTGCTCTCTTTGATAGTAATGGTGCTCATTATGGAGCCAGTTCTTGTGGCGATCAGAATGAAGGTGTCACTATTAGGGTTTAATATCGCTTACATTTTAGGGGCTTGGCATGCTGTTATTCAGATGTATATTTGGCTCAGTAAAGAAGAAGATAAGAAATTGTTGCTCTTCACTTTTCCTAATAAGGTTGGCGCAGGATGCTTGTTATTTTTAAAGGTAGCTATATAATTTTTGGAAGTGACTTGTGATTCATGTCAGGTTGCTAGCAACCATTACTGTTTGACAGCATTTATATATTAATGTAATATCTTCTAAAAAATCTGCAGCAGGGATCAGTTGTCTGTATTTATATCATCAATATTTTACCACAAAAAAAAATTAAAGCTTAAATAAGTCGAAGATTAGTGATACAATAGAATTAAATAACAAAATTTAATCAAAAACATAAAATATTATTAAATAAATTATGATATACATAGGCTATTAAATACCTCTGAAAATATATCCCACAGTAATGTTTTTTAATAGCTTAATCACCTTGGCTATAGCACGTGTTTATTATTTGTAAAAGGTCGTGGTCGGTTTGCATGAAGGCACAGCAATTACACTCATTATCCATCATTTCAGCTTTCGGTACCATTAAAACATTTACATTATTATACAATAATACACTAAGAAATCTTTGATAATAAGACTATGTTATACTATAAGAGGCTTAGTGTATTATTCTTTGTTGGCTTTTTCAAAGTCGGCTAGTTATTGAGATTCTTTTTATTTTACTTTCAGGGGTTAATGAGAGAAATGATGTTTAAAAACTATTTATTTATGTGATAATCAGGAAAATCGGTTAATATTTTGTCAAGTTATTAAGCAAAATATGTTTAAAGTATTGTTAATAATAAAAAAAATAAAAATCCCTTTCACTGATAAGGAACTTATTAAATGTTGTATAAAAGTAATAAGTAAATAATGTAATGAGACAATTTAATGAAAAGAAAGTAGTAGTGAAACCATTAAAAAATTACCTAAATTACTTGTCATATCTGTTTAATAAGCTCCCACTTTCTTCTGTAAGATTTTCAGTCATATTGGAGCAAATCGTAGGCAGAATTATCTGATTGTTATCAAAGATGAAATGTTTTGTATAATTTATAAAATAAGCAAACAAAAACTTAATGTGATCTTATTTTAATATCTGCAGTGTTGTAGGTTATATCTGTTCTATGCAGTCGGCTATATGCTGAGTTGATAGTCATTTCATCAGAATAAAAATTCCACAGTATTGCTTAACTTAGGTGTTTCACATAAACCCATTATAGAAATATATATTGCTATTGTATTTTATCCTTTCTTCAGTTTATTATTTAGGACACTATTTCTTGACAGTTTCTGATATAGTATTGCCATTATGTTTTATAAGCTGCTGTTTAGGATCCTAAGATTCAGCAACAAGATTCATTCATTTTTATGTCCTGTTAAAATCATAACCATATTTATTTATATATTTACTTATCAGAATTATTACCTATAACATTTAGTTCTCAACAGGACAGTAAGCTATCCTAATGAGAAGTAGGGTGCCTCTGTAGATTGATCATTGATCCTTCCTAAATCCTCCCACTTTCTTAATTTAATTATTCTTCCTTTGTAAATAGGAATTCTATTAGCCACCAACCTGGCTCCATCTGTGATGCTGAAATCCTATTTAGCCGCCAACCTGGCTCTATCTGTGATGCTGAAATCCTATTTAGCCACTAACCTGGCTCCATCTGTGATGCTGAAATCCTATTTAGCCACCAACCTGGCTACATCTGTGATGCTGGAATCCTTTAGTAGCTAATAGAGCAGTTGCTTCTTTATTGGGGCTCAGTGTGATGGCAGCTGTACATGTGGAACCAGCTAGGACTCATGTTTCTATCTTGGTGGTTGTATAAAAAGCCAAATTATTAGTTGAGCTATCTGTTGGGTAAAGCCAACCTCATATTCTTAAAATTTTATTGGATATTTTATTGTTTTTTATGATTTTGGCAATATTATGAGTTTATATTAATTGAATTTAAATCTAAGAAATATCATTCAAATTCCTTACCAAAAAGACAATTTATTGATTATCAAAATTTGGGTCACTAAATTTATATTTATTTGTAGATACCAGTTAATGTTTTCATTTATTTTGGTACCTATTATTGGTATATTATTATTATTTAATTTATTACTTAATTACTGTTTGCCTTTGTTATAGTAAGGTTGAACCTCACCAATATTACTATAATTTGTTGTACAAAGCCTCAATAGACTATTTATTCACAGAAACTTTGAGGTTTTTTTTTTTGAGTCGTAATTCATTTGTCTGGTTTGACATAATTACTTTCATGATAAATTAATATTATCTCAACATAATTATTATGTATTCATCCTTTCTTACCGCATTCCAGTAGCCCTAATCTTTTCCTTTCTGTTCTACTGTTCGTTCTTCCTTTCTTCTTTTTTCATATCGTCCACATTTCACTTTTCCATAAAGTGTTGTACACAAATATTTTTAAGAATATATTTTTAATTCTTAGATCTGTAATTTGATACAAGCAAACTTCTTCTTTTTTTTTGAATGAAAACTCTGAGTCTTACTACATCATCCATCCTTGACAACAAAAAGATAACATGTTGAATAAATAACAAAATTCTGCAATTTATGGTATATTATATTTTCTTATCTTAATATATAATTCCTCAATATCCTTCTTTGTCATGTTTCATTACTTTCATTTTACATTATTTATTTTCAAATTGAATTTCTTCTTACTCATTTGGTTTTTATCAAAGTGCTAATGTTATTAGGGAATCTGAACATGTTTATTTTTATTCCTTGAATAGTTACTCTGCTCTCAAAATTGCCGATCAGTTTCTGTATTGGTTCTTTTATATATGATTTGATAAGCAATGGGGATGGACTACAGATTTGTTTCACTTTCTGAATTAGAGACCGCCGTTCTCTGCTTCGCTTGTTATTATTTCTACCTCTACTGATTCTAAATTTTTTGTTCTCTACTGATCCAATTTTTTTTTAAATTTGAAAAATTTTTTATTCATTCTACAATATTAAATGCTCTCTTTAGATCTACAAATCCCATTTAGATGTTTGTTCTTTTTAAAGTCTGTGCTATAAAGTTAGTTTAAGGGTCCGAATAGTCTCCTTTTTTTCTTGCTCTTTCTGAAACTGGACATGACATCACCAACACTCCTTCCATCACAGTTTGCTTGTAAATTACCCTAGTGAGTATTTTTGGTGCATCAGATGTTAAACTGATAGTGCAGTACTATGAAATAGTGACATTGTTACATACCTAACTATTTATTTTCCTGTACTTTTAATATTAATGTGTTATTACAACAGGAGTTTTTTCCCATATAGTTATTCAACTTATTTTTGAGATATAATAATTTAGAAAAGTGTTTTTCAACCTTTCAGTATTTGCGACCCAATTTTCAATCATAATTTTCATCGTGCCCCCTTCTCATACAATAAAAATGTATATAGTAATAATGTATTTTGACGCTAAAGCTACATTACCATCTTAATTACAAAATTTACAAATTTCCAAGAATAAGTAAATTTATTAATGTTTCGCAACACCAAACTCTGCATTGACAAAACCAGAATTGATGTCTCTCTATTGCTCTCTGTCTTATGTCAGCCATATCGGACATTCTCGCCACTTCACGAGAAGTTCTGATTTGTCTCGAACATTCTGGAATGTCTGTGTTACTGCCTGCACAAACATGTGTAAATGCAGCACCTCGTTCAATTCCAGCCAATCTCAGTCGAGTTGATCCTTCTATCATTATCGAATCTATCATGAATGTATATGTTATAATTTGCATGTTAATTGCAATTCATGGTATAAATATTCACGACAGAGGTTTATACAGAATCATGGATACATTTTTAAGTGAGCATTAGATGATAGTGAAGCTACAACAAGTGCACAGATGAGTGTGGTTCCGAAAATAAAATCAAGAAATATTCTCAAGAATACCTAAATTTTGGGTTTTACCAGTACTGAAGTAAATGAAAAAGAAAGGCCTCTGTCTCTCATTTGCTCAAAAATGTTGGCAGCAGACAGCATGAAACTTAATAAACTTAAATGACATTTGGAAACGCTTCATAGTGAGTATGTTAACAAACTCTGAGAATTCTTCAAATTAAAATTAAATTCATATAAAAAGCAAGCATAATTTAAAAAAAAAATTGTCTTTAAATGAAAAAGCTTTATTGGCCTCTTACAAAGTTTTATATAAAGTAGTCAGATGTAAAAAGCTTCACTCCATTTGATGAAGAGCTTATTTTGTCAGCTGCAATTGAGATTGTAGAAACTATGTTTGGAGACAATTTTACCAAACAATTGCAGTCTATACCTCTATCAAATGATACTGTTGCTCGTTGAATTGATGATATAGCTGAAGATGTACACCATTAGCTTTTCGGGAAATTGCATGTCAAATTATTTTCAATTCAGCTCGATGAGGCAGAACAGATAGCAATAAAAATGCTCATTTCATTGCCTATGTTCAATTTTATGATGGTATGTTATCTATCAGTAGAAGAACTACTTTTCTGCTAACCAATAGAACTGAAAGCAACAGTACTCTTCTTATTTGCTGCCTTAAATGATTTTATAAATGTGGCAAGCATAGAGTGGAAAAATTGCGTCAGAATATGCACCAATGGTGCTTGTTCAATGTCTGGAAGATACAAAGTATACAAGCACTTGTGAAACAAAAATGCCTGAAGTATGTCTGGACACATTGCATGATTCACAGAGAAGCTCTGGCTTCCAAAGAAATGAGTCCTGGTCTGAATATTCTGCTAACGACAGTTGTAAGTGTAGTATATTATATAAAAATGAGTCCCCTAAAATCTAGAATCTTTTCTGCACTTTGTAAAGACCTGGGTGCAGTACATTCAATGTTATTATTTTATTGTGAGGCAAGATGGTTATCACAAGAAATTTTTGCAACCTGTTTATGAAATCGCCATTTTTCTAGAAGAGGAAAATCAACTGGAAGCCGAGAAGTTTTGTTTGTGATGGAATTGAGCTACTTGATCGATATATTCGAGAAATTAAATACCTTGAATCTTCAACTCCAAGTAGCAAATATGCATATGCTGGATACAAATGATAAAGTTAATGCTTTTTGTAGAAAACTGGAATTGTGGAGCAGAAAGTTAAAGCTTTCAGAAAGCAGAAAGCAGAAAAGCAGAAAGTTAAAGATTCTAGAAAAATCTAGAATCTTTTCTGCACTTTGTAAAGACCTGGGTGCAGTACATTCAATGTTATTATTTTATTGTGAGGCAAGATGGTTATCACAAGAAATTTTTGCAACCTGTTTATGAAATCGCCATTTTTCTAGAAGAGGAAAATCAACTGGAAGCCGAGAAGTTTTGTTTGTGATGGAATTGAGCTACTTGATCGATATATTCGAGAAATTAAATACCTTGAATCTTCAACTCCAAGTAGCAAATATGCATATGCTGGATACAAATGATAAAGTTAATGCTTTTTGTAGAAAACTGGAATTGTGGAGCAGAAAGTTAAAGCAAAAAACCTAGAAATGTTTGCAAATGTGGATGAATGTGTTAAAACTTACAAGGCTGAAGAACAACATGTGACAGTTATTTTTGTAACCATTGAAAATCATTTAGCCATGCTGGCAAAGAATTTTAAAAAGTATTTTCTTGCTGACAACTTGGCAGCAAGTTACAAGTAGGTTAGGGATCCATTTCAAAATACTTCCGAAGGGCTCTCAACCTCAACTGCTGAAGAAGAAATCTTCATACACTTCACAGCAAGAGGCGAAATGAAAAGACAATTTAGTAATAAATCAGTCTTCAAATTTTGGGCAGGGTTGGATGATGAGTTTTCTGTACTGAAAACAAGAGAATTTTGTATACTATTACCATTTTCAACATCCTTCCTTTGTGAAACTGGATTTTCTGTAGTGGCTTCTTTGAAGACAAAATATAGATCCTCAGTTTAATATAGTAAAAGAACTCAGAGTGTCTATTTCTGATATTAAACCTTCCTTTGAAAAATTTTGCTCTGCTAGACAGGTCCAAAGGAGTCACTAAACTTGTTTTTAATTTAGTATTGATAAATTAATTATTAAATACATTGTGCAGTGCTGATACAATCCTATTTATTAGTGTCTTGAATCAGTGTAAATGTGCATTTTATTATTTATTATGTCAGAATGTATTTTGTTTTGCTTTCCTTTCAGTAAATTAATACATTTTTTTAATAATATTTTCTTTTCGATATGCTTGTGCCGCCTATTCAGTGTTATCATGCTTCCCTAGGGGGTTGCGCCCCACAGGTTGAGAAACACTGATTTAGAGTATTTTATAATCTTTTACTCACTAAAAATAAAACTTTCTTTTTAATATTCAGTATATAAAGAAAGTAGTATTAGAGATCCAAAACCTACTTAAGTTCTATTTAGAGAGGTCATTTGGGTGCTTGAGTGTGTATATTCACTTATGTAACAGTTTTTGTTGATAGAGTTTTTATTTTTAAAACTTTTTTGATTGTTGTTGTAAGAACATAACATTGTATCGATATGGAGATAATTCCTATTGATCAATGTTTCTAAAGGTAACCTATAAATTAAATTGAAATGCTTTAAAAAAACATTTTAAATTGAATCTCTAATTAAATTTTTTTTTTCAAGACTGGTAATTTAAAAAAAGTAATTCTGTCTGATTTTAAATATAGATATTTTAAACAACTTTTTTACCCAAAATTTTTATATTTCATACAACAATAAACTTATTAAAATTTAATAGTTATCAGCATTTACTGAATGGATTTTTTTAAATATGAAAAACAAACTGATTTTAATGTACCTCTCAAGTAGATAAAAAAGCTACTTATCATTAACTGATTATCATTCTTATTTATGATAATAGTAGTGCAGTGTAATCCCATTCATGTGACTACTTACTTGAATTGGTTTTTTAATGTACATAATAATAAATTCAAACTTTATCTTTAGTTTGATCAATTTTTAAAAAGATAGGCGGAAAAATAGGGAATAGGTTTTCAATACAATCAGTATTGTATTGATCATGTTTTCAATACAATCAGTATGTCATTCACATTACTTTAAACAACAGTTGGGTGAATTCAATGTGCTATTTTGACTACAACTGCTTACACTTGTTTATAAACTCAACCATGTAACTGATGGATATAGAGATTTATAATCTCCATAGCCTTTAATGAGTAAATATGAAAAATCTGAATTTTATAATTTGGAAAAGTTAATTTTTCTACTTTATGTACCTCATTTCTTCTTGAGATTAAATTATGAAAGAATTGGGAGTTCCTACATGTCATAAAAAATAAATTATGCATATTTAAAATACCCTGACACATGAATTGGTTTGGATAATCCATTTGTCTGGATGTACTGAATATTATCAGATTATACTATATTTCTGTTGCTTGTGAACATCTAGTTATATTTTTTTGTCATAGGATAACCAAATTGATTTTGTTAGTAACATCAAACCATGTTTTGCTCAGAAATGAGAGAACAACTAAGATTATAATTATATTAAGTAATTCTTATGTTTATGTACATTCCCATTCAAATTCAATCTTGCATCTTGATGCTACTTGAAGAAGTCAGAATGAGTTTTCAGGACATCGAAATGGGCAGTCAGTTCTTTGTTTGGTATTGGTAAATATGATTCATGTAGATTGATTTTTAGTAATGTTATTATATAGAAATTTACATGTATTTCTTTATTTATAAATGTGTAGACTTTGCTAAAAACAGTATAGTCATTTATTTCTAAAAAATAACAACATTCACTTGTATCAAATCACATAATGGAACTATTTTCATGTGATACACCATAATACTTTAGTCTTGTGATTATGATGATAAGACCTTATTATGTTTCAGTTAGTGTCTATAATAAATTACTTGCCAATATATAAGATCTTCAGACTAATTTACTTTAAATTAAATTAAAAGCTTTTCTTTTACAGAAACAATATTATTGGTTGATGAAGTTTTTTTATCAATAACAATATTTAGATAAACTTGAAATTTTGGCAGAAAATAAATAAATAAATAATATAATAAATAAATAAATATGTACTCAAATATTTACCAACTAACATCTTGCAATTTTTATTTTATTCTGTACAGATTTTATTTATTGATTATCTTTAAATAGCATATCACTATTATTTCTTGCAATCATTATTGTGTATATGTATTAATGGTTACTATAACTAGCTGTATTAATGTTTACTATAATTGATTGATTCATTTTGTACTTTGTAATGATATTTTGATGAAGGCTTACCACAATTTTCCTGTATCTTTCCAGGTAAATGCTAGAACAGTTCCTGATGTAATCTTTATATTGTATAATTATGTTAAGATCTGAATAAAGATTAATTTATTTATTAATATCATATCATTATTATTTTATTTATTTTCTATTATTAATCTAAATTTCATTTTCAGAAATGTAAGGAAATAACTTTTTTTCTGTAATTTTTTGAAAACTGCTTGCAAGTGCTAAAAATATCCTCATAGATATGGTAATTTATGTAACAAATATGTACATATATCTAAATTTTATCAAAATTATATGAGCTGTTTTTGAGTTATTCAGATTTGAAATTAGAAAAACTAGTTCTTATGAAAGAGTTATAGTTTTCATACTTGGCTTGGGATAGTTCTTTCAAATATACTGGTAACATAAGAAAAAAGCATAAAGCTTCTGACAATTAGCTGATATAACAATTAATTCATATATCTACGATAAGAAGTAGCTCTGGTTTAAATTATTAAATTTCTCATATAAGATTATTTTGGTTTAAACCAATATAGTAAATCCATAAAAAAATTTTACATATAAAATTGAACATAAAGAATTGATTACAGATCAGTTAAATACATTATTTATAGATTTCAAGAGTAAAATACGTTTTCCGACTCCTAAATTCTGGTATTTTGTTTATTTACCTTTCCTGAGATACAAAAAGTAGCCTCATCAGAAAAATTAATTTTATTAAACAAATTACCATCTTCCAAACAAACATAGTAAATGTGAAGTTACTACCTTATAATTTTTTGTTATTTATTGTACTATTTGAAGTTTGTAAGAACACATTTTTAAATATTTCCCGTAGCATTTAATAACAGTTGAATGAGAAATTTAACTCTGTTGACTTAGGATGATTATGAAGAAATGACTCTTGCACTCTAGAGCATTTTTTAAAAATTCTTTAACCATCCATACCTTTTTGTGAGTTTAACACTTTCCTTGGCCATAACATTTCATGTCAAGCACGAATTGAAGGGCATGACGACAGTGTCTGTTAAATCAAATTTTAAACTTATGTTGATTCATGGTATCCGATCTTGTTTAAATCATATAATGTGTGCACCTTCTTTTGAGGATTTATAACTGTTGAGTAAGATTTCTGTTTATTACATTTGGTGGCTTTGTACATCCCTCTACAGATAAGTAACAGCTTCAGTTTTAAATCATTTTGGTTACTTTTTTTTTACATAAAATCATCAGTAATGTCTGCAGTTTATATCTAAATTATTAATATTTTAAATTGTAAGATCTTTCATGGACCCAATACAGATAAAAAGATAAACTTATTTATTGGTCAGTATGGTATGCATTATAACAGTATTCATTCAAGGGTGGTCCAAAAAGTAATGAGATAGCTGTATTTTGAAAAAACTTTATTATGTATCTTCACTTACACATTCCTTTTTAAAATAGTCTCTCTTAAGCGCAAGACACTGCGCTTAAGAGAGACACTTTTTCCAGCGCTTGATCCACTTTTCAGATACAAAATCCAGGCCATCTTTCAAAAGCAATTTGCATTTCGCCTTCATGGCTTTTACAACCTCTAAATTCATCTCAAATTTTCACTCTTTCAGTTCCTTCTTCACGTTTAGTTACAGCCAAAAGTTTCAAGAAGCTAGATCTGGACAGCATGGTGGATGAGGAACCGTTTTAATTCTTTGCCATTCAAAATTTCACAGACTATCGAATGACATGGGGGCATGCATTATTGTAATGCAATAAAAGTTCTTCAACTTTTTCCAGGGCATTTTTTCTGAAGTGAGTCAGCATTATCTTCAACACATTGAGGTACCAGAGAGCATTTACAGTCATCCTGTAGGTGCCTGATGTTAGTAAATGAATCCTTCATGATCAAAAAAGATGATTATCATGACTTCACCCATGTGCGTGCAGCATTTGCTCTTTTTCATATGGCCAAAAATTCAGCATGTCAACGAAAACATGAGCTGTGATACACACTGTTCATTGAATGCTTCTTTTAACATTTAGTATGTTTTGGAAACTGATTTTTTTTTATGGACACAAAACTGAATCATTTATTGATCAATTTTTTTCTCTTGGCAATTACCCAATACACTTTACAGGAACGATCACTGACACTCAATGACTATAACAATGGGCTTATTTAATTACATGGCAAATAAACAACACAGCTGGTTTTCGTGCAACATGTTTGGGTATGCTTTTTGCAGGCTTCCACTTTGTGACCATTAAATTTCCCTCCAAAAATCGGTCTATTACTTTTTGGACTGCCTTTGTATATAATATAAATTGTTTATATATATATATAATGAATAAGATATTCACATTTCATATTATTAAGTATATTTAAATTCTATTTGATTTATGTCTATTAATTATGTGAGCCATTCTCCCTCTGTTTGATATGTGAGCTATTCTCCCTTAAATAATTTTTCAGATAAAAATTGTTATCTTATATTTTATGAAGTACATTTAAATATTTGGGTTTTTTTTTTTTTTTTTTTTTTTTAGCAATGACATGTTTTTATTTTTATATAGGATTTCACTTATTTGCTTTTAATTTCATTAAACAGTAATCTTTTTTTCATTTTATTATTAATAATATTCCATGGTAAAAACTTTTCAAAAGTAAAATACTTTAATAGTTAAAAAAAAAAAAAAAAAAACAGAATGGAGAAATGGTATACAAGCATTCCAATTGTTTACAGGAACGAAGATTCTGTAATAAAAATGTCAATGGAAATGAGAAGTGTACTTTGAATTATGAAATTAGAAGGAATCACAACAAAATAAATATGATGAATCACAGTAAGCAATGTGACTCGTTACTGGTTATTATAATTGCATGTTCTTTTTTTTCTAATTTTCACAATATTAAACATATATAAAGATTATTTAACAACAAAACTCTGTCGTTATCATTTATATCATTTAATTTTAACATATTCATTATTGTTTAATTTACATGTAATCCTGATTTCATTTCTTTTTGTAGGTAAAATAACTTAATTTATTTTTTTAAGTATATGTTGTAACTCTATATTTCTTACAACATAATGGGAAATTTAATTCTTTATACTGCTCTGTTTACAGTAATAGCTCTGTTTCTTTTCCATTGTAGAGATTCTTATGCTTTAGTTACGCACGTACTAATTAACCAAGCAAAGTATTTACCTAGTCAGTTAATCTACTACCATGTTAATAAACATTATGTTACTAATACATGGTGCAGCACATTATTTCTTTTATAAAATTCTGTAATAGTCAATATTTTGGTCGATTGTAGATATTTTTCTCTTTATTTCATGAATATAAAAGTATATGACGTTTGATTACAAGTTTATATAACTTTTTTTAATTTCTTGCACCAAAAAACAGCCTAATTAAAAAACTTGTTTTTTCCTAACATTTGTAGAACTGTTCTGATATTTTTCCATGTGTACACAGTCTAGATTTAACAGCTGAGCAAGTAAGTTGTATTTTGTAGTGTTCAGTGATTATTTAATACTTCTTAATGAAGATCAAAGAGTTCGCATGGACTATACAACTTTATAGTTCATGAAATGTTTTGGGCATGAGGTGAGTGGCAGCAAAATTTGTTCTGAAATTGGTAAATTTTGAAAAAATGCATCTTCAAGTCTGTGCTGGGAAAGTTATATAGTTATAGTTTTAATATGTAAATGTAGAAAAATAAAAAAATTCCTGAAGATGGGCTTAGGCCCAAAAGCACTTTGAAAATGAAAAAAAAGTAAGGTAAGAGTGTTCATTAATTCTGTACTTTGTGGAGCGGCTAAATAAGTTTGTATTATATAATTAGCTAGAATTTACGTACAGAGAAAATATAGACTACAAAAAATTTAATTTAAATAAATTAACCTAAGTAAATATACAGTTTCACAAATTATGTAGTGATATATTATATTACAACAAATGTAATGTTACTTGAATATGCAAACTTATTATTATTTGAATAACAAATCTAAAACAGAGTTTAATCATCCTTATTATGTTTAAGATATTGGAATTGTGTATATATATATTAATAATTGTATGTTCATTTTTATTTGGTAGTTATTTTCAATAAATTCTGATTATATTTTCAATGTAGTATTTCTTCAGCGTGACACATCAAAAGTGCTACTCGTGTGACTGGGTAAATGCTTTGCTTTGTATACTGTTCACTTTGATTAGTATTAAAGAGGTGAGCTTATTATAAATGTTTGATTATTTTAATTTGAGAATATTTTAATTCAAGTTTATACTAGTAGGTACTTCTGTGTATAATCTTAAAAAGTATAAATGCTATTAATTTTTTTCTATAGTTGTTAGACAATTGTAAATATTGTAAAAAATGCAGATAACCGTCTAAAGGAAACTGTGCCCAATATTGTTCAACTTTGGTAATCAACGATAACCGGTTTAATAAAAAAATGTTTAACTATAGTTAATTTATCCTTATTTCACACCTTTTAAATGTAGAGAATAATACTGAGATACACACCATTCAACATGTACTCTAATTTCCATTGGGGCTGGCTGAAGTATTTATGGTTCAGTTAGATATTTCCATCACCCCACAATTCTAGGGATGGATGAGATCTTCCTTTACAATTTTTAAGCCTGCACTTAAAACCTGGGATAGAAACCTGATTGATTTTCGACTCAAAAATCAATTCTGTAGTGATAATCCTATCTTGTGTAAAAATGCCCTGATCTCTCAAATGGTTGTGGGTGGGATGTCATCCACTTCCTTGAGGGAGCCTTGAAGCTATTCTTTGAATGGATTTGTTTATCTCATGCTGCAGTTCCCACACGGGTAAATCACTCATGCAACCGGTGGGTCCAGTCCATCTTTGCTGAGATCGGGTGATAGATAGTCTGCCTATCAGCCTGTCTCAAGACAATGTTTCTTTTATGGTGGCTGCTCATAAAATAATGGTAGAAATACTTGTTGGTTAAAGTAAGGCCTTCTAAAAATCCTCTAAGATTTTCTATCTGTTATGAATCCATTAGATAAAAGAAGATATCAGTTTACTGTTTATATAGTCCAAAAAGAGTTTATTTTGATTAGTTGCTCTCTCTTTTGTAATACTTTCAATTTTGCCAAAATTGTTGCTTCATTTGAAAGTATTCACCTTAAATGTTGATTTATTCAAACCTGTTATAATTTATGCAACTAAAAAGTAGTTAGAAAGGTTTTCTTCAGCATCTATAATTTAATCGTATGAAGAATTTTAACTTTTTACTTTCAGTTAATATCATGTAAAACTCTGCATTTTATCTGTTCTGTGGAGTTTTCACAGTAAACATTTCCTACTGTTGTCAAACTTAGATTTATGTAACATCAGATCCATTGTGTGATTGTGATTATTCAATGTTGATATTGGTATTGTGCCAATATAAGTGATTTTTTACAGCAGTATTATAAACTTCAATAGCTATAAAATCATAAATAAACTTAGACATAATTTAGTCTGATCTTATGCATTAAAAAAAGGATGAAAAGGAAGAAAAGGATGTGTATAGTATATATTATGTGTTACACAGTATACATTATGTACTCTTAATTATTGTTATTAATTTCTAATTAATAATTGTTTGCAAGATTAATATATTGTAATTATTACTAAAAAAATCTCCTCGGTTTTTGAAAACTATTTTTATTGATTAGTGGATAGAAATTTTGCTTTTAAGTATTTACATTGTGAAAGATGCATTTTGATTGTTTTTTTTCTAAATTAATTTTAATTCTTTAAAAATGTAAATTAAATTTATTGGTTGAGAAAATTATAATATTGTACTACCAGTTATATACCTGGCTTCACCTCATTACCCAAAAGAGTGGATGTTTAATTGTTCAATTTTTAAATGATGTTAAAGTTTAAATCAGGAACTTTTGGTGAGTTCTATTAAAATATGATTTATAATATATGTATAATTGACTGTGATAATGGGTGAAAAGAAGAATGACCGACTCAGAGATAACAGAATATACAAAATAAATTCATTCTGTTTTATGTAGATCACTGATTGGAGCTGGATCGATGGACCTCTTTTGGGCTAATAAGCTACGGATGTATATTTAACTGTCAATAAACAGAAATAAATAAGCAGAATGATAATTAGCATTATGAATAAACAAATTTGGAATTATATATGAATGAATTAATAGAGGACAGATATGCTTGATAATGTTTTCAAATTTATTATGTACAAACATGTCGGTAAAAAATGTGGTGAAATAATAATGATAATTGAAAAGAACAAATTGATGCCTATAAAATATAAATGGAAGAGAGCAACTAGGGTAGATGAAACAGTAGGAGAACCATTATTGTCTACATTTGCTCTCAGATCATATCAGCAATCAGAAAAAATGCCACGGCTGTAACCAAATCATTTAAAACAGACGAAACAGACAGGAAAGCTAATATAAATTACACACACACTCTGTATTACATGGGTGTATATTATATAAACCTGAATGAAAATATGTATCAATGTTTGTTTAAACTTCAGGAGGCTGATCTGAATGAATTTTTTTACCCATGTTACATTGAGATTTAAAAATGCTTTAGGCACAAATTTATTAGTTAACTCAATTGTTAGGTGAGCAATAGAGTTTAAACAGAAACTATGTCAAAAAATTATGCAGAGCATAATTTTTCATGTATTATTTCGAGCCTAACTAAAACACATTCTGAGAGGTAATATTTGGTATCTACAAAGGAAATTTAGGAAAAAGAATGATTTTTATTTTAATATCTTTAACTTTTCTCAAGTTATCAACATTTAAATATAAAATTCTACTGTACTGATTTTATTTCAATTTGTATCAATTATCTCAACTTGTGTCTGTTGTACTGTTTTTTTTTTATGCATGAATAACATAAACTTCATTAAGTAAATATAAAAATCTATATCATTGAAATCTTAGTTTTCTGTTTCTTCGTATGAAATATTTACTGCTGGGCTCGTGACAGTAAATTTTTGGCAGTTAGTTGTCCATTAAACTTTCTCCCATCTTGGTAAAACCTTTTTTTATATTAAACAAAAAGATTTTACCATTTTTTGGTAAAAAGATTTCTTGGGTGGCAAAAATGTTGAGTTTTGAATATAAAGAAAAATAAATTTGTATAAAACTAATGGAGATTTTTTTGAAATTTTAAATGGAATTCTTCCTTAATCTTGCAGAAATACCTTTTTGTGAGTTATGTGCTGTGATGTATTTTAGTAAAAGATTTTGTGAGGGGGGAAATTAAAGCAGATAAACTTAAAATAATTTTTGTGGAATCTTGTTTGAGTGTACCCATCCTGGTAATAAGAAAGGACATCTGAAGGAACACTGGATAATTCAGCTTATTTTATATATACTTGTGTGTGTGTGACTTTTTTTTGATATTATAGTGATCTCTAATAACTTTAATGTTGAAATTTGGCAAGTATACCAAATAGAGTATGTTATGTCAGGTATTATAGGTTATAGTACAGGGTGAGCAAATAAAAACCGAATCCATAACGTAACCGCTGCAGAATCGATAGGTTATGTTGGAACAAAATTTTATGAATGATACGCATAAATTAAATAAGAAAAACATAAAATATTATTTAAATGTTGCATTTATTTACCCTATGTAACAAAAGAAGTTCAAAATGACCACCCTGGGCGTCGATGCACTTTTGTACTCTACTGATCGTATTGAGTGTCGTCTGACGCAAAATATTGTTGTCAGTTATGTTGGTTTCTCGTTGAATGTTCACCTTCAGTTCATCAATACTGTGGGGATTAGATGCATAAACTCTCTCCTTTAAGTAGCCCAAAGGATAAAATTGCTAGTAGACAGCTCTGAGGAATGTGGAGGCCACTGTCCTCTGCTGACAGCTTGTTCATTTTTTAAAGCTGCATGAACGAGATTCAGTGAAACATTTGATGTGACACATTGCTCCATCTCGTTGTAAGAAGCTGTATTTTTTTCATTATCAGTTAATTGTGAGTAGAATTCTTCGAAAATGGCATCTTCTGGACTGGCAGTAATTCTTTCAATATTGGCAGTGGTCTGTGGAGTCCTAACAGAAGGTTGCCTATTTTGTTTTGCATCTGAAATTGAACCTGTTGTATGTCATTTTTTAACTAAATCGTGTGTGCTACTCTTTGTTGGATACAGGCATTTGGAATTTTTTCTACGAATACTTGACGTGATTCTTCAAATGATCCAGAAAGAATATAGGCCTCAACTACAGCTATCCTTTCCTGGACTGAATAGGTATTTTACACAAATACAACTGCACTCACAATACTGCACTGCAACAAAACGTATACTGCACTGACACATAACCACTTGACAAACAGCACTAACAATCAGTAGTAACATATATATCCACTAGTTGCGCTAGTTGTGTGAAAGTCTTTCATAGTGTTGGGTAGCGGTGTCATTATGGGTTTGGTTTTATGTTGCTCACTCTGTATAATCATATTACCTAGATAAATATATTAAGGTATGTGTTAATTTCACAGGTACCATGCATTTTTTTAATGTAGAAATGACTATATTTATTAATTTTTTTATACAACAGAATTCACATATTTAACTTAGGGGGACAAAGATAGTTTCAAATAAACAAGAATGTTGGATGATAAGTAAATATCTACATTTGATGAGTAGCACACCGATAAGTTGGAATAAAATAATATGTAGGTCAATAATAATGTATAATCAATTATTAGAAGAAGGAAGAAGTTTAAAAAATTTTTAGTGAGAATTTCTGTTTCAACCCAAATATGAAGTTCAGATTTTCAAGTTAAATATTTAAGTAATTAAAATTTATATTTAAAAAAAAATTTAATATTTTTTGATTAATAGAAAAATACAACATTTACAAATGAAGATGCTTTTATGGTTGACAGTTTTACTCTAGCAACAAACATACCATCTAAAAGTAGCAGTTAAAATAAATCATTAATTGCTTATGACATCAGATGAAATATAATGCAGGAACTGTGGTTAAGATAGAACTGTACTGTATCTTTCTATTTGAAATATTTTATGTAATTATTAAATGAATTACCAGTTTGATGGATCTCTCTGTAATCTGCCTCTCTTATTTTTAAATGGGGTGATGGTGAGTAGGTTGCTATATTGTTTTTAAGAACATGCTTTATCTACTGGTGTGACATTAATTACTAATAAGTAAAACAAGAAGTTTAATTTGTTTCTAATTAATAATGCTGGTATCACCAGGAGAAGCAATTCAGGACTATTATTGTACATTGCTACTTATTGATGTACTCACCCATATGTATTAAGAATTCCAAATGCTTATTTTATGATGATGTTAGCACAGATATTATATTTATAATAATATTTTAGTAAAAATTTTGTTTATGATTTGATTAAATAAACCCCAAAACATGTTCATCAAGAAGAATGATTGATTGTTCCTGATTAAAATAATACTTTTGAATTGTTTGGGTACTTTACCGTATTTTAAAATGTTACAAATTGTATCACTTACAAGATCTCAGTTGTGAGTAAATACGGAATAAATTAAAATTTAACTAATATAATATTTTTATTGTATATCTGTTAACAGCTAGATTTGTATTTTGAAAAGAATCTCTTTAATCAATGTTCAGTTTACTATTCCATTGCTCTCAATATATTTAAATGCTCTTGCGTATTTACAAAAGTGTTTCTGTTTAACTTTTTTATTTGTGTTGTACTTTATTGTATTTATTGGTTTTTATGTCATTTATTGTTTTACATGGGATTAGTTTTGAATCCTCATGTATTCTTTAAAAAATTAACAGGTTTCTCTTTATATATAAATACTTCTTGTATGAATTATTAGTAAATCTATTTTGAAAATTAATAGGTAGTATATGTTATATAAATTTCTGTAACTGGATTTTGTTTGATGATAATTTTTTTAAAATTAATATCCTCTCACCCTTTATGCTCACTTATCCTGACATATGCTAAGATTATTATAACTAATCTTTGGAAAACAGGGACAATCTAGTAGTTTGAAGATGTGCAGAATACCATGAGATGCCTTAATACACTGCAGTTTGTAATAAATAAAACTAAAAATGTATAAAATCACAAGAATAGATTTACAAAATGAATAATAAAAGCATGTTATAAGAGAAAAAATACTTAAACTTGACTAAATTCGGGCAAAGTGTCATAATTGTGATCTAATAAAAAATCATTATTTATTTTCTTTTGTTTTATCTATCTTTATGGAGTGTAACTTTGATGATCTATACTAGATAGATCGGACATATGAAAAGAATGAATGAAAGAAATTCTAACTAATCCAGAAATAACATCATACAATTTATTGATATCACACTAAGTACGATGTATAAAATACAGAAATATATTTGAAATTGTTTTTAATATACATATTAATAATAAATTCAAACTCTACTTACAATAAAATCAGTTTTGAATAAAATAGGCCTATAATGCAGTCACTATGTCACTCATATTTCTTCCAGCAACGATGGGTGGGTTCAGTATGCTGTTATTGCTGCAACAGATTTTAGTTGAATGTAAATGCATACATCTAATTGATTATTCTGTAATCTACCTAGCTTTAATTTACTGACAAATAAATGTAAAGAATTACAAAATCTGATCAAATCTACAAATGAAACAAGAGTTCTGAAATTATATAAAATGATTAATAATGTTTGCATATAAAATACTCCAAATTGGTCTGGATAAACTGAATGTCAGGGATCCGAATGAACAGGATGATACTGTATACATTATTCCATTTCTTGACATTTTCTGTGATGTATATTTAATATCTTCTAGTTAATTTTTATTCATTTTCAGTGATGAGTAATTTGTTATTGTTTTGAGATTGATTAACTTTAAAAACTATATGACAAAAACAACACTATTAATTTTAAATTTGTGCTTTTTCTAGAATTTTATTAAATATACTTCCACTAATCAAAATTTACACTTGAAAATAAATCTATATATATGTATATTAAATAGAGGTATGCATTTAAAAAATCTGAAATTATTATTAAAATAGTTTAATAATAATTTAAATAAGTGGTTAACATTACATTAAATAGGTTGTTACTGAAAGATCCATTTATTAACAACTGTTCAAAATGAGTACAGAAAAGTATTTGCCAATTTTTAATCTTTTATTTTGATCAGTAGTTTTTAAGTAATGTTTATGAATTTTTATTTTGTTTAAGTCTTGACCTTCATTATTCACGCAAGTTTTTTTTGGCATTTAGATGGGTGATTTTTAAGGCTAGTTGCTCATAAAAAGCCCCTTATAAGGTATTTCCATTTTTATACGTGGCAGCTCAAAAATGTTTACTCCCATTCCAGGAGTGGATTCATGGGATTAATTTTTAGTAAAAATTCATACAAACTGTGTCTAGAAATGCTTGTTTTTAAGTTACAAGTGGCAAAAAAGTTTACATTCATTTCTCCTCTAAAGGTAAAATAATGCTCTACTAAAATACTTTGGATACAAATTAATGATAGTAAAATCAGTGGTTTTGTATGACTTTTGAAAAAAGAGAATGGGTCTAAGATCCTTTTTTTTGATTCAGTATTGTCCAAAAAAATTGTTGTAATGCTAAAAAAAAAATAAGGGTTAAAACACACATATTTAGGTCTGGTGTAAATTAACTTTGTTAATTTTGCCAATTAATAATAATAAATAAAACTACATAAAGATCTGTAGAGAATTTAATCTTTAGAAAATTTATGTAAATAGAGTCAGTTGAAAACAAATTCAAGTTAATGCAAGTTTTAAAAAATTTTACTTTTATTTTAAGTAAATAAATAACATTATTTACCACATATAAACGTGGTAAATAATGTTATGATTTTAAATCAAAATAAAAAATCAGCATAATAGTTTTGTAAGGATATAAAATCAATTAATTCCACACCCCACCAAAAAAAGAAAGTATTAACATTTTAATTCTCAAATTCACTCATATTAAGTATAAAACATTTTTATTTTTGTGATCTTAATCAAACATACCAAGAGAGATGTTCTTTCTGCAAAATGACATTGATGTAGGTAGATAAATTTAAACATGGTGTATTTTGTATTTAATATAAATGAAACATTTTGTTAGGCTTTAATTAATGGTCATTATTATTTGGAGTTTTTGTTATATTTTTATAAATATTATTTCTAGAGATTTCAAAGAAGCACTGGTGGAGTGAGTAGTTAGTTTAAAAATTTTTAAACCTGTTTGTGAGTTATTGATTACATATAAATTTTGCATTGAAGGAATAATTAATCTATAGAAGAGAATATATTGCAAAGTGAAAATTTCATTATGAACTTTTTAACTTGTTCTTCATAATTACTATCATTTACTTTGTGTGAAATATTTTTTAAACTCTTTTGTATAATAGAATTTAAAATATTATTTTTAAATTATATTGTTTTTTTGTTACTCCTTACACTGTAATTATGAACATGCATGATATAGATGGTCATTTAATTTTAAGGTTAATGATTCTTCCTGGACAGGTACATTATTATCACAAAATGAGGTCCTGTTTTAACTTGATCTTTTAAAAAGTTTTATTTGTTTGTGTATTGTGATGATCAATATTGTATTTTTTGTTTTTTATGAAACTTTTTAGTAAGATTTTTATTACTAGGTAGAACCAAGTAGAGTTAGTGATTTCTTATAAAAGTTTCAATTTAAAAATATTGTTCAATTCAGCTGTTGTGAAGAGCAGAAACCGTTAGCTCTCGTGCTTTTAAGTCACTGTTTGGTGGGTGATCATTATATGTACTATTTTGTAAATACTAAGTTGTTGTGTATTTATTGTATATATTGTAGTTAATATAATTAAAAAAAGTGAATTTATCTCCTTTGCAGTCATCAGTGATTGATGACAGTGTCCCAGGAAATGGTATTTAAGATATTTGCTAATATAATAAGATTGTTTTTGGCATTGACTAAACCTTCAGGAATCAATGACCAACAATTCTGTTTTTTATTTTATTTTAGTTTTTCTTTATTAATTGAGTTTTTTAAGAGCTCAGGTTGTTAAATTCATTAAAAGTTGAAAGAAATGTACTGTTCACACAATTGCTATTATTTGTATTCACATGACAAATGTAGTTAACTTGTACAATATTCTTCCACTGATAATGTATAAATTCAGATGCAGCTTTTGTAGTATTTGATTCAGTTTGACTTGTCTTATTACTGAGCTAAAACATAGATCCGCTATGAAGAATAAATGTAAATAAAATACAAATAAATTCATAGTTGTTGATAATTCTTTGGATAAAGAATTCAGTTTACATTACATATTTTGGCTTCTTGAAGGATATGGCTTTCTCATTTCCTCACTGAATGAAACAACAAAGCAGCTTGTTGCTCATAATATACAACTGGCTTATATTTATGAGGAAAAATTGAAAACATTTACTGTGAAAAGGTAACATGTTGTCACTTATAATTATTTTTAATAAGGAATCTTAAAATTTGACTGTACAATTAACAATTCCATTTCCTACATTATTGAAGTTTAATGACTACTACACGACTATTATTTTTGGCTCTTTTCTGTAATGCAGCTATATGACATGTTGATTAGATAATAAAAATGTATCTTTTGTTGTAAATATATCTACTCTGTAAGCTGTGTTGTATAGGTCATCATCTGTTTTCCTGGATCTGGCTAAATAATGAATATTTTATTCAGTATCTAATTAATGGTTGAAACACACCTGTATTCAGATACCATATAATAATTAATTTATGATAAATGTTTTAATGATTATTAAAAGTTTCACATAATAATAATTATTATTTTAGATTGGATATGCAAGTTACAGATTTTATCATTGGTTTTATTTGTCAATTTGAGTGATTGCCTGTGAAAAATTGTGACCAATGCATGATAGTTTAAAAAATTAAAATTATTAAAGTTAATTGTAACTTTAAAAAAATAAATTATTTAATCAGTATAAAACTTTTATGCCAGTAGGCAGGTACTGGAAAAGATTCTTATTGTTTAAATTAATTCATAAAATATCTCCAGTTATCAATAAATAATTAAAACTTTTTTCATGTGTATTTCTCCTCAAGTTATGAAGGCCTGCAATATGGAAAGGTATTGTCTGTAACTAGAAAAGTTCATAAACATATTTAGGCTAAAAATATTTAGGCTCTTAAAATCTTTGTGCAATATATATATATATATATATATATATACTAAAAAAGAAGAGTATCTTTTATGTAAAATTGATTATATTGTACTATAATTATACAAGTATACTTGTACAAGTATACAAGGTAACTTGTATAATTATAGCAAAATGAATACAAAAATTGTATAATTATTGCAAATGATCTTTCCGATTACAAACTTGAATAACTCACGTTTAATAACATTCAGATACATGAAAGTAGAATCAATGGAAAAGGAAACCCAGAACATTTGGTTCACAATTTCACATCACATGTGCTCAATGTGAACTACTTGTGTCACGCGACACACATTGAGCCTGTAGTCCAGTTCCAGGCTACACGTAACATTGGACGCTCCACTAATGCAATGGCCTCTGTGATGCAAACATGAAGATCCTGGATGGTAGGTAGTAAAGGTGGCTGGCTGATAAAAGTGTGTTTTGACAAAACCTCAGAGAAAAAGTCACTGGTTGTAAGGTCAGGAGAACATTGAGGCCAATGCAAGCATTCACTATTGTCATGTCCAGCATGACCAATCTATCTCCTTGGTAGGTGCCTATTCAGTTCACATCTGACATCTAAGTGGAAATGGGGTGGTGCCCCATCTTGCTAAAAAATTAAACCTTCTTGGATATCCTGTTCCAGTCATGAACTTTGTAACTCTCTCTCATATGCTCCACAGTTGCCTCGCTTACTGGTAGACAGCTGGTTGACTTTCGCTTACAGATGCATCCTGTTGTTTTAAAGTCAGAATAACACTTATGGATTCCGGGCCCACTGGGTGCATTTTCACCAAATTTCCTTCTAAAATTATGTTGCACAGTGATAACAGACTGGCAAAGATGAAAATTCAGCATAAAGAAATACTTCCTGTCTTCGTTGGCAGCCATTTTCTCTCCTATCACCCTAGCAATGAAATCAATAACTACACAACAGCCGTATCAACTACTGAAAGCTTTTGAGCTTTCTTTTCCATAGCATCAATGCATTTTTCATGCATACGCAATGCATATTACTATTATAGCATAAATGAATGAAAGTAATATGAATAACAATTTAATAAATATCTGTATGTACTTGGTCTTATACTAACTAGTATAAGAAATCTGGAATGTGTCATAATCTGAAATCTTTTCTATGCCAGAAAATTTTCTTAGTTTCAGTTTATTTTTCTACAGTTTATACAATCTTTTTTAAGTAGTGAACTACATTACACAAAAATTTAATTATCTTTAGATTCCTTATAATATAATTGTCATATTATGCTTCTGTCTTATTCAGTTTATACTTTTATATAACTGAAAACCAATATTTTTTCTTATTGAAGTGAAATTTTGAGTAGTTTTTTTTATGAGTGGATCATATGAATCAATTTTATCATATTCCACAAGTCTTTCTTGTGCAGTTTAGTTGATTCATGGCCAGTGGATAGCGGCATTATTTTATTCATGTAGCAAGTTAATTTGTAGCTTGTTTTAAATCTATCATCATACCAAGGTGAGTTGTTAAGTAGAACCAACAACATAATTGTAGGTTGGAGAAAGTTTGAAGGAACAGTTTATGTTAAAATATAACTTTTCTAGCTTGCCTTCAAGTCTCCCTTCTGTATTGGAAGTTGAGCTTTTCATACCCTTGTGATGCACTGTTATACTAATAATAATGACTGATTGGCAACAAGAAACTATTCATATGTCTTTAGTAACTGTCAGGTTTTTCTATATTGTTTTCATGAATTGCTACAATTTCTTTTTCATATTACTACAGTGTTTACACTCTTTGAAAGCTTGTTTTAAAAGAGTATGTTTTTATAATAACATTTTTGTTGTCTGCAGCCATATAGATCGGCCTCATATTATTTATTTTTTAAATTAAAGTATCAGGAAATCCAATAATATACTCTAAATAATAATGAAAAGACTGCAGTTATTTATTTTAGCTATAAATTATCTCTTAAAAATAATATATAATTAGAATTTTAGTGAAAAAAAATGTTCAGTTTTGTTAGTGTAGTCATGAATGATGTAGTCCAATTTTCTAAAAAAAATAACTATTGTTAATTAATATATTGTTTCTTTCCATAAGGTATAGTGTTCTATATTAACTGAAAGACTGATTTATATAGAAAAAAATGCTAAAAATTATTTTGTTATAGCAGTACAAAAGCCTGCATGATTTTACATTTTGTTCCTGGATTAAATTCAACAAAGATTTCTTTGATTTAAAAATAATTGTTTGTTAATTAAAACATGAAAAGTATCCCAAAACACTTGTGTGTTCTGTATGTGATAAATATTAGCGGTTAGATTATCAATTTTCTTCTTAAACATACGTCAAGTATAATTTTCTGATTACTTACTGTGTGATTGATGATTATTTTTTATTCCTTTTATAAAAATGAATTATACATGTTCATGACTTTTCCTTTTATGAACGTCCATTTTTTTATATTACGTAAAAGTATTAGTGATGCAAGAACTAAGTATAAATGTAGATAAAGTGCATAGTAAATGTCAACATAATTACACTTACTAGTCCTTGTCATATCACAATAAGTTAATAACAAGAGATAACATATCTCATTTTTTATATGGTGTTCTTTGAGTTACTGTTATTATTATTATTGTTACTGCTCTCATAAAGTTATTAATGTGCTGTTTTATTAGATCAAACTTAATTTTAATAGCTTTTTAGTTATTTTACAAATTTGTAAATGAACACACGAAGTTTACCTTTGTACCACTCATCCCATACTAATGGTATGTTTTTTTTACAAATAATTAAAAATTAAAAAAAATTATTTTTATAAATAATGCGCTATGTAATATGAAAGTTTTTCTATGTGTATGAAATATCCTTAATTTTGTTTAGTCTAAAACTGTAAATTTGGCATGAATGAACAAATATATAGCATGTTTACAGACAATATATTATGGTATAGAATTTCTATTATTTTTAAGATGCTAATATAATTTTGAAAAAAAAATTTTTAAGTACATGTAATTATTATACAGTTGTTAGTATTTTTCAGGCTTCCAGAACCAAAATTAATTTAAAAGCATTGTATCCTTGTATTTATTGCTTGAAAAATATGAATAAAAAATTTGTTCCCTTCCGTACCAAAATCCAGGATTTCTAATTATAAAAATGTTATTTTTGATTCTGTAAAATTTTATGTTTTTCACTTATTAATGAAACTAATTTGTTTTTAATTCAAGTTTTTGTGACAACACACTGAATCAGATTGAACGAAAAAAAAATTTTTATTTACTTTAAAGTGCTTTAATTGTTTTAGTAACCATCCTCAGTGACTGGTGCTGTTGTATTCACAGTGGCCAAAATTTAACAAAACGCTTCATTTGTTCGAACTCTGGAAATGTATGTGTTGTTATTCACAGAAAACATTGTTCTCTTTTTTGGAATTATTGATTAAATGATGTATTTATAATTTAAAAATTTTATGTTAAGATATATATCAATTAACAGTATATCAATTCTGATATACTGTTTATATTACATGTCAGGTTAACTGACTCTATTTTAATTCAGGGGTTAGTTATTGTTAATTAAAAAACTAAATTTTATAAATCTATTCAAATTAGAGAAAATGTCTATTTTTTTAATATAAAATAGTAGCAAATACTGTATTTGTAATTGTCAGTAATATTACCAGCTGCTTTATTTGGAAAATTATAGAGATTTGAAATTATGAGATTTGGTATATCAAAACTAAAAAAAAGTTTTGATTGCTTGTAACCAAATCTTTCATTTCATATACCTTTCAAGTTTCATAGATTTTATCCTATCAGTTTTGCTGAATAATATCATATTTTCTTTCACATGTATTTTAAACATTTTTCTGTTAAATCCAAAATAGTTATATCTTATACTCACTGTATTTATTATCTTCACATATTTGAATCTTAGTGTAATCATATTGATTTTTTTTTAATGTATTGCAATCAATTACCTTCATTTTCAATTTCATATTTTGTGATGATCCTGTAGAATTTTTTTTATGGTTTCCTTTGAGCCTTCCTATAATGTGATTGAAGTAGATTATAAAACCAGATTAAGCTCAAAAGCTATTTACAGAATTGTCACTTAAAATCAGAACTTAAATGGGTATTTTGATTGTTAAACACTTATTAGTGGACACTGATGAAAAGTGTATGTAAAAAGTAAATAAATAAATTAAAAAGAAGAGAAAATAATAAGAAAAATTAATTGATAAATAAACAGTACTTATGAAACAGTATAAAATTAATATTTTTAGCAGTGTTATTTTCCAGTTTATAATTAATATGTTCAGTAGGATTCAAATGTTAATAGTTTCCTGTCATCTTTTACAATTATTTTAATATTGCATTTCTTAAAAATTATGACATGAGGGAAGAGATTAACAGTTTTTGTATTAATGTACAGTCTACCTGTTAAATTAATTTGAAAACTAAGAGAATATATCGTATTGTTTGGGAATTAGGTAACTGTTCTTTAGAAATATCTTGCAGAATGAAAAATAAAAACAGTTAAGAAATAATTAGAGGATGTAACTTGAGTAATATATGACCATGTGGTTTAGTTTTGGTTTCTTTAGCCATTTCTTTCTTTATTATTTTGATAGTTATATTTTGTTCAGTCCTAAGTTTGTTTGCTTTTGATCAGCCCACTTTAATGTTGGATTTTCTTATACCTAACATCTAGCTTTCCTTCATACATTGAAGACTGAGCCAAAATCTACTTCTGGTTTACATATTAACTTATATATTTTTAAACAACTCATAAAATTACAAAATAAAATATAATTGTGACAAAAGATAGTACTTCTTAATATGTAATGAAGTTTCACAGTAACATAAAACATTTCCATATTCATATTGTATTGCAGGTTAAATATAATGTTTTATTTAGTTCCTCACTGGATTAACTTATTTTGAGGTTACTATTAGACTGTTAGTATAAACAGACACCCCTGTTTGAGATTTAGATTGCTTTTGTTACTTGTAAACTATTCAATAATAAAGCAGATCTAAGATTTTTGTGAGGCATAGTAAAAAACTATGTTTAAAAGAAATTTTAAGTACAGTGAATCTCATTTGTTTGAGATTGTATAAACAAAAATTAAACTGGATCTCAGCATATTGAATAATATTATGTTATTCAAAATAATTTTTTTTTCGTGGTAAGTTGATGTTAACACTTGCCTAACACTTGTCTGAGTGAGATATAAAACTTGTGCATTACTAATTAGTTAATAAACTATTGATATATGACAGTTTTGACATTGTATGAATATTTTATTTTTCTATTAAAATGAATTCTGATTAGTGTCTACAATATTGCAATTTCATTTTTAAATTGATCTAAATTCAAACTGATCTAATAGAGTTGATTATTTTGGTTGCATGTGTTCAGTTGTTATTTGTTTATATAGGTGCAATGTGTAAGAATTTTTTAGTTTTATTTTATGATTATGAGCAATTTTGACAAAGAGTTAAGCAAATGAACAAATCTGTTTGCCAAAGCCTTATACTGAAATTTTATCTTAAGTAAAATTTTTTTTTAAGTATTTATTTTGGTCATGTAGCAGTGAATTTAGTAAAAGAGGGAAATTCATGTTTTTAAAATATATGTTTAATTTTTTTATCCAATTACGTTAGACTATATTCTTCAAATTATTAATAAATATATTTCAGACCTCGCACATCTTCATTTTTTGTGATGTCTGCCATGTACTATTTCATTTTATTTGTAACTATTCCTCACCACTATTTGCCATTGTTTTATTAGCCAATTTTAAAAATAATCTTCTGATTATCTTATTTTTTTCATATATTTTAAAATAAAAGCAATTATGCCAGATGGTTTAAATTCTTGAGGTAGAATGATGGTAATTGGTAATTTCAAGCCTTATTTTTATCATATTTTTTAAATCCTAAATAAGTTGTTAAATATTTCCAATTCATTGAATTTTTAAAAATAAGATTTTTTTTGTTTTATATTTTTGTGAAATAATTAAAAACATCAGATGTTTACCAATGTTTTCTTTATATTTTATTTTTTAGGGATGACAAGAATTTTGAAAACTACTAGTCTAGTGACGCTAACATTACAGAATTCATTATTGGGGCTGAGCATGCGATATGCTCGTACACGGCCTGGTGATCTTTTCCTTTCAACTACTGGTCAGTTATGAATTCTGTATATTATTTATAGTAAAAATAAAATGTATCAATCTTTATTACTTATGTATTTTTTGACCCTTGCTGATAGCTATATAAAAATATATTGACCCTATATGATAGCTCGTATAACATAAAGTGCCACCAATGATACTGTAGATTTTCAGAAGCAGTTTGATGAATTTAGGTGAGTTTGTAAAATTTGTCTATTGTTTGCAACTTGTCCTTCATTCAAAACTTTTGAAAAATTTACACTGCTTTTGAATTTTGGACAGAAGACTTTTTTTTTTTTATAAAATATGCTGGTTTTGTATCTTAAAATATAAGTTTTTGTCATTAAAATAATAATTTTTTAAAGTTATCTTAAAACAACATCTTAATGAATCATTTGATGCAATTGAAATAAAATTCTGATAAATATTACCTAGTTATAAGAAACTGAAATTAGTTAACAGTATTTGATTGAATGTTTGCTTACATGACATTACGGAATATGAAGAAGGCTGTTGGTTTTGACCTATTGCACTAGTACTATTATTTTTAGTTTAATAATGAAAGATATATATATATATATATATATATAGAGAGAGAGAGAGAGAGAGAGAGAGAGGGAAGAATGTAATCTAAACATAATGATTTTTATATGTGGTTTTTTATCAAAAACAATTTTTGTTTTCAGAATGTAGTATCACTTTCTTTTTAAATATTACATCATAATAATAATTTATCTATATGTATTAGCTGTCAAATTGCTAAATATGCTCTGATTTTTTTTTTAAATTGAGTCATGGTAAAAATTTATCTGTAACTATATAGTTTCAACAAGTTGTATTCCATAAATATAAAAAGTTCATTATTTATGTAAGTAATAAGTAATGAAATTCTTCTAAATGAATTAAATAAGTCTGAAAAACTTGTGACCTTCAAGGAAAATTTTTAAGTGCTATAAAGTTTGTGAAAAAGACAAGAGTATTAAAAATTTGTTTCAAGGCAATGCAGAAATTTGTTAGCAGTGTAGAAGTATGACCAGAGAATGAACATCTTTCTACTGGTTGGTTGGAAGCGGTTGTCAATAATATATGTCTTAGTGTATGCAACAAGCCTCATGGGTAATGCATCTTAGCATCAGCCCCATTCTTTTTTCCTTATTAATTAATAACTAAAACATTATAGATTATTGATGATTTTACTGTATCCTGTTTTTAAATTGCTTTACTAGTTTCTTATATTACTTCTTTCCTCTATGAAAAAATTGATTTTGATATTTTTAACATTATCTATAATGTAACCTTTATGACTTAAAATGTCTTGTTTAGGAATTTCTTTGTCAGAGAAGGATTAATTGAGAAGTTAGATTAATTGTTAAAATAAAGCCTGTTAAGAATTATATATATTTATTATTTTAGTTGTCATAACTAAACAGTTATAGATGATTTGATATGATCTATTCATAACAGGGACTGACTGCATGATAAACATCATTATTTTCAGACAAACAGCTTGTACTAGTATCACTTATGTAAGATGCTTTACATATATCAAAATTGTAGAAAATCCTAAGAAAGACATCTAAAAAAACTGTAAATTTGAAAATGTGTTAGGGCCAGATTAATACTTAGAATGAAGAGGCAGGAATATTTTCTGAATTTGTGTTACCATTTTACTATTATTATTAAATCAGTTTCAGAATTTTGATATTATGCTGCCTCATAATATGCTGTAAGCCCAATTAAAATGTAACAGTTAATCTTATCCAATCTGTGGCTAATGAAACAGCCAGTCTTTGAACTGTGGCTGCCAAAATACACCAGCAGTACACAGTGTGTGTGTTTGTACATGTATGTGTGCACATAAACATGAATGTGTGTGTATGTATAAAAGGAGTGTTCAAGTCAGTCTGAGACTTTTTGTAAAAAAAATATATCAACAAATTTTATGGCAGGGACACTCCATTTATTTTTCTACATAACTCCTTGCTACAGTTATACATTTATCCCAGTGTTTAATGCCTGGAAGGCTTCAGCATAGAATGATTTGTCAGTTCATCTGAACTGTTCTAGGATAACCTGCTTCACTTAGTCATCACTGTGGAAATGTTGACCTCTGAGGAATGCTTTTAGCGGTCAAAAACAAATGGAAATTACTTGGCACTAAGGTTGAACTATTAGGGGGATGTGGTAATAATTCTCAATTGATTTCCTGTAATGTTTGCATGTGCATTGAGCAGTATGAGATCTTGCATTGTTTTTCAGAAACAGAACAATCTTTGTGATCAAACCAGGCCATTTCTTCCTTAAATTCTTATGCATATCATGCAGAACATGTCGGAAATATTCACTGTTGATAGTGACACCATGGGGTAAAAATCCACGTGAATAATCCCATGTTTGTCCCAGAAGATGCTTACCATCACTTTACCTGCCAGTGCAATTGTTTGAAATTTCTTTGTTGGTGATGAGTCCAAATTCTTCCACTGCTTTGATTTTTTTTTTTTTTTTGATTCTGGAGTGAAATTGTCACACGTATTTTGTCACATGTGATAATGTAATCCAGGAAATACTGGTCTTCCTTGTTGTTTTGCGTCCTTAAATTCAGTGTAGACTCTTCTGTACCAGTCAAAAGCGGAAAGCTGTTTTGGAACCTAGCATGCACTCACTTTTCAGAACAGCAAATGGTCATGAATTTTTATTGTTTACTGTTCCTAATGAAAGATTACATATCCTTTGGAATTTCACAATGGGTTATGCGACAATTTTCAGTGATAAGCTATTCAACATGCTGAATGTTCCCAGCAATGACTGCTGTGGGCACCATATTGTGACTGAAGTCTTCTGTAAATTTCAGCAGACTTTATATGCTTTTTCACTAAAAATTTTATCACCACATGCTGTTCAATGTACACATTCACATTGTTGTATGCTGTCTTGAATAATGGCCTCTGGACAGGTGTGTGAAATGTCACCTACCATTAATAGGACACAGTTGCTAGTTGCTACTGTGTGCAGTCTCCCACCCTGGGATTCGATTTTAAATCTTTGAGAAAAGTCCGAATTGACTTGAACACCCCTCCTGTGTGTGTGTGTATATATATATATATATATATATATATATATATATATATATATTTATAATACATATTTAGTTCACAAATCAGAAAATGAAAAAAAAAATACAAACACTTTTGAGATTTTAGGCACAGGTTTAGTTCCTTATTATTCAGATTCCAATTTCATGTAGTTCTTCAAAGAATAGCAAGTTTAAGGAAATTAGCTATGTTATGTCCTTATGGTAATCACTAGATCACTGAAGTTAAGATCATGAAGTTACACATCATTAATCATGATGTGTAGATGGGTCAGTAATGGCTGATTTAAATAATACAGGACTGATATATGTGAAGAATAGACATTTGATTAGAGAAATCAAGCTGGATTCAATTAGTTTAAGCCCAAAAACCCACTGGAGGAATTGGAAGAAAGCATAAAAAGACACATGTAAATATACATATCATATTAACAGATTAACTGTAAAATATAGCCTGATATCACTGTTTAGTAGTTGAAAAACAAGAACAGTTTTACTAATATTATTTTTTATTTATAACTCAGTAGTTAAGATTCACGGTGGTAAACCCCATGAAGATTTAGCTTAATTAGGGTACGTAATCTGCTAACTTGTGTAGATTTATATTAAATAATGTATAAATTACTTGAATTAAATTTGAATGATGCCACACTTCAGTTTTTAGTGATTGTTAGGTTATATAAAAAGTATAGGTTGAAGATATTGTTTATCTGTAATTAGCAATAAATGTGGTAAGCTTTCAAGACCAGTAACAGTCATGGGTGTACTACCTACTGCACAGTTGTACATTTTTACCATGCTTATAATTTGTGATCTGTGATTAAGTTGTGGAACTATTCTAGTACAAGAAGTTTGAGTACTCTTTTATTAATTGTGTTAATTAAATCTCAGTTTAATTTGGATGTATATGCGATGAAAAATGATAATGATCTGTTTTTGCAGCTGTTGTTATGGCAGAATTTGTTAAATTGGTAACATGTTTAATACTTGTGTTTATTGAAGAGGGTAATTACAAAAAATGGTTAAACACCATAATCAACACTGTTGTAAAACAACCAATTGATACACTCAAGGTTTCTGTGCCATCATTTGTATACATTATTCAAAATAATCTTCTGTATGTTTCTGCTTCACATTTGGATGCTGCCACATATCAGGTGAGTTTCGTTTAAAGATAATTTTATTTTATGTGATACTAACAAGGATATAAGATTTGTTTCTTTTTTTGATTGATTTATCCATCTTTATTTTACAAAATTTGGTTTATTTTTCTTTTATAGTGTTTAATTATATACTCAATTTTATTTTTTAACACTATATTGCCTCAATAGACTTTTATAAAACCATTTCTTACACTATGATTGGTGTTCTTTAGTCTAGGTCATTCATTCTTAATTAGTATTCTTAAATTGAGCTTGTGACCAAGATGTAACATTCTAATTCAAGGAAAAAGTACTTATTCCGTACTTGGATTTCAACTTATGTCCTACAGTATTTGTAATTGAAAATGTTATGACACGTTATATTATTAGTAAAATTAATTATCACTTAATTAAAATGATTATGCATTTTGATTTTGAATTTTTTCTCAATTTGTTTATTGTATAAGTTAAAAAGAGATTATCAGTCTTGCTGATATTTTCATGTAATACGAGGGTATATCAGATATAAACAGGATTTTTGTTCCTGAGCATCTACGGTTGGTAGGACTGGACCCGTGCTTCTAGTGTGCTTGGGTGGGGTCATTAGGAGTGGTGAGAGCTGGTCATTCTACAGTCCCAACCAATTCGTCAGTAACACTCACAATGTCAAAGAAACAGGTGTAACCCTCTACTGCACAACGCATAATTATAAAATCTCTTGCTCGTGAAGGAGTTCAAGCGATGGAAATTTTCTGGAGATTGACTGCACAGTTTGGAACCAAACATTGTCAAGGACTTGTGTATGTGTCTGGCATAAAGAGTTCAAGGAAGGACAAGAATGAATGGAAAATCAGGAACACAATTGCCATCCTCAAACCAGCATTACAGATGAAAAGATTCGTGCAGTTCAAGACATTCTTGAAGATAATAGACAAGTGAGAGTATCAGAAATTGGAGAACAGGTCGAATTAAGTTATGGGAGCTGTCAAGTGATCATCACAAATGACCTACAGTTTCATAAACTGTGTGCCAGATGGGTTCCTCGTCTTTTGACTGCAGATCAGAAGCTGAGATGTTTGGAGGTAACAGCAAGGTTTGCGAAAGAAGGTGATGCATTTGTGAGTTGGATTGAAACATGCGATGAAATGTGGGTCCACCATTACACTCCCCAGTCGAAACAAGCCAGTATGGAGTAGCAGATGAAAGGGAAGGCAACCCCAGTGAAAGTCGAGCTGACTCGACTTGTCAGCTGGCAAGGTTCTTTCAACCTTTTTTTTCGACGAGCAAGGCACTTTGGTCATTGATTTTTTGCATGAGTAACGCACAATCAATGCTGCTTACTACTGTGAGCTGTTGAACAAGGTGAGGGCTGCATATCGCCGCAGAAGACGAGACCAACCTATTTCAGAGGCCATCCTCCTCTATAACAAGACCAGGCTCCATACTACAGCTCTAACAGTCTCAAAACTAGAAGAAATGCACTGGACTCAACTTGGTCATCCTCCCTACAGCTCGGACCTATTGCCCTACGATTTTCATTTGATTGGGTCGCTTAAAGAAGCTCTAGGAGAGAACGATTTGAAGGTGATGAGGGCATAGAGGGATTCATGCGCATTTGGCTCCTGATGCTACCAGCTTTATTCTTTGATGCTGTGATAAAAAACCTTCCTTCTTGCTGGGAAAAATGTATTTCTAAAGCAGGAAACTATACAGAAAAATAAATTATCTTTGCCTTTTATTTCTCAATAAATAATTTTTTTTAAAAATAAAATTCCATTTATATTTGAATTACCCTTGTATAATTATACTTTGTTTAAAAATGAAAATAAAAATAGAAATGAAAAACAAGATATAGGAGATACATAAATAGACCATAGTTAAATAATTAGTTAGTTGTTTAGAAGCAACTTCTATTATTATAGATATATTTGTGATTTTTATAATTCAGAAACCAATTTGTTGAATACATCTTATACACAGGTCATGTCTAATTTTAAACCAGTTTAAATGTTTTTGTTGATGAATGAATTAGGTGAAATTTTCCATTAAGCTATCAAAGAAAAGTTGGTAGTATGGCTGCAGAACTTTCCTGGCTGTATATTATCCCTTCATTGATTAATGGAGGACTTCCCGCTTTATCCTAAAGATAGAATTGGTTTATTTTGAGTTACTGTAACCAAGTCTCATTGTTGCATCATTTAGGATGTGAAATCTGGTCATTGATATCTAGCTCTGATTTTGGATTAGAATTGTTTTTATGTTTAATCTGGGTTTTAAGAATTTATATCTGATTTTTTTTTTATAGTATTTTGATTGATTCTTTTGGTTCTAGGTTACTTATCAACTGAAAATTCTAACGACAGCAATGTTTGCAGTACTGATGCTAAAACGTAGTTTACCAGTTCAGCAGTGGGTTGCTCTTGTAGTGCTTGTAATAGGAGTTATTTTAGTACAGTTCACTGGTTCAACTGATAATACAGCACATACTAACATAAAACAAAACAGACTATTGGGATTCTCTGCTGCATTAACGGCATGTGTTCTATCAGGCTTTGCTGGAATTTATTTTGAAATGATTCTTAAAGGTTCTGATATATCGGTTTGGATGCGTAATGTTCAGTTAAGTTTTCTCTCACTTCCACTCGGGTTGGTAACATGTTTCATTAACGACTGGAATAAAATACATGAACATGGATTCTTTTACAGATATGATGCGTTCGTTGTTTACTTAGTGTTCTTACAAGCTGGTGGTGGTCTAGTTGTTGCTCTTGTAGTGAAATATGCAGACAACATTTTAAAAGGTTTTGCTACATCCTTGGCAATTATTATATCATGTATTGCTTCTGTGTATCTTTTTGATTTCAATATTACGCTACAGTTTATTTTTGGTGCTTTATTAGTTATGGCTTCAATATTTTTGTACAATGTGAGGCCAAAAACAAAAATTCCTCAAAGTACAAGTTTAACTGATGTGCAAAAAGTTTAAAATTTTATACAAGAAATTTAAAATCATGTCACAAATGATATTGTGTCACAACAATAATAATAATAATAGTGGTGTAAAGTTTTTCCCAGTATTTTGTGTATTTTTAAGTACATTATTTACATTTTTTTCATTTGTTTTGTATCTATTGGACTAATGTTTTATAATTATTTAAAGTACTTTTTTATTTAATCCTCTAGATGTGATCTTTACAGTGCAAACTCCAGGTGATTAATGTTTACAGCTTGTCAGTTGTTTTGAGTATTATGTTCTGGGTTTCTTCTCTGTGTCACTTATTCTAAAATTCTAAAAAATATTATCACTAATTATAATTTAAAAATTATGTTTTATTGTTTATTCAGGAAAATATTTAAAACCAAAAATAATTTAAATTATCAGAAACTGTGTTTTTCTAACATTAGTAAATTGTATTTTAAATTCTGTTTTGTTATTTTGATGAAGCTTTAAGCATAACAAATTTTCCTCAAGGGATTATTGAGGAGTTTTGATAAATGGAGCTTTACCTCTAATTTTATTTCTTCTTAAAAAAACCCAGAAAAATATGTTGTGCAATTTTAAGCATATGATTATTCTGTGTACAATGTTTCAAAATTGTTTCTAACTTGTGTGTCTAGAAAATGAATGTGAAGTTTAAAGAATATAAAAACAAAACTTTTGTACAGATAACAAAAAAAAATTAGAAATTATTGTAAAATGTTAGTAACTTTACTGTTAAGATTTTCTGTAATTTGCCCTTGAATAGAATTGACAGTGGCATAAAGTGACATGGTATGAAGTGTCTTTTATAGGGCTGTGGCACAGAAGGATTGATAAAAATACTAGTGGATCTTGTATGAAATTCCTTTTCTTTCTTGAACAATGTCCTTTCTTTTTTTCTTTCTTGTGTTCTTGTTGTGTTCTATTTAAATACTGCCCAATAATTTATGTATTTGTATGAGTGCATGCACATACATTTGAGAAGTGAGTATTTAGGTATAGTGTAAACTTATGAGGTAAGACTGAAACCAGTGTAAACCAGAATACTGCCTCTATATAATACAGTAGAACCTCTGTTATTTGTAAGGTATCAGGACAACAGCTGCAATAGTTATGCGAACAAACAGGAAAACAGAATGACCACTTTAAAAATAATACATTTATGTATGTAACAATATTTTTCTTTATTTATTATTTATATAATAAAAATATATTAAAATGTATTACACAATAGTAATTTGGTGTAAAATTTAAAAAGAAAATGGCAGAGGTGAAATAGTTTATTTAGCAAAAAGAGAGAAAAAACAAGTTATATACTGCATAGATATTTCCATTGATTTTTTTTTTAATTTCATTGTGCCCAAATTGGGTGAGGACAATGAAAAACGATTTGTTAACAGGCCTTGTTTTTTTTTAACGTTTATTTCTATATTTCACATGGATTTGCTTGTTTTAATTGCTTGATTTAGAGTCAATTTTGGTTAAAAAGTAGTAGGGGTGCTTTTGTTTTCTTTCCTAGGTTCATTAGGCAAGCTATTAAGCTTTAAACTTATCAGAATAATACTAGTACATAGAGAGCAATGTTCCAGTGTACTTTTGCTTGAGTAGTCCATCATGTGATAATGAGCAGATGAATACACGTGGAAGATCCATTTCCTTGGTCTTTGGGATTAATAGAGAATTGAGGTTTGAACACTCGATGGATAAAGAAGGTTTTACTGTAAATATAGAAAGTTTATCTTATAAACTCACTTCAAGGCTGAATAGTATTGATGTAATGTTTACTTAAGCTTATCAGTCTGATGTAATTTTTACTTTATTTTATAACTGTGACTCAGCAAAATTCTTCCTCATCTCTGAAATTACTGTAAGCTTTATTAGTAGGCGCAAAATAAAAATTATTTACCTATCTGTAAATCACAAAAGGATTTACTGAAAAACCAGACTTACTCTTAACATGAAACACATTTATTATTTAGATGTAGATGATTTTATGTTTTTCTTGTAATATAATAAATATATCATATATATTAAATTACTTATTTTTAGACCTTTTCTTTTGTAACATGACCAACAAATGAATTGAAATTAACTAGCAGATTAGAATATGTTACACATTTAATCGCATCTTTTATTCTTTCTACCACATAATATTAATAAATATGATATTAAATAGGTAACTTAAACTTATTTAATGTAGAATAAAGAACTGCCAACAAAAATATGAAATGCCCATGAGTCAGACCATATTAAAGTAATTTTTCAAGATATTGAAAATGCTTCTTACATAAAACATTTTTAGTAATGTTGTCCTTAGGGTTATCACACAAGAAACAGGCTTCATTATTTGTGGGCATTGTACTAATTTCTTGCTTATTCAGACAACACACTGCTCCTTGCAGTCACTAACAAAGGCGTGCAGTTGGCACTAATTGCTGTGGAAGCTTCTACTTCAAGGTTTAAATTAGACGTCAACTTGGCTAAATGCAGTGTGCTGTCCACCAAGGCTGTTGTAGAGTACTGTAAAACCAAGATTGTTGCCAATGCTTATTTCAGATTGTTGACTCATATTATCCTGCAGTTGAAGACTGGGGTTGAGTACAAGTCATCCGGCCTTGCTTGTACAACCCACCCCACTGGGTTGGTCTAGTGGTGAACATGTCTTCCCAAATCAGCTGATTTGGAAGTTGAAAGTTCCAGCATTCAAGTCCTAGTAATGACAGTTACTTTTATATGGATTTGAATAGTAGATTGTGGATAACAGTGTTCTTTAGTGATTGGGTTTCAATTAACCACACATCTCAGGAATGGTTGAACTGAGATTCTACAAGACTATACTTCATTTACATTCATACATATCATCCTCATTCATCCTCTGAAGTAATATCTGAATGGTAATTCCCAGAGGGTAAACAGGAAAAAGGAGGCCTTGCTTGTACATGTCGTTTTGCACCAGGTGCTTAAAAACATCTGCTCCTTTTAAACTCCTATTAAACCTCAGCAGTAATACTTTCATTCCTTCTTCCTGCACCAGTCATATCACTCTTGAACAGAATTTCTCATGGCCACCTCCAAGCTTTGGATAGACAAGTCTTAAAATCTATGTTTTCATAGCTTCTTCTTTCTCAGGATATGACAATTATTTTTTTCCAATTATCAACTTTAGGGGAGTAGTCTTGGTCTACCCTGCCTGCATATCTTGATTCCTTTATGATTGTGTAGTCATCTTCTAAGGCTACTTGTCTTTTGGGACAAGGACACTAGCTGATTCTCCATTGATTGTGTCTGTCTTTGGTCATCAGAGGAGATCCTGTCATTTGGGGCTTGATTAATGTCCTCAAAGTTAATATTGCGTGATTGACAGCAAAATTTCTTCATCTTTTGTTCTAATTTGGCAGGCTATTTTAATACCAGGATTGCTGTGCATGTTATTCAGCATTTCAACCAGACTCATGGTGGATGCATCAGATGATATGCTTGTTGTACGGCTTGTCATCAGGGTACTACATTCTAAGGGATTCCAGACTGTGAAAGAGCATGTTTATAATAACACGACCTTGTTACTTATCATGAGTTGACAGCTTGGATCATCGATGCGCAGGTTACCAGTGGCTTTGGCCAGCTTCCTTGTTTTCTTGAAGCCAGATTACAAAAGAACTATAGGCAAAGCTTATTGGTTGGGTGCACAGTAACTTTCATGTAGCTATTGCATGGTTTTCATTGGCATCATTGTTATCGTGCAGATCCTGGAAGTGCAGTAGATTTGAAAAACCTTGGTTTCTCTCTCTGGGCTCTTCCATTACTGCTCATATTCTGCAATGTAATCATACCAATAGGTCCTGGATTCAATAAATAAACATGAGTTACTATTCTAGGGAGTAGTGTTGATTGTACTGATGTAGGGTAAAGTTTTCCTGCAAATTTCTTCAGTGTGTCATCCTATCATCATTCTATGGACTTCTCTGGTTTATTTTTATATTTTCTTTTCTTCCAATATCTATGTGCAAGTATGTATTTTATGGCTATTTATGGTCCTTTGTGTTACAGATAGTGTTTTGTCAGTTTTATGAATATCTCACCATTCTATTTTGAATTCTTTCCAGCCCTAGGAGTGGTATTATTACTTAAAGGATTATAAACATATTCTGTAGATTTCAATCTATTCTGTGTTAATGAATTGTGAGAGTACGTGAGTACCTCAGTATAACAATATCTTGAAATGAATGTATTTATAGATAAAATTAACAAAATTTAAGTGATTGTTAAAAAATATATATTATTTTGTATTTTTTCTTTTTGTTCTGACACCTACTTTTAATAAATGACATTTCAAATCGCTGGAAATTTTTCAGCTTTTGCACAATCTCCCAACTCAATGGGCAGAAAGAATTGTATAATTTAAGCTCAGAATTTTAATACTTTTTTTTTATTTCAAATAAAAATAAAATGCAAAAACGAAGATAATGGTCAGAGAATATGTAAAGTTTAGATAAAGAATTGTTATATGTCCACGTTAAACAAGCTAATAACTAACTATTTGAACACACTTTTTCTGTTTTTATTGCAATGCTGTTGTATTATAAAATTGATTTTCTTATTTTTTAATGTCAGTCAAATTGGTTTTCACATTTGTTAAAAATATCAATTATATTTACTTTTTAATCTTTAAAAAATACACAATGATGTGAAAAATTTTATGAAGCATTAGTGAATACGAAAATAATGAAATAAAGGATTAGTTAAGAATCTTATGTTTTTGTTTTTGTTTTTTCTAATATACATATAGTGAAGAATTATATCCCACATTGTATCAAGTAATATGTAATAAATATTTAAGATAGTGTATTTGTTTAATTTGCTAATTTAATAATATTTGAAACCCTACAGTTAAAGTCACATTTCTGTTGGGTGATTATATTGACATTAATACCAATTGTAGTCACTGACTGTTGATCCCTTTGTTGGGTTCTGTTGTCTGATATGCTTTACTTGATGTTTATTCTGCAGGTTGTATTGACTGAATGAACATTTTTTATAACTTATGCAGTAATTGATGTGACTCATTTATTGTATCATTGCCTGTTAGTGAGATTTTTTCTGTTTGGGTTTGTATTATTATCCTGTTTTCATAATTTATGCTTTTTCTTATGTTAAATTTGAACCAGTTCTGTCTTATTTTCCACATGGTATTACTTAATTTCATATTCATACTGGACACACTAACACATATTATCATAGACACCGGAATATGTTAAATATTTATATACAGTACATTAGAAGAGATAATTTATAGATAAATCCATATAACAGCATACAAATGTTCCAGATTTTAAGTATATTATTCTTAAATCTGCAGGATTATTGACACTGTTCAGTGGTGGTATAGATTTTATTGTTTATTAATGAAGAAATTTTTTTATAAAAAAAAATGTAAAAAAAATTGATTGTTCAAATTAAGAAAGAATGTGAAAAAAACATTAAAATTGAAAAATATAGAATTGAAATATTAGATATTATGCATAAGCCAGCAATGCAATATGCTGCATTTAATAATTTTATAACTTTTAATTTCATATTGAACAGTTGTAATATAAATTATAGACATAAAAATTTAGGTTTTTTCTTTCTACTGGCTGTGAAGAACTATTCATGATAAAAAAATTACAAAATTATTATTTTTAAATCCTCAGATTTCATGATCAGTATAATTGGTACATTGGTATAATTTTGCAGATTTTTCATTATTTATATTATTGCTATTATTTTTCAATCCGTGAAGCAATTAAAAGAAATCTTGGTAAAAAGTTGAGGAGATACTCTTGTTTAGTCAGCATAAAAGCATGTTATTAATAAAATTTGAGTTCTATTTAGAGGTTGTTGTAGCTTATGGTAACTTGCAAATCAAATTTGCTAAATGCAAGATGAAGGTGAAATTTAACTGATATTCATAGTATTAAGAAAATATTAATAGTTTCAATAAAAATAAATAAATTTTGATGACTGTAATATCAAAATTTAAACTCATTAATTTATTAATAAAATTTGTGAAAATACAGTTTAAATAATATATTTTACTCAACCATGAACAAGAAACTGTTAATTTACATGTTCATTAGTATTTAAGAATAATTTATTTCTGATATAGGAGTTTAGATAATTGAATTATTGATGAATTATGTTGTGTTAAACAGTAAAATATATTTCTTAGTTATAGCCCCAGTTAAAAGTTAAAATATTTAATTAGTTAAAATAATTTAATATAGTTAAAATATTTTAGCCCCAAAAAGTATTCATTAAAGCAGATTTTAACATTGTGTGTGTGTGTGTGTGTGTGTGTGTGTGTGTGTGTGTGTGTGTGTGTGTGTGTGTGTGTGTGTGTGTGTGTGTGCGTGCGTGTGTGTGTGTGTGTGTGTGTGTGTGTGTGTGTGTGTGTGTGTGTGTGTGTGTGTGTGTGTGTGTGCCATTAACATAGTTCAAAAATTGAAAGTTGTTTTTATAAATTGTAAAGTTGCAGTAGGCATGAAATTGTTGATGTCATTCAGTTGAACACATTACTTTATTCTCTTTCTTCCATACATAGTGTTCGGTTTACAAAACATATGCAAAAATCAAGAGGTAGATTTTTGTGTAGTAAATAGCATGTGTTTTGGTACGTGTAAGTAAGATGTACAGATAAATTTATAGTGAAAGTGCAAGTATATTTTTATTTTTTGTATTTAAATATTGTATTTGATTAGTATTATAAAACGAGAGTAATAAACCTTATATGTTATCAGAATAAACAATTAATTATTTCTACTATAGTAAAACAAAAGCTGAAGTAATGAGAGCATGTTTTTATAATGGTTTCATAAACAATTTTTTATTAATTATAAAATTTTAAATATTTATAATTTAGACTTTTTATGCCCTGTTAAATTGATGGTACAGTTTCTGTTGTTATCTTGTTTGTTTTCTTCAAGAAATTCTCTAATGGCTTTTTATCTAAGGAATTGTTTAAAGATTGAATTATAACAATTATAAATTGAATTATTATTTTTGTATGTGAAGTCTGTAGTAGGCTGTTTTTTTTTTCAAGGTTAATGGGAACATAATTATTAAATATAAAAGACTAATATGCTGTTTTATAATTTGAGTGTTTTGTGTTTTTTTTTTATATTTGAACTATTGAACAATATTCTTGTTTAATGTTAATAATATTTGTACTTAATGATGCATATCTAATTGTTATTTAATAGATTATATTATTGTTTTTTAGTGATTATTTATTAATAAAGTTAAAGCAATAACTGTATAGTATCTCAATAATGCAAGGTAACTTAAACTATGTCAAACCATAATTATAAAAAAAAATGGGTTATTGAATGTTGAGAATAGAGATTTTACATTTTCTCTTTCTCTCTCTCTCTGTCTGTGTGTGTGTGCATGTGCACGCATGTGTGTTTGCATGCATATGCACGGATGAGTGTAAACATGGATTAAGATGATTTGTTAGATGTATTATGTTTTGTTTTTTCTAACTCATTCCAATTTACTAAGTTGATTAAATTTAAGTATGAAATTTGTTGTCATCTAGTATGTAGAATACAGGTGTTAGGCAGAATCTATTGCTTGATAGATTGAGACTGTTGATGGAATTTTAAAGAATCTATTTTTTAATAAAAATTTCTATTTGTGCTGAAAAATGAACTTGCTACCTCACTGTAGTACTGTAGTAATGTCAACAGCTACACTAGTAGGCTTATACTGACTCTCATTGGAGAAAATATTAGTGGAATTTTGGTTCTAATACTATATATAATTTAATATATTTTTTTGATCCTAATCTTTCCTAGCAGTTCATCTTTTGTTGCTGATACCTTTGCTTTTTTCCTTATATGTTTTATAATTGTGATCTATTTTGCAACCATTATGATGTTGGATTGTTGTCAGTAATGCTTTCTGTTTCATCTTCATCTATTTATTCTTATCTTACATTTGTTGATCCTTTACAATTATTGCAAAGGATCTATTAAAAGTTGTAGTTTAGAGTTTATAAATTATTTTCCTGAAAAATACTTTTTGGTTGTTTTGGAAATCAAATTTAAATTAATGTAAACTTGGATTATTGAGACTAGTGTGTATTTAATTTAGACCACTTGCTTAACTATGTATTTTTTATGGATGAAAATATATGGCTTTTGTTATCATTAAAAGCAAAATATTAACTTTATTGAAGACTACTTTTACTTTAATTAATAATTATTTAAATAGTTCAAGTGATATTTTTTATTTTTCCTGTGTACTCATATATATCTTAATAGTTCCTTTAAATTAAATTTTTTGCTTTATCATTTTACTACTTTGATATTTATATTAATTATGTATCATTATTATTTTTTAAATAATTTTATTTGGTTTTTATTATCATATTTTTTATTAATATATATTTTATAATCTTTGCCTTTGAACAGCTGATTATGTTTCATTTTATATTTGATTTTATATACATAATCTCAATTTCATTTTGTAAGCTCTTATAAAAAAATTAATAGAAATTGAATTTTTTTCTTTTATATATTATAAAATGAATGTTGTTTAAAATACTTTGTGTTAATCAGAGGAAACATAACAGCATTTTATTTATTATTCATATAATGTTTTAAAAATTTTTATATTAGTTGTATTGCTACCTTTAATAATATTGTTATTATGTTCAGTTATATTATTATGATAATATTTTCACATTAACAGTAATTAAACATTATGAATTATTTTTTTAAATTTTACTGTGTAATTTTTTGATAAACTTTACAACTTTGTTAATGTTAAGTAGTGAATAAGAAACATCACTGATTAATTAAATTTGTTCAATAAATTTATTTTTGACATAATCTTTCCTTTAAATTTCCTGCTTGCCGTCAGCCAACTGTAATTTACTGATGTAATATAGTGTTAAATGTGAATTAAAAATCTTTTCTTTTGTAACTTTGATAGTAAAATAACGTATTTCAGTGAAACCTCTTTAATTTGTCACCCTCCATATTTTGTTCACTCATTTGACCATCTAAATCTATGTTGATGTATATACATGAGTTTTTTTTAACCAAACTTTCATATAAAAATAAGAAAATAATGTAGTGTGAAAATAGAAAATTGTTAAGAATCTGCTGTAAAATTCTGACCTATATTACTTGGTAATATATTTTGGTTTGACCTATATTATTTGGTAGCAGTAGGTAACAACAATTTTATGTCATAATAAAAAGAAATATGTCTGATTATATAGTATTGAAAACATATCAGGTGAAGACTTAATAGAATGGATGCGACAAGGTACTGCTGATGTTAGATAGAAAATTTCAAAAGATAGAAATCATTTTTTATATTTAAAAGAGATTGAAGAAACTACAGAATAAGAGAATGAGTTTTGCGTAGGAATGATTTAGCATTCAGGGAAGTAGATAAAATCCTTAGAAAATGCACTGGATAATATGAGCCAAAAAAAACAAATTGATGAAGATAATACTGCTATAACAAATTCACTGGCTGTGCAAAAAAAAATTATCGATTTAAAAAAAAAAGAATAGTAGTGGATAAAATATAAAAAAAAGGAATGAAAAGTAAAACATTAATTTCATGAACAAATTTTTGTTGTTGTATTAGTGTTTTTATATTTTTAGTTGCTTGTGTATCTACATTACTAACATTTGAATTTTTTCATCTTGATGATGGTCTTATATGGAATGAAAATTGAAAATCAAATTTGGGAGATTTTTAAAAACATTTCTTGTTTTTAATTAACATAATGACAGTTAAATTTTTTCTTTGATATTAAATGTTTTATTTTCAGTTGTATTTGTAAAGAAAGATTATAATAATTATAAGACTGGAATTAGAGTAGAGGTCATATCTTTAATATAACTTTATATTACCTCAACCATCCATAATTTGTTAGTTCTCTCATTTCATCATACGTATGGCTTTGAAGGTATGATAAGAAATTATGAAGATTCTGTTTTTTTTTAAACCGTTGATGACTAATCATAAAAAATGCTAAACATTGGATATAAATGTGCTTAGTAAGTAACATATCAATTTTTAATAATTTCATATTTAAATTAATGACATAGGACATAAGTTTAATAAAATAAATTCATATTTTTATTGTTTTTAATATTTATGAAACTATCAGTAACAAATAGAATTCCAAGAATGATCTGATCACAATAGGGTTTTATCAAATTTCATGAAACCATCTTTATTTATTAAAATAAACATTATAACAACTATATGAAGTACAAATATAAAACTGAGTGATTAAAAGTTACACATTGTGATAAAATATTCTGTCAGGTTTATTAATGAATACAGATCCTCTTACTCAAATTTTAATTATGGTATATGAGTATATAGTTATCATAATTAATGTGAGCAAATATACATCAGTAAACTAATAGGTCTCATAAAGATTTCATGAACATCTTTAGGCATATAAAAATAAGAAAGCTACTGTTTGCGATAATAAAAAATATCTGTTATTAAGTGATCACACTGAAGTAAAATTTGGAAAATAATCTTCATTTATTAATAATATTTAATGAACATAATGAGCTTGAACTATGTGAAAAATATTACATACATACTAAGTACTTTAACACATATTATTAAATCAAATAACATTGACAAAATTTTTTTGAAATCATGTGTATTTTATGTTGGTATGACAAGTTTCAAGGTAACTTTCTTTCAAATTAAAGAATATCACTATAAACTTTTGCAGAGTTTTATAATATTTTTTTATTTTTATAGAACTTGCATAAAACTATTTCACTATTCCTTGGCAAGACAACAACTTCTTCATTTAGAGGGTCTGTATGGATTGATTGTCCCCTTACTTAACCTTTTATGCTTTACATCTTACCTTTCAAATATCCTTTATCTCTTATTCCTTGGGTAAGAAACAGGAATTGTGTCAGCTGCCCAGGCATAATTCCTGTAATAGCTTGCTGACACTCCTAGTAGGTGGGGGGGGGGGGACTGCTTCTTTACTGGGCTTCAGTAAGGTGGTAACTTTACCAGTGGGACAGTCAGAGACTGTCATGTGTGGGGGCTGCATTAAATGCTGAACTGTGGATGAGGTTTCAGTTGAATTAAGGTTGGATTCTCATTTTGGTGGGTTGGTAAAAGTACAAAATTACTCTTTGGCTTAAAGCTACATTTAATTGAGACTGTTATTCAGTTTGTCAACCATTTCATTATATTTTCAAAGCCTGTCTTATTACAGTTGCAGTTATATTTATAGGTTTTTATTGTTGTTTGATAGCTTATTATCTTAATGGAGACTTTATGTTTCTTAACTAATATTTATTTTCTATGAAAAATCAAACCTGGAGGTCGTAGATCTTCACCAAATCATCTGTATTACTTCTTTCATATGGAACAATCTGTGTATATTTTTTGTGATCTCTGAGTATAATCAGGCTTTCTTAATCTTTTAATAAAAAATTATTTTAAGTAATAAATACATTTCTTATTAACTAACATTCACTATATGTTTATTATTACTCATGACGAGGGAAAAATTCAGTCAAAAGGTAAAACTTAGAAATTTTCTAATGTGTATATACTTAAAAGCATTAATCACCCTTTAATTTCCCTCAAGTAAATAAATAATTAAAACATTTTATAACAAATTAATGGAAGAATAGAACCCCAATTTGTGTATATTATAACATCTAAACCTGAGCAGATTAAATAAGGTAAATTAATTTCTATATTTGTTTTTATACATTCTGTAGACCTTCAGTACAATACACTAAAAACAAATTGTGAAAGATTGAACAGTGCACTTGTAAGATGCATAAAAATGAAGGAGAATATTTGTTTCCTTTGTATTTATGTTCTGAGTAGAATATGTCAGTGCTAGGTACCATTTTGTAGAAAAGTCTGTATACATCTATCTGCAAATGCACTTGTGTATCAGACTCCAAATTCTGATAATTAGTCATCAGGTTCTGAGGATTAAAATGATTGAACATGCTTTAACAAAATATACTTTATGAATGATTTATTAGTCTTTTAATTATATGGAACTTTAAAGTATGGAATTTGATTGATTTCGACTAGTATGAGCTGAACCATGTCATTTATTCTTTAAAAAAAACATTAAGGATGAAAATATGTATTCTTTGTAATCAAAACTACACATTTTGAATCGCGACACTTTTAAATGGGTTCTGGGCTTACAATCTTCTTGATTTCACTTTTACGAAATTTTAATGAAGACACGAAAAAGTGTTAGAAGAAACCAGTAAGATAAAAATGAGTGATTTATATTCAAATAATCAATACGTCATGAAAAAATTGAAAAATAATTAATCTGAGAATAAATGTTTTACGTTTTCAAACGCTTTTAAAGAGATATTTTTATGCATATCTAATAGCCCGTTCTGTTCAATAAACACATATATAATATTCTGGTTATTCGATTAGTTTGAATTGTTACATCAGTTATATTTTTTACGATGTATGAAATTATTTTAAAATAAACTGAGAAAAAAACAACAGTTTTTCGTTATGTATTGAATATTATTTTGATCTATTGTTACAGTTGTACAAAAGACGTAATAAACTTATTTTTGTTGTTTTGGCCTTTGCCTGTACTTTTGCTGAAAGTAGTGGGGATTGTTGTCGTTGACTGTACTGGTTGATGGTTCGTTCGAACATCTGCAGACGGATAAGTCGTAGTGCATATTTGAAGTGAATGGTAGTGTCTAATTTGAATATTAAGGTAGATATTTGGGTCTTGGACCCAGGAAATAATAATGTCTTCTCCTAGTGCTGGAAAACGACGTATGGACACAGATGTTATAAAACTGTATCCTTTGTTGGTCAGCTGAATAAGATAGTGACGTGAGGACAAAGAAGGGAACGATCAGCTGTTCTTTGTTTTGACAAGTGCTGGTTCGCGTACTATTGTTTTGTACAATTTGGCCATTATAATTTACTTTCTCCCTTAATCTATTATTATATATGCATTTTTGTATTAGCTCATTATATATTAAACGTAATCATAAATAATTCTTTGTGATAAGATGGAATTTTCAATAAATCGTGTAGCCTTGATCCCTACTGATGGGAGGTTCACTGATACATACATATATATATATATTTTAACAAAGCAGCATTATTTTAACTTCAAAATTACGCATTAAAAGTTGACTTTTAATGACTTCATTTTGAACTTGTATGTATGAATATGTTAATGAAGATTACTGTGATTCTCTGTTTATGATAAATGTATTGCAGTTTTTGGTAGATTAAACTTTGATCTTTATATTGTAGACATTTTAATTTAAAAAATATATTTTATTGTTATTCCTTGATGTTCACTATAACTTTTATTGCTTTGGTTGAACAATCATTACCTCCTTGATTTATTTAATTAAATACTATTTATTTATAAGAATTAGTATTGAAATGTTAAATTTTAGTGCTGTAATCAGTCTCCAAAATTATTTTGAGATATTTGTTTACCTTAAAAATTGTATTTTGAGCTTTAATATCTTTACTCCTGAATTTTCTGTTTTATGCTTAATCTATTTTTTAAAAATAATATTTTCACCATTTTACAGTTTGCAAAATATTTGTTTGAGCATATATCAAGAAAAAGGGTAAAAATACACTTAAATTATGACAGAGTATAGATGGATATTACTTATAAGTGGTAGCTTTAATTATGCAGTTTAATTTTTAACAACCTGGTTTAATTTAGTGTGTTGAGGAAGTTGCAGTGAGTTCATTGTGCTGATTAATATACATTACAATGATCAATTTCTAAGCTTTACTCTGTAAGGTTCTGAATTTTTGTCTATCAGTTATGGAGAATAAATATTGTAAAATGGTGATTATAATCCTTTGTAATATTACCATCTTAATAACAAATTCTTTAGATTTTAGTATATATTGCTTTCTTTTATTCTAATATTAAATTAACATAATATTTTCTGTCACATTTAGGTGTGTTTGATTTATTTTTATTGGTTTCCTATTAAAATATGTTTCTGTTGATATTCTACATTCTTTTATTTAGTTCAGCTAAATGAGCATTAGTAAAATGCCATGTATTTTTTACTACCTTTTTTTTTGTTATTACGGTCTTTAAAATTTAATTTAGTTTGAAAAGCAGAGCATAAACATTTTATTTCTTTTAATATCTGTCTAATGGATGTATGCTTTCTGGTCCTCTGCTGTTATAATTATTTTTTATATCTATTTTAATTTTCCAGAACAGTTTGTAATACTGTGGCATGTTAATTTTAGGACTAGTTTTAGTACTGCTAGCTTGGTCTTACAGGGACGGATGATGGTCTTATAGATGGATTATGTTTTACAGAAATCTTATTCTTGTGATTCATTTTTAAAAAATTAAATGAACTACTTTATGATAAAAATCCCTGTAGCTGAACTAAAATAAAATCTTGTTACTTCCGAATGTGAATGGCAATGTTTTTGCGGTTGTTTAATATCTTCAATGCATGGATTCAGATGTCACTGAAAACTGTATGACACAAATCTTGGCATGGTAGTGTGGAGGGATAAAAGAGAAAGGTGTAATGTAAAAAACTGAGGAGTTTAAACTTCCTCCTGTGTAGGAAAATTAGTTGTAATACAAATATCTATATCTTTTTAAAAAGAGAACAAAATTCTGAAGCAGAATTCTCTTTAAATAATAATGTCAAAGTTTTAAGGGTTTCTGAATATGTGATTATGTCTGTATGTTTGGTATGTTGGTATGGGGTGTTGAGTAAAGTTGGATTGAGCATTACATTGGGTATTAGTTAAATATTCTTGTTTTAGCAAGTGTAAAAACTCCTGTCAATTCAGCCATTTTAATTGCTGCACTAATCAGTTAAATGTGGATTTATATACTGTATAAGATTATAATTTTTATAGTTTCTGACTTTTTTACTTCTTTTACACCATTCTATTACTTCAGTTGAGAAAACTAGTCCCTGCTTCAAAGATAGTAGTTGATGGTGTGGTGACATTACTTATCCTTTAAATTAAATAATTATATTTTTACCTCTTGAGCATTGAATTTCTTATATTAATTTCAGATTTCTTAAAATTTGTAGTATTATTAAAATTCGGATTAAATACTGGATTTAAATTTCTGATATTCAAACAAACATTTTTTATTAGTTTTTAAGTGATAACTATATTTCTTTAAGTGTTAAAATTTATTTGAAATATAAGATGATATTTTTTATGTGAATTGTCACAATTGCTTATCACAGCAAGCAAATAAAGGAATGTTCTTTAACCATCCGTGTAAGCAAACACTCACCCATTCACCTTGAAAGAATGAAAGATAATATTAAAATGTTTAGTCAGGAAAAAATCCTTATTTATGATGTGCTAATGTGATTGCTAGGTGATAATCAACCTGGAAGAAAATCATCTCTTACTGGTTTTGTTGCAATTCTATTATTAATAACATTTAGAAATAGAACTAGTATTTTATTTATTCAAGGCTGTGATTAAATTATGGACAGTTATTGATCTTGTTTATAAAGTTAATTAGTGGCTGTTACATATTATCAGCGTATTACTTATTCGTAGATGCAGTGATTATAATTCATGTTAAAAATTTAATAAGACTAAACAGATATAACATTTTTCTTTGAATATTTTATTAATTTCAGTTATCTAATTTAATTAATCATAGTAATTCATCAATTTTAACATTTTTGTAGGAGATTTGTTGTTCCAAATGATCAAAAATATTTTCTATAATAGTTTTTGTATAATTTGCCCTTTTAATTTTTTTCTATGAAATTTTTGCTAAATGAATTCTGAGAGAGTAAAAGAAAACTTTCTACTCCATTTTGCTAAGGGTATGCAGCATTGAGTTTTTACACACCCTTGAAGTAAGAATGTGTTTTGATAACAAAAAGGAAAGAAGTTTGAATATTTTATTAAATGTTTGTGTTCATAAACCCAAAATTTTTGTTAATGAAGGTATCTTGATGTTGTTACTGGGTTGGCAAGTAGACTCAAACTTCATTGTTGAATTTTCACTGGTCCCCAGAAGCATAACTCTGAAAAGATGATCTGATTATTGGAATTTTTTAGTTTTTTTTTTTTTTTTAATTAAAGGAGGCTATAAGAATGATGGTTACTGAAGATGCAAGGATGCTCAAACTTTGTGATATTATTTATAGCTTTACTGAGTAATACAAGCAAAATGCTTTTTTTTAGAATGGTTGAAACGGTGTGATTTACTGTAAATTATTTTTGTAGATTGAGAGGGACAGGGGTTAGAGGGCTGAGTTGGCAAAAGGGCTTGGAATGTTTTTATTTCATTAAGTGTATACTACCAAAATGGTTATTAAGGTTTATCTAAAGGTACAGTATATTTTGAAAAAGAATAGTACAAATATCACTATATTTATTTTTATAAAATGAAGGAAGGCCAGAAAGGGGGTCATGGTGCCTGGGGCTGTAATTAGTCTTAAACCAGCACCACTGCTTTTTAGTTTCTTCTAGAATTTGTACACTTTTTTTTCTAAGAATGCTTAAAATATTGTAATAATCCAGTTTTTGTCAATAGAGGGTTAGAAGACTGAAAGAGCAAGGTAGCTTGAATCTATTTAACATGATTTCTTATTTCTCTGTGAAAATATTTTTTGTTTAAAAGAACATTTTGGTTTTGCATTATTTGAGCTTTTGCCAATATTAAGGGAGATTTGGGAGTTTGCACCCATATCAGATTTGGTGACGACTCTTTCCTGGATTCTGAAAAATGAACAATCAGATTCCAGAGTTGTATGGATTTCTGTTCTGTGATCTGTGACCAATGGTTTCCTTATGATCATAATTTAATTTTATTTAAGCATTATAAATCTTATTGTCCTGGGTTGCAAAAAGAGGCAAAATTTTTTTTTGGGGAGGGGGGAGGAAGTGACATAATGTAATTAATGTGTAATGTTTGTTGCTTGAGAAGTACTAATCTTTTAAAAAATTAAGGAAATTTTCAAATCTGTTTTGTAGTTCCTGATGTTATTTTGAATAAATAGGATAGATGAGAATCTTGAGAATGAGATTTGATCTTAATCTTAAGACCTGAGAGACCAGTACAGTTGACTGTTAAACTGTTGTTTCCTTTTAAAATCTTGTATTGTTAAATTCTAATGTGATAAATAAGTGAAAATGACTTGTCAAATTGCTTTTAAGTCTGTTATTGATTTTATGTTTTATTTTTTATATTAGTGTTGTTACTTGTCACAATTTTAAAATGCATGTGTTGTTTAATGTGTGATGTATAATTATAACTTGTGATGTGTTCTATTTGAATTCTCTAATAAATAAATAATGAGCATATAAACAGTCTTTAGGTAGAACTCCTTTGCATCTTTGATACCAGTGATATTTTTATATCCTGCTTCTTTGAAACAGTAGTGTTCTAATATTCTGTTTTTCCTTTGGTTCTGTGTGTAACTTTATCATGTGGAATATTGCATTATAAACTGCTTCGACTCAGCAGGGGAGAAATATGTAGTATAAACTAGTATTAACATGGTTAAAATATTCTGTACCCAAGGAAAAAAAATTATATTATCATTTCATTGGGACTGTTGCTGGGTTGATCCGCATTGTTGAAAACACAGTATTACAATACAATTTTAATTGTTGTAGGCTGCAAAATTGAACCATGGCATATGATTTTGTACAGTAATTTTTCTTTTGTATTTTTTCATTCCTTTGGTTTATTTGTTGAAAGTTTTAGCTATGTTTTTAACTATTTAATGTATGGTCTATCAACCTAGTTCTTCATTTTAAAAAATTATAAATTATAATATAAATTTCTCTTCTCATGTACTTGTATTCATTAAAAATTTTATTGACCCACCTAGTCTTCACCTAATCTTTCTATTTTTCCTAAGTCCATATTTCACTATCATAAAGCACTAATTATTCCAGACAGATATTTTCAAGAATTCTTTTCTAATTCTTAGATCTATATTAGATTGATAATATCATTTGTTTTTGAATGGAGGCTTTCCTTGATTATATCAGTCTGCATTATTTCAGGCTTTCTTTGTAATTTTACTATTTAAATAACAAATCCTCCCATTTCTGGTATATTGTGTTCCTTTATCTTAACATTAAATTCCTCATTACCTTCCTTTCTATAATATTTCATTTCCTTTGTTTTATTCCTATTTACTTTCAGATTGAATTTCTCTGCAAGCAGTAAATCCATGCTATTCAGTACAACTTCATACTTATTTTGTGTTTCTACAAAATAATAACGTAATCAACAGCAGACCTCAGATAATTTATCCTTTCTCTTCAGATAGTTAATGCAATCTCTAATTTATCCTTCAGTGCCTGTATTGGTTGTTCTATATGTAAGTAGGAAAGCAACAGGATCTGACTACATCCTGCTCTTGCTTCTTTCTGCTCTTATCATTCTTTCATCTTCTACTGTTGCCACTGTTACCTGATTCTGTTTGTCTGTAAGATAGTCTGCTTATGATATAAGTTGTTTGTCTGATAGTTTTCACATTTATCTGCTCCCAATTTCTTTAGTTTGGTAACAGTTACCCCCTTTTAAGAATTTTAGGGATTTCTCCATTCTATAAATTTTGCTTATTAATCCATGAAGCTTATTTAGTCTTACAAAATAGTGTTATTGTATAGAGTGGTTTATTGTTGTATAAAAGATTATTATTAAGAGTACAATTATAAGGAATAATATTCATGTAAATGCCCGTAACATTTCAGAAATGCAATATATTCAAAATTTGTCATTTAAATTATTACCAGGCTGATTTTTTTTAAGGTCAAATATATACTGTGTAAATGGGAAGAATTTCATTCTTCCCATTTTAATATTTGCAGATAATAGAGGTTTTATAAAAATTTTATAGTTAAAGTGTTTGTTAATTTGATGTATCATTTTAGAAATATAATTTTCTTAACAGTTGTAAAAGTATTGAGAGCAAACATGAAGTTACAATTCTTGGTGGATTAAATGAATTCTGTGTTAAATTCTATGGACCTCGAGGAAGTGAGTATAACTATTAATTAATAACTTATTTATAGCTTTTGACCACCTTTGGTGTTTAGACTTACATGTTAAGAGTTAATTTTTTTTATTTTAATCAAGTTCCCTGAACTTGAAATGTGTATGAATTAGTTTTCTGTTTTTTTTTTCTATTTTTATTATTTAAAAAAAAATTAATTAATTCTAAGTTGTGTCAGTTCTATGATCAATGGCTTCATGATTACAGCATGCAGTGAAATTATGGCCAACATTGTTTAACATTTTGATCTATTAAATGTGGTTTTGGACATTGATATCTATTGTTACTATACATCCTTTGATTTTCAGGATGTTATCTCCTGAGATGTTCATGGCATTGTAGAATCATTAGGTTATAAGGATTTTAGTGTATCATCTTATCCAGGATGAAGTTAGCTACTTCTCCACCATTCTATGTATTGCTCAAGTTCTGCAGTCTTTAAGTGAATATTAAAAATATTTTTGTGGAATGATATTTTGTTAACACATAGAGCTTATGTTTAAAAATACTTCAAAACCGGTTGTGCATCTTACAGTATACGAAATAAATTTACATTATTGATTTATAAAATATATGCTGATGGATCTTGGTTTTTTATAGTTAAGTTTGAATTGAAAGTAATAAAATATATGGAAGAAAACTATATTTATTGTATCTTCCTCAGATGGATTATGGCACTTAAATATTTTGATTTCATTTATCTTCTATTAAAATGAAATGTGAAATAGCTTCGCATTTTCTGAAATGGTAATATTTTTCTTCTGTGAGCCAGAATTATTTTTGTTAGCTGCTATTGTTGTAAAAAGATACATTTTGAATGTATAATTTATTGGTGACAAAATAATAAAGTGTACTTTAATACTGGCCATTACAGTGGGTAGAAAAAATTACCTCCACCTCATTTTAAGCCATTATTAAAAGAAAATGCCTGAAATGAGCTTATAAAATTAGTGTACATATTATACCCAATATGCACTATAAGCTTGTAAATTTGGAATGTAGATAAACACTTTGAAGGCGCAAAGTTGTGAGTAAGGTATAACACTGTTACTAGAATGTGACCTAAGGCGCTGCATTCAGTTTTATATGGTATAATTTCATGTTTTATTGTTTTTATGCAAAGAAGTTTATTTATTCTGGTTGGTTATTTCTTAGTTGTTCCATTTTTAAACTGCTTGAAATCTAATTCTTTTGTAACTATTTATTTATATGGAGGTATACCAATGCATACGTTCTATTTCCCCTTCCATTTTCATACTCTTTATTCTTTTTTCCAAGGACTAGTATAATCTGAGGTGGGTTGGTGTATTCAATTCCTTGCACCATTCTGGCATATTCTGGTAGCTGGCGGGGCAGTCATTTCTTTATTGGTGATTGGAGGGATAGTGACACCATATGCATAAGGACTTACGTTACATAAAAAGTTGTATTAGTGAGCAAGGCATGTACTAGGCAGCGACAGGCCTCTTGTTTCGTGTTCAATCAATCAGCCAATTCCTTTATTCTGGTAGTTTTTTACTGCCTGACAACTAATTAATGCATGTTTTCTTCACAGATTTTCATTAAAAATAAAAATACATTAAAAAGTTGTGTAAAAATATTCAGATTTTTTGGCCAAAGTTTGATTATCTGTGATTAAAAGCTTTTTTTGTATTCTCTGTATTTTTTTATGATTACTTTTTTCTAGAATAATATTTTTAAATAATAACTGTATTGTTCTAAAAAAACATTTTGGTATAAAGTTTAATGTAAATGTTTCATGACTTTTAGTGTTTGGAGTTATATAAACATTTTTACATTGATGGAAAAGTACTGAGATTGTTCACAAATAATCTATGTTGTATCATTGAATGTCAATTTTTTCACTATGATTAACTTGTAAAAAATATTCAAAAATATAACACTTGACTTAATATTATACATAAAAAATATTGGTATGATTGGTTGAAAATATATTATTGTGTATTATCATAAATGTGGTGGTCATATTATCATGGAAAGTGCCAACTCAGGATATTTTAATTGTATACATAGAAAAAAATGGCAAAAACATAATTAAAGAAATAATTTTATTATGAAAAATATTTATTGCAATAAAATTAAATTGTGCAAAATTAAGTTTTTTTTTTAAACAATAAAAATGTAAAATATAAATTTACAATATTACATAACATATATTCGTGGTACTAATTTAAATAAAAAATGTATCTATAGCTTTATTCTCATTATTGAATTAGCAGAATTATTAATGATATTACCTAATTTCAATTCACTCACTAATTTATATTCTATTAACTAACGGCTTAAATCTGAAGTACGATCATGATCACTTGCAGATCAAATAATTTTTGATTATTCTTAATTTGTTAAAACTTCTTTCGCCATGGATATTGTTATGGCATCATCAGAAATATGCATATAGTTTGTACAATACTTGAATATGGTTCTTCTTAATCCTGTTCACTCAGTATATTCAAAATATACATATGATAAATAGTGCTCAGATCTTTATTTTCCAATAAATTTTTTATTTGGTATTTAAAATATTTCAGTTCATTTGTGAACTTATTTTTATCTATTTCTGGGTATGCTGCCAACAATAGATTTCCTTTTTCTTCCATTTATGATGAAACTAATTTCATTTCCTGGTTAAAACATATTTCTTCTGTTGTCATAGTCCTGCCAATGAATATTTTTGATTAGTAACTCCTTTTGATCAGTTTTTCTTAATTCCAGTTGCAATTCCTTCTCCAGTTTTCTTTGTCATGTTTATAAAATCTGTGAATCTTTTTTCCACTATATATTTCCCCATTGGAATACTTAACGTATCGTATGACTTCTGTTAGTTGATCTTTGTGTGAAATATGTGGGGTACTATCTAAAATTATACTATAATATTTTCGTTGCTAAATTTCTTTTATTATTCCGCTGCATACCTTTGAAGCTAAAAGATTTATAAGTTCATTTTGAATTTTTGGTGATAGATAGTTATTACAATGTTTAGTATTGGAATCCAGTGCATTTTTCAAGGTGATTTCAAATTCACTCACAAATTTTATGAGATTTAAAAATATTCCACAATTATCTTCATTAATATTATCACTGGTCCCACATAATGCCAAATTGTTTTTTGTACAAAATAAAATTCATTCCAAATTAATGGTAAAACATGACTCCTTTTATGTCTAAGCTTTGAACAAAACCTTTAATAAATGTATTGTTTATATTGTATTTTTCGTCACAAGAAAGGTTTGCTTTATGTTCTGAGCATCCGTCAGATTTTTGCAACAGTAGAAAATGTCCTGTTGCCAATGTCTTGGTACGGTCCTGATCATGATCAATGGGGATTCTGTGTCAAGTAATTTTCTTGTCAGCCTAACAAGCATTTCTTGTCAGGTTTACGTAGTATTACAGGGTTAATTTATTAGTTTCGTTTTAACTTTTTATACTTAAATTATCTTTATTCTCTTATTATCTGGCAGTTTAAATTTGTATTATCTTGAGAAGAGTTGTTTCAAGGTATTCTAGCTTTCATTGTGTTTATTATGTTAGTTTTCTAAAAATGTACTTATGTGTATTATGTAAGTATAATATTTGCCTAGGGTATATATAATATATACCCTGAGGCAGTTTTGTATCTCACTATTGCTCTGTGGACAGTACTCTATGGTCCTATAGACCAAGGTTGTGTGGTAGTAAGATATTATTTTTCCCCATCTAAAGCATACAGTACAGATTAATTGATTGCTACTTAATATATTTATCTATCTCAAAATATTTAACTGCTTCAGAATTAATATGATTTTTAACATATTTTATCGATATTATTGTTGTACAGTGATATTGTTTCCAATCTGTTGCTTATGTTTGAAACCTAGTTTTTCTTGGTGATCTAGAGATTCAATGTACACTTGCCACACTATCAAGGGATGCATCTGCAGAGCCTGCTGACTTATCACAGTTTTGTAAGGTATCTGGAGACTAGGAATATGAGTATTATACAAATTAATAGTCAAATTCTTTTATTTGGCTAGGTTCATAACAAAATCACAGTTTATGTCATGTAAGAAAATTGTATAATGTTACGTGGTTTTGTATGTATTTTATAATGCTCAAAAGAAGTCAAATAAAAAAAATGTAACAGGTGTTTCATTACTTAAAGGAAACAGTTTGTTCTGTTGTGTTATTTAAAATTTGTTCTACCTTTTCTATATAATAATTTGGTTTATTATTGTTCTTTTTAAAAAAATTATATAAATTAGTTGTATTTCTAATAAACATGTTAGAAAATTAAATTCATATTTATTATTATTATTATTATCTATTTATTACAATAATATCTTTAAATCTATTTGTGTTAATTGTTATTATGATTATATTATTATTCTGAAGTAGTATTTGTCAAATATTACTTATTTTTATATTTGCGTATTGAATACGTATTCTGGCAAAATGCCTTATTCTATATTTGGCATTGATCTTTGATTAGCATATTTTGTAGCACAATATTTCAGAAACAATTTATTATTTTAGTAACAATTATTATTTTTATCATTAGTATGATTAATTTGTCCTATGTATTATCTTTTGAAATTTGTACTAATTCTTTTTTTCTCCCTATCAGGTTGAGTGTGGATAATATTTGTTACATACATATCCACATAGATACAAAGTGTACACTAACCAACTTTTGTCATTGTATAATTAATTACGTGTTTAGTTGTTTGAATCATTATGATAAAATACAGTTGCTTTTTTTTAAACAAATAATTTTATAAACGGATTTTTTTTTCAAATATCATTAGTTTGGTATACTGTTATTAAATTTTAATGAAATAAAAAGTACAATATTATATTGAAGTTGTTATTTATTATATTATCACATATGATAATCTGATTACACTTATTTTTTTATAGATTATTTTTAAATTGATGTGTGTGTGTGTGTGTGTGTATGTGTTTGTCTTTATCAAACTTACACTATTTTCAGTTTTAGTGTTGATCTGATCTATTAGTATTTTCTTATGTACCATGTTTACTTGTATGTAATGTCCATTTGATTTTTGAGATCCCACAGATTTTAACATAACACTGTTAGCAACTGTAGAATAGTCCATAATTAAACGTTTTTAAACTGTAAATGGCAATAATGGGGTAGACAAATAAATTAAAACTTACTTTATAATAGTTGGTACATTTTTGAGGGGCACTGTTGGGATATGATGATGAATTAAAGATGAAAATTACAGTATTTAACTTTCTCACTGAATCAGTAATGTGCTGACTACACTGAAGTTTATCCTTAACAGTAAGTATTAACTATTCATTATTAACCAAAGTATTATTTAAATGTTAATTAGTAAAAAGATTATTGATTGTATGTTGTTAATAAAAGATACATACAACGGTTTTTAGTTTTTGTTATAAATTCTTTCATGAAATGTGTTGTAATTACTGAATACTACATTAATTTGAAGTAATGCTTATTGTTTTGTTTCAGCCCCATATGAGGGAGGAATTTGGAAAGTAAGAGTTCATCTACCTGAACATTATCCTTTCAAATCTCCCTCTATAGGATTTATGAATAAAGTTTACCATCCTAATATTGATGAAGTTTCTGGAACCGTCTGCTTGGATGTCATAAATCAAGCGTGGACTGCTCTTTATGGTAATAACTATGTAAATAACATTTAATTAATATTATTATCTTTTTTAAGCACAAGTAAAAATTTTAACTTGTAAGTTGTCATTATTCATGAGTTAAATTTAGTAATCAAGGGATCACCAAATATATAATGCTTTTGAAAATGTCAGTTTAAAAAAATGTCTAACCATCCTTCAGTGTTGTGTAGTCTCTCTCTCGCTCTCTTTCTTTCTCTGTGCATGTATAATGGTTAAACAGTTACTTTAGACTGATTTTAGTATTTTTCTTTTGATAGGTGTTTTTAGTATAAAGTACATTTCATTAACATGAAGTCACTTAAACAACTAGATGTTTTTTCAGTAATTTTTATATAAATGGCCAAAAGATACTTAAAAATATATGAAAAATTTAATATTCTAATATATTTTTTATTAGAATGAGCTTATTAAAATATAAAAACCATAGAAAACTTTTTTGAAATTTAATTTTAAAATTTAAATTAATGTAGAGGCTAAATGTATATAGGTAAATTGTTTTTTATTACAATAAATGTATAATAACTTTATCAGAATTATACAAACCATTTCAAAAAGTTTGATTTAGAAGTTTTGAGAAATAATGGTTTTACTTTTAATCAAAATATTCATTTTGGGTATAATGGAAGTATGTAGGTTTTGTGGCTAATTTTTGCTGATTTATTTTTTAGAGGATCATGATGTAAATGTTTCATTGCTTAATTCTTTAATTTAATATTGTTAATAATATTGTAGTAACTTAGTTTGCAGGTTACCAACATAATTTTTTTGTATCTTGAGGAGTTTTTTTAACTAAGTATTTATTATGATTATTTTGTCTAACTATTATTTAACTATTTTTTAACTATTATTTTTGTAATTTAAATACAATTTGAAGATAAAAAGAAATAATGCATTAAGATAAGACCACATCTTAGTTAAGGTCGATAAGTTAAATTAAGGTCAGTTCTATAATGAATTTTGTTTAAAATATGGGTTCTGCAAATCATTTTTTAACAATAAATAGTAAAAACAAGTTTTTCTGTATTATTTTAATATAGTTGTAATCAGTTGCTTAATATTGTTTTACATAAAAAAGTTTTCAAAAAAGAAATTTCATTGGCTCAAAATTTCAATATTGAAGTATTTTGTTATATTAAGAGATTTTCATTTGTTATCCTTCATCTTATATCATATGCTGAACGAGGGATTGCTCAACTAATTATAATTGTTTGACTCTCAAATTGGCAACTATATGTTTTTCCAAATTGTCAAGGGTGCTTTGTCACCTGATAGTAAAAAATTATATTCTTATTTTAAGTCCACCATACGATGTATTAAAATAACTGCAAAATTTAGAAGGTAATTTTAATATGGTGTTAACAAAATACAATTATAAAATTGCTTTTTTTTTAAGTAGCAGTCCTTTGAATATTATAATGATATTATATTATTAATATTGATTAATAATATTATACAGTAATACTAATGTTATTATTAATATTATGTATTATGTTTGATCATTTATATAAAAATTCTATATATATATACATGAATCATTACTGATGCTGTTTAATTTATAAAAATTACTCTATGTGAAAAAACATACATTTTTGTTTAAAATAGAAACTATTTCTAAATTCAGTTTAAAAATTAGTTCTGAAAAAACCCTCGATATAAAAAATACTTGTTGGGAAAATTGTGATAATCATATTTTAAGTAAAAAGTGTACCTAATATGTAAAAAAAGTACATTTGTTAAATTTATGAACAGTTAGTTTGATTTTTTTGAAAAAATATCAGAAATTATATTACTAAAATGTAATGTAGAAAATCTGGTTTTAACATTTGCCAATCTCATAGAGCATCATTGTTACTAATTCATTCATTGATGATTGTCAGTTTGAGGGTTAAACAGGATAAAGACAATTTCAAGAAAAGAGCATGTTTTTCAGGGTAAGCCGGGGTAAGTTTTTTTAATGTCTCAAATGACTGTTAGATTGTTTGAGTTGCTCTGTAGTTACGACGAATTAGTGGTTCAAATCAACTGATTTTCTTAGCACTAGAACCAGCAATCCCTAATAGTATCAATTTCATGTATTTTTCATCAACTTTGAATTTGTTTTAGTATAAAAACAAACTGTGTCACATCAGTTTAGCATTTTTGTCTAAATCAGAATAAATTTTCCAGAAGATTTCTTTAGACCTAAAAGGATTTGTTAATTTATATAAAAAAATAAGAAAACTATTTTGTAATAAATATATAATCATGTATTATTGGTCATGTCTTATCACAAATGTGATAAGACATGACCAGCCAGGGTATTACAATAACTTGTATATTTTGAAAAATATTTTTAAAAACTTAGTTGTAAAAAAATAAATTCTCTTCTTTGGTCTTATTACTTAATAAAAGTTATATGTGATAGCCTTACCTATTGTAAATAACAAAGTTTTCAATAGAGTCAGGTAGTATTGTGATGCATATAGTGGATGCTACTTATGTATATAAATATTTGTTATTTTCTAAACAAAATAAGTATATACTTGTCATACTTGCATATTATTTTAAACAAACAGCATGTAGTTAAAATTGCTGTATTTATATGGAGCCACATAACAACAATCTGTTTACAAGTGACTGCAAAGCGAATGTTCTGTGTGATTGTTCCTTTCTTGAGAGAAAGGATTAAAGTCTTTATAATTAATTCTTGTATTTCTTTTAATGAATTTAACAGCTTTAACGATATACACCTAGGTGATCTTTAGAACAGAAATGTTCTATGACTTGCCATATGCATCCTTCCCAGAGTTCTTCTGTTACAGATGTACTAATAATTGTACTGTTAAATTGGATATTTGTGTAGGAGATTCATTTTTCTCAATTTAGTATTTATTTTGTATCATTTAGGAGCTCTATTTATATTTTGATAAGATGAGTTTTTCCAAAGTTTGATGTCATAACTGGGTTGAATAAAGAATGATATAGTATATGGCTTTTAGAAACTATTTGCTTTCATACTAATTATTCAAAAAATATTTTTTATGCTATTCTACTCTTTCTGTATTTCAGATTTGTCAAATATTTTTGAGTCGTTTTTGCCTCAGTTACTGACATATCCTAACCCAATCGATCCCCTTAATGGTGATGCAGCTGCTATGTACTTACACAAACCTGATGAGTATAAAAAGAAAGTGCACGGTAAGCTTTCTACAGTTTTAAGAGTATGGATGAAGTGCTTAGTAGTAGTTTAAAGTCCTTACAATTTTTGTATGGCAGTATACATATAAAAGTTACAAGGCATATTCATAAAGTAAGGGCTGTTTGGTGATTAAAAAAAATTAACTTGTGAGAAAAGGTTTTTATTTATAGTTTTAGTTTACTACATATCTACTTCACTTAACCACATAATCGCCATTCAGTTCTAAGCACTTTTTTAATGCTGCACCAGTTTATTTAACCCCTCTGCATAGAAGTTGCCTGGGAATTGAACCAGTTGACAATGGCAGTTTTGAGTTTTTTGTTGTTTTCAAACCATTGTCCACCAAGCCACTTTTTTAAATGTAAGAAGAGGAAGTAGTCACTAGGTGCAAGGTCAGGACTATATGGACGGTGGTCAAAAAGTTCCCAACAAAAATCTTCAATGTTCTTCTTGGTTAAGGCAGCGGTGTGAGGATGCGCATTGTCGTGAAGGAGGATTACGCTGGACGACAGTTTCCTGTGTCGTTGATTTTGTCTCAGTTTGGTGAGTGTTTTGCAGTACATGTCAGCTGTAATTGTTGATCCATGTTCCATGACACTCAACTAAAAAATTGACGCCCTTTTCATCCCAAAAAATGGTAGCCAACATTTTTCGACTGGAGTATGAAGATTGCTTAAACCTTTTTTGGTTTTGGGGAACTTGAATGGTGCCACTGCATTGACTGTTGTTTCAGTTCTGTGTTGGTGTAGGATATCCATGTCTTATCACCGGTAACAATGTGGAAAACAAATCATCTCCATCTTGTCAATAGTGGTCCAAAAACACCTATCTACTACACATTCTTTGCTCTTTGTGTTTGTGTTGAGCATTTTCAGTATCCACCTTGCACATAATTTGTGACATCTGAGTTTTTCTGTGACAATCATGTAGATAGAGATGTATCCAACATGTGGAAATAAATCAGCCAAAGCACTAATCATCAATTACCGATCACATCGCAGTTTTTGGTTCACTTGTTCAACAATTTTGTTGGTCTTAATAGTGGGCCTGCCACTCTGTTCTTCGTCATGATAGTCTTGATACCATTGTCGTCTTTAAAGTCTTGATACCATTGTATAGCCTTTCCTTCACTCATTACTGTAGATCCATACACTAGCCACAACTCCTGATTCACAGCTGAAGATCCTTTTGCACACAAAAATCGAATTACAGCATGCACTTCACAACTGGTGGGAGAAACGATTGTCGTGGACATTGTGATCTGCATTCACCGGCAGGCAAACAACTACTACGTCAAAACAACTACTGCAGTGGCTTCATAAATAGCTGATAGATAGCCCTGAATGTGTGAAACTGTGTTCAGGCCTGCTAATATTTAAATATAAACTTATGGCCCTTAATTTACGAATATGCCTCATTTTTTTTTTTTTAAGTAAAATAAAAGATACTGCATGAATTGTCTGTAAACATACTATTTAAAGTAGTGAAAATTACAAACTCTTCTGTCATTGGATATTCTGAAGCAAGTCCCTAAAATATGACAATTATCCATGAGAAATTTTTTTTTTCTGCTTTTCATTTTTTCAGTCAGTGTCAATCTAATTATGCCCAAATTGGGTGTTTTTATTGTACAATCGTACATTACCATTTTGTTTTGAGTTACATACAACTATGGAGAAGAATTTCTAATTAAGTTATTAAATTGGGCAAGTTGTGAAGTACGGCTAAGGAGCACTTAATCAAGTTCAACTACCTCTTAAATATGCTTAATGTGTGTTACAGTTATAGTCCTCTTACAAGATTGGCTTTCTTATCTATTATCACCCTGAACTATGGGTCTCATTGAAATTTTAATATATGTTAAATCTTGTGTACTTTTTTTGCAAATTTTTATTTATTTTTATAATTATTAGATATTAAATGCTGAAAATATGCAGTTACTGGTAAAAAGAGAAACTGCGCATTGAAGTATCTTAAAGATCTGCCATGGAAAGTGACAGATTGTACTCAGTGTAGTGGTATATTTTTAAATACAGGGTGTCTGGGCTAATGGTTCCAAAAGCAAAAACTTATATTAAGAGAAACAGGTAATATAATTTAATAGTTTTTTTTATGATAAATACAGCAACTCTCCAAGTTTTAATATAGGTTAGTCAAGTTCAATTGTTAACCTTTGCCTTGGAGGAGTACAGGAGTTAAACTACCTTGCCAGGAGTTTAGGAGCATCTGCAGCATTATTAGACCAACAGCTTCAACAATTCTCTGTGTTAAATGTTCCAAATTTCAAACTTTTCTTTGGTACACACAACTTTTATTAAATTCCTAAGCAAAAATGTCCAAAAGAGTGATATCTGGAGATCTAGGGGCCATGCAGTTGGACGTCCTCATACGATCCAACATCCAGGGAAAATGTTTTCAAGAACATGGTAACATCTCAATGAAAGTGTGGTAGAGCACCATCTTGTTGGAAACAGAAGCTTGCAGGAATATGAGGAACAGCAAAGTTCTCAAGCATGTTGAGGTATGTGTGTCCTGTCACAGTGGGCTTCATAAAAAAATACGGACCAATGACGCCATTTTTGTACAGTTAACTAGACATTGAGTTTTGGTGTGTCCTTTTTATTTTCGATTACTGTTTGGGTTTTTCAGTACCCCAACTTTGACAATTGTGTCTGTTAACTTTTCCACATGTATGAAAGGTTACCTCATCAGTAAATAACAACGTATCAAAATAATTAGGATTATTTTTGACATGGCGGCATTACCTCTGCAGCAAACTGATATTATAGGCTGTGATCATTTGGTTTAATGTGATGAAGTAATTACAACTGTATGCTTGCAAATGGAGCCACTTTATGAACAATGTTGTGAACAGTGGAATGAGGAATTTGCAGTTCATAACTAACTCACCTAATTGACTTTCCAGGACTGGCAGTGAATGCATCACACAGCCTCCACGGTCTCGCTCACTAACTGAAACTTTTGATGTTTCCAGTTTGTGAAACCAAGCTCCCAGTCTCTGTTAAAGTTGTATCCTACTGACGAATAGACTTGGATGTAAGAGGATTGACATTCCATTCAGTTTGTGCATCCCATTGAACATGTGTAACTGACTGAAACTCTACCCAAAGCACGCATTGACCCTTCTGTTGTGGGGTCTTCAACATTTTGACTGACTACAATGGCATTGTGAATCAGCTTGTCTGCGCATGCATATTCCTCTGACCTTGAGAGTATACAGAACAAATCTTGGAGATATTTCCTTTGATTGAACCATGTGTTTAAGTGATTATGATGATGACTGGTTTTCTAAATATAGGTTATTATTTTTGGATACCTTAAGCCTGGACACCCTGTGTATTATGTATGTTTCTACATTATACAGTGATCTCTATATTGTAATCAATATAGTATTGGTATTCAATGTAAAGGTTAAGCAGTTTTAATTTTATCTTTACACATTTTGTATTCTGCAGCACCTTTAATAGACTTAAATTATATTAATTGTTTGTGTATTTTATCTATTGTTGTATTTACTTAATTTAGGCTATCTTGTTTACCCTTTGGGTTGGTCTAGTGGTGAACGCATCTTTACAAATTAGCTGATTTCAAAGTCGAGGGTTCCAGCATTCAAATCCCAGTAAAGGCAGCTAATTTTGTACGGATTTGAATACTATATCTTGGATACCAGTGTTCTTTAGTGGTTGGATTTCAATTAACCACACATCTCAGGAATTGTCAACCTGAGACTGCTCAAGACTACACTTCATTTACATTCATACATATCACCCCCATTCATCCTCTGAAGTAATACCTTATGGTGGTTCCGAAGGCTAAACAGAAAAAGAAAGAAAAGGCTAATCTTGTTTATTCTATTGTTTTCTAAGGAACCCTATTCTTCTTATCTCTTTTTCATTATCATTATTATTTAGAAAGAATTTACTTAGTATCCTGGTTTTTTAATTAGGCAGTAAGTAAAAAACTTACAATTACTTTACAAATATTTTGAATTTTACTTTGAAATTTCAAGATACAGAAAATTTAAGTCCGTATGTAAGCTAGTTTCTGGAAAAAAATCAGTTCATTGTTGTTTAGATGTTTGCAATTAATATTACTTATAACTGAACTTTCATAATTAAGGATATTCTATAATTTTAACTGTGAAATTAATTGTTTTTGAAGCTCGGGATGTTACAAAAATTAACTCAATTTGGAACAAAAATTAAATTAGTTTTATTTCTTCAATATTACTCTTGAATGAATGCTGCAGAAAATTACTCGTTGTTTCTTCATTATGTTTCATGAGAAATTGTCATTAAAATTTCAAAAATTTTCATCAGTAAATAACTGCTTAATAATATTATCTTATTGCTTTTTTCATATTACAAAAAAGAAACACAACATTAAACATAATACTGAACACAGCTGGGAACCAATTTTGTTAATAAAAATCTAGGCTATTTTCATATCAGTCGAATGTGGGAAATTCTTCAATTAAACCACTTAGTTTGGTATACATAGAATAAAAGTTTGGAATATCTTCTAACAAAATCTGACAAATACTACCATTTAGATGGTTAAAGAAGAATTAAACTGATATGAAATATAGTCATTACAGTAACCATTTATAGTCATTATAGCTAACCATTTGCTCTTGCAGATATCAAAATAATTAATTAATGGGTCACATGAAACAGTGATTCCCAAAACTAGGATTAAAGATCTATAACTTTTATTGATTTATGTATTGTTTCTTTCTGAATAAAACTTATTTTCTGATTCATGAGTGTTTATTTTATTATTTTTTAGTAATGAAAAATTAAAAATTTAATTAGAATCAGTTATGCTCTTTCTCAGATTATTATTTTGGTTTTTAGCTTTTTTCATAGAGTAGATATAATCTCATGAATATGTATATATCATGTAAAAATTTATATTATGTATCTCATTTCTCATTTTGTTTATTATAGGTTTGTTAACATAGTCCTTTAAGTGAATTAAGAAAATGGCATTTATCCAAAAGTTTCAATAAAAAAAAAACATATTTGTTGTTTTTGTCCGTGGGAGACCTTATTGGTAGAGGGGATCCACTTTTCTTCAATTCTATCAGTAATAATTATTGATAGAAGGCAGTAAACTGGCTTCTAGTCTGAATTCCTGATTTTGGGACAATGGATAATAGTTTTATTTTGTGATCGTAATTATCGTTGTTTTTGTCCGTGGGAGACCTTATTGGTAGAGGGGATCCACTTTTCTTCAATTCTATCAGTAATAATTATTGATAGAAGGCAGTAAACTGGCTTCTAGTCTGAATTCCTGATTTTGGGACAATGGATAATAGTTTTATTTTGTGATCGTAATTATTTTATATTCTTATCTAATTATTAATTAGGGGAAACTTGATTATCTAGTTTTCATAATCTGTATTATATTTTGTCTTTCTTGAATAATGGACTGTATCTCAGCAGAAATATGGAACATTCTATATTAGCCTAAAACTGGTTGTCAGAATTCTGCTTGAATGAGCCATTTCATGTGCCTTATTCTCAATTAATCAGTTATTACTAAAAATGCAGCACTAAAATTATCCACGGATAAATCTTATTCTGGATATTGCACTTTTCTTTCTCAGAATACATGCTCTTCATAAGAATTGCATTTAAAATTTTTTGTTTCCTCCTGAAGGTTTATGGAATGCTTATTCCAGAAACCTGTTGTAGCTTTCTTCTTGTTGCTAGAATAGAACTAGCTATTGTAAAACTATTCTAGCTTTCTTCTATATACTTCATTAATGTTAGTTTTAAATTTCGTAGTATATGATGAAAGGTATTCCTTTACATTTTTTCAGATACTGCTGTTTATGTAAATAGACATTAACACAAAAACGTTAAGGCTGATTACAGAATAATGATTAAATAGATTTTTCATGATTATTTGCACTTGGTTTTTATGAAAACCTTTTTTAAAAAATGTGTAGAACCTACCTGGTTAATTGAAGTATAGTTTTACACTTTATCTTTGTTTTTATTATACCTTTATTATTTATTTAAAACACAGAAATGAATGCATTTGCAAAAACTTTTGTCTATAATATTGTAGGATAAATGCTTTGAGCAAGGACCGTAATATTATGGACATAAAAGGCATTCATATAATTATGTTACATTTATTGGTCAAATTTTTTAATTTAAATTTTATTAATTAATAGAAAGAGAAAGGAAATTTATTTTTAATTTTAGTGTTATGTTCAGAAATTTTAAAAGATTTGTTTTATTTACAGTTTAATTCAGTAGCTTTCATGTAATAATAAAACAAAAAGTTGATGACATGAATTGACCCTTCGTGTGTTTTGCTATAGTAGAAGTGCGGCTGGGAATTGTATACAATTCACAGAATTTTGCTGTTCTTGATACATTTTGATGTGCTCTGCCATTTTTAGTCATTATTTGTTCTAAGATGACTGATGTTAATTATCAGATTGGAATATAAAATAGCTTCTGTGTAATTTAATTTCATGGTCAAGTTACAGTTAGTTGTTTTGTGAATTCCTTACTGATTCATATTTCAGTTTATCAGTTATAGTTCAATATTTATTTGTAACTGATAATGTTAGTTGGCTTAATTATAAACTGGTTGACAGTTACTAAAAGATATTGGACCATCTGTTGATAGAAAACACTATTGATTGCTGCTAGTAGGAGAAAAGCTTTCCTTTTATCTGACTAGAAGGAACCTGTATGGTAAAAAAACTTTTGTTCTTGTGTTTAATTAAGAGTACTTGTTACTTAATATAGTTAAGTAGCAAAATTTTGAGATCAAGGGTTACTGACTATTTCCCTTGTGTTTGGAAAGATTTATTCTGACATTTTATATTAACTATTTAAATTATTTCTCAGATTTTTTACTGTCATTGTTTTGTGAAAAACTGAACTTATTAATGGAAAATTAGATTTATATTTCTGGAGATTCATCTCCTTTTCTCATTTTTCTCTTCTTGCTAGTATCTAACCGATAAAAAATCATGGTGCGTTGGTTTGTTTGCTGTATGTGGTCACATTTTTATTTTGAATGAAGCACATAAACAATTTATACTTCTCAAATGATTCATTCATTTGAATGATTTATACTTTTTGATACTAACGATTTATCTAAAACTGTATTTGTGTTTGGGGGATAAAAAGGAAAACATTGGGGTTAGAGCTGTGTTAAAAAATCACAACTCAAGAAATAGCTAAAAATGTTCAGGATTTTGAAGCTTTTCGTTGTAAAGCTTTTTCGTTGTTAGTATACTAAATTCATGAACATTATTTAATTGCAGTTGGTAAAAGCATTTAATAAAATCATGTGTAATGAAACAAATCCATGAACATTATTCAGTTACAATTGGCAAAAACATTTAACAAATCATGCGTAATGAAACATAAACCATGTAACATTTTCACAGTGGGCCTACAGCCTGCCTTTTTTCCTAGTAATGACATGAGAATATGATACCTTATGGATATTTACCTTACAGTTCTAGAAAGAGTTTAGGTCATGAATGGTCAGATTTTCAATTTATGTACGTATAAAATTGAGTTTTTCACTTACTCCTTTGTTCTTCCCCATTCAATACTGTTGCAAAGATCTCAGAATATTTTATGTATCTGTGTGTGTATCTATATATATATATATACACACACACACACACACACACACACACATGCCCATATATACATACATACATACACCCACGAAAATATAGTAGATACAGGTATGTAAAATATTCCTAGATTTTTTTACCATAACACTTTGTTTACACGGATTTACATTTGTATCTGCATGCATGTGTGCATGCATACACAATTTTATGTGTGTTTGTGTGTGTATGTATACATGCATGTGTGCATGTGCACACATGCACGCACACACACACACACACACACAGATAGAGAGAGAGTGAGATGCACATCTGTGTAAACATTACATGTGTTATGGTAAAAGGTGAATAAACTTGAAGGGTGGGTATTGTTTGGTATGACTTAATTGTTAAAGGATTTCATTCTGAAGTAATTTTTTTTATGATACTTCTGTCCTGTAATTATAGCTAATTGTTTTGACATTAAAAAAGGTACAAAGGTTTCCTTTGGTCCTTTGATAGTTTAATGGACAGTTAGGACTTTATTTAAGATGTGATACGTCTTATTTAAGATGTTTGGAGAAGTAGTTGGCTTAGATACTGGGTACTAGACAGAATTTTGCCTAATAATATTGTAGTCTTTTTAATAACACAGTAGTGTTTATGTAAGAGAATTATACTTGTTTTACAAATACTTTAAGAATTATGCTTACTGTAAGAATTATAGGTTATGAATAAAAGAATTAGTGTATGCAGTATAGAAAAGCTTCTTTTTTTGGGTGGTTGTATTATTATTAAATTTTATTGTTAAAATTTAATGATTAAGTAGAGTTGTGTAGTGTACTTGACAGCAAAGGTGTTAACTAGTGTAATGCATTTTCCTCAATCCTTTCTATTCTGTGTCTTTTAGCAGCATACCTCTTACATCCCACATCTAAGTTATCCGTTTCATTCATCCTAATCTTTTTCATCCTTTACTGTTTTTATTACCAACAATTTCTTCCAGAACCAAATAGTTAATTTAGTTAAATCAAAACGAGTTTCTTAGTTAATATCCCATAAAGTCTGTCCTCCTTTTTACAAAATCCTATTGCCTTCTTCATTCTCTAACTCTTCTTAAAATTTCTTCTTTTAATAATCTATTAGCCTATCCAATTTTTTAAATTCTTCTGTAATACCATACCAGAATAGCCTCTCTTTTAACTATCCACATTTTTCTGTCGTAACATGCTTCATTCCATACTTCTCCATACATCTATTCTTATTATAACTAACCGATTTCTTCTAAAAATTATAAGTAGCCTATATTTTAATTCTATTTTCTTAAAATCTTAAACATTCTACTTAATTTTACATTACCAAATCTTATTAAAGATAAGATAAGATATATAATAAATAGATATCTTGAACACAAGATATGCTGATTCTTCCAGAATACTGTATGAATCAGTTTAGGTATTGCAACACTGGGCTGTATATTATATGTTTTATAAAACCTATGAGTGAATCTGTGTGTAGTGTCTATTATAAGCTTACTAGTGCCTGGTTCTGACCTCATTCTGTCTTTAGTTATCAATGTACATTTTTAGATCAGAATTAGAATGTTAAGAGAAACTGTGGTTATAAAGCTTGGTAAAGGGAATTCCTACTCTATTTATATCTGAGAGGTTCTCTTATCTTTTAGATTGACATGTGTTTTGTTTTTTTTAAAAATAATATTGTGAATTGAAATTTATATAATATTTATTTTTTTATTTTAAGAATATGTAAGAAAGTATGCGACTGAGGAAGCACTTAGAGAACAGGAACAGCAAGGTGTGTCTTCTGACAGTGAATCATCTATGTCAGATTTCAGTGAAGATGAAGCGCAAGATATGGAGTTATAACAACAGACATCAGATGACAATGATGCTGATGATGGACTCCAATACTGTACTGTACATATTATGTCCCACCTCTTAACTATATTTTCACACTTTTCTATTTCATGCATTGTGTGAAAGAACACTGTTGAGGTATCTACATGCGTTATGATTTATGACAGTTGGTCTATTAATTCGTTGGTTCAGTCATTTTTATTTCTCTTCATAGTTGTTTTCTGATGTTAATTGTTGGTTTTTTTCTAGTATTATTTCATATTTGTTTAATGTTGTTTTTATTTTGTTAGATTTTTAAAAAATTGTTTATCAATAATCATTTTTATTTTCTACAAATATCTTTGTAGATTAATCTATCATTAAGTTGTATCGATTGTATTTCAGTTATTAGTTTTAACTTGTTTCTTATTCTTTTACAAATTGTTTAAGAATGGCTCAAATAATATAGTTATAATTAATTATAACAATGAATTGTTGATTATTTTATGTCATTAGTTAAGTTAATAATTGTTGAAGTAATGATTTTTTCCTGTTGGTTATAGGATGATTGTATTAGCGGTACAGTTACATTAGTGTAGAGCAAGGAGGCAAATTCTGGCTTGCAGGCCATATAGAACAGTTTTGTGATATTTGTTAAATCATACCAGATTATTAAATAAAATTTAATTTTTCTGGTATGAATTTTAATGGAAAAAATTGAAGTAAACTATAATATGTCTGTATAGTATAATTCAGGTCTGATTGTTTTTTCTTTTTGTGCCTCCACTAAGTATGAAGTAATTCTTCATACAAGCCTTCTTAAGTGTGTGTATAACATGCAATTTAGTAAAGAATTATGGCCTGTGGCGAAGGAAACCTTATTACCCTTTGATGAGTTGAAAGTGACCCGAAATGGTTTCCTTCTTCTTTTAGTACTGGAGTATGTACTATATATATATAAATGTGTGTGTGTGTGTGTATGTATGTATGTATTTATGTATGTGTAAACAGTAAAGCTCAGTTAAACTACCATCGTCCCCTAGGGTTGCTGAAGCATTTTAAGGCAAAATTATAAGTAAAAATTGATTTAATACTTTCCTTGACCTTTTCTAGGTTCATGGAGTGCCCTTAATACTGTCTGGTTGAACTGTGATGTGCAGTTTCTTGATAAGACTTAAGTTTTATGCCCATTCAGGAATCTGGTAATGATCTTGATCTAAAAATTTTGTGCTGCATTCTTTCACATTTTATGAATAAAATGATAATTTAATTAAATTAAATTATAATTCAATTTATCTTAATAAATTAAATTATGATTGCTAACGTTGCACACTAAAATTTTAAAAAAAAACCTAAAATTGTGAAATACCAGTATTTCACAATTTAAGAAAATGACAAATAAAGTAACACAAGATGATGAATAATTAGTTGTTTAACTTCAAATATATAAATCAAGCTTGTACTTCAGAGTTTATAAATTTTTTTCTTTCTTTTCTGAAATTCCCAACTATTTGATTGTGTGTCAGAGTGTGATATTTTCAGTTATATCTGTATCCTGTTGTCAAACAAGATAGGATACAGATTTGTTCTATTATTGAAAAGATTCATTTTCATTGAGTAGCAACACAATTATTTCAGTAGAATTTATTAAAATAAAATCATTTATTTAATTTGATAGTGTTTTCACAAATTATTATTTATCTTTAGTAGTTGTTTTTATTAATTATTTAATGTAATAATTTTTCTCACTAAGATTTAAAGTATAATCTGAATCTCTAAATAAAATATATTATTCAAATTGATAAATGGTTATGCATTATAGATCATGTCATTAGTTAAATTGTAATCCAGCAATCAAGAAATGTAGCATTTAAGAGTACACTAACAGTTTGATTAAACAACATAAAGGCTTGAAGGAAAGACCGATTAAATCTGAATTGATTATGCTATTCTAACTTTGCCTGATGGCTGTTAGGCAATTTTTTTGCAACCCATGTTGCTCGGTGTCAGTGTTTACTGGCTTTGCTTAATATGTTTATACATAAACAAAATGCACCAAATTCATGTTAATGTAATGTAATTATAAGTATAGTTAACAAATAGAAAGTAAAATTATTTTTGCTTATAAAAAATTAGAAAAACAAAGTTGTTTTTCTTAAACAAAAAAATGTATAAAAAAACAAAAAAAAAACAGTATTTTTGTTGCTTAATATTTTACTGCAAAGTTTTTTGTCATTAATTTGTAATTTAGTGCGCAGTGAGAAATTAGTTTTAGTTTTAAGAATTGCATAATATTAATAATGTACATCAAATATTAATAATTTATTTATAATCTTGAACATTAATTAAAATTACTTATATTAAAAAAATTTGTTTTAAAAATATATTTGGATAAAACTATTTATTTTTGAAATTTGCTTGTTATTAACTATTGTTTTAAAAGTGTATATGTTTTTTTAGTAAAATTTGTTTTAAATTTCTTTTATTTTAATTTTTTAAAATTAAAAATTACTTATTATTTTTTCTTAATGGAGTAGAACCCTGTTTGTACAAATCTAGGTTAACTGGTTACTTAGGCTATTGTGAATTTAATTTTTATCCTTAATTTATTGTAATGTTTTACTATTAAAAAAAAAAATGTTTGTGATATATTTCCAATTGAGCTGAAACATTTTCTAATAAAAAATGTAGATTTTGTTTGTTTGTTTGTGAGTAGCAGTTATACTTTGATGATAACATAATATGGTCTGGTCACTGTAAGCCTTTTTTTAATACATAGCTTCTTAATTTTTGTTTAAAACCTGTATAATAAAAATACATTTGTTCAAACTAATACATAATTAATTCTTATATATATATATATGCATTATAAATACATGTACATATATGTATGCTTGTATTATATCTTTTACTGTATTTGGTGTAAGAACTATCCAACTTGTTTGGTTTCAGTTGTGAGATGTATTACAGGGTGTTTTATCATGCTAAATTTTAAAAGTACAAAATAACTCGGCATGATTATGTTGTTAAAATTTACTTGTTAGCAACTCCTTTACTCTATACAGCAATGCATGTAAATTATTTATTACAGTTTGAAAGTATGTTTTTCTATCTATTACTCAACAAAATTATTTGATGTCACTTGATGTTTAAGTAGCCCTGTAATATGCCATAACAGTGTATTCACAACTAGGTTGTTTTTTTACTGAACACAGTATTTGTACATATTTGTATTATGTATCTATGTTATATTATTATGTATTAACCATATATTGATATAATAATTATGTTATTTTCTACATAACAAAACAGTTTTAGAAATTCATTTTCTTTTGACACGTAGGTAATTGTTGATATAATACTGTTATTTTTTTCATAATGAATTACTCATGTTTTCCTATGTGAATTTACTTAACAGTCCTGAATTTTAACATATCAGATTTTATGCCTCACTAAACACTGAGTAGGTTACAGAACTCTATTTGATATAATCGTCATAAAGATGCAGAAATAATACTGTATTTACTTACATATAAGACCACAATTTTCAAACATCCCACGCAAAATATTTAAAAGAGTTTAATACGCAAGTAAATTAACAAATTAATAAGTGGTTAAGTTTAACTTTGTTAAGTTTTAAATGAATTTAGCCTCTGCAGCTTGAGGGCAGGGATCTACAGTTCATGAGTCACTGATGTTGGTCATCTGCAGTGACTGTTGCATAACATGTGATAAAGCTAGTCATTTCTGTTTTCATTTCACACCTTATAGTCAGATGATAGGAGACTATGTTTGTTTGACAAATTGCAAAAGGTGTTTGTTCGGGGGACATAAATGAAAACTTTCTGGTTTGATATTTGGAAAATGGAAAGCTGTGCTTAATAACAAAAATAAAAAGTATGCTGCAGTATGAATTTTCGGCTGTCACAAATACTGGAACATGGTCTAGGTACTTGTAGGCAGTAACTCTAAGTCATTTCATTATGTAATTTTCTTGTTAAAACTAATATTATTAGAACAATATCAGGTTCGCATTTTTGAAGTGATTATCTTCATGTAAAAATCTTTATGTGTTTTAAATTGTTTTAATATTTTTTCAAAATGATGAAATTTATGGCTTTTTTAAACTGATGTTTAAATGTCTATATACATGTTTAATTGATGTTGGTGTTGAGAATTTATTTTTTTCTTATTTCAGTACATAAACTACAGACTATCAAACTTCATGATTCATTTATTGCTCTATGTTTTCTGGTTATAAGCATTCTGAATTACTTGGAAAGAGATCACCTAGTATTATTTCAGTGTAAATTTTTGGGGTTCTACTGTTAATTGTATTAAATTCATGCGTGGAGTAATTCATGGAATTTGTCTTTTCAAGAGTAAGAAATATAAAAAATTATATTGTTTTGCTTGTGCTGTGGTATCAAATTGATAGTACAAAACTTAAAAATTATTTCATTTCTTGCCCGTACAATTCAAGTTATTTTTTAAGTGTTAAGAGTTTATTGTAAATGCAGTTTATGTTAATTAAATTAATTTTATGTTCTTTGCTATTTTTAATCCACAGTTAGTATGTTCATTGTTTGCTATTATTCTAGACTTCAGTAATCCAAACTTACTGGGAACAAATTAATTAGAATTATGGAAAAGTATAGGTTAAAATACTTTACCATTGTACATTTTACATGAGAGTTTTGAAGACAATGAACCAAATGTTCAAATTTAAATTGTGTTTTTTGCTGAACAAAAATGTACTGAAGTTAGTTAATATAATAAAAATGGTGAAAAAATTAGTAAAATAGCTAAGTAAGTGGCAATAACTAATTGTTATCTAATGCTGTTTGATTAACTCTTCGTAATTGAATTTGTTAGTTACATACATTTACCTATATTTGAATGACCAGTAGGCTGTGTAAGTATTCACAAAGCCTATATGTCCATGATAAAAAATAAATAAGGTTTTATAATAGGATTTACAAAGCAGGCTGATTCACTCTCTGATTATCGAATTTTTACAACATGTGTTTGAAACCAATTATGATGTATGTGGTGAGATAAATCTGAATTAAATGTTAAAGGCCAGTTAACTAAGTTAGCATATATAAAAGCATTTGTATTGAAAATTATTTTTGAGTGCATTTTAGCATTATTTAGCTAGTTGCATTAGGAAACATTTTGGCTTTTCAGTGCAGATTACAGGAATATCCGGACTACAGAAAGTCAGATTACTGAATCTTTCTTTATTATTGTACTAACACACCACAATGTTGAATCTATTCTATTTTGTAATTATTACAAGAAAAAATCAAACGATGAACTTCTTATTTGCAGAGACTAAAGGTAATAAACACAGAATTAAACAAATTTTAAAGAGATAACATGATTATTTAAAATATTTATTAAGTAGTTTAAGTTACAATAAATTTATTAACTGTGGGAACTTGCTATCAATTCTTAGTGAGATAATTATGTATTTAATAATTGGAATTTACATTTTCTAAAAAAAACACCAAAAAACCATTCATATCTTTTAGCATAATGTTTGCACTCCTTTATTCATAATTAAGTGGTAGCTGTTAATCAGTTGTTTGGCTAAAATTATTAGATTTATGAATTACTGAAAGTAGAAGGATATTTGATGGTGAATAGTGGCTGTTTAGGATTTTACTTGATTTTATCATAAATTCTGCTTCATTTTTAACCCTTAGCATTTAATATTTTTCATTTTACAGTACTTAAATTTTTATAATTATTTAACAATCATGTTTTTCTCTAATCATTGATTTTTAAAAAAAATTTAGCAATCAGATTTTTCTTCATTGTAAAATTAAGAATTTTTTTTTAACTACCAGATTCTTTAAAAATTGTTATTTTTTACTTTTTTATTTCTTAAATAGTTTTAGACTATGAAAATTTTAATTATATAAGAATTACATCATGTGAGTATAGGTTGTACTGATGTATTCCATATGTTGCTGGTCTATGATAAATTCTTGAATCTATGATAAATTAGATATATCACTTTTTTTTTTTAAATTTTGTAACTTCTGTTGATTACTTAATTTCATAATATTTTAGGAGCTATTCTTTGGTAATATTTAGTTTCCTTATGCGATGTTTTAGATTTCCATTATAGTAGTTTACAGTAATTTTTAATGTTTCATTTTTTGTTATTTCCATATTATGCATGTTATATTCATTTTTTGCCTTATGTTAGGTTAGATTCTAGATTTGTTTGCTTTTTTTAATTGTTTCTTTGAATTTCTTTATTATTACATATATTTAAAAATAACACATTATATAAAGAATTTATCTTATATACATTAGAGAATGAATACAATTTGGATAATGGTTCTGTTTAAAATAAACTTTTACTATATAATGAACTATTTTATGTTATTTACATATAAAAAATAAAAACAAAAAATGAGCTAAATAAATATACAATTTAAAAATTTCAAGGGTATGCCATACAGTGAAGATAATGGATTATCAAAAATTGATTTATAAAATTTGCTAAAAGTTTTTTTGAGTAAAAAAAAACCACACTCCAAAATGTTAAATATCATCTATTGTTTTTCTAGGTATTAGTTTATACAGTAAGTCCTTGAATTACACGATTAATTGGTTCCAAAGGTTTTCACGTAAGACAAAAAATCACGTAAATTGAAGAAAGCACAAAATTTAGTATTTTTGGCCAAAAATATTTTTTAGTTTCAAAGGATAGGTGAAAGTAAAATAGATCTATAATATATATATATATATATATATATATATATATATATATATATATATATATATATACACACACACAAGAAAATATTGTTTAATGGACATATTGCACATAACAGAATCTACAGACATATCTTTATGGATGAACTACTTCAAGTATCAGTCCAGTGTTAATTGTCTTTTAGTCCTTTTATTTTCTTCATAAATTAAAGTTTAGCATGTAATATCATTATTCACTGCTTCTGTAACTTTCACAGATCGTTTAGGATCAGGGTCTTGAGCTTCGAGATCAGCTAATCCATCCCAGATTATATTTAAATATTTACCTATCTTTGCAGTTTCAAATTGCTTGGGTTGTTCAATTAATTCCTCTTCTGAAAAATAATCTTCTTTTTGCCTGTCCTCAAGCTCCATCAATACATCGTTGCTCATTTTTGCTGAATACCTGTTAATCAAACTAACGAAATCCTCTTCTAGATTTAAATTTAGTTCTTTGGTCATTTCAACAAGATCTTGAATAACTTCAATTTCTTTAGTTTGTGTACTACTCTTCTCAACTGATCAGGAGCTTATTCCATATGTTACTCATGGTAGATATTGCAATTTCACTGCAAACATCACCAATATTTTGAACCGCTTTATAAATGTTGTACTCTTTCCAAAGTTGGATTAACGATTTTCCATTCTGTCCATCAACAGCTCTAAGTGCTTTCCTAAATATTTTTCACAGGTAATAATTTATAAATGAATGTATTATGCCCGTATGTATTATTTTTATCCACTGGTTGTATTCGGAGGAAAAAATATTATTTTTATATTTTCATAATCACAAGGCGGATGTCCTGGTGCATTGTCAGCTAACAGCAAAATCTTAAATGGTAGATTATTTTCAAAGCAATATTTTTTTACCTCTTGAAAAAAATGATGAAACAACCAGTCTCAGAAATTTCTTGAGTCCTCCGTGCTCTTCGGTTAGATTTCCAAATCACAGGTAATGATGTTTTAGGAACATACTTTAGGGCTCTTGGGGTTTCTCTATGGTATATTCGAAGTGGTTTGATTTTGCAATCTTCAGAACCATTTTCACCAAGTAAAAGTGTTAAACTATCTTTAGAGATTTTAAACCCCGGCCAAGATTTTTCTTGTGATATGTATGATCAATCTGGTATTTTTTTCCAATGTAGGCCTGTTTCATCCACATTAAAAATTTATTGTGGTAGGTAATCCTCACTCTTCATTATTTCTGTTAGACTCTTGATAATTTTTTTATCTCCCTCTGTGTCTGCATTGGCAGCTTCACCCATTAATTTGATGTTGTGTAGTTTAGAACGGCCTTTAAACTTTTCAAACCATCCGTGGCTTGCAGTAAATCTATAGTTAGATTTATCACCATTTTCACGCTTAATCACTATTTTTACGCTTAAGATCACTATCACCATCTACGCTTAAGCACTATCAGCATTAAGCACTATCACCATTTTTACGCTTAAGATCCTGAAAAAGATTTAAGGCTTTCTCCTGTATGAGCATAAGGCTTATTGGAATTTTTTGTTGCTGCATATCTTCTATCCATGTAACCAGCATTTTTTCTATTAATGTTCCTCTTTTCTTTGTATGGACTAAGACCGTAAACTGCATCGGTACGGAATTTTTTATACGATTCATTTTTCTAATTCTATTAATTGTAATTGTTCTAATTGTAGAATCACTCATTTTAAAAAATCGAGCAATGTTTGCCACCTTATTCAAATTGTTTTATAATTTCAACTTGGTCTCTATAGTAATGGCAAGTCTTTTTCATCATTAATTCACGAATCACATTTACGTTTGTTCAACATGACTTGGGGTTTTATTTTTGTAATAAGCATGATAGTAAAATACAGAGCGCAACTATCAAGAAAGAAATTTATTTTCAGACTAAAGAAGAAAGTGGAGTTGGGGCACGCTTGCGCGTGCCCCAACTCCACTTTCAGTGGTGGGGGTAACTCAGTTGTGTGCTTGCACGTACCCCAGCGTGAGCATGTGTGGTAGTATATCATGCCTCACCTTGTGTAAACTAACCAAAATTTAATTTAATTTTTTTTTTAAATCGTATGAGTCTGAAACTGTGCAAGTCGAGGACTGACTGTACTTCAGTTGTATGGTTCCACTTGGCACATAATTCAATGGATTGGAAACTAAACTTGGGTAGCTTCATAATTATGGAGAGAAAGTGGTTTTTGTTGCAGCACTTATGTAAGTTGTTTTTTGAAAAATCATTGGTCAGTTTGTGTTGCTCCTACTCTGGATAAAACTGCCTTGATCTCTGGAGGGTTGTGGATGGGATAGTGGCTGCTGCCTGGAGAGACATTTGATATAACATCTGGGCAGGATTGTTTATTTCATCATATTGCAGTTCCTACTAGTGCAAATTATACTTTTCCATCTATCCCTTTTTAACTCTTCTTTCCACTTGGGTTCTTTAATCGATCTGATTTGTTGAAATAAGGGGACTGTAGAGCTGACAGATATGTCCTTGACTGGGGAATTGCTGCCTGTAAACTTGTTTAGTGGCATTAGGCTCATAACCAAAGTGATTATTGGGTAAGGCTAAATATTTTAGTCATCCTAGTTACAAACTGGAATTGTTAAATACAGGAAATTTTAGTTAGTCTGAATCATGTTAAAATGAAGTTTTCTTAATCCATCTTATGGACAACTGTAGACATACAAACAAATTTTTTTTTGTGTGTATTCTTGAAACCATGCATTTTGGGTTTCAATAAAATGTTTGCTGTGTGTGTTCATACAATAGTTTGAAGAACAATTTTTTTTGAACATATTAATAAGTGTACTAGAAATGCTACGTGCTAGCGATAAAAAAATAAAAATTTTGTCCGGTTCATGTTATAATATTTATTGTCACTTTAATCATATCTTCATAAAATTGTTATTGTACATTCATATGGAAATTAATTAATACATTCATATTAATTAATTATTTTATATGTGAATTCTTTTTAACTCTTTAAACCCAGTGATAATGAATTAAAAATCTGTTGAATTCTTTTATTTCAAAGTGCAAATTGATATCTTATTACCAATAATATAATAATGTGGTTGAGGATTTCAATATGATGGTCAGGCAGTTACCATTATCACTGAAAAACTATATTTACAGGTTTCTTGTTACACTAGATTTTTACTGTACATATAATAGATATATAAATACATTACTTACTTCATTCAAATATTTCTTGTATTCACAAGGAGCATTCAAAATTAATAATAGTTTTTTTCTTCAGTAATTATTACTGTAAGGGTTAATGTTATTATTAAATTATGTAAATGATGATTATTACATTTATGAAGTATGAAAATAAAACAAATTAAATCTCTACTATTATCTCTATTTTACTTTTAAGGGGGAAAAAACTTGAAATAGTACATGCATAATGAAAAATTATTTTAAATTTAAAACTGCTGTAATTAAAAATATCAATAAATAGATATAAATATATACTTATTTATATATATATATATATATATATATATATATATTAAAATTGATAATTAAAAAAAAAATAAAAATCAAAGTACTGAAAGTGTTAACAAAATAAAATCACTTAAAAAAAATTGATGCAATTGTCAATTTTTCCAATGTATGAGATGTTCTGAATTTAATAAATCATATGGTGAAATGTCATTTGGCCTCTGAAAAGTACAGAGAATAATTAAAAATATTTGAAACTTTTTACAATGAAAAGTGATATTATTTAACTCTCTGAAAATCAGTTGATATTACCTTAAACTCTTCGAAAATCTATCCTATTAACTAAGTACTGCCAACAGAAATTGATGGGGGCAGGGTTTTGTCCACAAGGGCACAAACTGTAACGGGATGATTTTTGTTGTGTCATTCCATTAAAATCCAGGTATAAATTAAACAATTTTAAGAATCTGGTATCTGGAAGCATCCTTACTATTAGAAAATAAATTACAGGTGTAACTTATTGCTTGTTCAGTTATATTGTCATGAATCATAATCTAGTTTTGAAAATCTGAAAAAAATGTGTAGAAGATAATAGAGCTCTAACTTTTCATTGAAAATGTGAGGGTGCAAGTGTACCCATTTGACTTTCATTCAAGGTAACTATCTATGTCTTAACAATACCGAATGGTTATCTGTGATATTTGTATCTGCCACATAAAGTTAAGTGCTAAGGGTTTATTTTTGGGGTACATGTGAAATAAAGATATAAATTTGGTGCAATAGATCACTATGATAAAATACTTCCTATAGGTTTGTTTAATAATGTAGAAATTAATCTCTGCCAAAAAAACTTAGGTAGTTTTTTGGTATAGCTTTTTGTTTATTTTTTTTTTAGGCATATGACAAAATGTCTGGTAATTAGGCAGGAAATGTTTGATTGCTGCCAGTAATGTATGTATTTTTACTTGTATATTAACACAGAACTGTGTAAGTTTTTGTATTTTGGAAAAAATTTATTGGAAACTTTTGTAAGTGCTGTAAACCTTTTTAAACTATGTAGAAACGACATGACTCATTTATTAAATTAGTAAGAAGTATAAATTTGGCAGAGAAATGAACAGTTCTGTAAAGTTAGTACATGACTGTTTTACTAAGAGAAGAAGGAGCTGTAGATTTTTATTTCAGCTTACGTGATTTTGATATTTTGAACCTAATGAGTATGAATGAGAGATTTCATTACGAAACATTTTTTTGTTTTATTAATAAAATTTAACCCATGATGATTTGATGACACAAGATGTGTTTCCTCTTGGGTTTAAATATTTTCTTTTTTCAGACAATTGTTTTCTTTTTTGTATTTCTGTTTCATCCATTTAATATGGTATCCATCATTTTCTGTATTAACTTCCTCTGCACACTTCCAAATTATTTATTTTCATTATAAATGCTTGATTTGGAGTAAATATACAGTCCAGTTTCTTATAATTTCCTTTATTACCCATTCATGTTTCCTGCCTTCATTCTTATTTTCTAGTTACCTGTTTTATTTTTTCCTGTTCTCTTTCCAGTAACCTTCTGCAAAACATTGTTTATAAAGCTTACAATTTCTTTTCATCTTCCTTCCTTAAAAGTCAGTGTTCTGATGAAGTAAAAGTCATATTCTTGTACTGAAGGAGGTCAAGGTCATTTTTACAGTTTACATATACTGTATAATCTGATATGCTGAGGGTCTTTCATTTCATGTTCTCTTGACCTCTTTGAAACATTGTGGATCTTTTAGGATACATGTAAGTGTTTAGTGTCCACATTGTATTGCTTTTTATTAAAGTCTAAAGATTGTCATGTATCAATTAAATAGGGCTTCTTTAAAGAAATTCAGCACTTTATAATTTCTATAACAGTAGTTTTTCTATTTAGGTTGCTAGGTAAGTTACTTTTATCAACACTAGAAGTTTTTTTGATTTTCATTTTCAGACCTCAGTTTTAATGAGGGGTTGTACTTTTGTTTATGAATTTTAATTTGTTTAGCTAATGTGTTCACTTCAGATTCCATGTTAGTATTAGTTTTAGGGCTATTTGTGAATCTATTAAATTTTTGGAGTATCATTCTGGAATAGTTTGAAATAATCATCAAATCGTCCAGCTTCACACCAACAATATTGATCGATTGATTTTAGGAGGGACTTTAGCTTCTTTACCTGATAGCTGCTTCAACTATCAATTACTTTAATAAGAAACTGGATTTTTAGACAAGACCTCACCATATAGTCACCATCAATTCAAGTAAGTAGTTGTCCCAATGTCTACAAAATGGTATTTGTGTGGTGCCACAAACAAGATTGATGAGTCTGATTATACAAATCTTATGGTACATATTATGTGAAGAAAAGTTCTAAGATGTAAATAGGAGGAAGGTGTAAGGAGGTAATTAATCCACACAGTAACTTTTTCAGGAGATTAGGTTAGTTTACTCTTTTCTCTGGGACAAGTAAAACCTTATTAGCATATTTTTACTGACATTGTGTGGAGAATTTTAATTTGATTTTAAAAAAAAGTTACAGTACTGTACACTTGCATATTTTCCTCCCCAAATAGTGGGGTCTCCTACTCTTCTTGTGTACAGCCTTGTTTTTGCTTCTTTTGTATTGTGCAATTCAGTTGTGGAACGGGAAATTTGTAAGAAAATTTTAATTTTTTTCATTCAGTGGATAAACAACTGTATACTTTTTAGGATGTCTATAGATCTGCTTGATTAATTAATTGCTTGGAGTATTTGAAGTGCTTAAAGTATCAAAGTGTTAAGAGTCGGTACTGAAGTATAATTTAAATAAATTGCACTGTCTTTTATATATTACAGCATTTCGCCATGTCACACTCCTAATAAAATAGTGTCATTAGTCAAATTTGTATTTGTAAAATGGAGTTTTTAGCTTTTAACTGATTTTCAAAAGTTTAAGATTTTGAGTAAAATACTGCAGCAAGTCCCATATATCTTATTATTTTACTTTTTGACTTTATTAGGAATTTTATTGTAATTAAATACTGATGTAATTTACTGCTCTATTTTACTCATTCTTTAAGAATAAAAACTACACAAAAAGTGAAATGTTTTGTTTCTAACTTTTATTTACTCATAGTAGAATTTCTATGACTTTTATTCATATAGAAGAAATTTTTGTTCTGTATGAATTATTTTATGAAAATTTTTATGTAAAAAAAAAAAAAACTTTTATACAGCACTATTTTACTGGGAGTAAATCTCTGCTAGTTTTTTTTTTATTTCTACAGTTTAAATGATGGAATTGTTTTCAATTAGTTAAAAATGGAAAAAAAATTACATTTAATGAAGGAAATTTTTAATTAATATTCCAATTTGCTTCCAACTAATGAATGAATGAGTTATAAGAGTACATTTGGTTATATAGTATTGCAGTTTATTTTTGTAATTCATGTCTTCTTTACGAGTAATTCTGGTACCCTGAATGTATGCACATTATGAGAAGTTGTTTTTTAATAATTATTAGGTATTAAAAGAAAATAATTTTTTATATTATGATTGAAATACAAATGAGATTATTTTTGGTCAAAAAATAAATAAATAAAAGTCTATGAATTGTAAAAAAAATATATTATAATTTCCTTAACTTTAAAATTAATTAATTTATTAATCCACTGTAATTTTAAGTATTTTTAGAAAAAATAATTTAAATGGATTGTAAAGTTGATTAAACTTTTTACCCGCCATATTTATCAGCAATAATATAAGAAAAGAAAAACTAAAAAGAAGATTTAATATTCTAAATAATTGTTAATAATAATTAGTGTTGTATGATACAGTGTAAGTTTCTAGATGTTAAAACCAGTTATTATTATGAGTCCTTAAAAAGAAAAGAATATATATATATATATATATGTATATTAGCTTTTTTTCTAGATTTTAGCAGACAGTTTAGAGTGCCGTATAGTATATATGCATGTGTGTGGTGAGTGTGTGTGTACGTACTCACTCATATGTGCATATGTGTGCTTGTTTTAATCAGTGCTGCTTATCTATTAAGTCCAGTCAAGAGAGATCACCTGATCTTATGTTGAAGTATAAGTCATTAGGTGCCATAAATCTATTTGTAGTTTCAGTTTAATTAATATTGTAATTTGTCATAGTTGCCACTCTGTATATAAAAATTGTATTAATATATTTGTATTATTTTCAATAATTAGCTTTGCTAGAATTTTATGGGTATTTGAATACCCAAAGTGAAATTTATAATATTTAAAATAAATTTTAATTTTATATGTTTTTATCATTTATTATTACTGTTATCATTTATGTACAGGAATCAAATAGGAAAGGGAATTTTATAATACTTAAATTAAAGGTTTGCAATACAGATGCAAGTTACTAGCATCTGCTATGTCAATTGAACTTAATTTTTTTTTAATGTTATTACATTTATATTGAATAGCTACAGCTGCAATGGTAGCTGCAACTAGAGAAATAATCACAAAATCTGACAGAGCAACTTATGTTAATAGTAGAATTTAAAGCTGCAATAAATCTTAATCATTGATGCTAAATTTGCTGTTTAATACTAAATGATAAAGAACATTTGGATTTGACTAGACTTAGAAACTAACTTCTGTTGTTTTAAATGAAATATGATCTGACCGAGCTTAACCAGTTTGTTGTGCTCTGTTCTATTTTATATAAATGTATTATGCAAAATATGAATAGTAATTGTAGGTACAACAAATTTATTTATGTGACATGTTTATATACTTATGTTAAGGGACACAATTTTTTCTATTTCCTACTGATTTTTCATAATTAGTTCTGTATTTTACTAGATTCATAGAAAATATGAAAACAATCAAATTGTCTTTGTTTTTATATATATTATTGTTCTTGCAATAAACTAATTTGTCAATTAGTCTTTTTAGTAAGGTATACAATAAAGTGTTTAAAAAATAGTATATATGCAATATTACTATTCCTTTCTTGGAAGATTTCTTTAGGTGTTTATGATTCTTCTTGTGCGTAGATAAGCAATCCCTTTTCTTTACTATCATAACATTTATACCATTGCTGCAAGTAATGTGATCTGTATAATATATTATTACATACCGATCAAGTTTATTTATTTAGCAAGATATTCAAATTCTGAACATAAAAATGTAACTCTTATCTAATAATGCAAAATCCGAAGTTGTATTTTTCTTTAGATCATGTAATCCAGTCTGAAAACAGTAACACTTTATAACTCTAGTCAACTTCAGGTTCTTTGCTATTAAACTACCTGGAGGAGAAGCTATTTGTTCATATAATTTACGGTAGGTTGTAGTGTTATTAACTTTTCATTTATGTGCATTCTGTTTATTGGCTGCTGAGAGTAGCAAGGCTCTTCACATCAGGTTCTGTGTACTTATAATCGTTACTAAGTTAATACAAATTTTAAGTGCTATTAAAGTAATAAACATTAATCAGGGAAGCAGAATCAATACCATAGTTTTATGAAAACCAACTGATAAAAATTATCCTTGTTATAGTTTACAAGATTCATTGTTGTATAAATTATTATTATTATTATTATTATTATTATTATTATTATTATTATTAGCTGTAATCAATTCTTGTTGGTATTTTACATTTAAATAGTGTGTGAAGACATTCTGTCTTCGACATATTTTTTTTTTAAACTAATCTTTTTAATCTTAATGGCATGAATTCTTAACTAACTGTAATAAAATCTGTTTATTTGTAATAATTTTTACTTATTTACTATTCTTATATGTGCTTACTAATATCATGGTCAGTTTCTGTTTTGTTATGTTTTTTTGTTTGTTGTCCTCCATACAGTTGGTCAGATTTAGGTCAAATGACTGGAAGTCATTATATTTGCATATCATCATTCTGCTATAAGATATGTATTTCACTACTGTTGTATGGACTCACTAAAAACCATATATTGACTGAAATTTGAATTTTGTGTCATACATGTGATTTGTCTCCCTGTGGTATATGTGATGGCACAAATGAAGAAGGCTCTGTGAAATTATTATTTTGCTTCTTTTGATAACATGGGAAAAGTGTTTAAGTGAAACAGCCAAATCATTTTATCCATGTGATATGAACAACTTCATCCAGTGCTAGTAGAAATATTGAGCAAATGAGAGATTGAAAGTTAATGAATTATTTTCACATTTTATGCTAATTATTCATTTAAAAAATTCCCTTACTTTTTGAGTTTCCTTTGAATATTGACAATGTAAAAAAATTAAATGAAATAAGATTGTAAAATATTTAATAATGAAGTATTTTAATAATTAAATGTAATTTTAGATGTGATTCTTATATTAATTAACGTTCACATTGGTGTTGTATAAATTTATATTCAGATATTTTCCAAATTAATTTTTTCATATTTGTATAGTTGCTACTATTTATTATCTTTGTAATTAATTATAATTGTGAATTAATGTAAATGACAATTTATATTTACAAGAAAAGTTATCTTGTGTAGATCAAAATTTCATTATGTTATTAAATACTGCATAAAAAAAGGAGGTCAGTGATAATAATATTTTTGAAACACTCGCTGTTAAATAATTGCTTTATTTGTTGTTAACCATTTATATTGTTTTTATAACATATTTTAATGCAATTATGCAGATTTGTACCATTATTTAAATTATGATGTGATCGATTTATTTTTGTTGTTATTATGTAATATTTTTGAGCTAATGAACTTTGAAAATGTGTTTTATTTTAATATTATGTCATTTTGAGTTAAATTTTTAATTTTAAAATACTCTGGTTCTAAATACAAGCTATGTTTGAATTAAATCCTGAATTTAAGTAAATATTTAATTAGTTCTGATCCTAATTTTAGGATTATTATTTACAAGTTGATTAAATGTATCGTATGCGATTCTTTCATCTTTGATGACAACATTCATCACCCCCAGCCTAAATGTCATTTTAACTTTTCAGTTGTATAATATTTCTGTGTTTCATTAAAATTAAATTTCAGTGAGTTTTCTGTTGCATGTTGTTTTATTTTAAATATATTGTAATAAATTTTCTTTTGGCTGCATAACATCCTTTTACTATAAAACTATCAGTGGAAATAAAAAAGATAGTGAACAATAAATAAGCAAACTAAGAAACTGAGCGAAAAATTAATCTATAATAAAAAATACTCTATTACAGTAAAAGTAGGTTCTAAACCTGTAAGATGTATGAATAGTTTAACAGTTGGAGCTGTTAAACTATTTATACATCGATGTACAAAGATATGAAGTTTTGTAAATATAGATATTTATAGTTCACTGTCGATTTGTTTGTGGAGGATCGTTATTTAAATCTTTTATATACTCAAAATGTACTTCTCATTGATGACGTGAATGTTAGATAAGTATAAGGCACTTAGATAAGAAGTAGATTAAAATATGGCATAAACTTTAGGGTTGAAAGTTTGGCTTGTATTCAGAACTGCATGGTATTTATGGTTTTTTTTTTTAATTTCAGCCTAGGATAAGAAAGAGATATTTGTAATATTATATCAAATCATGGACATCATTATTATTATTAGTATAATAGTTTTTATTTTTTTTCTAATAAAGCGTTATGTGTTTTAAAAGTGTAGTATAGTTAGTTTTCTTGATGTTAATTCTTACATATGTGTATACATAGATAATACATGAATTTACGATTCATTCAAATGAGGTTAGTGATATATGTTTTATTCTGCTGGAGGCTCTGCTCTTGCTCACTTTGCTTATCGGTTCTGGCAGAAAGCTTTGCTCAACTGCTTCTGGTTATTGCATATGTTCACAAAAGTTGTTTAGTTTGAACAGATTATAAAATTTTAATGTACTGGCTCTAGGTAGTGGTTCAACAGCAGTTGTTCTGTTCTAAATTTTATCTTAGAAATTTAGACGTTTGCATATAAACATGTTTTGGGCTGAATAAAGAAAACAATTTTGGTTTAAAAATTTTTACTTTAAAAAATATGTGCTATTATATCATTTAAAAGGAAATATTTCTTGGAATTTTTTCTTTTTTTTTTACTTTTACATTCTTGGCTATGAAAGTTTATCCTCCAAAACCCTTCAGTGTGTTCATCTGTTTGTGTGTATTGAGAGTTGAAAATATTTTGTGGTAGCAGTGGAAAGGAAATGGAGTTATCTAATGACCTTTAAAACAATTTTTATAAACTGTTCGTTTATGTTGCTGTGTAAATAATAGAACAAGAAGTAATTTAAACAGGCTGTTTATACAGGAGGTTCTAACATGTGAATTTTGGACAATATTTATTTTTTATAGCATAGTGTATATTTATTTTCAGTTTCTTTTTTATTTGTTATGTTTATACAATCATTTTAATTTGTTCTAAAACATTTCTAAATCTATTAAAATGTAAAATCTATTATATTATGATGAATAATTTTAAGGTAATATATGAATGATGATGGCTTACTATAAGGGTGAATTTGACTAGATATTTGCATAATATTGGATTTTTGTATTAAAAATAAAAATGAAAAACTGACTATTTTAAACGTTTCAAGTTTTATAAATATATTTTTTAATAATAGAGTATCATTATCATATGAGAATAAGGACGTGCCCTAATGAAGTTGTTGATGATGTAGGACATGAATTTTCTAAAAGATGACGCCTTTTTCTGAAGTTGGTTAGGTTTAAGTTACGTAGAAAAACGTTTCTGATGTAAATAGAAATGGTATAGGAACTGGAATAAGATTGCATGATGTAGTGAATGCTAAATTTATGATTAAATGGAAAAAATTTACATGGGAAGATTCACAAATGTTTCTGCCTAATTATACCCTGAAGAAGTAATGTAATCTTAATACTACTAATTCTTTTTTTCATTATTGCATTTGTACTGCTCAATGTAACTTTGGACTGTTCTGAGTGTTATAATAGAAAATAATTTTCTCATCTCAATATGCTTACCCTCTCAATATAGGCCTAGGGAATATTACTACACTTGTCATTGCCTGTGTGGTAACCCTTGAGTTATAATTATTTCTACTCTGTGTTGTGGCAAGAGCGTGATCCCAAAATTACTCTTGTCATATATCCCTTAGCAGTGTTGAGTGCATTAGGAGGGTGATCAGCTAAAATTTAGTATAATTTTTGTATATTTAACTTTCCTGTTTGTATGAAAAAAAAGGAAAGTTAAAATACATTTAAGATCAAAATAACAAGTTAACAGTTAATTTTTTTATTGCAGGATTTTAACTTTCTAATATAAAGTTTTAATTTCATTATATTTCCATTTTTTTCTCCCTTCCGTGTAGAATAATTTCTATTCTATCAAGAACATTTGACTATAGTCTAGTGTTATAACTTGTTTTTCTATACTGGACCAGACTCTGCTCATGTACTTCTTTTTATTCATTTTGTATGCTTCTGATTGTATTCTGCAAAATGTATTTTCACATTTTTTTATATTCACATTCAAACTGTAATGTATTTTGCAAAATATTTTTTATAATAAAAAATGTTTTATAACATAGCAAAACCTATGAATAGTGAATATAATTGAGGACAGAAAATAAATCCACTGTTTGGATGTCATAGTTTATAGGAGACCTGAAAAACGCGTATAAAAAAATATGATTTCACTACATTCTTCTGACAAATGAAAAATTAAGACTTAATAGTCAAAACAGTAGAAACTCTCAGTAGAGATATAATTTGTATATGATGTGAATTACTGTACGCTATAGCAAAATTTTTTATTTACTACTGTTCTGTACAGATATCAGCTACATTACATTAAAAAGATAACAGAGTACTGTCTACTAAAAGTATGTCCATATTGTATTAGTTATTCAGAAAATCAATGGTCTACGTAAACGTAATGCATAAGAACAAAATTTGCATTATACATGTCCTGTTTGCTATTAAAAATGACATTATTAAAACTGATAATAAAAAAATAAAATTAGAAAAGGAATGAATTTTTTATAAGCAATATTATAAGTGAATGAAGTTTTATAATTTAAACATATTTACCTTGCAAGATTTTTTCCTAAATGAAAAACTTTGATTGATCTCCTTTTTTTATTACCTCATCATTACTTTCTTCATTTCATTGTGAAATTTTTTAGTATAAAATTCAGTTTTTTTTTGTTCTGTGTACGGATTTTGTTTATTTACTTCTTTGCTGTACCTTGCATCAGTTAACTTATTCATAAATGCTTGCGTGATTTACTGTTTAACTTATTGCATTCATAAATGCTTATGTTATTTACTGTCTTTACACCAGAAATCATGTTTCCTTTAACAAATTATGCTTTATAAAAACATTTGAATTTTAAATAAGTGTAAAATGCTTTGATTTGATTTTTAATGTAATTGAAACTGGTGTTAATATATATATATATATATATTTATATGTGATTGAATAAACAAACATCAACTGTCATACGTATGATGACTCATGCATTTAGCTGTACTCATTCTCTGCCTTTTACAAATAAAGAAAAGAATGCTCAACATAAGTAAAGTAAGAAATAAAAAATAAGCAAATAAGAAGTGTAATCAGCTTGATTACATTACCCGTATTTTTGTAATCCTAATAAAAATTAAACAAATTATTTTTGCCAATATGGTTTCTGATGTTTTATTCTTAGTGATTTTTTTTTGAGATTTTGTTTTTATTAAGAAACCCTGTTTCAAGTGAATGAGGTTTGTAAAGCTTTCATTATTTGTAGGTGTCCTTATTTAGGAAATATCTATTACTAGAGGTTTCACTGTATGTATCAGTATCTTGAGAATTATTTTTTTTGAAGTTTTTTTTTAAACTGGAAAAATGATATCGGAGACAAAAATTTTAGTTGGATTAAAAAATCATCAGGTTAATTTAAATTTTGCAAAAGTAGAGTTGAATAAAATATTTTTTAATTAAGTTGATGTAATGTGTGTTTTCCCTGAAGATAACTCCTATTAATCTGCGAGAGAATTTTCTAAACTGGATGTATGATCACTGACATTTTCAGATTGTTACATACATACATACAAAATTCTTGTATATATTAGTTAAAAAGTTTAGATGTTTGTTATTTGGTAATAAATTGTTAATTGTAGATATTAAACGATGAAGGATGATACAGACTTTTTTTCTTACATTAATATTCATTTTTTTGACCGTTTTTAACATGTTGACTGCTAAGAATGTTTATCAGTGGGTAGCTTCATTGTTTGGACCTGTTTATGGGGAATAAAAAGGTAAAGAGGGTGCTTTGTTCTTTCTGGTGAGCATTGGTGCTTTATGTCACTTATAACTGTGTATACAGAATGTTCTAATAATTTTCATGCATGTTTCAATTATTTTTATGTAAGTTGTTTTTCTTTTTTTGTTGATCTTTCAGTTTTAAAAGGAGTTTTATTAAAGTATTTTTGGTTTGACTTCAGATTGTTTGGCCTGTTAATGTTTGTTTTATAGTAACTTTAGTGGTATGAATTTTTATATTTTTCCAGAAATTTTTACTTTTACTTTTTATACATTTATTGTATTATGTGAAATTAATTTTTAAGATATATTTAAAAAAAAGTTACAGTTAAAAGGTTTGTATATGGTTAGTGTAAAAAAACAGTTTCAAGTGTGCCACTGCTACTATTAAGTATTAATTAAACTAAACTTGATTACCATTGAAGAGGTCACAGGTGAAAAGGTAGGAATTAAGAGCACACTTACTGAAAATAAAGCATTAAGAATGATAACTTAGCCTAGCTAAAGTGAGCCTTTCCTGATAATTGTGTTTTATTATATACATTTTCACATATCATTTTTATGTATAATTATATTTTATGGCCTTCGCGTGGTATTAATCAAATATAAAAAAATAATGCAGTCTATAAGAAACTTAAAAAAAAATCTAATTTATTTGAATGCATTCAAAATTATATCATACTCAGAAAAATCTAAAACAGTTATTTATTTTGGTTGGTAATCAAACTGTTTATAACAATTTAAGTTCTCATTCATAAAAATTTATGTTAAAGTAAAAATCAAAATAAAAAACATTCAGTCAGTAGATCTTTAACTGGCATTGATCGCTGTGGTTATTAATTATAAATAAATGCCAACAGTATGCAGGGAAATAGCACCCATTGTTACTTAATTTCATTAGTTTATAGGAACTGTTTTATTAAATTTGGCTCTATCCATTGATATTTAATCCTTAATCTGGTTATTTGATGAAGAAAAACTAAAATGCCTAATTACTAATATCAAAAAATATTTTATTATTTTTTTTTTTTGTATGTGTTGATCTGAAATACACCATAACAATAAACTATAGTTTTATACATATACACATCTAGTAAATCCCCCTGGTTATCTAAACTTGGATAATCTGAATGAACATAAAGAAAAAATACTCTTCTAATTGGAATTATTCTTCATCATCTACAATGGGAATTGCTTACTGAACTATGTCTTACGTATATTAAATAATTAGAGTAACTCATTGAAAATGTCATACTGATATAATTTTCATTTTTGTTTAATTATTCTTCATTTAAATATATTAATTAGTCTTCTATGTATTTTAATTTATTATGTGAATTTAAAATTATATAGTACGTACTGTTAAAGATTAAATATGTAAATAAGCTTTTTTATTATAGTTTGTACCTATCCCTCATAAAAAAATTAGCCCTTCTCTAAAAGAAACAAATCAAATCCCTTTGTTAAACGGCAGATCTTTAGGAAGTAGCTTTAATCTCTGTAGCATTTCATAAACAACCACAGTTGGGTGTGGCCTATATATGTTGCTTTATATATCTTTGAGCCATCTTAAACAATGTTGCCTCTTTGGTATGCGAAATAGCTATTACTGGTTCATCAGCATCACTTTTGTCAGTTGTATATCCAGTTTCCTTATTGTCGAATATAATTTTACTGTTGTTTTTCATGAAGTCAGTGACATCATATACTTTCACACCCTTACACCATAGCAATTTTTTTGCTAGGTTCAGTATATCAGTTATATTTCATTACGTTGTTTGTGTGGATCAACACTTATAATTTCTTGTTGTAACTTCTTCCACTTTTAAAAAAATTGAATTTCATTTTACACTATTCCAAGATTTGACAACCCCTTAAACATCATCCTTTATTTTAATTGTTGTAACTTATTGGGTGTTGTTAATGTTTTCTTAACTAAAATAAATTCAAGAAATTATGACTATAGGCATTATGGTGGGTGTATAGTTATATTTTCCTTTAATGTACCAAGTTGAAAATTGTAATATGCACGAAAAGAATGAAAGTACATAGTTTATAAATGCAGCTTAGCAATAACTCAAATTATTCTGACATATAAATTGTACTCTTAATATGGACAGGTATTGTCCCAGTCATTTAATATAATTTGGTTTTTTCTCCTGTTTGTGTTGTGTTTATGTGTGTGTTTACACATATTATACATATATATGTATATGTTGAAGTCTATAAATATGTTAACAGTGCATCATTCTAGCAGCAAGAATATAAATGGATAAATAATACTGATATACTGTTATTTTTTTCTGAGAAAAAATTGTTTTTTCAGTCTTTTTTTTCACAGTGAAAAAATGACTGAAAAGGTGAGTATTATGTAAATATTTATTAATATACAGTTGTGTTATACTTCAGATACATATTATTCTTCTGTATTGTGTAATTTTTGTATTTCGTAATTGAAAATTATCATATTGTAGCACAGTTTGGTAGCTTTCTGTTATGTTTGGTAGACATGGTAAAAATGTTCTTACTTAATGTATTTGTCTGCTTCTCAGTGGTTTGTCTATTTAAAATATATGTATTTTTTAAAATTAATTTTTAAAAAAAATAATTTTTAATCGATTAATTAATTGATATTCTAACCTTTTATAGTAAGCAATGGTTTTTCATTGTAATTATTAAAAATTGAATTTTATAAAACAGTTTGGTTTTACAATAAAAAAGAGTCCTGGTAAGACTGTAAACTACCTTGATGGGTAGATTGTCCTCTTTCATTGCTCACCAGTTTTCTTATCCTTGAATCCCATTTTTCCCCACTATCAGTACTGGGTATAGGTCTGATCCTACTAGGATTTTCACGCTAAGGATGCTAAGACCTGTAAAACCATTGCATTCTTGGTGTTTGTTTGAGGGACTGTCTATGAATCGACTCTGATTCTGTTTCCAATCTAATGGGTGTACAATAAGCCTAGTAGTTAAAGTACCTATCAGGAGAAGTTGGGCTCCTAATTCTCTCGCAATAACCAGTACAATAAATAAAAATATTTTTTACAGTTTACTAAGGTGTAGCTTTTTGTAATAATAATTTATAAGTGTTATAAATGATATATACTCTCAGAGATCATTTAAATTTACTTAATATCCACATTTATAAGTTTATATTTAAGGGACTAAAACATTACAATCATATTATTATTATATTTTTAATTTAATTTTTTATTCTTTAAAAAAAATTAAACATTCTTTATGTTTGTATGTTACTTTGGGCTTAATTTGGTATTTAAGGAGGCACTCCCTGCTAAAAGTAACAGAACTCATTTCTGGTGTAGCCATATGCACTGATATATGTAAAATTGGTGAACAAGCCTAACAATCAATGATGCTAAATAAGCCATCAAGGAAGATTAAAATGATGAAGTTGAGCATTTTTGGTAAATGTATTTGGCTTAGACTTGCTACCAGATAATGTGAAACTTTTCAGTTATGATCTGTAGAATGTTTTCCTTTAATAATTTATGTTAAATTTCACACAACATGAAGCTTTTTGTTTAGTTCTATATGAGGAATTTAGTGCTTTGCTTTATAGCACTAAATTCCTCATATAGTTCATAATGTAAGCAACAGTTGCAAGCAATAGTTGTAAAGTAACAACATGAATATAGCAATTCATCTTACTTTTTGAAAAAAGTAGCAACATGAGGTGATTCAAATATTTATATGCAAGTATGTATATATATATATATACATACACACACACACACACACACACACAAGTATGTGTGTATATAGATTAGAAATAGCCTTTTAGCTACTTCTGTTTTTTTGAGCTTTCTTATTTACTGTTTCTTTAACCCATAAGTTAGAAGGATGAATTTTTTAAAACTTATAAATGTATCAGCATGGAATTATACAGAGTACATACATGTTTGTGTACTGTTGAAACATGCGTAATAAATACATTTTAAAGGTTTGTAGGATTTTGTTAGAATCCTCATGAAAATGCTTATGTATTTATTCATTGCTTTTTCAGTAGAAATTTTAACATATTTACTACAATTAGGAATGTGAAATTTAGCATGAATACAAAAAAAATAATTTCTATGTTCTAAACAATATGCAGCAATTTGTAATTTTCAAAAAAAATTTTAATTGTTTAAAAGTATTTTGTGTGATGTGAAATGTAAGAGCACATTATATACATTACTGAACTTAATTAATTGTGTAGTTTCTTGGCTATCTGATTCAAAATTATGTTAAAAAATTCATGCCTATCTAGTTAAAAAATTTATTTTGTTTTTTTGATTTTGTGTTACCTGAGGTGTAGTTGGCTGACCTTGCCTGAAAGGCATTTGAGCTTCTAGTTGGTCTTTTTATACATCTCTGTAAATGGATTCTATGAAGATACCTGTGTCATCAGTCCACTAGCTACACCAATGACTTGTTATTCTGTGGCATTGTAGACGGACCTTGTTGCAACCAAGTGAGTTTTCATAGTATCTATCCTGAGAAAAGGAATCAAGTATTAGTAATTAGATAGGGATAGGAAGAGTTGATCAACCCCTCTGGTGAGTTTATCTCTAAAGAAATTGGCGTGGTCAGTGAATCTTTCAATACGTTTCTTCATTTTCGTTCACCGTACCAAAGTCGGAGTTGAAATCTAAATACAGACGATGATCGCATGGCTAAAAAAAATGATCAAAACATCAGCTGGGATTACGGCGACGCTGTGTTCAACGAAGAAACTGTTACGAGATTGTGTTGCAATTCGCTACGGTCTACACCAAAAGGACGGAGAAAGCCGAGTTACTCCGACGTTTTCATAACAACGTCCAGATGATACCAGTGGACGCACCGAAGCCGAAAGCGAATTACATCGTGAATTGTCCATACCACAAATCTGGTGGTGAAAAATGTGCCTTACAAAGCGGATGTTTCTATATGCAACGGATAAAGTTGAGTAGAGAGTTTGAGGCTGTTTTTCGGCGAAAAAAAAATTGAATACGCGGTAAGCAATAACTGCGATAAGCGGGGTCTAATCAGCGCGCATAATGTAGCTATTTGTATTCAATATAACACAGTGGACTTCAACGAACGGTTGGCATCTTTTTACAAAATAGAGTCCAATCCATTGGATCCACGTGTTAAATACAGATATAATCTGTGGCCGCTTAATTTCCTTCTTATCACCGATTTTGCGTGAGAAGGATTTGTTTGCGGTGGCAAAGTTGGATGCGGTAACCTGCACCCACGGTCGGAAGTGCAGATGTAAATAAAATTTGAAAAAAATAAATAAAAATATTTTAAAAAAGATAAAAAGGAATGGTGTCCAAGCATAGGATACCTTAACCCCCCATTCAGTCACGTATTGTTTGGTAGAAAAAAGGTAAGTCTTTTTTCTTAACAAACAATAATTAACGGTGGTTGGATGAAATGGTCCCAAGGCCTGTGCTGCCATCTGGTGGTTCTCTATCAGATCGTTTCACAAATGAGGAGAGAAATGTAGATTTCATTGTAGGTGGCATATAATTGTAAACTACTCTAAACTTATGAAACGATGGACGTCCATGCTGTTACTTAAAGCGTGAGAAAAGACCTTTGTCACTATCTTCATCAGATGTCGCAAGGATCTTACACGACGGCTTTAAATCGTGAAAGATCTAACCAACAACACCGATGATGCTATACCTACATCCATAATTAAACTGTGGCTGTGGTCATTTATCGAACATCTCCCTTGACTACATCGGATTCATTTTTTATTCCGTTTTATTTAGGGAGATGCAAAGCTAAATTTAAATAGAAAATTATTTTTAACGTATAAAATTAAGATTTACAATAAAGTTTTGAAAATGTTTTCATTTACTTCAATGCACTTTGCTGCACGTTTGTGGATTGCTCGTGCTACTGTTTTTGGTTCATCGGAGCTATTTAACAGCGCAAAAGCATCAGTAATACGGTAAGTAACTCCTCTCGGGTATTTATTTCAAAAGTACAGTTAATCCAACCCCATACACAGAAATCCATCGGCGTAAGATCAGGTAACCTGGGTGCTCAGGATTATGAACAGTCTCGATTGATCCATTTATCAGGGAATTGCTGATTTAAGTAGGCGGAAAAAATACGAGAGAAATGTGGAGATGCGCCGTCGTGCTGGAAGTACATCTGGCGTCGTGTTGTAAGAAGAACATCTTCAAGTAATGGCTGTAATTGTTCTTGAAGAAACTGTAAGTAGCCTCACCTCTTAACCGCGCTTGGAAAATAAACGGTCCAATCAACTGATTATGAATAATCCCACACCATACATTAGTGGCAAATCGCTGTTGAAAGTTACGTTCCACCGTAGCATGAGGGTTCACTTATACCCATGAGCGTTGGCTTCTCATGTTGCGAAGGGCATGTAAATGCATGTCTCCTGCATGTAAATGTACTTTTTGTTTATGTTACGGATAAAGGTTGTTATTCTTAAGTGTCCTTCATACTCTAGTTTGTGAAACTCTCAACTGGTTAGAAAGACGTCTTGTACTGACACCGGGATTACGCTGAACAGCAAAGATATTGCTTTGATTGACATTAACATCATGCTAGAGAGAACGGTCATAAGGGATGTGATTACTGCTAGGAAGAGATCCTGTTTCCCGTAACACACAAAATGCCCACTAATAGAAATCCTACGATTAGGATAACGTTGTCGATATTATTCAGCAGCGGTCGTAGCACTGCTTTCACACACATCATATCGGCAGATTCTTCATTTGAAAGTAAGTATGGCATTATTACTTCAATAACTAACTAGGTTCAAAATGGTTATGCATTATAGCTGTCCTATCTACTTGTACTAACGTCCCAACCCTCGTAGGGGAAGACAGCCGCCTTGTGACTGGTCGCCACACTACCCGCTCCCCGTTCCTACCCCTGATGGATCTTAATGGGAGTCATCTTTTGCCTTGTAACTTTTTACATGACACAGTAATAAGCCAGGCCTCGTTGGGATACCACCGATGCAAATGCCTCGGTTGACATTTTGCAACTCAGTGTGTTAATGACTTGGCCTTCGTCTTCGCTGTAGGCTTCTTTCGGACAATCTTGACTGTCTTACTTCGTTGCCTTCTGAACTACCTAACTGACTTCGCGGAAGCACGAACCCCGCGACTTGTTCTATACTTTAATAGACCCAATTTGTGTGTAAATGTCTCATAAATTCGAGTCAAGTTAATAAATAACATACCACCAGAAATGTTGTTAGCAACAACGAAATTTATATCTAGTTCCCTTAGTGAACTCAACTTATAGTTCATACTTGGTTTCAATTATGGTCTTCGGTCTGGTTTACCAGGGAGAGGCGGGCAGACCTTCTACTCCCATTCAGCTCCATCGCAGAGTCCCGCGTGACATTTAATTCACTTAAATTACCATCGTAGAGATGGCGCTACACCTCATGGCTGCATTCATTAGAATCCATGCCCTCGGTAGTGTAGTCACCATCCCGTCAACAGCGATGCTTCCTCATTAACATACACCTCACGGATGCATGGTTACTCATATCCTCGGCAGTCGTCGTTCCGCCGACAGCAAACATTACAATAATAATCATCACCACTACTTATTCTGATTAACCATAACTCGATGCCAACACGCCTACCTCCGGCCAATCAATTGTCCAGGCGATCTCTAGCCACCCAGGGTGCTACTCTATTTACACCCCCTCAGTCGTTCTGCTCAGTGCGAGGAATCAAAGGAAGTCAGCCACTAATTCCATTCTCTGCGAGTCTTCCAGTTGACTCGCAGATCAAGAAAGGAATTTACTCTCTTGAGTTCCCTAGCAACTCTGGTACGTTCAGCCTTGTACCGAAGAGAAACATAAAGGACATGGTCCACAGTGTCATCAACCCTACAGTCCGGGCACAAGCTCTATTCAGTCAAATCAAACCTAGCCAAACTATTCCTAAATGCACCATGTCCCGAATGGATTTGAGTTGTGTACCGATTGGAGGAAATCCACGTAATTGCTCGCAGTTCCCTAACATTTGGAATTATACCATGCGTGTATCGACCAGTAGAAGAATCGTTCCACCTAACTTGCCAAGAGTCAAAATCTTAGTCTTCAATTTCTCACATACGCCCAGAAGTAAGAAGGCCTTCCTTCTTAGAAACATATCGCTTGCTACATTCCGTAGCTAGAATGTCAATGGGTTTTTATGCCGGCGATCACAGAGAATGTCTCTCTCAAGACGGTTCTGTAGCCTCCGACAACAGCTAACAATAGAAGACGCTGCGCTCGCAATAAAATGTCCCTATAATATTGGAATTGTAAAGGATGAGCCCAGACGGGCGCAGCGTACAACATTATGGCCCGCAGACACCTTTGTGAAGAATACGCATGGTACAATAATTCAACCCCCAATCGCGATGGATGACTCTATGAACACCAAAGAAGGCATCTATAGCCTTCCTTGCGACAAACTGAAGGTGCTCACTGAATTGAAGCCTCTCATGAAGGATGACACCCAGATATTTCTGAACAGTAACATACCTAATCCGAAGGCCGTCCATCACGACCCGCGGGTGACGGGTGGCGGCTAGACAACCTTTAAGAAACATCATGTGGCTTTCTCCGCACTGAAAACCATCTTATGCTGAAGACTCCACAACCGTAGTACCTTAGATGCTTGAGTCGCTCTGAGTTCTATCTCAGTATGCGAGTTACCCTCGACCAGCAGCAACCCATCGTCGGCATAAGCCACGATTCGGCAGCCACTGGGCATCCGTAACCGCATTAGAGATTTGATTAGCTTGGCATTTTTTCCGCCACCAACCCATTCGGTCACCCTAAAGCATAAGACCGAATGTCTGTGCCACAAACGGCTACTGAGCCTCGAAAAAGTTTAGCGACCAGTGTCCTAAATACCTCCTAGAGCTTAACTAACAGCGTGACCGCATTACAGAGTCGAACTCAACGACCCAGACGAGGGGACCTAAAACACTGCCATTTGGACAACCTTTTGATAGAGTCTTTTCTACTTTCGAGCCGCCGTCACGAAGGACGACGGTTCTGTTGCTGAAATAGCTCGAGAGAGTCTCAATCTCATTTTGCGTGCAACCACACTGCTGCAAATGAAACAAGGCAGAGGGCCACCACAAGTTATTGAAGGCCCCGGTTATATCCAAAAAGAAGCCGAATACTTATTTGGATTCGCTGGTCGAAGACAAATCCATTACCCTAATAATAGCGTACTCTATGTCGTTGGTCGTCCATTAGGTTGCTCACTGGTCGTCCATTAGCGAATGGTTAGAAGTTAACCTACTATTGATGCGGAGGTACAAGAAAAACCTTCTCGAAAACCTTACCTACTACAGGCAAGAGCGTCAGAGGCCGGTAAGAAAAACTTACAGTAGGGTCCTTATCGCCACCTTTGAAGAGTAGTTTCAACTTATCACGTTTCCAACATGCTGGGAAATATCCAGCAAAAAGCACCTATTATAAACCCTAGTCAGGTTACCAAGAATAATTGGCAACGTGCGAACAAGGAGTTCCATTGTGATACCATCATATTCCGGGTTTTTATTCCTAGCCAGGCTACAAATTACTTGGTGGACTTCCGCCTCAGTAATCTCAGAAGAAAAATTCTCAGAGTGAAAACCTACAGCTTCCCATCGGACACGTCGATGACAAGAGGTTTCACCAATCTCAGTGTCATATGGAAGCAGATCATTCATCAGAAGAGTGAGGACACGATCTTTGTCTATTACAACTCCATCCTGGGTTGAGAGAGCCAACAGAAGAATGCCTTTTTTCTTTTTATGACCAAGAACTCTATAGACGACACCCAATGGGTCCTTAGTTCCCTGGTCTTCTTCAGGAGCGCCAGTAAACACGCTTAGAAGACCTAACCTTATGAAAATACTCGGTCCTTTTCCGACGATAATCCGCAAGCAAGGCTGCACCCCGATCAGGATTACCTTCACGCTGTGTGGTTCTCCTAAGCCGGCCCACAGTCCGCTTCATCGCGGTTAAGTCCCGAGTCCACCATCCAGCTACTCTCTCCGGACCCGCACCTCTGGGATTCGACTGGTCAGCGGCTTCAACTACCGCAGAAGAAAAACTCTCTGCCAGGTCATCTAATGGAAGTTCGTCCTGTCCTCTAGCAAAAACTCGAAGCCTGGCCGCAAGAATATTAGAAAACTTGGTCCAATCCGTCCGCCTGTGCAGGAATCGCCCCTGCTGAACAGGGACGTACCTCCTATAGACATCGCGCAGCCTACTTACAAAATAAAAAACTATTGGCGATGATCATTCGCGCAATCATCGACTACGCACTAGTTCTGAATCCTACCAAAGACAACATTTTTACTAATGGAAAGATCGATTTTGGTACCAAGGAAGGCCCTCCGCTCTTCTACTGCACTGGCGAAAGTAGATAATTCGCCGACTACATTAAAAACATCAAAATGATGCTGCGCGATGAAACCTTCGATCAATTCGCCGCCATCGTCCGTGATCCCACTGTGCCAAAAAGACGATTTGGGGTTCGCATCAGCGCCTACAAGAATCAGCCTAACAATTCTATCCCATTTTTCCAAATGCTGTTCAGTGGGATTCCTGCACTGAATGTACGAACTAACAACAACTAGATCCAGACCTTCCACAGCAATCTTGACAACGGTGTTACGTGTCAGAGGCTTGTCGTATGAAGACGCGATCTAAAGACTTCATGCACAGAACGGCGGATTTGCTGTCACCAACGATAAACGTTTTTCAGTCTGGAAAACCTGGCAGTCACTCTTAACCACGTACGGGTGTTGTAGAAGAACAAAATCAAGAAAATCGAGAAGAACAAAATAATAAAATTATTAAAAATTTTTTTTAATATGGTGATGTTTACAGTATTTTAGAATGCTGCTTGTTGAATTTGTGAATAATTCCTATCTAATTTATATATTTTTTCTAATGCGGATTTGTTTGAAACTTATTTCAAAAATGTTTTTGAACTTCTCAAAATTTCTGTTGCTCTTTAGGGTAAAATTTACCGTTTCTAAAGTTTAGTAGCGGATAAGCAATTATTTAAAATTAGCTTCACTTGAAAACAAAAATTGAAGAGGGTTATCGGTTTTAAAATTACGGTGTACATTTTTTGGGATAACTATATATAGATAAAATTTGATTGAACTATTACCTTCATTTTTTATGTTAAAATATCAATAATTTTATAATAGATTTTTAAATTTTACGCACAATTTCCGATAATTCAAACGGTTTTATTTTTTTCTTTTAAACTCACGTCGTTTAATCGAACTGACAAAAGAACAGTGAAATATACATGATTGTTTATTTCGTTAATTATTATTTTTGTGTACTGATCTATATAAGTAATATAAGGACTGTATTAAAAAAAAAGAAGAAATTTATCTATCATTTAATGTTTATATTTTTGGAAAATGTATGAAACTAATTAATAAATAAAAAATAAATAACTTCCTGCCCTGAGGTAGATAATCCCCACGTCCGGAACACAACATCTATGTTCCACGTCCAGGGCGGCAACAGCTGTCTGTACCTTTGTACATCACATATAGCTGGCTAACGGGGTTCCGAGTAAATTCCTCGGTTATGCTTTGTTAAGTTTGACCTGGTTCCAACTTCAGGTCACTAAACGGACTGGATTTTTGGCTACCTGCAGGAAATGGAATAACAAACGATTTTGGAAATGGATTCATACCACTCTTAGAGCTGGCGATGTGGCGGCCAGGGTCAATGTTATTGCAGGTGTAACGGAGACCCTTCCGTTGTCCACATGCCCCCTGCGATGGCAAGCATGTAGCAATGGTGCCCATGTATGTCGGTGCATGGGAGCTCTGAAAGCTTCGGTGAGTAGGAGCCTGGAGTCAGTGCAGAGACTGCGCATCCGCTCTCTGCCAGGACATATGCCGGTTTCACCGGAGTACCGGATCGGACCTCCAAGGTTAGTAGCCCTGGAGTGGGGGTGTACCCCGGCGGCTAGCCTTGCTACAGAAGGGATCAATCTTCATGAATTTTCCTGAACAAACTAACGTGGCAGAGGGTGCACGTAAACACCCTCGTTTAGAAACCGCCGATTCGCCACAAGCGAAGAGGAAAAAAGTAAGGAGAGTGATAAGATTAGAAAAGATGCTGATAAAATCAGTAAAGATTTAAGAAAAGCTTTGTTTGGAAATAATGTTCCCAAACCAAGATTTTTGGTCATTACAAAAGAGAATGGTAACTTCCAAAAGGTAAGTCCATTCTTAATTGCTAGAGAGATTACAAATTGTGCTGGTGGTCCTGTCAAGGAAATCCGTAAGACGTTTAACGGATTACATGTCGAAACTATAAACGACATGCAAAGCCAGAAAGTCCAGGCGTTGAAGAAGATCGGTGAATTTGCGGTTACTGTCCAACCGCATAGTACACTTAATTCATCTAGAGGAGTTGTTGTTTGCCGTGATCTTCTTAACTGTACTGAAGAAGATATAGTGCAGGAAATGTCTAGTCGGGGAGTGACACATTGTCGCAGACTTTCTATGAGACGAAATGGTGAGACTCTTCCTTCGGCCTCTCATGTTTTGACATTCAATAGGCCAAATCTTCCTGAAAAGGTACGAGCTGGCATCCATCGGCTTGATGTACGGGCATTTATTCCGCAGCCGATGAGATGTTTTAGGTGTCAACGTTTCGGACACACTGCAGCTAGATGTGAAGCGCAGGAAATTTGTATATGCGGAATGAAGATACATGAGGGTGATCCATGTAAAGACCCTCCAGTCTGCATTAATTGTAAAGGGCACCATAACTGTCGATCCAGGAACTGCCCAGTATACAAATCAGAAACAGCCATTCAGGAGGTTAAAACGCTTCAAAAAGTCAGCTACCCTGAAGCGAAGAAGATTGTAAACCTACGTACACCTAGACCATCGACTACATACGCAGAAGCAGCTGCTGCTCCCCCCACACCTAAAATCAACGTGGAGCAGTTGCTTAATACGATGGCACCAAGTCTCGCGACAATGATAGAAAGAATCATTGATTCCAAGATCGAGTCGACTCATCAGATACAACAAAGTAAACATGAGAAGGCTCATTCCCGGACTGACGTCGCCGACAGAAGACCCGTACCAGCGCAGTTTAAAAAACCGGCAAAATCTTCGATTATAACTCCAGCAATAGACGTAATGAAGAAAAATCTTGATTTATCCGACAAAGATCTAAAGATCACCCCGACGACGAGTCATATAGCTAAGGATACTGTGACAAGAGTACAGGAAAAATCTGCGTTAACCAAAATGGAGGTGCAAGTAACTATCGAAAAAGCACCAGACACAGACAATATTAAAACTGTACCTACAGAGGCCCCAAAAGCTCAGAGAACAACTGTGGCGAGAGCATCTGTATCAGCCGGCCCAAGCACAGCCTTAGACATTGAATCAAGTTCATCAGCCGCCGAAAGTGCATCGGTTGCAAGTTTAGACTCAATTGCAACGATGCTCACAGCACCATTGAAGCTTTCATCACCTGATGTAAGCCGGCGAACGTCATTGGCGTCAGAAAGAGAAGACGATGCCATGTCCGAAGCCTCAGACACTCTGTCGTCGGAAGTTGAGGCCGTTCGCAGAATGGAAAAACGTAAGAAAGGATGGCCGAAAGGAAAGCCTAGGCGGTAATTTGTTGGATTTTAAATTAGAAGATTGAAATTTTGAACACTTATTTTCTTCATGGAAATATGAATTAAAGAACCTTTTTTTTTATTTTTTTTTGAAGTGGGATGGGGCTAATGACCAAAGTAGTCGATGCCCCTAAAAACCTAAAAAAAAAAAAAAAAATAAAAAAATAACTTCCTGATCATAGTAACTGTCAAACCAGGTGTGAATTGAAGAAGAAAAAAGTACAATTACCAGAAAATGTAAGTAAAATTTAATATAAACTATTTAATATTTTTATATATTTAATATAAATATTAATATAAAATATAATATTTTATTATATTTAAATATATATATATATATATATATATATATGTGTGTGTGTGTGTGTGTGTGTGTGTGTGTGTGAAATCGTAATTTCATATCTTATTTAAGACGATGAACTGTAAAGGATTTTGATTTGTGGAAAAAATTTCTATTGTCCGCCATTTTGTATGCTGGTAGATTATTGTGTCTATCATTTTTGAAATAACGAATAAAAGAACCTGAAATTTTTTTGAATTATTTTTTGTTGAAAGGATAGAAATCATACGTAAAGGTAGATTACTAGATATAAATAAAATAAGTTTCTTGCTATATAAATGAATAATTTATTCGAGACCAACAGAGTCTTTAATTTTTTTATAACCTTTTTTAACGACTATTAAAAATTTTAAATATTAAAAATAATTAAGTGTTATTTGATAAAATATCTTTATATCTATGTTTTATTAAGTTTTTCATGTTTCATGAGCAGCATAATGTTGTGTGTTTGTTTGTTTGTGTGGTTGCAGTGTGTTTTGAGGATAGTTGTAACCAGCTCGAGTCCCGGTGGTCGCTACTCTTCGTACTCTCAAAATTTGAGAGCTTCTGAGTGAGGGTTAGTTTTATTTCAACAGTTTAATTCGATTATACTTAACTACTTGTTTGATTTTTAAAAAATAAATACATCTGTAAAAATTTATTTAAAAAAATAATAATTTATTTTCTGCAGCTTTATTTCTGATACTTTTTAGATTTTATATTTTCTCTCATAACTTGACTAATTTAAATACATAAGATAGCGGTGGAATAGTTAATATCACATTTTTTTAAGAATTGACTTACAACTAAGCTAAATTTTCTGGTAAAATTTTACAACTAATATTTTTTGCCTAAGAAGTATCTTTTATCCAAAGAAAAATGATTTATATCAATCGACTCATCTATTTTCATTTTATGAGTGGAGAAAAACGAAATATAGAATTATAATTGAGAATTTCTGTTTTTCTTGAAGTCGATTGAAAACGCATTAACATCAGTTTAAAACAATTTCATACGGTCTACTATATGAAAGCGAGCTCCGAAACCCTCAGCTGAAATACAAGGTATATTTTTCCACTATCACAAACAGTGTTAAGGGCGTTTCTACTGACATTTCAATTTTAAAAACATATTAATTATATATTCCCGCTAGTAAATCCCTTACAGGCAGTATATTAATAACAGACACAAAATATACACACACTTAAGACACTAATACATTTTTAAGTTATTTCATTATATTCGATTCTTTGTGTAAATTAATGTTTTTAGTTAGGATATTACTAGTGTTTCATTCATATAGCACACATAAATAATATTCTTTTCAAGTATACGCAGCTCGGTCTCAACCGATACACAGTTTATATTTTCATAATAATTTTATTCGTAAATCGTAAAAAATGTTTATCCTTAATTTGATCGCTTAAAGTCGGAACAATATTATATTTATTTGTTTAAAAGAAGGATTAATATCGTTGAATGTAAAACTGAAAGAAAGAATGGCTAGCTTGAGAATATGAGAAGAAATATCGATTACCCCCAATAGCGCGAGCGAATAACAATGAGATGCGGACGGAAGACGTTTACTGTGGAAGCGACTAATGCCAGTCGCGTATCCGTTTTGTAGGTATTGTCTGTTGTTTCATTGTACATACAAGTAACATTCCAACACATACACACACACAATCATACGCTCCATACACACATATAAATATAATATTGAGATATTAAACATCTATTACAATGAACCTACATTTATATACATTTTTAAAAAAATAAGTACTGTTGGAAAAAACATTTAATATTTATCACCAAAAGAAATAAAGACTTGGTTTAACAAATATAAGCCATTATAAACAAATATAGAAATTTAATATATATTCTATAATTTCCATAAAGGAAAATTTACTGGTATAATCAGCTTGACTTAATCCGTTTAGGATTAGAAAATTACTTAAAATATATTGTGTTAAGGTTTATTCCTGCATGAAGGGTATTACTCGGATAATTTTTTTCTGTTGGCATTATAATCTGATATTTCATCAAAAAATGTTAATTTATTCGAAGTTAATAAAATAAAAACTTTTATTCTTTTATACTTTTTGTTTTTAATCATTGTTATACTTTTTTTGTGAAATTTTAAATCAAAATTTTTCTTTTAATTTCATTTTTCAGATATTTTTTTTGGGGGAGAATAAACATTTGCTACATCAGTAAGATAGTAAAGAAAAGAAAATTTCATAAAAAAGATCTAAAGTTTTAAAAAAATTAGAGCTTATTTATGTTTTAGCAAAAGGAGGATTAAAATTTCATATATTTATTTGATCGTTCTTTCCTCTTTACTTATTACGTCTATACCTTCTGAAATAAAATTGGAATAACATATCAGGAATTAAGTGCAACAAAACAGTCTTACTATGGTTGCAAAGAAAAAAAAAATCAAATAAAAACTTCCTGTTATCTAATAAGATTAAATAAAAGATTGTTTGAAGTTAAGGAATCCTATAGCAAAAGCTTCTTCATATCTGATATGATATAAATATGATATGATCAATATATAAATCTAGTGATTTCTGTGAGTCAGTTGCACTTTCCGCAAAATCTACCCAACCGACTGATCTGAAATTTTACATGAACATAGGTTTTATACCTGAGAAGAACATAGGATTACCGCCGTTGGGAAATGTTTCACCGTTTTAAGATGGTGGCCGTTTTAATGGCTTGGGGTAAAACCAGATTATGTTCGATGTCGATGTTCAATTTCACTATAGCCGAACCGTTCCTTAAATCGGCATTATTTGAAATTAAATCTTCTACAAAAATCCTTTATCGATTTATCTTTCGGTTATTGGATAAAAGTCACTTTAAAAATGCGACGGTGTAAAGCGCGGTGACTCAATCAACACATCCAATCTTACTGTTACTATTTGTTCGACGCGACTGGTTGCATCTGCCTCCGGTTACTTGAATAAAAACATAAAATAAAAAAATAAGAAAACAAAAAAAAATTGAAAAATGAGAAAAGAAGTACAGTCACCTCCTCGCGGTGTTTGTCGAGTAATGCTAAGAACCGTGCAAAATACATTTTTACCCGTACGAAAGACGGGTAACATGCTATAACTACCATTTTTAAGTTGGGCGAGGACTGTTCTGAAATCCGCATACTTCATATCACTCAAAGTTTCGAGTCCTGCGCTCACCAAACTGTTACTCTGAAGAAATTACATTACACTAATAGTTTAATTTATTAGTTAATTTATCAGTATTATTCACACAAGCATGCGAATAATAAGCACAGTGAAGGTCCAGGAGGCAGAGCCCCTGGTAAGCGAGCCCTGACCGGCTAGTATTAGATAAAACTAATGAAGAATTATTTCCTTAGAATAATTCCAATATCCTTAAAAAAAATCAACAGTATTACAAACAGAATTAAGTTTTTCTAACAATCCGGTTAAAAGCGCAACAGCCATCCATCTTTATAGAACCTAAATAAATATATAAAAAAACCACTAGAATCAATAAAAAATAATTTATAAACGGAAAGAATTTCTGGGACCGGGCGCCGATTATTGCACAGGAGATAAGGCCCCCCTCCCCCAAGAAACGATACCAGAATCCTTAATTAGAAGATACAACAAAACGTTTAAAGGAAGAAAAACATGTCGCTCAACAGTCCGTAGTTTTAATACAAGCATTGCCCTCATTAATATTTCGTATCAAGAAAAAACTTACATGAATTGTCCTAATTATTCTCTTATAAAAATGAAATACGGATCAAATATTTATTAATGTTTATGATTTTATGTATAAATTAGACAAAAATTTACTATTAAACGTAATACAGACAAGGATAGTTTAATATTTTACCTCCTTAAACCAATTATAACAAAATTTAATAAGTCTTTTTATATCTGATTCTCCGATCGCTGGCGGACCAGGGAGTTAACAGATGGTATTACTCCCTCCGAACTTCAGTTTTATTTTAATATTTTTAATGCGTATCTAAAATACAATTTAATATTTTAGTTAACATTTCAATGAAATTTTGGTTTTATGGTTTTGTACATACAAGAAATTAGTAAAACTACGTGAAAATACCGAAGAGAAAGATGTTAAATTCAGGTTTTTTATATAGGTAATCCTGATCTTACACTACTACTCGACAAAGTAACTAGTTGGCCGGTGTCAGTGAAAATATGTTTATATGTATTAAAAGCAAAACTAACCTCGTGAAAATTAAACTTTTATTTGATATACATTAAATAAATTAAAAAATGAAAATACTAGTAAAAATGTTTATTGAATCCATCTAGTTATGTTATAAAATAAACAAAAAACTTTTTTTCTCTCTCTCTCTCACGCTCTCTCTACCTCTGCGATTAATGAAGAACATTGTTTATCCTTGTATAAAGGGAACGATTAAATTTTTTATATAGTCTGTATAACATGACTATTGTTTCTGTAGCTACCATGCACGCATTTGCCTACAGTTCAAATCCATATTCGTTTGAAGTTTTACGCTAATATATTTTATTTATTTTTCGTGAAACCAATATAAATATTTTCAGCTAAAAATCAACTATTTTATGTTTATTTTTATATTTTATTTGATTTCCTTTTTTTTAATATACACGGACATGATTCTAATGTTTCTGCATTTTTAATTTAAAGCATATTCCTTGATTTTCAACTATGTTTAATTTTTAAATATATTCGCTGATAGTAAATGGTTTTATCTAGTTTTGTTACTAATAAATCAAAATTTTTAATAAATGCACCATCATTGGAATTATTTTCTACCAAATTCATAACTGTAGTTATGATTTTGGTTACTATGATACCAAAATTCATAACTGTAGTTATGATTTTGGTTACGTTAGAGATGACAAACTGCATCACATTAATGCATTTAGAAAATATTACACGTTCAAGCAGTTATAATTTTTTAATAGTCGTTAAAAAAGGTTATAAAAAAATTAAAGACTCTGTTGGTCTCGAATAAATTATTCATTTATATAGCAAGAAACTTATTTTATTTATATCTAGTAATCTACCTTTACGTATGATTTCTATCCTTTCAACAAAAAATAATTCAAAAAAATTTCAGGTTCTTTTATTCGTTATTTCAAAAATGATAGACACAATAATCTACCAGCATACAAAATGGCGGACAATAGAAATTTTTTCCACAAATCAAAATCCTTTACAGTTCATCGTCTTAAATAAGATATGAAATTACGATTTCACACACACACACACACACACACACACACACACATATATATATATATATATTTAAATATAATAAAATATTATATTTTATATTAATATTTATATTAAATATATAAAAATATTAAATAGTTTATATTAAATTTTACTTACATTTTCTGGTAATTGTACTTTTTTCTTCTTCAATTCACACCTGGTTTGACAGTTGCTATCATCAGGAAGTTATTTATTTTTTATTTATTAATTAGTTTCATACATTTTCCAAAAATATAAACATTAAATGATAGATAAATTTCTTTTTTTCTTTAATACAGTCCTTATATTACTTATATAGATCAGTACACAAAAATAATAATTAACGAAATAAACAATCATGTATATTTCACTGTTCTTTTGTCAGTTCGATTAAACGACGTGAGTTTAAAAGAAAAAAATAAAACCGTTTGAATTATCGGAAATGTACAATAAATGTAAAAATTTACTGAACGATGATTTGTTAATGAAGAACCCAGTAAAAAATTTACTAATTATCTTCGTTGATTACTAAAACAAAGGCTAAGAAAGGGGCTTCATTTCCTAACTGAATATGATATGTACTGAATAATTAAAAAATTAAGGGTTTTTTTTTTAAAAAAACTTAAATTGTAGATTATACCAATAAAAAATCTAATGAAAGTGTTATGTGAGATGCTAAAATATCGAAGGAACACGAGTAGCTCTGGCGAAATTTCTTCAAAATAAAGAATCTGATTTGGTATTATCATCTTTAGGTTAACAAGGTGTTATTTTATTAGTATTCGTGATAGATTAGAGAAATATTCTTATTTAAATAAGGGGAAGATTCTAATCGAACCGCATAAAATTCAAGATATATGAAAAGACTTGACTGTTAAATAAGCACATGTAATTTTTGTTTTTATTTAGTCATCAGTTGTATTGCTTGAATTGCCATACACCATTGGTTTCTGTTCTGTCTATCCTGAAACTTCAACCTCAAAATATTTAGTAAATTATTAATAGTTATTAAAAATTGAAACTCCACCTTACCAGTAAACTAAGTGTAACTCGAGATCTTTCGGTTTATTTCAAAACCATCATCAGGAGTTAAAATATTATAATTAAGTTAACAAATTGGAATAATGTCAAAGATTAAAATATTTATACAGTCATGACTGTTTGCATTCTAACAGTATACTCGCTTAAAAAAGGAGTATTGAATATAGTGTTCACTTTTTTTGTTGCTCTTGTTTAAATGTTGGAACTTGTTTTCATTTAGTATAGGACTTTTAATATTAAAAGTCGGATTTATTAAGCTCTTACACTTCATTCGGATGCTTTCGGCTTCTGACCATTCAGCGGCTCTCACAGTTCACACAGCTCCTTTCGGATGCACTCGGCTCCTGTCGGCATCACTCGTCTCTTTACAGTTCACACGGCTCCTTTCGGATGCACTCGGGTCCCGACGATTCAGCGGCTCTTCACAGTTCACACAGCTCCTTTCGGATGCACTCGGCTCTTGTCGGCATCACTCGGTTCTTTACAATTCACACGGCTCCTTTCGGATGCACTCTGCTTCTGACGATTCAGGGGCTCCACATACAGTATATAAGCAAGCTCATCACTTCGTTCGGACAAGGCCGAAGAGGTCATCGGTAGAAGAAGATGAAGAAGAAAGAAGACCCTCTACGCGACCCAACGTCACGGACAGGAGTCCAGAAAAGAGTCCAGCAGAGATGCGTCGTGAAGGGCAGCCATTAAAGAAGTGGATGAAGATTTTCTCCTATCCATTCCTAAAATACTTACAATCAAATAACTTAAATTAAATCAGCAATTGCGACTCCCTCCGGAGAAGGGGGCGCATTGCTCCCTCCAAGTAACTAGTGCCTCCTTGTGGCGTATTCCTGCTAGCCAATAAAGCGTTAGCACCGAAAGGACTTCAGTGGACGGTCTGAAGGGGAATTACGTCGGGAGCACGGGTTTTAAAAGCCTAGCCTCCCGCGGTCGGACCCAGAAATGGGTGTGAGAACGCTGGACTCGTACGGATATGGAACGCTATACAAAAAAAAAAAAAAAAATCCGTCCATAAAACTAAAAGAAACCTTTAAACTCATACCCGACACTCCCGCCACTTTTGCGTTCCGTTCCGTTCGGACAGTCCAGTTCCAGCTCTCCGATTTGTCTACTTCAAGTATTATCATTACATTTATGGATTCAATAACACATATAAAGATTCACATGTTTATGAACATTATTTACAATTCACAATAAAAATAATTACAATCGCAACTACATAAGATTTAATTTATTTATATGAATCAGCACCAATTTCATACATACACACACTAATTTGATCTATCCTAGTTACTACTAAATAGTATGTCTTCTAGAATTAAAATAATATAAAATTTAAAAAAAGGCAATATCAATGGCATTACTGATGTATTAATATAATTTTTGATTTAGTGATACTTCAGTAAAGTTTTGGGAATGTACGCGTAGCATTACCCTGTTAACAGTTGTAAAGAACCAACGTATTTTCCTATGTAACCTTTCATGTTATGTTTCATGATTATTTTAAAATACACAAAAATTTTGGTTTTCTGAGAAAATAGCTTTATTTTTCACGATTTCCAAAACTAAATAACGCATGGAGACAGGTGGTATAATCTTACGGTCAATCGTTTTTAACCTGCCTCAAAGTTTATACATTATTTAATGTTGAAATCGAGAGGTTTCATGTATTACCAATAAACTATAATGCGGCGAAACACACTATCTTGTAGCCAAATTATGCCATTGTTCAAAGAGAAATAAGCTTCTTTATAAACACAGGAAAATATGAATAAATACTTAATGGCGAAAATACAACCATTCAGTTTCAAACCGCCCTCATCTGTTTACGTAATTCATTTTTATTATTTGTTTTCACTTCAAAACAGATTATATTAAAGAGTTTTGAAAGTTCTAAAGCTTTATCATCTTTTGTAAGACTTTGTAAAATATGTGGCTGATAGTTTAATATTTATCAATACGTGAAATATCATACTCCGAAGCTATCTCTCGTGTAGATGTATAAAGCTTTGAGTGATTGGACGAACAGGCAAACTAATTTTTGTCATTCGAGGTTGTTCGAGGTCTACCACTCCTTGTTAAATAACGTACGCTTTTATTAACATCAAACCTCATCTTTTCTAACTTCAGAGTAACAGTACGATGTCTAGTTGGCACAGGAGTATAGACGAGAATTTTCTCGTGATAGCTGAAATATATATTCGCCGTTTTTATTACACGACTATCCGAAAAGGAGTGTAATGTATTTAGGGTGTATGTATGTATGTCAGTTCCGCCGTAGCAGCTCAACGGCCGAACCGATTTAGATGGATGACCCTGCGATGGAATCCTTACATTACCGGGAGTGTCAACGGCTATATATATATATTCCTATATTAAAGAGCAATGTTTTTCACCCGAATGCCTAACGCGCTTATTTGAAAATCAAATGCGAATTTCAAAAACTGTGTCCAAAATTTTCTGATTTCGACCACTAGGTGGCGAACTCTATTTAAAAATAATAAAGGCTCTTCAGTGGCTCTTGGATAACAATCACTTGTATGCTAAAGTGCAAATTGATTTTGAAATGAACAGTGACGAAATAAACGAAGCTTTCTTGCAATAAATTATTACGCGGCAAAATCAATACGGCGAACGAAATGAACAATGTCGTTTCCAAGATATAGGCAACGGGAAGTTTATAGTACGTGGGCGTTTTAACCAAGGTAGCGATCGATTTGGAGAAGAATCACGCGGTCGCCAGTGTACGGTAAATTCTGCGCCCGCGATTGCATATTCGGCATTGAAGCCTCTGCCCAAATGGTCGTCATCAGAATTGGACAGAGTTTTGCTAGCCGGTGACAATTACTTCTTGCAACGCTTGGTGCACTAGGTAGATAGGCCAGAGTACCTGAATTCCGAAAATTGTTGCCCCGTGTGACTATCGGTGAACATGCATTTGAGATGCAAGTTCAACCGTACGTAGTTGATGGACTTATCAAGCCTACTGCGCCTGAAGAATTACCAGAGGGCTGCTTTAGCAATATAAAATCGGACGTCGAGCACTTCTTCCAGAACCATGAGCACGAGATCGTGACCTGTCAAAACCAGTCTTCAGTATTCAAAACCGGTAAATCAGTAGCTATATTTAAGGATATCATTTGTGTATCTTTGACTCCCATTCGAGGGGGCAAATAGCCCTGTTTCTACTGCTTATGAAACGCAAGCCCAAGTTGTTGCAAACGACGAGGATTATCAGAATGAATGTGGCGATTTACTTGTTATTGATGACGGTGAAATCATTACCACTAGTATAATACCGATTGACACCGATATACCATATATGAACTCTATTTTACCCGATGTTACCGACGACCGTCGATTACCTACTTAGGGGTTGAAGCGTAAAACAGCTCCTCCCATCAGCGTTACGAGAGAACAAAGAAAAGAGGAATTGGCGTGGTTCAAACTGTTTCCAGACGGTAGGAATGGGCTCAGAGAATACCGACCAGTGCCCATAACTAGATCTGACTCCTTCCAATCAAGGGTAATGAGTAACCAAAGGAGATTTCAAACCAACGAGTACCTGTTTTACGCCCTCTCAACTGTAGAGTTACATAAAGCTCAGAAAAATGTTTCTGTTTGCGGTCGCTTAAGCCAAAATGGAATTGAGCCTAACAATGTTGTTCAAAACGTTCATCTTGTGATATTCGAGGGGCTCAGTCATATTGGCATAAAGCCGTCACGGATATAACGGCAATGGTCCGAAGTTTAGGGGCTCTGCACTTCTATATTACACTGTTGTGTGATCTGCACTGGCCGGACATCCTATTTTTTTTTAGTTTTTTTTAGCAGCCGTGTTTTTTAATTTTTAACAGATTTAAGACTTGTTTATATCATAAATAAAATAAATTTTTATTTAATAAAGAAATAAGAAAAATTATTTAATATTTATTTTAAATTAAATAAATTTATTTTTTTAAATTTATTTATTTCGCTAGATACTGTAAGACAAATAAACTCTGCTTTGTTATCAATTTAGATTTCTGTCTACCGCTCAAAAATGCAATAAATATCTGCAACGCCATCTGACAGCTCATTATTGATGCTAATATTGTAAACGTAAAATATTAAAAATGTAAATCTAATTAAAATAATTATTTTTTTATTTTTTTTGGAAAAATTATTTCTAAAAAAACTGTGTATTATGTAAGACATTTACAAATATTTCGGTTTAATAATAATTAATAACTGTAAAATTACTTTTAATCATCCTTCTCTCACCTTCCCCAAAATTATATATTCTGGAAAAACGTAAAATATATAGTTGTCCATACCACTGATCGTTTAATACATATTTTTTCGTCGGGTAAATTAACCGCTTCCATAATAGAAGGTTTTGACTGTAATTACAGTATTGTTCTATGTAGTTAATGAGACGTTAGTTAATCTGAACAAAACATTCTTTATTACGAGTAATAAAAAAATTAGTAGTTTTGTAATTTTTATTAAAAAAAAATGGCTTTAATTAGATTGTATTTCATAATTATAGCAGTGTGAAATTTTAATTAAAAAAATGGCGTAAGATGAGAATCATAAAAATGTTAACTAATTGAACAGATTGAATAAAACAAAAGAAAAAAACGAAGTATATTAAGTTAAACGATTGTAATTAAATCATCTAATGAGGAAATAGAACATTACACGAAGTGATTTATTTAGTTTAATTAATTAAAATTGTACAATTTATAATGGCTAATAAAATTACTGTCTTGTATATATATATATATATGTATGTATGTGTATGTGTTGTTTTTTATGAAGTTCATTTTAGGTATACTCAACCACTGTTTTATTTCTATAATTTTATTAATTTCATTAACAATAAGTCGAAACGTGTAATTAATGAGGCTAATGAAGCAAACATTTAGCTGAAAAAAATACCAGAATTTTCCATTTTTCTTGGTTCTTAAGCCTATGAAAACATTCCTAGGACCAAGTTTTAAATTTCTAGAATGCCTACTAAAATTAAAAAAAACTTGTGCGTCCATTTTTCGTGACTTTTTTAATATAATACTCTTCTCAATAACATATTCTATGTTGAAAAATTTGTTTTCAGCCTTTATTCTATTATCTCTTAATCTATTTGAGCGAATTTAAATCCTTGAAATTTGATCCGAATTTATCCGAAACGCAATAATTTTCAAAAACTTATCATTAACATTTTTAAAGCGTTTGGGGACTTGACTAAAAATTAATGTTAATACAACTTTGCAAAAGATTTATTTCATACGTTTTCCCCAAAGACTGACTTTATTAGAATTCAGAACCGGAAGTTCTTTAACAGACTAGACTAGGCCAAATTTTTTGTATGTTTATACTAATATTTTTTGAAACTAAGTATCCCGACTTAAAACTTGTTACAATAAGGTGTGTAATGTAAAAAAATGAACGTTAACAATTTAAATTAATATCATTAGGAATTAAAAAACCAAACAGTTGATATCATTAAAAGCTAATAGTTTTTCTTGTTAGTTTAAAACTGAAAAAAAATTATTTATGGCAGTACTTTAGGGATTTTCTAGCGATTTTAAATATGAAGTAAAACTACAAATTACGAGATATGCTGGTTAGTAAAACTGTTTTAAAAAAATCTAGACATAGGTGCTCATTTTGATTGAAAAGTAATCATCATTATAATCAGTTATTACCGGGGAATACTAAATATTATTTGTAACTTATTTTGTAACTTACCAAATATTTAAAAAAAGTATTTTTATATATGCTGCGTCGCTTGCATAAGATCGAACTATTCAAGTAGCGCTACTGTCTCGTACACCATGTGATACAAAATATTAGTTTTTCTTCTTTTTTACATATGTTGAAATATTAGTTTTACTTCTTTTTTTTACATAATGTTTTTCTTTCTATTTTTATTCATTAATTGTTAGTGCACTAAGAGAGCAATTACACAACATGGCCAAGTCGCCAACTATTATGTATCAATATTCTTTTGTTAAAAGTGTTAGTATCATTTCTTGTTAATAAAGTAGTTATGTTCAATTCAGTGTTTATTCTACAGTCCATTAATCAAATTAAATTTCAATTATCAATACAATACAATATAAAATTAATTAAATAAATAAAAATATACCGTTTACTAAAAGTAATACATTACCCGCGTATTGTTAAACAAAGTCGAATGTGAAAAGTTTAGCCATAACTATATAGCCTAAACTACAATTTCTTACTTGGATTAGCCAGTTGAAACGGGTAGTTTATGAATTATTATTATTTATTGTTTACTTATTTTATAATATTTAAGTATTGTTTTTATAATTATATTTATCATAATTAATTCCTTGACATACTGACGATGGTTGTTTAACAGCCGAAATGGGTTCTAAAATTTTACTGTTTTTTTTTACATTCTTGAATTTTTTTACGATATAAAAAACAAAACTAATAAGGAATTCTCATTTATTATATAACGTACGCAACTTAGAGTAAGAAGTTGAAGAAGGTACCGTTTTCAAAGGTCGCTTATCTCTTATTATAAATAGTAAAATAAAGAAATTATATTTATGGACGTCGTGGATATTTCGAATAGAATTTAGATTTACATTTGGATTTTTTTGTTTAACATATTTACTTGTAATGAATAAACTTAATATAAGTCGATGGTATGTATCGATGGTTTCAGCCAGAAGACTTATTTGATATAAAAGATAATAAAACATGGAGAATCTACTACTGAAATATTCTCAGATGTTTACAAAAAACATATGAAAGTATTCTTATTAAATGGTTATTTTTAATAATAAGGTAAATAAGTTTTTCCTAAGACTGATATATGCGACTTTCAGAAATATAAAAAATACGTCACTCGTTAATTTGACGAAAGAAAACAGGGGATGTAATGCGAAGTTCAATATTTAAATATAAAAATAATTGGCATAGAAGAAAATAATTACGGTTTTTGTACAAATTTACTTTATTTAGTTTTTTTTGTGTGTTCAGTAACACGATCTACTGATTAGTATAAATATTAGAATAAGTAATTTTCTGATTTAGTAATTATAAGTTTATTAATTAAAGCGGAAATGATGATTAAAACCGCAAATTGTATTTTATTATAAAAAATAAAATCGTTATATAAACTTATTTTTTAATTAGATTATTTTCTGGGAATAAAATACATACAAAAAACGTACAAAATTTCTCGTTGTATTTTTGACGGAAGTTGAACTTTTCACATTGATTATAGTCAGGGGAATAGACGACTCCATCATAGCAGTCTGGTAGATCATCAGTCAAAGGATTCTGTTCAGTTTAAACGAATCGGCTGTATGATCACGGAGTTATTGTTTAGCATCGTAATAACAATCGGTTTTTGGAAACTGGTATTGTTGTTGCAACTAGTATATGCAGATCGTAAATAAATGTAATAATTTATTATTACATTATCATTTGGAGTCGTAGCGACTGTATTCTTAACAAATTAATTATGATATTTTTTGGAGCTAATGGTATTCCGAATCCGATACGAAAACCGGCTCCGGCTCACAGATTATCCAATACCCACATAGGCAACCATTAATGTATTAAAGAATATATAATAAAAAGCAGAATTTATTTGTTTTGACTGATTTAAGATTACCCTTATTCATTCTTCTCCACTACGCTTAATCTCATCTATCATACTTCCTACATCTTTTGACGATGATTATACGTTTTATGCATAAAAAATAATTGACACCTTTTTAGTTTAACCTCTTTAATCCCTTCTGAAACTAAATTAAGTTAATCCTGGATGCCTTGATTTTACTCCCGCAAAACATCTATTTCCTTTTTACAAGATACTACCACAAGTGTCTAACCTGCGTAGTGCTACTAAAAATTCTTTTTTATAATAATTTTAATTCTTATAGTCATCATTTTAAAAGCTCTTTGTGCAGTGTTATTGACTTGTATTAGTTTTTGTTATATTAAGTAAAATATCATATTGGGCTGCAGCCCATGAGTGTAACAAAGTATTGTCCGATTAAATAAGTTTGATTTAATTTGATTGGTTATTTATTTATTTATTAGCTTGGTGAATGTTATTTATTTGGTTTTTTATTTACGCTTTAATCTTAAAAAATTCAAAAATAAATTAAAAGAGTGCCAGTTACAATACTTTTATATAGATTTGAATACTAGATCATGGATATTGGTGTTATTTGGTGGTCGGGTTTCAATCTCATGAATGGTCGACCTGAAACTGTACAAGACTACACTTCATTTATATTCATACATATCATCCTCATTCATCCTCTGAAGTAATATGTTACGGTGGTTCTGGAGGCCAAACAGAAAAAGAGAGTGCCAGTTACAACAAAACAAACGTATCATAAATTATAAAGATTATTTAAACAGTTTTCTAATTAAGATTGTTTTAATTAGTCCATTTGAGGAAGGCTACATTGAATTTAGTGCTTATTCAACTCTGGTATTTTTATGTTAGTCAACGAGTTGTAAAAAATATATTTTCATTATAAATGATGATTTTTAAGTTAATGATAAAGTAGTTTACAATATTATTATTGTTTGAATTTTAGTATTTATTTTTCTTTTGTAAATGTAAAAGAACTTTGATATTACGCTTAGTTTTAAACCTTCCAGAGCTTTTTTAACATGTCAAAAACAAGTAGTTTTTAGTGATCTGGCATTAGACAAAATCATTGCTTAAATTGGCATTGTTATTCTCAAGAATTCCATAACATCTTTAAAAGGGATGGTGAGGACTGAAATGATTTCCGTTGTCTTGTTAACTGAGCTAAATATTTATCAAACCCTCTGAAATGCAATTAGTCTTCAGTCCTTCATTTTGTTCACCATAGAAATTGATTATAGGAATGTCATTACTTTCAAATAAGGGAAACATGACTGGTGTCTTGAATTTTAGAGGTAAATTTTTATACTCTAAAGTTGCTGAGTGTGTCAGAGAGTGTACTTTGGCAAACTAACAAAATATACATTTTGCAATGTTGTATTTTGTAAATATAGCAAGTTAGGAGTGTACAAAATAAACAGCATTAATTACACAAAATATTATATCTGACAGACTGGGTGCACATTTACCTGGATACAAAGAACACATAGAAGCATTACATACAATTACAGAATCAATTGATAGAAACAGGATACAGACGCAAGACATTAACCACAACATTCAAGTTTTACACAAAACAAATAAAAGGCAAGATTTCAACACATATGAACATACAGATTTATAATACACCAGATATGACAAAGTAACAAATTGAATAAACAAATATATAATTTAATTACACACTAAAAGTATTTTCTAATCTTTTAAGGACATCTAAACAACAGTATCATCAGTAATGTTGCTGAAGAATGAACTTCATAGTTAGCTCTGAAAAGTCTTTAGAACTGTCATGTAATTTGAAAGTGACAACTATAATTTTTAAAGTATTGTGATACTTTGTCATGTTTGATAATAAACAGTGTCTCAACTCAGCTGGAAAAACCTAACCAAAAAAAAAAAAAAGAAAGAATAATAAAGTAACAAAACATTCAGAAAACATAGTATTAACCTCTCTGTTCAATGTAATACTACATAATATGTAGTACTGTCTGTAGTATAATACAGTTACATGCAAATTCATGATATTTCTTTGTAATGTTTTGATTACAAAGAAGATGCTACTTTGAGTAGCTGCAACTCTTCTATTGAATGAATATATTTGTTAATTTCCGACATGTTTAGGACATTTTAATTTGTGTGTGTTTTATGGTCCTGATGATTGTATTTAATTTTTTCTGCCCTTTTTTTAAAGAAATGTTTCAGATAAGTTTATTAATTCTGGTACTCGTATAATGAGTAATTAAAATTAATTGGGTACTTACTACTTGCCAACCACTACTACCAACTTTATATTAAGTATGTAATTCTAAATTAGTTGTGACATTATAAATGTTTACAGGTAACCAACAAGCATACAACTAGCATTACAACCAACAGAAAAAAAATTACTAAAATTAATCTAGAAATTCTCAAATGATGAAATGGCTCAAAATTCTTTTGTACGATATACTATGTTTGTGTTTAGTAAATTTTAAAGTACTGGGGAAATTTTTAGTTACCTCATTCTTAGACCATTTGAAATAGAATATGTGTGAAAATCTTAATCTTTGTTAAATTTATACTTCATTGGTTCATAATAACCAATCTTTTCATTATTTCCTGATGGTGTTATTCTACTTAAAAAGTCATTTCTATTTTCATTATATCTGATACCTGGGAAATGGCTGATTCCTGGGAAATGAACTTTTTTGCTTGTAATTATTAATAAATAATTTATTATATTTATGTCCATGACAATTAGTTGACAATAAAAATTATCTAAAAGTGTAAAATTTTGAAATGAAAACTGAACAGAGAATAATAAAATTAGTGTTTTTATTACATCAAATATTAGTCTTACGGCCATTTGCAATGAAGTGCTGCTGTTCTCAACTTGGCAACAACTGATGATATTGTTAGTGGTATTTTGAGTTAGGCAGTTAAAAAATGAGAATGTCGTGAATTTGAATTTTGTCTACTCATTTAATATATAATTTTCATGTATTTATATATATCTCATAATATTCAAATGTGTTAAGATGTACTATAATTGCTTGAATATACGTTGACCCTGAAATAAAAAAAATTTAAAAAATTTAAAATTGTTTGCAACATTTTTAGTAAGAAATATTTTTAAAGAAATAATGATTGCTATTTTTAAATTGTTTTTCTATACTTTCATAAAAACAAATTGCAATAAAAAATTCACTATGTGACAAAAATTCACTCACAACACATGAACACATGAATTGATGCTATCATTATCACTACCAACTGAAAATAAAATATTTTCATTATTTGATTCTTCTTCCCACAGAATATGATCCAAATTTCCATTTAATGTACTGCTAATTCACCATTTTTTAAATCTTTCTGTTGTAATCTGGTGTTATTGAGTTTCATGAATTAATAATCCATTTAAATAATAAACTCACAGAAGGTTTTTTAATCTTCAGTAGAAGTTGGCTGATGACTGTTGCTTAGTATCCAACAATTACTATCTAAGATTATCTTTAAAAGGCTTGTTCACAACTACATCCAAAACCAGTAACTGTGAAGTCATAGCACCAAGTATAACTAAATCCATGTTTAGGTTTTATACTTCTGATTTGACATTTTTGGTCAAATTACCCCTGAATGCCTTTAATATTAACATGGATTGTTGTCTTCTAAGACCTAAAGTTTCTGGATCAGACTGTTTTAAGCCAGTCTTTGACCAAAGACTCATCCATCCAACCTTTTTCATTTACTCTTGCAATAATGTTTTTTGAAAGTGTTTCTTTGGGCAACATTTTTATCTTTAAAACCATAAATGGTGGTAATTTTGATTCATCAGCTAACATTCACAGCATAACAGTTATCTGTGCTTTTTCATTTCCACTTATTTTAATTAACACAGATTTTTCACCTTTTGTGTTGACTGTTGTGTTTGTAGGCATGTCAAAAAAGCAGGAGTTGAGATCAGCATTACCAATTCTATTTAGTTATAATTATGTTTTCCTTAAATTAATAATGTGCTTCTGGAAAACAATACGTTTTTCCTTGTAATCCGCTGGTAATCATTGAGCTAATGTTATACAATGTCTTAAGGCTGACCCATTCCTTTTTATCATGTGCCTATATCAATCTAAACTTCCTTTAAAATTTTTATTTCTTTAGCAATTTCACAGCCTTTAATTTTTATTGTAAATACAGAAACCTTGTAATACAGAAACCTTCACTTCTTTTTTCTTTAAGAAATTCGACAACTAAATAATCTAATTCCTGAAAATGACCTGTGATCCTCTGAAAAATCTGCAGGAACTCAGTGTGGTCAGTAAGGAGTTTTTCTGCTTCCTCCAACAACGTATGTTTTTCATTGACACCATATTTTCTGACTGCACTATAATTATTAGACTTTTCTGCTTCTCTTATTACTTGTAATTTAAATTTTTTGTCAAAGTTTTAGCAAAAACCTTTTACATTTTTACTCATTTCTGTGGGGGGGGGGGAATTAAAACAAATAATTATTTTAAAACAGAATGATACCTTTAAGCTAAATAGCTTTAAACTTAAAGTTGTGAATGAAAATCAAGTTTATATACAAACAAAACCATAGAAAAATTATGAATCACAGTGGAACCTGTTTAATGGACACTTCTGTGTACAGATAATTACAAAATTCCCAGTTCCAAAGTATAGGATTTTAATGCAACAACCTTTACATAAAGGACACCTGTGTTTATCTTGCACATTCTAACCCTAACTATTCTTAACCGATAGCTGTACATGCAGGAAGATAATAAAGTCAGAGGGATAATCCTTGCATTGAATCACTATATCAAGATAAAAAAGAAATTATCAAATACTCACCAAAAATAAATGTTTATTATTTGATGAAAAAATTAAAATAAATGAAATAAAAAAAACACAGTTTCATGGAAATGGGGAAATTAAAAACATTCAATGGTTACATAGGCTCATTTAATCATCCCTTTTCCTTAAAAGTTTGAAAATGTATTCTGTTTTAAATGTATCTGTATTTTAATTTAAAAAGTCAATATCTTTATGAAAATAACAAAACCTTAATTACCTACTTTATTAATAATGATAGGTAATAATAATATTTGAAGGTAGTTATTACTATAAATATAAACCGTAATAAGTCCCTCATCATGAATACAGAAATGAAAATAAATTACAAAACAAAAAGCCCGGTTGAATCTTTGACATTCTACATATACACAGAAAGGACCACTCATTATTGCGTTTGAACATTATGAAATATGTACACACAGAACAATGAGTGGACACAGTTTAAATCCATCACATTTTTCATTTTTCAAAATACATAAGCTATTGCTTTAATTTCTTGTTGAGATAGGCGATGTGATACATCCAATTCATATGTTTATCTATGATGTCACCCAAGTATTAACCTACTGCCATTATTTTGACAGAACTGCAACCATTTTTGGTGCAATTATTATTATTACAATCCAGTGAATGTAAAACAATATTCATATTGTCATCCAAAGAGTTCAGTGTCAGTTCAAAAAACATAAAATAAATTTAGTTAATATTCATTGTAAGATTTAAATTGTCCAACCATTTTTTCATATTTCTTAACCCCTGTTTAAGTTTATTTTTCAACAACTTCAACCTGGGATGAACCGTGAAGAAGCTAAACCATATCATTTGCAAAACTGATCTTTGACCTTACCAAAATCACCTGTAGCTTGACTAATACTATTTATGTATATTGAAAATAATATTGAGCCTAATGTGGTTCCTTGTGGAATACCATAAGATCTAGACATCTTTACATTACCACAACTATCATTACTCTTGGTTTGTTGTGGTCAATTAACATAAAACTTCTTCTAGAAAGGATGCAGCTTGAATTTTTACCATATTTTTAGTATTTTACTATATTAAAATATTACTGTATTACTAGTTTAAAGGTGCATATATATATATGTATAGATTAATTATTTAATTTATTTAATTATTTATTAGTTATTTTAATAGTATTTGACCTAAATTCATCAAAACCTCTGATTCTGTAACTATAATTATATATGTTATTTAAATGGAGCCTCAAACAAAAGAATATAATAGATACATTATGAAATTACCACAAACTCTACAGATTTTATGCAGTTCCTAGGCTGCTTTCATATGATCGTAAAGTTGAAGTTTAATTATCATATCGGAGTCATGACCGATTTATATTTTGTGTGTATGAAAAACTATCTTCCTACATTATATAATCTCTTAATCGCAAAAAGCATACATAGATAGTATAGAAAATGTACATAAATTATAAACATATACGATATAAATATATAAATTTGAACGCGCGATCAATTGGACGCTGGTTCAATTGGCGTTTGTGTTCCCGCGCCACTCACCGCAACACTTCCTCTCTAATGAATTTTATTATGATACATCAGTTTTGCCTGCCGGGAAAGGATGTAGCAATATACACCGTGTATCACATGCCCTGATAATACGGAAATGCCCGGCTCGGAGCTGTTTGCCGTCGAGGGTTATTTAACTATTAATATTCTGATATACAGGCGACATCAGTGTCGTTTGTTCCCTTTTCTAAATCTTTCTAGGAATAGTAAGTTATACGTAATTCTCGTTACAGATAACAATTTGAGAATTTTAAGTACGAATTTATAATCTGATATCATATTCACATCGACGGAATTTTCGTTATTTCTTGATCTCGAACAACGCATATTAAATATAAAATTCCATTATAAAATATGCTTAAGGTCATCCTAAGAAAACATAATGGCTTTTAGCTGATATATCTAGGAAAAATCATAAGAGACTTCTATCCTCAACGTAAATATGATGTTTTTTTATAATGGATTACATTTGCATATAATTGCAAATAAAATAATATTTTCTAATATTATATTATTATGATATTGCTAAGCTTGTAGGAAAATAAAGATATTGTAAAAGTTTAGCTGATATCCTTTGAGGGAAATGTATCTTTCCTATTTCATTTATTACTGTTAAGTACGTCCTCTTTTAGTAAAATAAATAATAAGTAATGTTTCAGATCAAACAATCTTTGCATCAAATACATTTTGAATCCAATGAGATTACATTTTTTATTTTTATAACAAAAAAATTAAATTAATTTCATTTTAAAGAATGAAAAATTGAGTTCCTCATTTCATCATAAACACATTAATATTTTTGTTAAAATTTTCATATATACATGCACTCACACGCACAGGCGCGCACATACAACATGTATATATATGTAATGTATTTACCATATAATGTATTTAGATTCCGTAAGCAAAAGGGATATAGGCAACTTGACATGAGATACAGTCACTCTTGAAACTACCAAAACATTCTCAAGATAAAAAAGAATTTAATGACAGCTTATAAAAGAAAGTGAGGGGCTAAATGATCATTCACTGACTTCTTTACTGAGCTAAACATGCAGTTGCACATTAGCATGCCAAGCCCACCGAAATAAAGGAATTGTTCATTTCTAAAATGACACCTTCACTCTTTTCAATTAAGGAACTGACTGTTAAATTAATACAATTATTTTTAGAAAAGCCTTTAGTACCTCTTGCATCTCAGATGTTTAAAGATAACCGGAATAAGCAACAGATTAATGTATTTTATTTGACAAAAAAAAAAAATTCTATTTAGTTATCAACTAAATTATATGGAGAAAAGGATATAAATAACGATATTTGGCATATAAAATACTTTTCAAAATAGCCTTACACTTACAATTATTTTATAAAGTTAAATTCCTTTAGTATTTTAATAGAAAAAAAAATTGAAATACAATTAAACCTCGCAAATTCGGACTATTTGAAGGGGAAGGCCATTTCATATTATTTAAATTCAAAATTAGTGAAAATTGTGGAAAGACACGGTCCATAGTGTAACAAAATGTGGCTAATTAATTCAAATATTTAACAGAGTTGAACTACGTCGATTTTTCAATTATATTTTTATTTCTTTTTCCCCGATCATTTGAGCTTTGTATTTACAGCGAACAATGATTTTTTTTTCTAATAAAAAAAAAACACAAAAACTAAATTGTGCTATGCACAATACTGTTTTATGAAACTTAAAATGAATAGAATTTATTACTACTTCAAAAATAATGGATCCATTAAACAAAACAGAATAAAAAGACAAAACGATACGAAACCTATAACTCGAATCGGTCAAAGGTTACAGTGTAATACTATTTATTCAAGAATTAATGTACGAAGAAAGGTTTCTGGTTGAATTATTCTAAGGATGTCGTTATTATTTAAATTAAATCTCATTATCTCAAACAAAACTAAAAGTTATAATGCCTGACGTAAGAAGTAAACCGGTTAAAGTTAACTAATGTCTTGTTTAATTTTGTATAACAAAAAGTTATTATTTTTCCGGTCGAGTTATGTTAATAACTGTAAAGAATCTTAATTTAAATTTAATAGTAGGTGATTTTTTTTTTTAGAAATTAATGTTTTAATGACAAAAAAATTGCTACGTGGAATAATCTCTTACTGTAATTTTAAACGATTACCGGTACTGATTGCTTAGGGTGTTTGGTGTTAATCGTGCAAAGCATTTTAAATGTGTTGCAACTATTAGAGCGTCAATTCTTATCCTTCCTTATCTTGTGCAGGGGTTTATTTCTAGGTCGTGACTTAAGCGGTTGAATGCCAATGAGCCTGATATTGCGTTAGTTGTCACTTTATTAGACTTGTGGATGGGCGAGTGGGTTTACAGACGGAAGCAAAGCGATTTATTAAACTTTAGTATTAAGATTGCCGAAATTTAACTGTCATGCTAAGAATTTACTTAAAACGTTGCTACTGATTACTGAAAACAATTTAACAAAAATAAATTTATATTCTTTTTTTTTTTTTATTGAAGTTGTTTTTCAACTGGAAGTAATCGGGAGTGTAATGGCCTACATAATTTATATAAGATTTATAAATAACGAATAGTTATGTGGAATAGTAAAACTTAATCCTTTAATAATGTTTTTTTCCCCCTAAAGCTGCTTACAGAATGCATTTTGGAAATATTTTTCAGATATTTTCAACAAAGAATGATCAGATTGCCGAAGAAATGTTTGTTAAAAAGAAGTTTCCTCATAATTCTAACCGGAAAATCTTTGTCTGATCATGAAGAACTGAGGTTTACCTTGAAAAGTGCAGTTCAAGGGAGAATAAGATAGAAATTTACCGACAGAAAAGTTATGCGTCTCGTTTGCAAATTAAACCTCTATAAATAGTGCGGTAGAAGGAACTTTACAAATCATGGAATTTTTTTTAATACTTGTAAATATTACGGAATGTCCCATAAATTTACATATATAGGAAAAATGTTATTTTTTCCATGTATGACAACTTATGGGGTTATGTAGTCTTCAGCAGTGGAGGACACTCATCAAAATCTGTTTTCAAAACAATGGTCGTTGTGTAAATTATATTATATAAATAAAAATCGTTTTAATTAAAAAATGTTTATTTTTATATGTATAGAAACTTATGGGACACTCTTTATTATGAAAGGTAGGGGTACTAAATCTGATTTATCTTATTCTGATACAGGAGAGGATTATCCTCTACCAAGATTTATAAGAATCTTTTATGTCATTTATCTACATATGTATAATAATTGAAGTAAATTAATCACTTGTGAATATTTGGCTTCGAAAATATTTCCAGTCCTTTCCTGCCATATTAAGGAGGATAGGGACATATAAACATCAAAGAAATAAAATACATATTATTTTTTTGGCTAATTTTATGTATAATAAATTTATACAGCCTTAATTTTAGGACTGAAATTAATTTTACTCTATTACTATCCTTGCTGACCCATTATGAGTACAGAGTAAATCAAATGCTAAATCTAATCTCTAAGACTACCTAATTACTTTTGACTGCAGAAGGAAAGAAGTTTTTAATGAAAAGCTGTTTTAGTTATTTTATACAAATTTTTCTATCATCCAAGATGTCATAAGTGATTTTTCTATGTAATCAGGATGGCCTTTTCCTTGAAGAGTTCATAACAGAAAGGAGTAAATTAATTTGCTGATTTATATTATATATTCCTTTCTTGTGGTTGCAATGCATATAAAGTACCAGAGGTGTTTTCTCTGAGAATAATATAATATGTTAACTACACAGCCAGTCCATGTGCTGAATATAGTAAAGGTATCACTTGTGGTTCTGAAACTCTCCTGCATTTTAGTGGTATTAGCATGCTAATTTGCAACAATACATTTGGCTCAGTGAAGAAGGTATTGGGAAACAACTTCACCGCTCACTTTCCTTAGTAATTCTGACGTGTTATGCTTATTATTCTTATCAGCTGTATAGTTTCGGGGAGTCACTTGTAACTCATTATCAGGTTATTTACAGCAGTTATTTTTATGGAATTTAACACACAAAATGGCTTAAATTCAAATAATGTTGTTCTAGGAACTTACTTATCCTGGGCTGTAGTTGTAAGTGCAAAATTTAAAAAAAACCTCTTTCCTTACAATTGATTATTGCTTTATAAATAAATTAATAATGAAGAAACTGCCATTAATTTTATGTCTGTGAAAGATTGTCTAGACGCTTCATATTTTCTTATTCTTGTTAGATATCTGACGGGTTTCTTTTGTAGCCTAAAAAATCTTTTTAAATTTTGTTTAGATGATGATCATAAAACAATATTAAGTTTCATATATAAAAGATTATTAATCCACAATGAACTGCTGTCATCATCAAATCTTAATTTTAATCCTAAAACAAAAATATTTGAGTTATTTCTTTGCAGATTTAATCTGCTGGTCAATCTAACTTATAAAGGAGGTTATATTAATAAAAATATAGCTCTGGCAGATTTTTAAAAAAATGTTTGATAATGACTTGAATATTATTTTTTCCTTATTTATGTTCATCAACTCTGTTATGTTTTCATAATAAAAATACTTATAAAACCAGCTGTGTTATAAACAGAATAAAATAAAATTAGTCTATAAATCTATTCTGACTTAATTGAGCTGTGTATATTATGTATTAGAATGTTGTATAGGATTGTGTGCTATTGTACATTATAAGTAAAGATAAGACTAAAAGGCTTTGGCAGAAGGGAATTCTGTGAAAACAGAAGATATTTGTTTCTATAAAAACGATACATCTAAATAAGTTTGTAAAAAACCCTGTAAATTTATTAAAATAATGATCAGGGGGCTTATACCTTAAATATTAATTAAATTATAAGCTAAATTTGTGGAATCTAGATTTTCAATGAATTTTTAGTTTTTTTTATGAACTGCAGTGAAATTAATTTTCATGAATTCAAGCACCAGTTTTGCACAGTATATTTATGATATCTGAATTACATGGAGATCATGATATCTGTAAAAATTTGGGTGACATCAATCATCTCCATTTCTTACTTTATAAGGTGAGCCAAATAAGTTTCAGATATATGTGCTAATAAATTAATTTGCTATACAAATATTCTAAATTTTAGGGAATTAAATAAAAATAAAGTTTATTTTTTTACAAAATAATTTAAATAAGAAAAAAAGAAGCTGTCTAGTTTTTAAAATAGCCAGCATAATAGTTTACATTTGTTTTCAAAATTCTACCATATGAACTGGAAAAATAATACCTGATCGTTTTCTCATTTAATATGTAAACCAAACAAATGTATGTATTCCTTGAAAAACAGAGGAAACAACATTATTTCTTTGCACTGAATTTATGTTTCGGTTTTGGAATTTGATCTAAAAATTTTATCATAACTTTGTCACTTAAAATTTGATTTGTAAAAATGAGAAATTATTTTTTCCAAAAACAAATGCTTAAGACTTTGGTAAAAGTAATTTCACTAAAATATAAATAAATTAAGAATTAACATGACATCATTTTTTAAATTAAAAAATATAAAATTTTCACATTAATTCATAGAGAATATATGTATTGCATTTACACTTATAATAATAAGTGTAAATATTAATATTTAAACTTATTATTATTTATACTTGCTATTTTTAAAATACTTCTAATTATTCTTGAAGAATGAATATTTATTTAAAATACTAGAGGTATAATTACCTCTAGTATTTTACATAAATATTTTACATCAGTCTAATGACTGATGGGAGATTAAATGTTACTGGACCTTCATTTATTTGAACTACTTTCTTATGTTAATTTAAGAAACTTGCTACAGAAATATTAGGCATTTTTTCACACCCTCCCTAACAATATGTAGGTCTATATCCAATTTATTTGCTATACTGATCATTTGTGTGTAATGTCTATCATAATAATTTCCTTTAACCATCATAGTTAATTGTAAAAATTAAGAATTGTACGATAAACAATTAACAATTAATTGAAAAAAATTATGAGTAATTTTATTTTGTAATCAGTCAGTTATTTGACCGGTTTGATGTACGCTTCATTATGTACTAAACTTTGAATCTCACACATTTCCTAAAAATAAATAATTAATTTACCTCAGATCTTTATTTCAAATAGTTGTGTATTATATTGATTGATATTATCATGAAATTATCCTGATTATCATATCAAGAAGGGATAGATAGCTATTCCACAAATGAGAACATTTCCTGGGAGGAATAATGAAAATATCATTAATAGCTACATCAAAAAATATAAAATATTTTGAGAATATAGTCCATATAAATATAATTGTAATTAAATTAATTAATAGTAATGAAAATATGTGAAGTTAATGAAATAAAGAAATTCAGTACAGATTATAATAAAAAAAATTTGAAGGGGATTAACTGACAAATATTTGAGTTCATATTTAAGTTCATGTTAAATGAGGATTGATGAAATTTTGGTTTATTAATTTGAATTTAGAAGTACTAATTAGTTTTAGTATTTAAAAAATCATAAATAGAATAAAATTGGTTTTGTGAACAGAAATTTTGGAATTTAATTTTAAATAAATTTATTAAAACTGGAAATGCAGGTATGATAAAACTCTTTTTAGCAGGACATATTGTTGTTCTGTGTTATATGAAAATGTTTTCTGTTTAACAGAAGTATTGATATATTATTGCACACACACACACACACACACACACACACACACACACACACACACACACACACACACACACACACACACACACACACACACATATATATATATATATATATATATACACATACACACATACATACATACACACATACACACATACATACATACACACATACACACATACATACATACATACATAGATACATACATACATACATACAAACAGACATACATACATACATACATACATACATACATACACACACACACACACACACACACACACACACACACACACACACACACACACACACACACACACACACATACATACACACATACACACATACACATATACACACATAGATACATACAGGGCTCTGTTCTCGGTCCACTTTTGTGGAATATCATGTATGACGGGCTCCTGAGATTGAAGTTTCCAAGATGTGTCAAACTGGTAGCGTATGCGGATGATGTTGCCGCAGTGATCGTCGCCAAGCACCTCGACGAGATTCAACAGCTGTTTGACATTACTTTTGAGAAGATCAACCAGTGGATGGATACAGTTAACCTTCAACTGGCCAAGCAGAAGACCGAAGCAGTGCTTATTACCAGCCGAAAAAAAGTTGAAACAATTAAGATAAAAGTCGGTGACCAAGAAATTACATCACAACCTCATATACGATATCTGGGAGTGATGCTTGATGCCCGACTCAACTTCAAGCAGCAAGTAGAACACGTCTGTACGAAAGCGTCAGTAGTGAGAGCTAGTCTCGCACGATTGATGCCGAACGTCGGAGGCCCAAAGCAGAGCAGAAGGCTACTATTGTCATCAGTAGTAACATCGGTGCTCACTTACGGAATATCTATTTGGGCTGACGCACTAGAGACGCAAGATTCGTGGAGAAAGGCGGGACCGATATATCGTATGAGTGCATTACGAGTCGCAAGCGCTTTCCGCACAGTGTCTGAGGAAGCAGTTTGTGTCATTTCCGGAACTCTGCCTCTTAGAGTTCTAGCTGAAGAACGACGCAACCTTTACCATCGGAAGACGTCAACCTTACTGAGTGCTGAAGAACTCAAGACAGAAGAGCGACAGAAAAGCATCGCACGTTGGCAGCTACAGTGGGATGTTGCCGTGAAAGGCAGGTGGACACACCGTCTCATACCACGGATTGACTTTTGGCTGAATCGTAATCACGGTGAGGTCAACTACTATCTAACGCAGATGTTATCAGGACATGGCTGCTTTCGAGAATACTTACACCGCTTCAAGCACGATAATTCTCCAGAGTGCCCGTCCTGCCCAGGAGTCAATGAAGATGCAGAGCATGTTTTCTTTGTGTGCCCACGATTTTATCCACAGCGTGATCAACTCGAAAACATCTTACATCAAAGTATCCAACCTGAGACACTAATAGAAGCAATGTTGTCGTCAAAAGCCGCATGGAATGCAATAAGCACGTTTGCAACAGACGTCCTTACAGACCTGCGTTCCATCGAAAGAAAAAGAGCAAAGGACCACAACATCTAGAAGAAAGAAGTAATAACATCTTAGCTACCAGAAGGAAGAGCAGTAGCTAAATCCTCCCCCCCCCGCGAAGTAATGCCTAACGGCGGATACCGTGGGGGATCAGAGCTCAGAGGATAGCGGAGGTTTTAGTCGGTATTAGCATTAACAAGTCACCTTTAAGTTAATGTTTGAGTCCGACATACCAGGCAAAACATCTAAGCCAGAGATTCGTAAAGGAATTTCCTTCGCTATATAAAAAAAAAAACAAAAAAAAACATATACATACATACATATGTATAATATAATACATATATTATAAGAATAATAAAATATATGGAAATGTTGACATTCTTAATTTTAGTGTCTATTTCATCTTTGTTTTTTATTATTTATATTTTCAAATGCATTTTTAACAAGATTAAAATATTCTAGTACAAAAAAATAATCGCAGTTTTATCCTGAAAATTATCTTAGGACCATTTTAAAGACTCCCAAATTAATAATTGCATTTTGAATGGAAATATGCATGTGTATAATAAATACAATTATATACTAATGATAACAATGTTAGTATTTTATTTAGTCATTTCGAAGCTTAACAGTATGGTATGAATTTCTTTGATTATCTCATGAATATGTAATATCTAAACAGACATCTAAAAATTTTGTGCAATATACAGCAGAAATGCTTCTATTATTACAAATGGGGAGTACTGTCTACACAATTTGTAGTATTACTGCTCCTTACAAGAAAGGTGCAATTTTGTCTGAAGTTAAATAATTACAATCCAACTAATGAATGACAAGTAATTAATTATCTTTAAATACAGGTGATTTTAATTTGCACAGCAATCTCTTGGGAGATGATTCTCCCAAGAGTCTCGCCAGTGGACGAAAAAGTCAGCTGGTGTGGGATTGGGAGATTGAGTTGGCCATTTTGCTGGTCCGTTTCGACCAATCTATTACTTACTGAATGTGTAATTTAAATGATTCATCACATCGCGACAGTAGTGAGCTTAGGTGTATCATCATTGAAAAACCACAGCTGCACTCTATCTGCAAATGGAATATCTTCCAAGAATTCCATCATATTTGTTTGCAAATAATGTAACTACCGCACTTCATTGAGCCTTGGCGTCAAGAAAAAAGGCCTATGAGATTATCATCAAGAAGACCACACCACACATTAAATGAAAAAGCGAAAAAGTGCGTTGGAAATGATTTGTAGCAGTCTCATGGGGATGACCTACCGAGTTGGTCTTGTGGTGAACTCGCCATCGCAAATCAGCTGATTTCGAAGTAGAGAGTTCTAAGGTTCAAATCCTAGTAAAGGCAGTTACTTTTATGTAGATTTGAGTACGTGGGTACGGCTGCTTCTTGGTGGTTGGGTTTCAATTAACCACACATCTTAGGAATGGTCGACCTGAGAATGTACAAGACATATCTATTCTACACTTCATTTACACTCATACATATCATCCTCTGAAGTAATAATTTATGTTGGTTCCGGAGGCTAAACAGAAATAAAGGTTTCATGGGAATTTCTTCTGCCCAAACGTGAGTGTTTCGATAATTTATAGTGTGCCATTTCTTGTAAAACAGGATTCATCAGTAATTAGAGTATTACTTAGGAAATCGGGATGATGTTCACATTTTATAATCAACCATCGACAGAATTTCATCCGTTTAAAAAAATCAGGTGGTAATAATTCTCGTACAAGTGTTGTATGGAATGGTTGCTCTCGTAACATTCGTCACACACTTGATTGCAATACATGAAAACGATGTAACAGCCTTCTAGTGCTTGAGGTGGGAGATACTTGTACCGCGTTCAATATTGCTTCTTCAGCATTTTTCACAAAACGTTCATGACCAGCGTCGAATCATGGTTTAAGCATAACTGTTTCTCAAACTCGCCTCTACAAAGCCCCAAATGTTTTACGATCTGGTACTCTTCGATCTGGATAATTTTCCTGTTATTCACGCACAGCAGCCAATCCATTTTTATTTACTTTACCATACATTAACAACATGTTCATCAACACTTCAAATGAAAACAAATTTGTGGTATTATCCATTGTGAATGACTGACTGAACAATAACAACACAAACGCCGCTCAAATGAATATTCAAATGCTAAACACTAAACTTTATTGTTGATCGCTGTTATTGCGTACCTAAGAAAAATAAAAAAAAGTAATTTGTTTTAGAAGGATGTCTTTCAAAATTTTTAAATAATTTTTAGTATTTGTATGTAAATTGTTCTGTTTAAAATCATATCACTTTTCTAATCCAGTTTGTGTGTTTTGTTTCTAATTAAAGTTGAAATTTTCAAATTTGTGTTTAATTTTAATTGACATTATTTACATAAATTTTCTCAGAATTAAGTTTCTACAAGTTTAACTAGAAATTTTCATTTGTTTATTGGTAAATTAACAAAGTTATTTTATTGCAAACCTAAAAAATTATTTTCCGACTAAAGGTTTTCATGTTTTACCCCATTTTTCTTAAAACCTAGGTAATATAGAGGTCTGGAACCACTTTTGTTCAATTTCTTAGATAAAAAACCATAAGAAAGCAGCAAATTTACCCCTCGATTTGTGTCCCAAGAATTTTAGAACGGTTTAATTTCACAGAGGGAGCAGAAAGCAGAGCTAAATGTTTCGTGAGCCAAAAGTTGCTAACCTACCGTTTTCTACCTATGTTTATATGAAGTTTTTTCTTATTTTTGGCTATAGAATCATTTACCGAGAGATTACCATACAATTTGGAATCACTATCTGTTTGTATATGTATATATATATATATATATATATATATATATATACAATTGTTCATCTATAAAGAAAAAATCTTCTATTATTATTATTTTTATGTTAACATAATTTTTAATTTTTACTTACTACTTTTTCTTTTCTTGATTACTTTTGCAGCGATATTTAGACAGGTTTTTTATGAGTAAATTAAAAACGTAATTCAAATTTTTTGTTGGGATGTTTGCTTCCCTAGCTGTTGAAATAAAATGAATTATTCTGCTATTATTAAAACTTAAAAAAATATATATTAAAAATATAATTAATGTGGTTTTTTTGTCTTCATTCATTTGACTGGTTTGATGCAGCTCTCCAAGATTCCATATCTAGTGCTAGTCGTTTCATTTTGGTATATCCCTACATCCTACATCCCTAACAATTTGTTTTACACATTCCAAACGTTGCCTGCCTGGACAATTTTTTCCTTCTACCTGTCCCTCTAATGTTAAAGTGACTATTCCAGGTTGCCTTAATATGTGGCCTATAAGTCTGTCTCTTCTTTTAACTATATTTTTCCAAATGTTTCTTTCTTCATTGATTTGCTGCAACACCTCTTCATTTGTCACTTTATCTACCCATCTGATTTTTAACATTCTCCTATAGCACCACATTTCAAAAGCTTCTAATCTTTTCTTCTCAGGTACTCTGATCGTCCAAGTTTCACTTCCATATAAAGCTATGCTCCAAACATATACTTTCAAAAATCTTTTCCTGATGTTTAAATTAATTTTTGATGTAAAGAAATTATATTTCTGACTGAAGGCTCGTTTCGCTTGTGCTATTCGGCATTTTATATCGCTCCTGCTTCATCCATCTTTAGTAATTCTACTTCCCAAATAACAAAATTCTTCTACCTCTATAATCTTTTCTCTTCTTATTTTCACATTCAATGGTCCATCTTCGTTTTTTCCACTACATTTCATTACTTTCGTTTTGTTTATTTTCATGCGGTAGTTCTTGCTTAGGACTTCATCCATGCCATTCATTCTTCCTTCTAAATCCTTTTTACTCTCAGCTAGAATTACTATATCATCAGCAAATCGTAGCATCTTTATCCTTTCACCTTGTACTGTTACTCCGGATCTAAATTGTTCCTTAACATCATTAACTGCTAGTTCTATGCAAAGAAAAAAGTAACAGGGATAGCAAACATCCTTGTCGGACTCCCTTTCTTATTATGGCTTCTTTCTTATGTTCTTCAATTATCACTGTTGCTGTTTGGTTCCTGTAAATGTTAGCAATTGTTCTTCTATCTCTGTATTTGAACCCTAATTTTTTTAAAATGCTAAACATTTTATTCCAGTCTACGTTATCAAATGCCTTTTCTAGTTCTATAAATGCCAAGTTTGTTGGTTTGTTTTTCTTTAATCTTCCTTTTACTATTAATCTGAGGCCTAAAATTGCTTCCCTTGTCCCTATTCTTTTTCTGAAACCAAATTGGTCTTCTAGCACTGGTCTTCTCCTAGCACTTCTTCCACTCTCCTTTCAATTCTTCTGTACAGAATTCTAGTTAAGATTTTTTATGCATAGCTAGTTAAGCTAATTGTTCTGTATTCTTCACATTTATCTGCTCCTGCTTTCTTTGGTATCATGACTATAACACTCTTTTTGAAGTCTGACAGAACTTCCCCTTTTTCATAAATATTACACACCAGTTTGTATAATCTATCAATCACTTTCTCACCTGCACTGCGTAGTAATTCTACAGGTATTCTGTCTATTCCAGAAGCCTTTCTGCCATTCAAATCTTTTAATGCTCTCTTAAATTCAGATCTCAGTATTGTTTCTCCCCTTTCATACTCTTCGACTTCCTCTTCTTCCTCTATAACACCATTTTCTAATTCATTTCCTCTGTATAACTCTTCATTATATTCCGCCTACCTATTGACTTTGCCTTTCGTATTATAAATCAGTGTACCATCTTTGTTTAACACATTATTAGATTTTAATTTATGTTATCCCAAAATTTTCCTTAATTTTCCTGTATGCTCCGTCTGTTGTTATACTAATGTTCATTTCTCTTTCCACTTCTGAACACTTTTCTTTAATCCACTCTTCTTTCACTAGTTTGCACTCCCTTTTTATAGTATTTCTTAATTGTCGATAGTTTCTTTTACTTTCTTCATCACTAGCATTCTTATATTTTCTACATTCATCAGTCAGCTGCAATATATCGTCTGAAATCCAAGGTTTTCTACCAGTTCTCTTTGTTCTGCCTAAGTTTGCTTCTGCTTATTTAAGAATTTCCTTTTTAACATTCTCCCATTCTTCTTCTACATTTTCTACCTTATCTTTTTTACTCAGACCTCTTGCAATGTCCTCCTCAAAAATCTTCTTTACCTCTCTTCATCAAGTTCTCTAAATTCCACAGATTCATCTGACACCTTTTCTTCAGGTTTTTAAACCCCAATTTACATTTCATTATCACTAAATTATGGTCGCTATCAATATCTGCTCCAGGATAAGTTTTGCAGTCGATGAGTTGATTTCTAAATCTTTGCTTAACCATGATATAATCTATCTGATACCTTGCAGTATCGCCTGGCTTTTTCCATGTGTATATTCTTCTATTATGATTTTTAAACTGGGTGTTGGCAATTACTAAATTATACTTCGTGCAAATTTCTATAAGTTGATCCCTTCTTTCATTCCTTTTGCCCAGCCCGTATTCACCCACTATGTATTTCCTTCCTTGCCTTTTCCAATGCTTGCATTCCAATCTCCAACTATTATTAAATTTTCATCTTCTTTCATGTGTTTAATTCCTTCATCAATTTCTTTGTATACACACTGTACCTCATCATCATCATGGGCACTTGTAGGCATATAGACATTAACAATCGTTGTCGGTTTAGGTTTTGATTTTATCCTTATTACAATGATTCTATCGCTATGCATTTTGAAATACTCTACTCTCTTCCCTATCTCCTTGTTCATTACGAAGCCTACTCCTGCCTGCCCATTATTTGAAGCTGAGTTAATTATTCTAAAATCACCTGACCAAAAGTCGTTTTTCTCTTCCCATCAAACCTCGCTAATTCCTACTACATCTATATTTATCCTATCCATTTCCCTCTTTAAATTTTCTAACCTACCAACCTTTTTTAGACTTCTAACATTCCATGCTCCGACTTGTAGAATGTTAATGTGTAGGCTACTTAAAAATATATTTAAATACAGTATCAGAACATTAGTTCCATTTTCTATCAGCAGGTTGTAACAGCAACATAATAATTCATCTACTTCATTGGCTGAGGTTGCAAACTTCTTTATAATCTTTTAGTTATAACTTTGTATTTATATTATATTAATTCGTCATATAAAGTCCAATTTAAAGATCTTTATGAACGTACTCAATAAAGATTGTAAAACAGTACAAAGTAAAAAAAAAATTTAATAAAAAATTATAACTGCTGCTACGATGCTATTTGCAAAACTATTTATAAGTACAGAATAAATTTTTACTAACCTTTATGTTATTTTTTAGCTGTTATAATTAATTTTGTTTTTTCCTGTAACATTTTTGAAGGGTCCTCACATTATCAGAGATAAATAAAGAAGTGATTGGTCTAATTGTTATTCAATAGACTGCTGTTATATAAAATGTTAGATTTATTGATTTTATTATAATAGAGTGCATGCAGTTGCTGTTTGAATTAATTGACTGTATTTAATATCCAGTTGTTCATTTATGATTTTTTTTTTAAATTAAAATTTTTCAGATTATTTATAAAATTTCTCTATTTGTATAAATGATAGTGAAAATTACTACAATTTTTTGTATTTATGTGGATTTATTATGTTATTTTGAAGTGTTCAAAATATATGATTATGTTTTGAAATATTATTTGCATAATTTGAATGTAAGTTACCACATTTGTTGGCTCTTAAATATTCTTCAAATCTTTTTTTTTTATAATTAATTATAATTATGCCAATATAAAATTTGTTATATTTTAGTCTACCTTAGATGATTTAAAAAATTCCTTTCAGGTTTTATTTATTTATTATGCTATTATTATTGTTATATTAGAATTATTTTAATATTTTTTAAGTTATTTGTGTTACATGCTATTGTAAAATGAGGTTTGAGATGGTTCTGTTGTGTATAAGTGACAGATTTTTTGTTTGTTAATATGATATATTTTTTATTTGACTGCTTGTTGTAATTATGTGGAAAAGTTATTATTAATCTTTTAAACTATTTTATTCATTTCTAATACTTCTTACATGTTTCTTTAGCAATAGATAGAATTATGCTAGGTTCATTGTTTAATAACTTTTCTTTTTTATTGCTATTAAATATTCTATGAATCGTACTATCCAGTTGTAAAACAGAAATAATAACTTTCTGTTTTACAACTGCTACTGCTACTGTTACTGTTTGCAACTGCTAATTGTAAGCTACTCGTACAATTTTATTCTTATACATATATTAATTATTACTTGTACTTGTAGTAAATTGTACTTTTTTGTTATAAATGCTAAGAGTTATTGAATTGAATTTTTTTATGTCCACAAAATGTACTTTACTATAAGGTTTTATTTTTATTGAATATTTAAAATTTTTATCATTTGAAGTAAGTTTGTTTAGGACAGTGCTATGTTTGTTGTTACAAGATGGACTATGTGTAATTATTACGTCATTAATATGGTATAATTTTATATATCTGAATTTTATTATTGCTTCTGATCTAAATTATTTCTTCCACGGTTTGAAGGCAAATTTAAGAGACCGAATTACTAAATCGAGATACCACAGTTAATCCATATTTCTATTTATATATAAATAAATATATATATACTGCCATTGAAGAAAAATAATTTTATTTAATGCATATGTTAAGTAAATTAATAACCTGTGTTATTTATTTTAAAATATCAATTTTATCATTTAATGGAATATTAGTGTACATGTGGAGGGGCTGGGGATTATATCTACCTTTTAACTAATGATCTCAGAATATCAGAGAGGTCTCAGGAATTAGTAATTATGTGTGTTTATGTAATTCATAAAATGAGTCTGGGTAAATTTCAATCAAAACAGACTTACTAGAAAGCCTTAAGGAATCAGCTCCTCTGCTTGGATATGCTACTTAAGTCCAATAACCATGCAGGTAGCCAAATAGAATAATTAAAATAGAAGTAGAACAAATAAAAAAAAAAATACTATTTTGAACATAAAATATATCATCTAAAACTCATAAAGAATGTGAAATAATCGAGAAGATGAGGAAGTTTGGGGTAAGTGTGTGTAAAACTCTAAAACTTTAAGATATATTTCTATGGAAGTGTAGGTTTTTAAAAATGTTGAGCAGTCTATGGAGAACAGGCTGTGGGTAATGAACACCACATTCAGGGAACAATGAATGCCAGAAAAGAAGGATTATTTGAAAACAAAGTTTAGTGTGCTTTTAGAAAGAAGAAAACAGTTTCAGATGATTGTCACTGGATAGAAAAGAATGTGAGGTTGATAAGAAGGTGAAGAATAGTATTGAAAAGAAATAGATGGATCTCAAAGATGCTTTTGTTAGTTTAGCAGAAACAGTATGCAGTATAGATAAGGTTGGAAATCAAAGAAAAAGAATAAAATGGTGAAATGAAGAGGTTAAAAATATGTGAAGTATACAAAAAAGGAAATATTGAAGAGGTATATAAGATTCAGTTCGGAAGAGGATTGAAATGAGTATTTAATCAAAAGAAATACAGCGAAGCATCTGGTAGGGGATGAAAATTCAATGATTGGGAGAGCTTTGGGCATAAATAAAACAGTATAAAGAGAACTAAAGAAATTCTGTTGAAAGTCATGATTTTAGGGGTAAATTTGGAAAATGGGTAATATTTCATAAGAACAGGACAATGAGAGACTAGGGATATACTTTGATGTGAATTAGAAGTAAGCTTGTGAATGAACAACTGGTATTCTGGAGAGGCAGGCAAACAGTGGACTTTATATTTATGATGAAACAACCAATAGACTAGGTTATGAGTGGAAGACGGGAGCTGCAGGGTGGTAGGCGTTGCTTTTGGATTTAAGACCTACATTTGAAATGGTACCAAGAGAAGAATCATGGAGAGCATGACAGAAAATAGGTACTTCTGGGTGAATTATCAGAAAAATTAAGAGTGTGTATCATTGTGTGAAAGGAATAGGTATGAAGTCAGAATAGATGGAAAATATCTCAGGAATTCAATATGTATAAGGAGATTAAAACAAGAGTGGTAGCCTCAGATCACTAATATTTGTCATTTTAATGAGTGATGTTATTAAATGGTGAAAGATAAGACAAAAATAAAAACAAAATATGGAATTGGAGGATGAACCCTGTACACATGGAGCTGCTGGTTTGGAGTGAAATGAAAATGTGCCTGGTGGAATGCGAGGAAAGAGAGTTGTAGATTGCAGTTACAGAATGGGGAAATGTCTTCCAGAAAAAGGGGACTGATTATGAATCCTACAAAATGTAAATTTATGTGTGTTTCAAAAATACCAACTGAGCAAGTTGAAACATTGAATATATAAAATGGAATGATTTGTGTTTAGAACAAACTGAAAGTTTTAAATATTTGGATTTGGTAATTATTTTTAACGGGAATGAAGATGAAGAATTTAACAGTAGAGTTAAAAAAAGCAATGCAGTTTTATCATCAGCTGTGTAATGTAGTTACAAGAAAACAAAATTCAGTACAGAAACAATCTGAGGGAGTTAGTACCACTATTTTGTGGTTAACATTGTTGTATGGGTTTCTCGCTGTACTGGATAAACACGAATCATTTAATGGCAGTTAAAATTAAATATTTTAGAAGATCTGTTGAAATAATAAGAAGAAATACCATAGGAGGTTGAATTAAAAATTCTGTAGTTTGAGCTCATTTGCAAGAAAAATATTTGATGGGGGCAGTAGAGAGGCGAATATTAGGATACAGTCCTGTCATGAGAATGAGAGGGACTAGATGACCAAAAATGGCTGTGGAGGCTAGACTGGAGTGCAGACAAGGAGGAAAATCTAGCAATGGAGTGTGAGGGGTATTGTAGAGGATGGCTAGGGAAAGAGGAAAAATATATTATTGGCTAATGGATCTCAATACTTAGTAGTACAAGGGAAAAAGAAAGTCAGTTTGAGACATATTCTTAATATTCTAGAAGTTTTTAATTTATATATGGATAAAACTTTGAAATTTTAGAAGCAGGTGTACTTTTATAATTTAAAAATGATTGTACGATTACAAGCATATTAGCTTTATGAATTTTAGGCAACCTGTAAATATTGGTGTCTTAGTGTTATCTATTTCATTTCTTTTATTTTTAATATTTATAGCAAGATTTTTATTGTTAACTGCAAAAATAAAGGTATTAATTTAAAAAAAAAGTAAATTGAACTTAAAGCTGCAGGATGCAGTTTTATAAACTTATCTTGGATCATTCAGTTTATTTTGTTTCCATTTGCTTTCATTTATTGTTATTCCAACCTCGTACTGAAATGGTTTGTTTACATCAGTTCCAAACATAATTGTCATGGATTATGCATAAATTTTTAAATGAAGAATGTTGTTTCTTTCTTCACTAACGAATTACTTTTTATCATCATGGAAGCAAATATTTAAGTTATAATAATACTGAAATGCAATAAGAGGAATAAATGAGAATGTTGATTAGAGATTTAAAAAAAAATTTAAAGTTATATTGTGATTGAAAAAGTTGGCTTGTTTTAAAATTTGCTAAGTATTCAAGATTGATTTTTGGCATATCTTTTCTAGAAAAATCAAATAATTGAATGACTTAGCCATATTTGAAGTCTTTGGACTGTTTCCCAGTTTCAAATCATAAAAACAATTAATTTGTTATTTGATGAGTAATTCTGAATTAGACAGAAATATAATTTATGTTGCAGTTTTTAAGGTTATACATTTTTATTTTACTTGTACTATTTTTTTTTTTTTTTTGATTGGCATTAAACACTGGGGTGATTCCAAGAAGATGATGAATCCAAAAAAATTGGATTTTAATCCAACTTAAATTATTTGTTACAATTTTGTCTATGATGGTTAATGATAAAAATGATTTAAAACTGCCAACTTTTTAAAATGAAAACTGGTCATAATTTATGAAGTGCAGAGTTTTTAAATTCACATCACAGTGCTTTCAGTCACTCTTGCCAGAATCTTCAGGGATTAGTATTGTGCTGCTCTCACCCTAAAACTATCAACAAATATTGTTGTCGGCAGATTATCTGTAGTTTAGCCAGAGTACTTAGAATGTGATTGAAAAGTGTGTTGGATCTGAATTGTGTCAGTTCATTTAGAACATCATTGTTTGTTGTTATATTTCATCATATTTAAGTGTGTTAAGACATGATCCTTTCTTATATATGCATGAATAACAACATTTTTGTTAATGTTATTTGTATGTAATTTGCTTACATTTTTGTAAAAAATGAAAAAAACAAACTATCATATGTAGATCACAGTGGTCCTGAAACATATAAATTAATCTGTTCTGACGGACAAAAATCTATGCTGGTCAATTGTGATGCAACTTCAAAAAAAAAAAAAACAGTTAACAAATAAATAAAAAATAAATGTAGTGATTTCATATTTTAACATTTTAAGATGGAAACCACATTAATCTTTAATTCATTATTATGATTCAAGTTAAAGCAGTATATATATATATATATACATATATACATATATACATATATATATATATATATATACATATATATGTGTAAATATATATATATATATATATATATATATCTTAAAGTGAATAGAATGAACTGTGGTGTTTTTCTGGTAGAATATCAAGTGAACTTCAGCAGTTCTAACAAAATCATGAGCAACATTATATTCGATTCAGTGATGAAGACAACAGAAAACTACTTCAAAATTTCTTCCCATTGTAAGCATGGTATGGGATGATTGTTATTCTAGAGAATGGCTGCGTGCTGTTTTCATGACTGTCTTGCGATACATGTCAAGTTTACATGTTGCGATACATGTTGTGGTTATTGCACGCATATGTACAACATATACCATTAATACCTCTGTGATTAGCTTGATATTAGTTCTGCCATATTAATTTAAATTCTAGGTATTCTATTGTGTATAAAATAACAGTGTTATAAAATTTATTTGAAACAATTTCAAATGATCTACAAAAAAATCTGTCTACCTACAAAAATCTTATATTCTTGAGCTGGTTTTCAATTTTTTTTGTTGAAAAAAAAAACTTTGATTCTTTTGCTTAATTATTAAGTTGTTTTATTACTACTTATAAAATTAAAATTTTCTTTCATTCATTTTTCTACTTGTAGGACAGTAACTTGACAATTTCCGAAGTATATTTAGGGTCTTGAGAGAAATACAATCTTTCCCAAAAACTACTGGGTAATGAGAAATATTTTCTGATGGATAAAATGACTTTTTCAATTCAGTTAAGAATAGTCCTGTATCTGGTTTCATGAGAATGTCAAGAAAACTGTTAATTTAAAAAAACAAATTTGAAGAATATTATCACAATGATCATTTTATCTCTTTTTTCCTATTTAGCCTCTGGTAATTACTGTTCAGATAATACTTCAGAGGATGATATGTATGAGTGTAAATGAAGTGTAGTCTTGTACAGTCTCAGTTCGATCATTTCTGAGATGTGTGGTTAATTGAAACCCAACCACCAAAGAACATCGGTATCCACGATCTAGTATTCAAATCCGTGTAAAAATAACTGACTTTACTACATCACAATGATGATTTGTCATTTGTAGAAGTATAGAATCTAAAGTTTCAAGTCGACTTTATTCTCTTAGAATTTTTTTAACTGATGGCAGCAATATGAAAACATGTTGAAAATAAATATTTTCACTGACATTACTTTTGTTTACAACAGTTCATATGTATGATCTCGTTCAAACCTCAGTTTGTAATTGAAGGTAATTTTCAAAATTAATTTCCCTGTAAATAGATAAATCCCTGTTCTGGTATGAACCGGAATAGCAGCTGAAAAAATGATGGGACTGCAATGAAAATATCTAGCTTAATGATACAGGTCCTCATTCAACCTGATGTGTGAATGATTACCTTTAGTAATATACATGAAGACTGCTGGATCAGAAAAGGATGTTCTATATACTGATTTACCTTATCATCAGAGCTTATATCATAAAATTTTTTCCTTCAACGTTGTTTGAAGAATGATCATATGTAATGACTAACCAGAAACCAGAAAAAGTTGATGAAAATTAAAATATATAATTTTCAATAGTTTAAGACAAAAACTTTAGTAAATTGGCAATTAGAATTTTGTGTAAAAACATTTTGTTCAAGTGTTAAGGAAAATAGAAGTAATTTTGAGAATATGGTTTGAAAAACCCAAAATGAATGTAGTAACATAGAAATATTTTTAATTTATTACATGAAATGTAGAGTAAGCAGAATTATTATCTTTTTCTTCAGTTTCAAATAATTAAATATTCTTTTTGAGATTGAAAACCTGTTAAAAAAGTTTCTTCAAAATTTATTCATAGATTATCTGGTTTTTTAATATATAATTCAGTTATTTGAATCTTATTTGAACAAAAGAAATAAAATGTTTAACATGTAATCTAATAAAACTTAATTATAAAGATCAAGTAATTATCAAGATATTAATAAAAAAAATGAAAAAAGTCGCCATTTGGATATTTAAGAACATATAATAGCCTTAATTATTTATTTATATCGGTGTAAATCACTTTACCAAATATTATTAAGATATTTCAATCCATAGTAGAAATGCAAATTTATATTAAAAAAATCTGATGTGGACACTACATGACTTCCTTGTATGCCTATTAAATTACATATACACATTTTTTTTAAATGAAAAGTAAATAAAATTTTATTTCATTAATAACTTCTAATATTTTTTTATTTATTGTTATTATTGAATTATTACTTATTGTAAATTTTTTTTACAATCAGAGGTAAATAATTATTAATAAATCAATATATTTAAATTGAAAAAAAAAGAGGAGATGAAGTCAGATTAAAACCGATGTGGCTTCTCCTTATAAGATCCAAATACTTCATTAATTCAAATTTTATTTGGCTATAACTCTGGAACTAATGAAAATAAGTACCACTGATATGTTGTTGAAAAGCTCTCAATGAGGGTTTTTTTACTGCAGTAAAGAAAAAAAAACAAAATCAAATTTTTTGGATGTTGGGGTTTTTTTGGACACTTTTGGTGCAATCGATTGCAATCAAAAGGTGAGGTGCACAACTATATGTTAAAACAGTCCTAAATCCGAAATTTCAACATCCTACGGCTAATCGTTTTTGAGTTATACGAGATACATACGTACTTACCTACGAACGTTAGTACAGACGTAACGCCAAAACTAGTTAAAATGGATTCTGGTATGATCAAAATGGATATTTCCGTTGAAATCTGAAAACCGACATTTTTCGCTATCACAATACTTCCTTTCGGAGGAAAACTGGACAGATGAATAATGAAGGGAGAAAGAAATTTGTTTATATTAATTTTTTTTGCTTTTTTATCTCCTGTATTAGCTTCCGAAGTTTGGGTGCTGTGTTCTGGTACACTCTGTATGTGGTATAATCTTATACAATATTAATTTAAGAAAAGGGTACATGAGGACTCTCTTACTTGATTTAAAAAGGGATGCGTGTAGCCTATACAACAAATCGAAGGGGCCAAATGTTACTTACAGTATAGTTTTTTTTAATGATTAATTTTGTATAATTAGTCAAATAAAAACTAGAATAGAATTAATTAAAACTTGAGTTTATTTTGTTTTTATAAATAAAGTTATTGTAAATTGTTAATAAAATTAATTTTATTCTTATAATTAAAAAAAAATAAGCTTAAAATGTTCGTATATTTATTAAATTGGCCAATAAACATTAATTTTTATGAGTTTTATAGCACTTACCTAATTTTCTAAATTTTTTAATAGTGAATTTAATTCATACGATCGAAGTCTTCAAGTAACTAATATAATCTTTGTATGTATAAATTCCTGATTAAATAAACTTTGACAATATTTATTTTTGGTAATTTTATCGTGTTTAATATTTTCAGGTAATGAATATTAAAAAGTTACAAAAAAATAAATTAGTACAGATTTTTATACAACATATAACTCGAATGAAATTGGTATCGTAAATTGTAGGGTTTTTATAAAGTTAAGTACATAAAATTATTACATTGCGTAAAATATGGACGTATATATTCAACTTGTTTTATATATATATATATATATATATATATAGAGAGAGAGAGAGAGAGAGAGAGAAAGTAGATATGTAAATGTTTTTTAGTTACAAAAATTACTTATTTAATTTTTTTTCTGTGTTTTTGCAATTAGTTATTTTATTCCATTTTCACCCATTCCTTCTTTTCTGTATATCTCTCTCTCTCTTTCTCAGCATAATTCTAACTTTCAACATCTTCAATCATCTGTTTTATAAATTTCCCTTCCTTTATTGTTTCTTCTTTCTGCAGTTCATTCTTGAACCGAATTCGTCAATCCTGAATCTTATTTATAATATGGCTTAGCAGTCTTGTCCGTCTTTTTACAAGATTCTAGCACTAATTTTTCTAATCTCAAGTTCGTCTAAAATCTTTTCATTTTATACTCTACCATCCTATTTAATTGTTAGCATTATTTTTTTTTAACATCGCATTTTAAAAGCCTCTATTTTTTTAATTTCCTGATGCCCTATTGAGCATCATTCATTACTATCCACACAATTATTTTCAAGAGTTGTTGTTTTATTCTTAAACTATATCTGATACCATTTTATTTATTTTCCAAATAATTCCTGATCTCTCTAAAAAGTCTGCTTTTGATCATTTTTACACTCGTTCATATTTTCGAATTTTTTTAGTAATTTTTTAATAATAAAATTATGCAACTCCTCGTATTATATGTTTATAATTAAAACACAAAATGAGGAGTTAAATGCTGAGTTTTAACTACGTTAAGTGTTTAATATATGAATGATTTCAATATTTATTTATTAAATAATAATAAGGTTAATAAAAAATAATAACAAGAGGTTAGAGTAAACATTTTATAATGGTTTATATGAATTATATTTTGTTCGATATTGTACATTTTTTTCTAAAAATTAAAATTAATTTTTTTATTTATAAAAATTTTCAGATTACTTTTTGCTTAGTTCATAACTGATATTATAAATGTTTACAATTTTAAACTTTGCTATCGTAAAATATTATTTAATTATTTACTTGGCATCAAAATGGAGTAAAAGATTTGTTTGTTAAACGAATATATTTTATAAATACTATTCCTAATAAAAAATTACTTTTCATCACCCTAAATATAGGATTTTTTTTACAAGTATTGCAAATATTCTTCGGCTGATAATGTTTCATTTGTTTTCTTATGTTTTCAAATGATTATTTTAAAATATAATTTAACTAAATAATTACTTTTCTATAAATCTAATTATTTAAATTAATATATATATATATATATATATATATATATATATATATATATATATATATATATATATACATACACTACTATATACTCTCTCTCTACTATATATCTAGTATATATATAATTATCTATTATAAATATTTAATAATTATAATACTAATTTACAATATCATAAAAGCTGTAATTTATCAAAATTTTACTCTTCTATAATTTTTAACTTTTAAAAAGATGATATATTTAATAACTAATGATGAATTTTTCAGCTGCACTGAAAAAAGTATCCCGTTTTTATAAAATTATACAATTTATTATTTCAACATATTAAGTTCAAACTTTGATTACTTTTTTTTTTAAATGATGCGTTGTCAGAGAGGCTTAGCACAAAATTAAGGGTACACTTAAAAATAAAAGTGAAAAATTAATAATATTTTTTCAAATAGCCCGTAATATTTTAATTGAGCTGTGAATTATTAACATTATTGATTAGTAAATTAAAAAAAAGTCTGTAAAGTATTTTATTGGCATTATTACAATTAAAATTTGAATTTTATCATTAAAAAATAATTTTCACCTTGTTACTGGTGGAAGAGGTTAAAATCGTTAAAGCTATTTATACCAGAAAAAAATCAGCAATATCATTGCCAGTTTTTTTTTTAATAATTCCCCGCTGTTATTATATCTATTGATTATGAACCCATTTTAATCCAGTTATGTTTGAGAAAATAGAATCTCCAAACGATTACATTATTTGATATGACATATTTTTTTTAAAGTAGTCAAATGTGAAAGAACATTTTTAGAAAGTATTCACACCTTTCGATTTAAAAATAACCATAGACTATAATAATATTTAACTGAAAAAATGTGTTTTTAAATTATGGCGTTTTCTCCTTTTTTTGGTTAATGTTTAATTGTTTTTATTAATTAAAATATTATTGTTACTTAACTTCTACAGAAGAATGATACTTGGATCATTCAACTACCGATTATAGGTCAATTGGTCAACAATATTAATATACACATGTAAGGTTGAACACACACACACACACACACACACACACACACACACACACACACAGAGAGAGAGAGAGAGAGAGAGAGAGAGAGAGAGAGAGAGAGAGAGAGAGAGAGAGTGAGCAAGACAGACACCTGGCGCGTGCGTATTGTAGTACATTCAAATACCTATATTTTGTGTTTATGTGTATTCGTGAAAATGTGCGTGTAACGCGTGCGTAGATTAATAATTAATTTTTAAAACCTATTAATTTAAGGTTTTATATTGTAATTAACAATATTCAATAATTATTTAACAAAACAGGCTGTGAATTTTACATAATATTTAATATATGCTTGTATATTTATTGAACGATTTCGGTATGATTAGTGGTGCGTAAAGTTGGTAGCAGTGGTTCCTATAACAATTAGGAGACATGGAAGAAGAATATGATGCGTAAGTGGGGCGGGGGAGATCCACTTCACGCCGGGACGTGGACCTGCGCTTACATGTTCGTTGTGGTGTTGTTGCTGTAGCATTGGGCTTTGGATATTGTGACAGTGTCATGTTATGAAGGACTGAGAACGAGTCACACTTGTTGATACCTATTGTGTTTATGTTATTAAATCGTATCTTATCGTAACATCAAACAGATTATGGACATAGTGCGATCTTGAAAAGGTAAAAAAGTATAAATTTTCTATATTTTTTATTATTTAAAAATATATATATATATATATAAGGAAATATAATTTTATTGTAATAAAATTCAAAACTTATGAATAAAAAAAAAGAATAAATATTATAAAATCGTGAACGAATTACACTCTCAACAAAAATATGAGCAAATTATTCTTTTTTTTCTAATAATCTTTTGTAAACTTGTTGAATATATGTATTCCGAAGGTAGGAAACATAAATAATTTTCCCGGCAAAATTCAAATTGATTTCAACCAAAATATCCTAAAATAAATATGGAATAAAATAAAAATTTTCAAAAACCGTTATTTTAAAAGAACATATCGTTTATCAAGGAAAATTTTTATATTCATTGTGTATAAAAATGAGAATTACTTAAAATAGTATTCTATGAATATTTTATAAAAATTTACATCGTCGCGTGACAACAATGCCGCATGAAACGATAAAAAAAATTAACTATGAATCACACACGATTATTTAGGTAAAATAATACATATTTTCTGATTACATAATCTTATTTTAACAGAATTGTGTATTCAAATTTAATTAATTAAATAGAAAAATGATTTTATGTAAAAATAGATATTTATTTCTGATTTTCACGGAGTTTCATCAAATTTATATAATGAATATTTTTTTTAATATTACGTATTTATTTGAATGTATTTAATACTGAAAATAATTAACATTTATTTATTAATTTTTTTCAATAATTTAATATTTTTTAAACCTTAAGTATTTATTTTAAAAATATAAATTGCGGTCATCTGAAATTAATAAAACTGCGTTCTCGCACCATCAATGCATATTGCATATTATTATTATTACGAAAAACGAGATCTTTATTAAATTCAAGAAAATTTGGATAACTCTGAGAAATATAATGATTAATATAGAATGACGTAGAAAATAATGTTTTAATAATTTATTTTTTATACAGTGTCTTTTCAATATTTCGTTGTTTATATCTTTTATTTAACGTTGAATTTTTAGTTATTAAAATTTAATTTTATTTTGATTCTATTTGATTCATGAATTAATGCTAATAATTGACCGTATGAAACGGATATATATATATGTTAGGATAAAAATAAAGAACATCAATACCTCGCAGCATATATGCTGCGAGATATGTATTTTTAAAATTATTTTACTATGTACGTTTTAAAATATTTTACTAAAAAATCATTTAAGCAGGTTTAGATATCCGCTTTTAGTAGTAAACGTTTAAGACCTTATTGTTTCCCAATTCATAATGATTTTAGTGTTAATTATAAGTTCTGATATGACTACTTACTTTTTAGTTTCATGGATACATCTACTTTAATCAGATGCTTGTCTCCTTAATCGAAAAGTTTATTTAAAAATTTGTTATTCTTAAATACACTACTACATATTTTTCTGGTAATATAATCGGGTAAATGATCTGAACGCATTACATATTCATCGAATTCATACTTTAAATTATCTCTTCAAAATTAAAATAAAAATAAATCTGTTTTATAAAATATTTAAATTTATTTAAAATTGTTAGTTTTAATATTTTAGTGAGTTCGACGTCGATTATATAATTTTTACCAGATAGTGAATTTAACTGGTAATCGAAGATATTTATTTAAAAATCCGATATTTCTAACTAAACGACTCCATTAAAGAAAAAAATAAAATTAATTATAATTTAAACGAAGTTCATCCGCGAATAAATACGGGAAACCGCATATATGCTGCGAGGTATCGGTGTTCATTATTTTTATTCTAACGTATACATACCCGTTTCATACGGCCAGTCATTAGCATTAATTATTGATTATAATTACATGCAAAGCAAAAAAGAATTTAACATGAAAATTTATAGTTTTATTAATGATATTTACAAAGAAATCATTATTTAATAACTTCTAATATGAAAAAAATTACGCAAACTGTTATCATATTTTCCCCTAAATAGTTTACGAATCATTTTAATTTTATCCAAATATTGTTAAAGTACGTTATGGACGTATTTTTATTTTTTTACGTCGTCAACAAATGATCTGTGATTTTACTTTTATGTAACGGTACTAAAGAATAGAACGTAAGCGGAAAATTAAAAAGATAATAGAAAGAACCGACCGACCAAATGATCCTCAAATGTTTCGAAACTCATATCTCCTTTTAGAGAAAACATTAAATTAACGCTCTCTATAAATGTATTCAGATATGCTAAATAAACTTTTCACTAGGTATTTCATTACTTTAAAAAAAAAAAAAATTCCCGACAGTACCATGTAAGTACAAGAATTATGACGGATCTGATAAGTTTTATATAAGTTTAAAAAAAATATTAAAAAAATATTTTTTTATACGTGTTTCCGGAACACGTACATTTTTTTTTGAAAAAAAACCAATAGTTTTTATTGATGGAATATAAACGGTTAGGTTTATTTTAGATTTAGTTTTGATTTATTTCTATTAAATTTGCCAACATATTCGAATTCCTAATAGCTTTACTGTCGCTTTACCTTTCTCTTCAAATCACCATCTGAATCAAGTGCTCCAAAGTATAATTCCATCGGTCTGGAAACCAATGATCTATTAATAAACAAATATACGATTATATACACTGTATAATTGTATATAAAATTACTATTATAACTAAATCTTTGTTATAACAAAAAAGATAACTATTGTTGTTATGATTATAAAAATAATACAATAATAAAAAATCCATTTTGCATAAAAATTCCACACAATTGCAAATAAACATTTTAAGATTTAGGTTTAAGGGACTAAAAAATCCATAAAACTTGAAAAAATCTTATAACAAAATTAATTTATAAAAACAAACGTGAGCGCGTACACACACATATGCACACCACAACGCTATAAACAAACAATTAATTTTAGAAAAAGGTTTACATCATAGCAAAGTTTGGGAAAATGATAAACCAAATTTATCCAAACCGCTAATTATTTAATAATTAAATAGCTAGTAAAGGAAATGAAATTAAACCCTCTATGATAATAGTACAGTATATAAGTAAGGGGAAAATCGTCTATAGTTGAGAAAGATACTTTTTTATTAAAAAGTAAAATTCATAAAAAGAATTAATAAATAAAATAATCCAGTTTGATAACGATAGATTATTCAAACTCATATTTAAATATTAATATAATAAATTTTAATAATTAGAATCTGAATTAACTAATTTGCATAAATAAAATTATTTCATTAATAAATCTACACATTTTTTTATAAATTTTAAATAACGATGACTTACGCGTCGAAACGCGATTTTAAAAATTGTATTTAAAAATATAACTGAAGATCCTGCTATAGCGCCATGTAAAAATACGAGTAAATTAACACACACACACAAATATACATATATATATATATATATATAAATATATATATATATACATTCTAGCTCATTTAATACATTTTATGATATAGAAAACAGATCTAAAAAAATTATATTTTAATATAATCTATTGGTTGCTAAGATTAACTAATATAAAAGGTCTTGCCTGAAAATTTTAAATCATAACTAAGATAAATATTTGTTGATAAAACAATAAATAATTGTAATTTGATTTCAAAAAAAAAATTGAAATAAGTTACATAAAAAATTATTACTTTTAACTCCATTAATTTTTTATGCAATATGTATTGTTACTGAATAAGTTTTTCTGTACGTGTAAAAAATCCCACTTATAAAAATTTACTTCATTTAATAGTGGGGAATTGAATTATTTATTGCTGAAAACAATAAATGTAACAAACAAATTCGTGATGAAGCGAATGGTTGAAGAATGTGTTAATGGCTTTTTAAATAAAAAATTTATTTCATTAAAGAATAAGCAAAGTTTACAAATATTTCATTATTTACTCCTATAAAATTTTTATTGACAAAAATAAAACAGGATAAATATTTAACAACTTTCTAGTTAGTATAAACATAAAAATATATTTCTTCAGTAATCTTTCTTAATTTTTTGCCAGATAGTTTTTTTTTTTTTACTATTCGATAAGTTTTTTAAGTAGTCTGAAATTAATTTTTGTTCCATATACCTCAATCCTTTTTTTTAAAAAACAAACGACATAACTTACTTAACTTTCTTCTAGGGTATAGAAATATATAAACAGCTTTATTTGATAATTTTTATTTTTGTTCTTAGTAATGAATAAATAAATAAAAAAATTATATATTGAAACTACTCGTAACTGAAATTTCCATGATATAATACGAATGTGTCATGAAAATTTGAAAGCAATCGATCGGTTGGTTTTTCGAGATAAAATATATCTAAAAACCTACTCAGTTATGCCAAGAATCATGGGTAAAAATTTGGTTGCGATTGATCGATTAGTTTTTTGTTTATCCCGAACAAATAAAAACTCTTCTGTTTTATATAATAGTACAGATATTAATTTTATTTAACATAAATTTAATTTGATTATTTTTGTAATATTATTCATCCGATTGATTCGAATCATTCAGTTCAATCCAGGCTCACACGGTGATGGAGACTCACAGTTCATTAATTCAATTCATTAAAGTTTGTGCTTCAACCGGCAAATCTCCACTTAGGGGAGATTTGCCGGGGAGATTAGTATTTATATAATAGTATAAATTAATTATATAACACGGGAATAATTAGTTGCCAAGTTTAAATTTTCTGTCATATTTGAAAATTATGGAAAAATTCTGTTAAATACACTTATATACAGAACTTATTAACCAATATTTGTATTTTTATTAAGCTTAGGTGATTCTTTTAGTTGCCATACCGCTGATATAATTCTACATATTATAGAGTAGTTTATTTGTATTAAAAAAGTAATTTGTATATTAATTTTCTAAAAATAAAAAAAAAGTATAAAACATTGAGAGTTACATCCTAAACATATTCCAATATAAAAGTTGTACAATAATTGTTTGTAAATTATTTGTCAATGAAATGATTGTATTGTGCAATCGGGTGTCTTGATTTTATTGTTTAATAACAAACTGGTACTTCAAGTACACTTTAATATTGAACTAAAGCATTTTTTCAAGCAGAACGTTAAAAGCTGAACAAAAAAACAATTTGTGGCAATTTGATCAAATTATGTATTTATGATTCTTAAATAAATAGTTTCATAAACGTATCTTCTGATAGATAAATTTACATTTAGACTGTTTTTCTATTGTTCATCTTTTTTACTGTGCAGTATTCAATACAGAAAATGTTTAGATCAATAGAAAACTAAAATTACATTAAAATTGTCTATTTGTCGAAGGTTTATGTACAGTTGTATTAGATTTAAATAAAAGGTTATTAAATTTAAATAGTTTTTAACTTGGAATGGTTTACCATCTTATTCTGTCAGTAAATAACAGATTAATATAAATAACTTATATGTATATATTTTTTAAATTTATTTATATGTTTGATATATGTTTATCAGTTAATTGTATGTAATAAACTTGTATAATTGAATAATCAAAATTAAAATTTGGTAGGGAAAAAGTTATTTTGACGGTAAATAGAAAGGATAGTAATAGGACGATCTTTAAGTTAATAAAATCATAACAATATTCTTTTTACAAATAAATTTTATTAAAGTACAATTTAAACATAAAATTTAGTCATAAAATCGCTGAAATATGCATCGCATATGGAACGAAATTTATTACAAGTCTGTGAATATTATTTATGAACATTTTGTTCAAATTATATTACACGCTGATTGAAGTATTAATTCTTTTTACAAAATAAATAAAGTAATAATTAATAAATAAGAAATTAAAAAGAGAATTGTAAAATTACACTCAATTCTAATGCGAATAGAATAGATTTTTTATTAATTAGTTTGACGTATTTAATGATAACTTTTTAACTTTAATCTCGTTGCTTATTGACTAGATTTTTCTATAAAATAATGCCGGAAACTTTTTGTAGATTATTACTTCAAGATCTCATTAACTTAATTTTATCTTAAAAAAATTTTTTTTTAGGCTATTAAATTTTGTATAGAATTTAGGAGGTAGAAGATTTTGAGAAGAAAGAAAGATATATGAAAACAAAATTTGGCTGCCGCAGTGTATAATAAAAAATATTCCCCAGAGATTGCATTAGTTAAATGATAACGATAGTGCTTGAAGCATTGAGTATAATACGAATTATATTTAGGTTGAAATTAATATAAACTCCAAATAATTAAAATATATGTTTCTCATAAAGAAATAAGGATACGAATATTGGTTTCCTATGACTGTCGCCGGTAATCCTCGATCATAAATTTAATTCTTTTACTATAATTTTATTTTATAATTACTTTTAAAACTTTAAAAAAATTTCGTTTTTTTAGTACCGTAATTAACAGTTAATTTTGTTGATACAGCGCATAAAATTTAATAAAATTGTTAATTTTTGTACGGTGTATTTAAGACAAATGATAAAGAAAAAAACAGAGAAATAATCAAAATATCAGCCAAAACGCTACGATATCAACATAATCAAGTGTTAGCTTTACATGTTGATAGTAGTAAAACCCTGAAATTAACCAGTTTAATCAGCCACTTTTTTACATCAGTGCAAAAAAATGGCTCCAGTGAACTATTAAAGATATTAAATTCACATTAAAACCGCATAAAAATTACATTATAATAAACAGTAGGCTTAAGATATTAAGATACATATTTTAAACTAAATTTTAGGAACTTACATGGATACATACAATCTTTAAGTAACGTTCAATTTGAAACGCTTAAAACTATGAAGTAATTTAATTCACAAAATGGATATACTATATAATATAAGCATCTTGTGAAATACAATAAACTGTTCTTGTCGGATATTTAGGAAGCGTGGGTTTTAACCATTCCTTTCCTGATTAATCAAGCATATTTCTATGAAATACACTCGTAAAGGAGACACTGGGGTAACTTATTAACTTTTCGACCGATTTTTTTTTCTTTTTCGATTTTCTTCTTTTTTTTAACCTATTTTTCTTAATAGAATTATTATTTTACGTAAAATACTTTAATAAAAATGTTGATAAACTAACACATGTGAATACAATCTGATTCTGATTATTCAAACCGTTAATTTATCTTCATTCTCAGATTGTATTAAACAGATCCGCTACAAAGCCTAAATAAAATATTATTCTTACTTTACAATCTCGAATAGGATAAAATGTAATACGATTTTGAAAAAAAATAAAGAATTACAAAAAATAGCAGCTAATAGTCAATCCATATTAACGAGTTAGGCCATCACTTAAATCGGAAATGGTTTTAGGAGATATTTAAGCAATTTTTTTTTGCAAATTTTGGAAAAATACCTATAATGAATACCGTGAAATAATTGAATTAAATAAATAATTCATTAAAGTGACTATAAAATACCCGTTAAATGTATTTATAACTGCTGTTCAAATGATTTTACTTATGTGTGTGTACAGGTTAAGGGAAGAGATTTCAGTTTACCTAGGGAAGATGTTTTTCTAGAGTTGAAACATTTTACTAAAAGTGGATAGTAAATAAATCATCTATGTTTATATTTTTCTCCTTTTTGCATCAAAAAGATAATATTCATTAAAGGAAAATGTATTTTCTTGGCAGATGTAGTGTTTATTTACTTCGATTAAAGCAGTAAAATTATTCAAATCGATCCGTAGTTTTTTCAGCATTTTGTAATGAATGTAAATTTTAAACTTAAAATTACAGAATTATTATGCTTATAAAAATAAGCGTAAGGAAAGAATAATAAGCACAAATAAAGAAAATAAAATTAATGCGAACTAGAAAATCTTATCGTTAGCGAGGTAACTCGCATAAAATGGAAACAGTGATACGTTAATTGGGATTTTACAATTGAAAAAGATTGCTTTACTTATACCTACAGGAAAAATGTTCACGAAAAATGAAAAACAAAGGATTATTAGGCTATCAAATATTCGTTTACCGAATGAAACTATTCTAAGCTGAATACAAAACATCTAAAAACATATACATTTAAGTGTTTCAATTGTAAAACGCAATAAAAACGTGTTTCATAAAAGTATGAAATAATTTACGAGTATCAGGTTCATTTTGAATCGATATTTTGTTTATAATTCATTTGACACAGGTTCGTTCCTTTTCAGGATGTTATGTGATGACGTTTAACTGAGATGTAGCAGCAATTAAATTTATTGTAGTGTTAGCGTCGCATTAAATTGTATAGCTTCAAATATATAATTTTGACATAAATTCGATTTCACCTTACAATTCTTTTTTTTGCTTGATGAATTAATTCACCACACAAACTTTGTCGCTTGTACGTGGTAATATGAAAATGGAATTTTGTAGTGTATAAAAAATATCATGCCTGACCAGGACAACCCATATATGCCAGGACCTGGGACAACCCGTATGAACGGGTGAGACGCTACCATTGCGATATGGAGATCGACAAATTTTCTTATATTCGAATAAAATCTTTTGTTGTACTAAATTTAACCGACGTATAACCGGTAGGAAATTTTTGTTGCAAGTTATCAACTTCAGTTTCATAAGAAACTTTCAATTCCCATAAACTGAAAGAACGATTGCAGTTTTGACAACAGGTTAACAATAATTACCATTTTCATCCGTTCCTACTATTTTCGAACGAAGCTACTTTTACCTGTAACGGCATAAACACACACGGAATACCCATTGATGGTCTGAAGAAAACTCACATGCTGTAAGTAATAATATATTTTTTGAAATGTGCTAAACTTGATGGAGCGCTTGCACATTTCACGAATGAAGTAAGAGAATTTTTAGATAAAAAATGTACCGGTAAATGGATTGGACGTAGAGAGCCGGTAAATTGGCCACCTAGATCAACGGACCTTATTCCCTTACATTATTCTTTATAGGGATAGATAAAATGGAAGGATATAAGCAAAACGTAGACACACGTGATGAACTGATAGCTCGCATTCTTAATTCTGCTGACCTCATCAAGGAACGCGAACGTGTCATTAGGTTGATGACAGAAATGTAAGGAAACAGTTGAAAAGTGCATCGATGTCAATCGTGAAATTTTCGAACAGTTATTGTAAATTAATACAGTATAAACCACAATGAATAACTTTTTTAAAGTAAATTAAAAGCATTTTAATTTTTCGAAAGTCTAAATTACTAAAATAAGCTGTTTTTAGTTTTTACGAGTCCATTAAATAAGTTAATTGTTTTTAATAATAAAATTTGATTTATTTTTGTTTTTCTTTTAAATAAATTTTCTCAGAATTAAATTCTCTACCAGTTTTGATATAAAATTTACGTATTTATTATTCATTTAACAAAGTTACTACTAATACTATTACTAAACCTAAAAAAACGTATTTTTCATTACCAAATCATTGTTTTACGTTGGATATCATGAAAACTATAGAATATACAGTTCTGGAACCTGTTTTATTCGATTTTTCAGGTCAAAAAGCATAAGAAACTATCAAGTATTACTCTTATATAAAGCCTTAAAAATTTCAGTTTGACCTCATTCCACCGGGGGAACTGAAATCCGGGAGAAACTTTTCGCTAGCCGTAACTTTATAACAAAGCGTTTTCGGACCTATGTTTGTATGCATTTTTTTCCTTATTTCAAGCTCTGGAATCAGTTCCCAAATTATTTCCCTTCCCTCCTGAATCACTCGGTATATATTTATATGCATAAAATGTCTTTACATTTGTATGAGTATATATATATATATATATAAAACAAATTATGAATCGTTGTTGAAAACAATTACTCCAAATAACTCAATTTTTTTTCATTTTAAACAATACACACAAATTTCTTCTTTTTTTAACATAGGACTACGTCTTTTTCCACGAGTTTTAGTGGTGAAGGGGTGCGTAAGGAGTCAAAAATTACAAAATTTGAAACGCTTAATTTACAGAAACTATAAAAGCTATGTCAATGAATTATGTACAATTGGATAAAGAGCAGATTTTAGACCCTAACCGTAGGGTTAATCAGCTGAGTCAGATGCTTGAGAAGCGAGGAGGAGCGCGGCGATAATGAGAATATTGCTGAAGCTCGACGCAACCCCGCGTTGAGCTTGCTTCGAAATTCAGAGAAAAATATTATTACCACCAGAAAAATTAAATAAAATCAGTGGCTGAGAATGCGAGGAATCAGAAAAGGTCCAGTATGTCGAAAGCTGAACAAATATGAAAGTAAATGTCCAAAACAACAAAAACGAAATTTCCAAATTCGTCGTACTTGACTTCATCTCTGTTAGTCGTTGACTCGGAGTGACTAACATCACGGTGTTTTTTTAAAATTTTTTATTTATTACGTGCTTCCATAAAACATTCGATTTTATTTCACACTTTTTACAAGTGAAAATAAACTCAATAATTATGTAATCAAAGGAGCTGCTAACTAATACCGACGACTATAAAGATAGAGTTGAAATTTTATCTTTGAGTAAAATAAACCACAAAAAATCTAGAACCTCACTTAAAAATATAAAAAAAGCATATTGTGAATATTTTACAGTCTTTTACTATTGTGTTTTTTAATATTTATAAACGTTTATCTTCTTCAACATATCAAATCAGTCATTATTGATTTCGTAGATCATACCATCATTGTATTTATATCAGAAATAATTACTTAATAGATTAACAAATTCTAGTATATCAATATTCAAAAAACTATTCATTAACAAAAATAAATTTTAATTAAAATAGATTTAAATATGAATAAATCCGTCAGACAGGCGTTGTACAATCGCTTACTGCGTTGCGTTGTTAATATCCCTTTTTGTAATAGTATTTAATTAGTTTTCCATTGTACAAAATGTTTGGAAAACGTTGTTAGATAAATTTTTATGGAATAATGAAATTGGTTTCGTTTAAAATAAAATCAAACCGATTGTTATCTGTGACGCGTCCTAATTATTCGCTAAGCCGTTTATCGTTATTAAATTATTATATCATGATGGAACTAAAACATGTTTTTAGGAAACAACAATGAGTTGTTAAATAATTTTTTTCAGTGCTGATAAATGAGTTTATGTTTTTAAAAAAAGTGATGTGTGTAGTTTAAAAAAATATTTATCCTGAAACAATAATATACATTTATATCAAAGCAGATAACAATTATCTTTGTGTTACGCAACATGTTTCAACATACAAGAAAAGGAATTATTATGTTTAATTTTCAATTTCTAATAAATTATCAAACGACATAAAAGATTTTCAAATCAATCCATTTAAAATAAATTAAAAGATCTCCTTTTACAGAAAAAATATTACTCAGTCGTTGAGTTTTTAGATAAACTTGAATCTTCTGCATACTGTTTTAAAATGTATTCGAGTAATTTTAAATTAAAGCTTTTACAGTTGTTATGTTACCTATTCATTTTATTTAATTATTACCTTTACGTAGTTACGTAGCTATTATATATAATTATTATTTTTTTGTTAATTCATTTTGTAAGTTTTAATGCCTTTTTAATGAATGATTTTCTACGGTTTAATTTGATCCTTACAGAGAAATTCTGGAACAGTTCTTTTTTGTTAACTGTGGGATAAAGTATGATACTTTATCCAAACTGATCTATATAATGGATTTTATTTTCTCTATTTAATAGATTATTTATTAACTTCGCTTATTAGAATAGGTAGATTTCATAAGAAATCTACCTATTCTAATGGATACCATGATTCGATTTCCAAAAAAATTTGACATATCTTCGCACTTCATAAAGCCCAAGCCGAAAACCGCCATCAGCTCAAAAGTTTATATGTACATTTATATATATATATATATTTTTTTTCTATAAGTGACTGCCGTAATTTTGCGCCAATCACTTTCAAATTGTTCCTTAAAAATAATTCGTCCCAAAATCTCGGTCGAGTTTGTTAACGGTCAAAATTGGACCGTGGGGGTGGAAATGGAGGGGCTTTTTCGAAAAGACAAAATATCGCTATAACTTTCTTATTATGTAAAATATCAAATTCGTTTAAAATGTCTACTATTCTTTCAATAAGAGCCTAAAAATTATGTAACTAAAGTTTTTTGAAATCACCAATTTGTAATGACCAATAATTTGGTAATGATTTCAAAAAATCGTAATTTAAAGATAAAAATAAAATGTTATTTCTCTTTAATAAATGCTTCTTAAATATAAAATGTTGGTGCCTATATAAAGAAAAACTCCGCCCATATAATTTTTTTTTGTAAGAAATATATTAGGCAAGAAACCTGGGTTTTGAAAAAATAAGAATGTCGAGTGGATACTACTGAACGTAAGTTAAGGATCCTTGGAATACAAGTAAACGTATAATTTTTTTACCTTAAATTTTCCAACTAAAAACTTGTAGAGAGTATTTTGAAAAAAAAATTGTGTAATAAAATCAATGAAAAACCAAAAAAAAATCAACTTTTTTTATTAAAAACAAAAAGAACAACTTGAAAATTCGAAATAAAATAATTATTACTCTAATTGGAAATACTCTAATTATTAGCATGTCTTCTATATATATATATATATATATATATATATATATCTGGCTACTGGTATACAGTCCAATACTAATTTTCTCTTTGACATGACAGGCATTGACTGCTCTGGTCATTTTACCCTATGAGAATGGAAATTTTTAACGAATGAAAATTGCCATGTCTGACCGGGATTCAAACCCAGGACCTCCGAATGAAAGGCTGAGATACAATCGCTGTAAATGTAAATTCTCCTTTCATGGAAAATATCTTTCATTAAGGAAATTTTCCATACCGCTGTAAATGTAAATTTTCCTTTCATGGAAAATAACTTCCACTAGGGAAATTTTCTATACAAATTTTCGTTACACGGAAAAATGTAAACCATGTATTTTTTTTCTTAGATTTATTATTAGGTCACTTGTAATAACTTCGTTTACAAATAAAAGTGTTATATTTTTTATAATATGTCTCGTGTTGCTTGATAATACATAAAAAATATACATGCAAATCCAGTTTTTTGAATTTGTTAAAAAATTAAAATTTTAAAATTATTTTTGCAACTTTTAATCATATTAATGTACACATTTTTAAAAATATATTTTGAATGCTTTTTTTGTGTTTGCTTTCACTGGTAATTCTGTAATTATAATTCGGATTTATTAAAAGAGTAATCAATTTGTTTTAATTCAACCATTAAAATGCATTTTAAAATTTTATTTGGTTACGCAATTCTGAGTTAACAATTACTGATATTTCTTTTTTTTCAATCCGACATATCTACTGTAAAAAGTTTTTAACCATTTTAATACTAAAATCTTCCCTGTTGGTCGATTTTATTTCATTGTACTCGTAAGTAGAATTTTAGGTTAAATTTTTTAATATATTTTTTTTCTATAACATGAAGAGCAAAATCTTAGAGACGTGCTAGTCAATATACTCTTAGGATCACTGTTTTTATCCAGTTTTTATACATGTACAGGGGTAAGGTTGGTAATAAAATAGAAGGGTATGCCTATGAGTTGAATACGGTTTTACAGATTTCTCTACTAAAAAAAAAGGTTTTCTTGTATATGAGCCAATACTATATAAAAAAGTAATGGAAGAAAACATAATAGAAAAAACGTCGAGTCTATGTAATAGAAAAGTTGTTTAACCGTAGAATATTTGAGTATTAACTTGAAATTTTATACTGTTTTATATTTTATTATATTGAAGAATACGTTTCAAATTTAATTCAGATCTTTTTTGTTGGGTAGATCAATTATTTAAATAGATTTTGGTCGATTGTAAATTTATTCTAAAGTTTAACTTCATAAAATTCAGGAAACAGTTAAGATTATTATTTTGGCATTATCTGTTTAATTGGTTTTTAGTTGTTCTTATTCATTCCTTCCTATTATGGTTCAATCGAGTCAACAAATTTGTTATATTATACATTCCGAATTACCAGATCTAATAATGGATGTTACAAATACCTCATGTTACAAATTTTATCGTTCACATTTCTTTCTATTATTAATTTGGCTTAACCTTAATTTTTTGACTTCTTTTTCCCTTTTTTACAAAACTCAGCCATAAAATTCTTTCTACTTCATCCTTCTTTAAATTTAATTCAATTTGTAATTTCTAACTCTCAATCTACCAAATTTTAATCTTTTCCTGTAACGACTCACAAATAATGTAATTCTTTGTAATACCAAACCTTTTCTTCATTTCCACTTAAAAACCTAAAAAAAAACCATCTCATTTTATTGTGCTTTTTATTATGGATCGGTCTTACTATAAATTAATCTATAGAAACCGTACAATAATAAAAAAGAGTGTATGTTTGTCGTAAACTCTATTTAGCAGGTCTGTTCACATTCCAGAACGATTTGCCACCTATACTTTATTCTCATATGAAGTTTCGTTTTCAGTCGATGTTTTAGACAACTGAATAGCGATATGTCATATTACGTTTTATAGAACCGGTGTATATTTTGCTATATCTTCTATTTTCCCTGACTTACGAAAATGTTTAAAAAATGACTTCGAAAAAAAGACCCCATAAAATACCATTACGTACTACAGAAAAGTGCAAGATTATAAAAGAATACAAAAAGTAAAATACAATCAAATTTAACGACGTAAATAGCCAACATCACTGGAAAAACCACTTATGTAAAGACCGGAAAATTTGTGACCGGTCAGTGTACGACGTGATAAAAAACTAAACTACATCGGAGAAAAAGTTGAAGACTTCGATAAAAACGCTATCCATAGAAAATAACTTAAATTCTATTTTCAAAATTATAAATAATATGAGAACTAAGTAAGGAGAATGGTCTTCTAGATTTTCGGAAAACCGTGTTTTAAAAAGTTTAAAAAATATATAAAACGCAGATGGGAAAACGAATTAATTGGTTGAATTAATTAATTTTATTAAATTTTTCAAATTGTGCGCGATTACGAAATAGCAGGACTACTGGAAACCTTGTATGAATCACTCTTACTTTGCCTTCTTCCACTCTTGTAATAGCAGTTTGCTTATGCGCTCTGAATGAGCTGGACGAATACAGTTTAGTACAGAATCTTAAGGCTTTCTATTCCAAGGTTCTATCTTGTGAATTGAATGCACTCTTTATTAAAAGCTTTTTTCAATACGTTTAATTATATTCTTTACTTTATAATTTTTTTGGCATTCTTGTAGTCTATACGACCAAAGAAATGAGTATTACATGCATTTCGCGCAATATAATGTATAAATATTGAAGAGTGATGGTATAAAGGAGTACGCACCAAAATATATTAGTACGACGAAGCTCAAAGACGTATAAGGTACCAGTGGCTCTTTGTGGGGTTACTTTGAGAGGAAAACATAGCGTAAGGTGTACTGAAGAGGAAACTTACTTGAAGAGGGACCTATTGAAGTAGTTCAAATTAGATTGTGACAAGTGAGTGACATTAAAAGAAAAGGGTACAGATTTGAGGGTGATATGTATATCGATATATCGAATTATTTATCAATATATTCAACTTTTAAGTGAAAATACAGAATGTATTGTAATTATCTATCAATATATTGTTTTATATTTAACAAAATATATGATTTTATATTTGTGAATTTATTTGTGGGTTAAATTATTTTAATTTTGATAAATAAATAAGTCATTTTCTATTTGGATACAAAAATATTTAAAAAACTTTTATGAGATATCAAATACATCTAGATGAATTATCGGCCCGATAAATAGTTATTTTTATAATAAATATTAAATGAATTAAATCTAACGAATATAACTGTATTAGGTAAAAGTAAATGATAATTAGGATTGAAAATCTGATAAAATAAAATCAGTTTCTTAAAGTAACAAAACTTTCGTCTTTAAATTTTCTTAATTTTTTCTATTTTGAAAAATAATACATTTTATAATGTAATTTTATGACTTTCACTTATTTTTTTTTCTTCTAGTTTTATAGATAAATCACATAATAATTGCGGCTCTTATTCTGTTGGATTTTACTTAAAAGCCAGTTCAAAATTACTTTACCGTCAAAAAAGTTAAATTTAAAATTGTTTTTCAAATGTTTAAAGCCTTCTTCAATTCTATTTTACTTAATTATTAGTTCTTGTTGTTTATTTTATTACTGCAGAAAATATTATTTCTTTCCGCACTTAGTTTTGTTAAAAAAATTAAGAAAAAAAAACTTTAAATATATAAAAATTATGCCTACATATTAGTTATAAGAACGATTTTTTCCTCAAAACAGCGTAAAAATATAATTAGACTAGTGAAATTTATTAGATTATACCCATAAAATAAATAATAATAATAATAATAACAAATAAATTTCAAACAGGTAGAATGTAAATTAACAAGAAAAAAAAAATTTTCTTGTACAAGGGATAAAGTTCCTGTTATCCAAACAGTATAAATTTTAGTAGGAATTCGTTGAATGAAAAAAAATGCCAATACTAGTCGATTTAAAAACAAATTCATTATTCAACACTTTATACTTGTAACGTAGACTTATTTTTTAAACCTAACAAATACGATGGACGTGCGAGGAGGATAAATTAATAATGGAGAAAATAGATTTAAATTTTTTAAAAATTATTGTTTATAGAAATAAACTTAAAAATTTATATTTTAAAAATATAATTGAATAAACTTCAATATGTACTCGTATTTTGTAGATTTTTTTTCAAATATTGAATATTTATCAAACATAATAAATAAAATTTCCTTTAATAATAAAATAAACTTGCCGATCCAAAGCACAATTTTAATAATTTGCCAATAAAAACGATAAATTTATATTGAAAAAAAACAACCTTAAAGATTTATTTTAATGCTAAGATAACTACAAAATTTCTAAAAAAAAAAATCTAAACGTTACCGGTACTAAATATTAAAGAAAAATTAAAATTTTACTACCGATTTATTTATATAAAGTGAATAAGAAAAAAAATTTAATTGTAAAAATTCAGTTTTTATTTGTTACAAAAACGTAAATAATACGAGGATAAATAATAAGGGACATAGGCTAAAAGTAAAATAATTTTCTAATGATAAAACAAAATATTAGTAAATAAAATTAATTATATAAAATAAAATAAAATAAATAATCCTTAAAAAATTTTTTAAAATTAATTATGTATATTAAATTAAATTAATATATAAAATAAATAAATTATAATTTTACGCTATAATTTAAATATACTTCCTTTTTCCACGAATAATTTACTTTTTAAAAATAAGTATTAATAGTTAAAATTAAGAAAGCTCAGCTTATATTCAGTGTGGAATCGACGACTGGGTTCTTGCTACCTACGACGTTCCGTCGCGGTACACGCTTCTCTCCACTTTAATATTAGCAATGGTAACACTAATTCAGACATTCCAGGTAAAAATTCTGAGCGTTTGCGTATTTAAAAGAAATTAAGTTAATCAAAATGATAATTTTTTAAAACGATTTTCGATTCTGAATCATTATTTTTTCTATGCTGTAAATGACAACGATAAATTTTTTATGTTTAAGTTTACGTTTGTATTTATATATATAAATAAATTTATTTTAAGAATTTTTAAGAAGTTATGTAATTTTCTTGTAATAGTCTCAAATCTATTATAATTAATGTTTATTTAGTTATAACTTTTTATTTATTATAATAAAAATAAGTGTATTTCCAAAAAGACCAAAATTACGGTTCGGGTAATATGTTATGTAAGCTTTCATAATTTATAGACAGAATTTAAATGGAATATTTAAAAAAAAATAAAATTCCCATACTTAAAAGTATAACTACACTACAGAATATGTTGATTTTTTAACAATTATTATAATGCTCAGATTCATAGGAGAAAGGATTCGAGATAATAGGAAAGAACCCTCGTTCTCTTATTCTCATTCTCTTTATGATGTCTTTTAATTTATATCCTTTGCTTTCTCTTTGCTTTCAAATAAAGATTTACCAATCTAAAGAAGATGTTCTGATGCAGCAATCCCCAGTGGTTTTAATCAGAAATGCGTACAAGTTAGTCGGTTATTAAGAGCCTTTTTTCTACATCCGAATGAAGTACAATGTAGTAAGACAAAACAAAACTTTTGATAAATATATATTTCAGTTTTCTTCGTAAAAATTCTGGCTGAATATTTTAAACCGTGTTATATAAAAGAGGAAAATTTAATTGTTGTACAGAAAAATAGTTGAGATCTCTAATTTAAATGAAAAAAGGAAGTAAAAAAATCTTCATTAGTCTCTCGACTGGTTTGATGTATTTCTTCATTCCTCTTTGTTCCACGCTAATCTTTTAATATTTTATTTTTTATATGTTACATTATCGATTAGGTAATTTACGTGTCGCAAAGTAAATTAAAAAATATTATAAATATAAAAATTTATATTGTAAATAATCTTTGTTATATCCAACAGTGTTTTCTCTACACACATTTCCGTTCATTTCTATCTCGACAAAACTTGAGTCCCTTAGTATTTTATTTACAAACGTTTTCATTTGAAACTTTATCAAACTACCTAATTTTTCTATTCTTTTCTGATATTACATATAGCCTGTCTTTTTTATCTTTAAGGCATTCCTTCTACAATTTTTTTACTGTCATAATGCATAAAAATCATCAATATATTAAACATTTCTATATAATTCCAAAATCTATGTTTTATATTACGCTTCGTTCAACTCAAGTTATCCGATTCTCCTGTTTATTGAAACGGGAAATATTAAAAAAAATTGTGCTAATGTATAACCTCGCGTTTATAATTATATTATTGTAACGAAATAAAATAAAATATTGAAAATTATGAAATTTTTTTCTTACGTTATGTGAATTGCTGATCGCTGTTGTGTTGAAATGTCAGAATCTCAGCCTTTCATCTGGAAGATCCAGTGATAGAATCCCGGTCCCGGTCGGGCATGGACTTTTCAAAATCTTCATTCTATATTCTCATTCGCAAGCTTCAAGCTTATAAGATGAATTAATCATTTAGTTAAAAAAAAAAAACCAGTTAACTTATAACTCTATAAAAAACATAATTTTTCTAGTAGTATGTAAAAAATGTATCGACATGTAATGTAGCAGATTATAATTATGTAATGAAGTTTTAAATTTTTTCCGTTCGTTGTTCTTATAAGGAAAATTATTTGATAATGAATTCAATGTAAAAATTGGTTGATTGGAGTATTTTATTTCAGGAGGTTTAGTAGGATTTTTGAGGTGGCTTGGATTTTTTTTGATAGGTATACTTCAAATACTCTTAGGATGTATTTAAATTTTTTTTTTTGTTCGGGTAGCTTAATTTTAAAGCTTAACATTGAAATTGTTGTTATGATTTATTTCTCTGAACATTTATAAAATTTATTTATTTATTTATACATTCAAAATGTATTGTTACCTTAGAAGAAATAACAATATCATATTTTAAGGACATAGTAGGTAGTTTATAAAAACTAACTGCTAGTTCATTGTTTTTAAAAATGTTGCAATGAGAAATAAGCGTTTTAAATAACATTTTTCTTTGCTGATTAAAATTAAGTTAAAAAAAAATTGTATAGAAATACGATCGGCTGAAGAATTCTGTTTTTTATATTCACACTGATTTATCTATAACGTTAATTAATTTTTATACGGTTCATATATCTTAGGTGTTTATAGTGTAATTGGAGATAAAAAATACGTAAAGCTGATGTTCAATTAAAAGGAAGATCGTACGCTGTTAAAAAAAAATAATAAATATAAATAATGATTTATTTCACTGCATATCGTTCTGTAGTAGCCTTGGAATCCCCTCCATATTTATCTTACCAATGAGAATGATCCACAAATCAAAATGCCTTCCTCCATTATTCAACCAATCAGTCTATGACACGGTTACCGATCTCGTCCTGGATGTAAAAGATAAATAGTTAACTTCCGCTTTTCATAATTTTAAACAACATTTTCATTATACGTTTGAAATTAATATTAGTGTATAAAAAGGCAATTCTTATATTCACGTTCTGTTTAAGAATTTATTGAATTATAAAAAATTATTCATAAATCGATCTATTTTACTTTTATCAGATCTTAATTTTTATATTAGCTTATTTATTTGTATTTTAATAAAATCTAACCAAACTAAAATTTCGTCATGTTGATCTATGAACTGAAATATCCTTAAGTTGACAAAAATTACTGTTTTATACATACATACATATATATATATATATATATATATATATATATATATATATATATATATAAAACATGTGTTAAATAAACAGCTGTTAATTCGGGTACCAGTTTTTAGCTGTTATTTGAATGAGCAGAAATATGTTGGATAACGGGTTTCTAAATCATTAATATAACATTTTTTGGTTAGGTTAGGGTAGGTCATTGTGAGATTTTGTTAGTATCTTTAATTATTGTGTAAGGTTTAATTGTTTTTCTCTAATGATAATTGGAAAATATGAAAAAAAAGAAGAGAGTAGTACGTTTTGTTAATCTGTTTGTTGTATTGAACATTTTTGAATAAAAGATATATATATATATATATATATAGAATATATTCATGGAATATTTTTTAACCCTGTCAACTATATGGGACTATCACACTATTAGGTATCCATGGGTTAACTTAGGTAATAAATTCAAATTCTTCAAATTCAAATTCTTTTATTTCTTTCACTTTTACAAAATTAATAATTAATGGAGTAATCCTAATACTAATTATAATTGTACTCTAAGGTTATCTATTCATAGTCTAGAACCAGTATTAACATTGTTTTATAATACAATTTAATATTCATTACGTAACTTAACTTAATCATAGTTAATTTAACATTGTTTTATAATACAATTTAATATTTATTATTAAACGTAACTAAATCATACTTAACATATATGATTTATAATCGGAAGTGAGTTTTGTAAAAAATGAAAGATTAGGTGTCCACAAGGGTCTTGCCCGTTTTGTGGCACCAACCCTTTTATATTAATCTGTTTAGTTAGAGTAAGGGAACAAAAAGGAAACAGTTTTATCTTATATAGGAGAATAAATATACTTGCAATTTGCATTGAAAGGAACAGCCGAATATTTCTAACACGAACAACTAACAACACTAACAGTACAAAAGCTCATATTGTGTACATAACGTATATGTATATTAAACTAAAACGTTTAACAGTATACAGTTAAGTATTAAAATATTTCGTAATGTTATAAAAGTAAGTTTTAAACTATTAAAGAGGAATTAAACCGAAAAATTAAGACTTTCTTACGAATAAATAATTTTAAATTAAATTCACGATACACTTAACAAAATTTATTGTCTCTTGATGTTTTTCTATTAACCGTGCTTTCGATTAAAAATGAAATGTTTTATTTAAAAAAATTTCCGTCAATTTTAGACTCATTTTTAAGCTTAGCCGAAAAAATTTGATGGAATCATAAAGTTATTTTTTTCAACCGTTCCCGAATACATAAAAAATCTTTTTATTACAAATTTTACCGGATTGACCGAATTCTTATTTTATCATGACGTAAAACAACAAAAGATTTCTTATATATTGTAAATAATATTTTATTTATGTTATTTTTATATTTAAAAAATTATATTTTAGTTTTTTGCTTCTTTTATTAACGGAAAAACTTTGTACTGTTTTTACAGGGATATAATAAAGAAGGATTTTGGTGACTAGTCGGATTCAAAATGGCCGACAGTCGAGATTCACCGCTTGTAAACGAACACCTCTTGGGACTGGAATTAAACCAGTGTGGAAGTACGATCAGCAAAGGTAACGCTTCTAAAAAAAAGGAAGAAGATTTACCAGAGCGAGGAAGTTGGACAAATAAATTGGATTTCATATTATCTGTCGTCGGACTGGCCATAGGATTGGGAAATGTATGGCGATTTCCTTATCTTTGCTATAAAAATGGAGGCGGTGCTTTTCTTATTCCATATTTTATGACGCTACTCTTGGCCGGAATTCCGATGTTTTTCCTTGAACTCGCACTCGGCCAGATGCTCACTATAGGAGGGCTTGGAGTTTTCAAAATCGCTCCGATATTTAAAGGTAACTGATCTATAAATATATACATACGTTCATTAAAATGTTAGTTTTAATAAAATGATTTTTTTTTTAATTGTAGTAATATTCAGAAATCTTTCTGGTTATATACTTTACATACACACGGTGAAATATGTTAAAATTATATTTGATTATACAAAAATTTTAAATCTTAAATCAATTTTAGTTTAGTATCAACAAATTTATTAAGATTAAAGATCTATATAAATGAAAAATAAACTTATAAAATATAAATATTTTATATTTTTTTTCCTTGAAGAAGATTTATTTTTTATTATTTCTGTTCGAAATAAATAAAATATTAATGCTTAATCTCATTAAAAATACATTAACTTTCTCAGTTTTATATTTTTATACTGTTAGCGTAAATTATTTATTTTTATAAAGTCTTTTTTTTTTGTAATAACGTTTTATTATAATTTGAAAACATTAAAAAGTACGTTCAATTAATTTTTATGCTAAAACACAATTCAAAGTAACTACTTAGTTATCGGTTTGTTTAGTTACATAAATTTAACGATAACATATTCATTTGCAATAAAGTCAAGTAAATACGCGTACTGAAAAGAATTTATCAAAATATATTTATATTTTTTATTTAGAATTTACGTTTTTTTTCATTTATATATTTTTAATCCGATCTTCGAGGCGGAATGGTAGCGTCTCGACCTTTTATTCTGAGGTCCTGGGTTCGAATCCCCTTCAAGCTTATGTGGTGATATGATCAAACAAAAAAAAAATGCAATGATATAGTAAATGAATATCAGTTAATTCAGTGTAATAACTAATTGTAAAAGAAAACAGTTATTTGAAATGATAGCAAATAAAGTAAGTAGACAATTTTTAATTTATAAATTACTAATTTATAGTTTTACGGTTTAAAAATTAATGAAATGTAATAAGAAATACTTTTTTTTTATTAATAATGTTGTTATATTTAATAAAAACAATATTTCAGTTTTAAACATTATATTTAATATTTTTGGTTCTGCATAAACATGATTTTGATAGTCATAATTTTTTTATTAATCTATACGAATTATATTTAAATGTATTAATAATTTTAGCATTTATTACTTTTTTTCAATAAATAAGCCAAATTAAAGTAATATTGTATTTATAACACAAAAAACTTATGGGAAATTAAAATGATTATACAGATATTAATTTTTTTTTTTAAATTGTTGACATTACATTATTTTTATCTGTAGTTCTGTAAAAAAAATATAGATCATAGTTGTTAAAAAATGAGAGAAAAGCAGGTTCCATTCTATCGATTAGGTTCCTTCATTTTTAAATAATACATTTTTGGTACATTAACTGATTTCAAAGTACAGTCGTTGAGTACAGTCATAATACAAGTTGAGACATCTTTAACCGATTTTGAGATTTTAGTTTAGTTTCCTTCTTTCAAGTCATTCGAAGAAAAGATTTAACAAATAAAATAAATTGAAATAAGTAATTCTTTTATTTTTTTTCCTAAAGTCGACTAAAAGTCAGGAAAGACATCGTATGTTATTCGATTAAAAAAATATTGATTTTACTAAAATTAACTTAAAATCGTTTTGATAAATCATCTGATAAAATTTATTAATATATATAAACAACTATGAAGCCATCTGTATGTAATGGAATGATATATACTGAAAAAAGTTGGAAAAATGCAAAAAACAAAACCCCTCCTTTAAAAAACTAGAAGTAAACGAGTATATAATAAACTCGGTTCTGATTCAGGAGTAGTTTTGGATAAAAAACAAAAAAAAACACGTTTTTTTTTATTGAAAATATTTTTTATTACTAGTAATTGTCAAATTCATAATTTTATCGATTCACTAAAGCAATCTCTGCCGTATCTCAGTTGTTCATCACGATTTGAAGAAATAAGATATTTTATTCATAATAAAAAGTAAAATATATTATTTATAAAAACATATTTGATGTAATTAATATTTACGGAAATCTTATTGACTAAAATAAATTTAAATGACCGCCATTTTGAAATTTTCGAAAGTAAAATTTTTAAACTGATTAATTTTGTAAAAAATGTTGTCAGGTATCTGGTCTTTAAGTTTGGCCGATACTTTTTTGATATATATATATATATGTAAAACTATTAAAATTATGGTTATTTAATTACAAAGTTACCAGTAGCTAATTTATTTTTTCCTTAGGTAATTTACGTCTAAATTACACCACCACACAATTTTTCTATGTTCATAATTTTAACATAGTTTATGCTTTTTTTCATGTGTAATATTTATAAAACTTTTCCATGCTATCAGTTTTATTCTTGTTATTTTATTGGACTTTATCCCGCCAACTTATGCAGTATAAACATGTCTTATTTTATTGAAAAACCAATTAAAATAATTACTATAAAAATTATAAAATGATTCTGCAGTATAATGTAAATTCTATAAGTTTTCCTGTGGCGTCTTTAGGAAAACTCTTATGTATATTTTTATAAAAATTAAAAGCCATTTATCGTGAATCCAAAAAAATATATATTTTAGGAAATAGTTTTAAATAAATCTTGTGACGTGATGTATAGATTTATTAATTTTCTTTACATCATTTTATATACTATGCGATTTTTACCAAAAAAGATTACACGATTAATTTTTTCTAAATAACTAAAAATAAAAATATATATAATTTCATAAAGAAATGATTATTTCAATAGATAAAACAATTTGTTGTAGCCTTCTTGTAGCAAAAATCAATGGATGGAGGATAATTATATTTAAATAATTTACTCACGCATTGTGATTTTCTTTATAGAAAATCATTAAAAGATGCATTAAAAAAGTGCATTTAATAAAATACTATTAAAAGTTAGAACTTATTATTTAATGCAGTTGTGATTTTGATTAAAAACAAAAAACACAAATTATCAGATGTGTTGTTCTGTCTAGAGTAATCCAAGACAATACTGGTAGTCGTGGGTAGAATTTTCGATCTATGAAGTTCATAATCTATGCGGTTTTTCACGTCATTCATTATATATACCTATAGTAAATATAAAATCTAATGTGGTAAAAATCGCATAGTATATAAAATTATGTAAAGAAAATTAATAAATCTATACATCACGTCACAAGAGAAAAAAGCGGCACATTCGATTTAAATCCCAATTTTCTACGAAATTCTTGAACATCGGTTACCATTATTCTGGCTGATAAAGCTTCCATATTATTTTTCCAAAATCATCTTCATGATTCCTATTACTATTGTGCTCGTTAAATTTGCTTACAAATCATCATATTTTTATTTTTTATGTCATATTTTTGCATGCAATCATATCATATGTCGTGGCTGTGGAGTAACGATTATTTTATATTATATTAAAAATAATGAAACCGTGTTAATATTCATTGTGTTTAATTGTATTAGTAAAAAACAGATCTTTGAATATTTTAAACGATGAATATCTGCTGTTTTAATATAGAAGAAACAATTTTTTATGAAGATTTAAAGAGTAAACTTTAAATCATTTCTATTAAAAGAATATCAATTACTTTCCATATTTAAACCCACTTTTTTATTTAATGAATATTTGTGCAAATAAAACTGTATATAAAATTTATTTATAGTAATATAATTTTTTTTTAAATTTATTCGGTAAAAAAGAAATTGAGTACTAAGCTGTGAAATAAATATTGCAATCGTCAAATAATTCTGAACACGCAGAGAGAACCTAGTTCTGTACAGTATTACTGAATTTAATAATTTACAGATTGTTTCTTCTTTAGTTTAGTTCACGCTGATCGATACAGTATGGGTAATGTATAAAATTGATTTATAAAATGCTTCGGTTATCGCAAAGAATGCAAAATTATTTTTTCATTAATCCAATACCCCAAAAATGTGACACAATTTTCGTATCATATTTTGCTCAGTAATAGATACTTTTCAACTGAAATAAACACGAGAGAATGTTTTCCTTTTTTTAATGACTACTACTTCATTCTTCTGTCGGTCGAGACTTTGTATTTTATAATTTTAGAATATTAATATATGGTATCCGTCTACACAGTTAAAATGCAGGTGCTATTTATGATATAAATTTTGTTTACTAAGGAAAGACAAAGTCCGGTCCTTTATCTCACACTTCAAATGAAGTTCCGGCTGAAAGTTTTGTAGTTCAGTTGGATATTTCTTTGTGCCATCCATTCAGTTTTGGCAATATTGTATCTTTACGAACCTCGTACTTGTTCTCAGGTGACTATTTGATTTCTGGAGGCAAATGAATTTTATTGTAGCCTGTCACTCCAGAATTGTTGATCAGTAATGTGCTTTTCCCATTCTGAATAAAAATTTCCCGATTTGTGAGGGAGTGCCGGCAAGATGATTACCCATTTTTCTGGTAGGGGATTGAGCTATTCGGTGAATCTACATTTGTATCTTGTTGCAGTTTATTCAAGGATAGGTTGTCCTTTCTTATCACCAAGATCGTTTTTTTATTTTCATCGATCTTCCACATTTTCGATCGTTGAGATTTGAACTAGAACCATCTATACTAATAATACCGAAACCTGTGTAGGTAATGAATCTTTGGTACGATCTGGTGGGAATAGCTATATACCGAACCCGGGAACTCTATTAAAAAATGAAACCATTTCATCTTGATGTATTTCTACATCTTGATGTATTTGAGTGAGTGTACCATAATGAGTGAGTGAGACCACACGCCGGGTTATAGTCTTGGGCGATTTTAATTGCAAGACTGTCAACGCAGGTAGCCTCATAACCTAACCAAACATAACCTACGCTCGCTAACCTCGTCTAATTAACGTTAAATATGCATATACGCTATTTAACGTTATTTAGACGAGGTTAGCGAGCGTAGGTTATATTGGTCGGTTAGGTTATGTTGATATACGTACGATTCGTCAGTACACGGAGTCAAAATAAACTAAAGTGTTTTGAAATTTTCATTTTTCATTAATAATAAACGTTATTATTAATTTTTTCATGAAATTTGAAGAATTTATATAAAAAAAGTGAAAAAAGTGGCAGTGCGATGAAAACAAAGTACCAAATTACCTTTCCCTACCCTTTCTTTATTGTTTCACATATTTCCTTAATTATTTCCAGTTTTTTTTTGGTTTATTTTGTATTCTACCTCTTTATGTTGTAGTTCATGTTCTTTCTCGTTTTCTTCAACCAATTTATATGTTTCATTTTTATTTTTCTATATTTTCTTGAAATAATCTTACAAATACCTAAAGATCTTCTTTTATACCTTATCTTTAAAATCCTTGTATCGAGCTGATAATTGTGGCAAAATGTTGATCTTTCATGGACGGTCACACGATCGAAGTTATAAATTCCTATCTCACTCAAAATATCTGATTTTTTTTTCTTTAAAAATTTGTTGTATTAGTTTGTGAAGTAATCTGTTTTACTTGAAAATTTTCACTGAAATTCCTGTTCTTATCGTCATTTTTCGGTTTCATATAATAGGATCAAATCAATCGTGTTCTTTTTTTGATAAATTTACACTGTTTAACCGTAATTTTCAATTAATTAAATAATTTTATCTCTATTTTTATTTCATTTTCATCGTTTTTCATTATTTCTTTTTACTGTCTTCTCGCTGTATAAAACCGAGTAATCGGCCCTAATTTCTCTATTACGTAGAGGAAATGTATGTACTGCAACATTTTATGACACAAAGGGGTACATTAATTTATTTACACTACGTATACCAGTATTTTTTACCGGTTATAACGCATGTAAGCACTTCGAGTAACAAAAGACACCAATCATAATTTCTTTCTTTGAGAATAATGAAATTCATTAAGTAACCGGTACTTGTAATGAACAGAGCTGTGTCATTCATAGATCTGAAGTTAATCTTAATTTCGATAGTCTTAGGATTCTGTTATAAAAAAAAAAATTCAGCGGAGCAAATTCAGCGGAGTGAGGAAAGTAACAGGAAGTTACTTTATTCCTCCTGCCTTTTATAGACATGGGGTAAAAAACTTATTACTAGTAATATAGCTCTTTTTGGAAATGACTTGTACCCGATGAGAAATTTCATTCAATCACCTACTTTATGATACCAAACAGACAGCTGGTTGGATTCTGATTTCAGTTGTACTGTACGTAAACTTGTGAAACCGTAGTAAACCAAACTGGTCGTACCGTATTTCATTCAATAATTTATATACGTTCATGGTAATCAATTTAATTAAAAAATATATTTATAATAAACTTACTGAACCTCCACCATTTACTGATAAAATATTGTTAGATGTGGTAAAAAAAATTCAGTATTGGAAGTTTTTAAAATAAATAATAACCGTATCTTCAAACCGATTAAATAATAATTTAATTAGCGGGCTGAAAGATGAATGTTAAAATAATAAAACTGTAAATACGTTTATTATTGACAAAATATGAGATCTCTAAACATGTACTATGAGGTAATTGGATATGAATACAGGATTAATTATAATAGATTATAAATGTATACAGTTACGGGTGGACTGCATGCGAGTTAAGACTGAGTTAAAAGAACGGCAGGCTAAAAAATTGGAGCGATATAGTTTCCTGGGTATTGTTAAGTAGATGTAATTAAGGCGGACAAGCCCGATTACCGATTAAGATTTGGTAACGTTAAACTGTGTTTTTTAGGAGTTCTATGATATATATTTTCCTAATGATATCTTAATTTTGTTTAAATGCATTTTTTCCGAGGATAAAGATGTTTTTATTGTATTTTGTCATTATATTCAAAGGTTATATTTTAGGAAAAATTAAGTTATATTGTCAAAATTTACTGATAACAAAGCTGCTTATAAAGTTTTCAAATATAAGAGAAATATTATGTTATATCTCGAATAAATATATTTAAAGAAACCTTTATTTTTTATGGGGAAAAATATGAAAGCCATTTTCATTTATTCTAACATCAATGAATAGCATTATAAAAGGAGAGTGGCGATTGAATTTTTATGAAGCGATTAATTTTTTATCCCTTTTAAAAAGCCAAGTCTTTTAAAAGCCATATATGCACACAAAATAATGATTACTTGAGTGATAAATCAATTATTACTTTTATAAAAATAAAAAATAAACTTATCATAAAATAATAAGCTAACTGGTAGTGAATCTACCAGTTTGTTTATATAGAATTGTAATCGCTTTAACTTCGGTGGGATTCAATTTCTTACAAAATGAACGAAAAATAAGACATTTTCAAGTAAGAATCGGTAATTAGTTGGAGAATTATTTATTAGTACGATGATTCATCTTTCACCAAATTTTCTCTTTTGATTAACTTATATTATTTAAAAAATCATAAAAAAATCAAGATTTGCAAGGCATTTTACTAGTTTTAACATTTTTGGCAGAGTCGTTAATAATATTTCGTATATTTACTAGCATAAATAAATTAATTTTACTTACTAAAGTAGCCTGTAAAATTTACCTCGTCTATTCGCCACGGTTAAAAATAATCCATCTACACGTACTATAAGACTTACTAGAATAAGCTATGTGATATTTCAATCTAACTTAATCTAGTTTAAACTAGAACCGTATTTAAGTTATTGATGTTACACCTATTAACCGTACTTCTTTAAATTAATAAAAGTTAAGATATAAAAATTGGTATCAATGAACTAGATTATTAATTTCCTAACTTAGATTTATTAGTGTTTTTTTAAACCGGTGATATAGAATACATAAGATAATTTAACAAAAATTTAGAGAAAAACACAAAAAAAGTATAAAATAAATGAAACATTCTTAATTTCAAAAGAGAAAAATATTGCGGGGAGATTAATAACCAAGTAATTTTCAATTTAAAAGATACTTAAAAATACAAAAACTGGAAAAGATAAGGAAACACATTTTGTCGTATTTACTGACCGTTTCTCAATATAATAATGACTCAAATTTCTAATTATATGAATACCATCTTAAAAATAAAACGGTTAGTATGAATATTCTTTCAAGAAAGAACGAAGCCCGAATGAAATCAGTAGGTACTTCAAACTGAAAGAGTGGTGTTCTGGATGGCAATGCTGTGTCACGCAAGAGGAGGAGTCATCCTTTTGTCATACAGCATTGGGCCAATGGCCTTTGTTCATAAAGCGTGGAAGGGGAAGTAACGGATCACCTTCCACCAAACTGTTCTTATTCTTTAATCAAACGCATACATCTATAAACAAACATCTTATATGAAGGATAACCTTTGCAGAATTCTTATGTCGTGATTTTCAATCGGGTATATTTATCCCTATAATAAGAAGAAACTCGATTACTAATAACCATATTAAGTAGATCCGTATTCATTAAATTTCTTTTATATATTATCATATTTACTTTACGTTTATTATATTTTACTATAAACATGAACAGAAAAAAGCAAAATAATGCTGGAATTGAATGTATAAAGTTTAGATATGAAGGGTGTCAAAAGTTACATTCATGAGGTTGGCCAGTTCTAAGGTTAATGAATTCTACCGAAAGGAAACTTTGGAAAAAAATATTACGTGAATATATATATATATATATATATTATTTTCTTTTAATCAGTTTTATTACCGGAAAGAGATTTATTAAAATTATTTTTAGTAGTAACAGTTCACCTATTATCAGCTTTAAAATCGGAAAAACTTATCTAATTCTTAAAGAAGACTGGGAATTTTTGTTGTATATTTTTAGGTTATATACCGAAATTGAATTTTTTTCTAGTATAAATTTATTCATTAGATTTAAAAAAATTAATAATTATAGTTTGTTTCTCAAATAAATATGAAATTAGATATATAATTTTTTTTTGTTAAATTCCAGAACGAAATTTATATTCACGACTCATTTTTGATACTGGATGCATTATGTATCCAGTATTCATTAAGCAGAACTCTCAGTGAAAACTATTGTAACAAATCTAAGGGAAACCAAGAATTCCAGAAAAGCGAATTAACTTGTGTACAGACAGTGTAATAATAATAATAATTTATTTTTTCACTTTACATTCATCCCGGCATAAAATCAGGACATGCATCGTTTAAAAAATATTTTTTTATTTAGTTTTAAATATACCATCAATCTGTACTCTTGGGATCACTAAAAATTAACTTTTCTGAAACTACGTAACTTTTAAAAAATAAAAATGATTTCGATTGATCCAAAATCTTCTTTATACATTCTACATTGCATTTATACGTTTGCAAAAATCCTTCCCCAAAAAAAACCTGTCAAAATTTTATCAATAACTGATGAAAACGTTTTTGTGAAATTCTATTTTCAAACTAAGCATTTTAAAGAAATAACCAAATATAAACACTAATAATTTTGTAAAAAATGGTTACAGGCACTAACAGTTGTAATAAACTAAGTATTACATAAATATTGTGATTTATTTATATGATTTTATTTCTTAATTTTGTTTTTTTAAATTTTCATTTAAATACAAATAGAATAAAACTACGGTAAATAGTTATTAAAATAAAATCAAAAAGTGAAAACGCTGAAAACAACGTGTTTAATATAGATTAAAAAAACTCTTTTTGTAACGTTTTGTAATTATTGTTTAATGCACAATACAATCGAAATGCCTATCTAATTTGATATATCTATACTCTGCAAACGATTTATCAATTACCGTTTATCTTTACCTTTGTATTTTTCTTAGAAATCGTGAATATAAGAAAAAACAAATTGTTTCATTTGTTTTCGAACTTAAAAAATACTCAATATACAACTTTGTAGCTATTCTTTTGGAAACATTTTTTTAAAATGAATTTAAAAACAAAATAATTTATGTTAGAGCAGTATGAGGACTCTCAGAATAATATATTTATAATAAGAGTTGATTAAGCGAATTACTTAAAACTAAGTATATTACATTTTTATCAAAGTCTTAAGTTCTATTTTTGATAAATTAATTTTAGAAATTCTGTATTATAATTGTCGTGTCTATCTAATGAAATTAGTAGGTTTTGCATTTTAGCTTTTTTTCTGTAGTTTTAATTTCCTAATTGCAAATATGAGAGTTCCTAGGGGCACTAATCAGAGTTGTTCTTCCTGAGAGTAATGTTGTCCGTTTTACACCCAGTCCATGTGATGAATAGGATAAGACGCTATTTTTTCAGCTGAATGTCACCTATAGTTCAGTAGGTTTGCTTTCTGAAGTAACAGTATATTTGGCTTAAAATGAAGAAGGGAATTAGAAAACACTTTATTTTTCTTTTCCCCCCGTAATTACGGTAAGGAATGTTTGGCATTCTTTAGAATAACTTGCCATTATGGGGAGTGATTTATATTTTATTTCGGTTCGCTTATGACTTCTAACAGATGTGCAATTATTATAAACTGAAATGGTCAAGGAAGTGAACATTTATATTATACAACAAATTATAGATGATGGATCAGCAGCTTCTAAGTACAAGTTCTCAATTTCGTTTTAGTTTTTTATTTGAATTTTTTTTTTTTAAATTGTAGACATGAAGGTTCAGTTGATTTGAAGATATCATGACAGGGATAAGTTTTTTTTGTAGCGTATAATATTCTTTGAGCTTTAAAAAAGGGTGTTCTGTAGATTTGCTACTTTTCTTCCGGCGGTATATTTTCAATATAACTTCACGAATTTTTAATCAGACTTTACATATATATATATATATATATATATATATATATATATATATATGTATATATGTAAATATATATAAGTATTGATGAAAGATTTATAAAAAGAAATTAAATACAAAAATATTAGAATTTTAAACCTTAATTTTAATGTTAAGAAAAGTATACAATTTAAAATTAATCTAAATTTTTTTATATTAAAATTATATCATGAAATAACCAAGACTTTGTTCTCAGTTCTTTGAAAACTCAGTTCTTTAACTTGGAGAGGGGGAATAATCTACAATTAGTTCACTGATGTAAAACCAACAAATGGTCCGATTTTTTTTTTAATGAGCTCTTTTAATTACTAAAATACTAGTTATTTTTTATAATGAAATTACTAATTTACTACGGGCACGGAAAAATAACATTTTTCATGATTGTACCTCAAACATTTGGTATAAAATTAGGACACTAAAACCAAAACGCGAAGGTCTCGCCCAAATGTGTTTCGTGATCGGTTAACCAGTGACAATCGCGTTGGACTCAAAAAGGATTTACGAATAAGTATCTATGAACCCGAACAGACCGAATGCTTATAAGCATTTCAAACGTATTTTGAACTTCAAACAAAGGAAACATATTTAGCCGAATGTATTTTATGCTTATCTAGTAAGCGGGTGGTATGCATGTATGATGTATGTGTTTGTGTTTTGGGGAAGGGTGCGCATTATCGTTAGAGTGTAATAGAGATTATATAAATTTCTCCTTTAATTGTTATTTTTTAAAAAGTAAATAGAAGGCGTGTTTTAAAAGAAACAGCGACAACTACCGTTGTGTTTTATCGTTTAAGTAGTAATAATTATTGTAACGGTGTGACCGTCAACTTAAAAAGATTGATTAGGAGATTAAGAAACAAGTTTATTACAAATTGAAAAAAAATAATTTAAATGCAGCGTGGTAGTATTTCTATGTGCATGTTATAATAATATTACTTTTTCCATTATTAACTCGGTACTCATTTATATTTTTTAAATATATAGGATTATGTACATAAAATCAATGAAAAAAAACTTCATTATATAAATAAATTGAATTTAAATAAAAAAAATACAACGAACGATAAAAATATTAATAGCTTAATTAAATTAAGTTTCCTTTTAATCCTCTTTGAAATGAAAATCTGAAATTTTTTATTATTGAATAACATTCGTGTCAAATTTTCAGTGTATTAGAATTTGCATACGTTTGCCAATCCTTTGATTTTTTTTATTTTAGCTTAAATTTTATTTTTAGAAGGAAAAAATTACGGTAGAGAAATAAAGTGAAGTTCATTCATTATATATATATATATATATTGAGATTATATAATATTTAATTAAAATTATTTTAAACAAGAAAAATCCATTTTAGACTAACAAATAAAATATACGATTAAAATCCCGATAAATACGAGTAAATGAAACCATTTTAAACAACGCAATTTTATTACTGAATTAAAATATTCTGTATAACACAAAAATTTCGGTAAAAAAAGGAAAATAATTATACGTTATACAATAAAGTATTATGAACTACCTAAACTATGAAGGTCCATCAGAAAATAATCTACCTTCTGATTGGATGCCGGATTTGAATTCGTACACATCAAACAGCGAACATAAAATATTTTTGTAATTTTAAAAGTATTAAATAGTTATTTATAATTATTTTAGCTATATCCATTAAATAAAAATATTTTCTTATATTACAAAATTTTGTTTTACATTAAAAAATTACCCCGTTTAAATTTAGCTCTAAAAATAACAATAAAATAAATTTATATTTATTAATTCAAGCAAACGTATATATCTATATACAAAGAACGGTTTGCTTGTTTGTATTCCACATATTTACATATCTTTATTTTAATAAAAGTTTAGAAAAAAGTATTCTGGCACAGTATATTTACTGTAATATTTGTATATTATTTATAAAAATAATTGTTTAAGATAAAAATCTATATATTTATTAATGTAATTATTTTTATTTTACAGAATTAAAATTATTTCTTTTAGATTTATTTTGGTAATAAATTTATCATGATCTGAGTAATACCTATTTCCAAAAACGTATCGGTATAAAAAAAAGAAAAAAGTAGTATACCATAAATTTTTTTTTTAATTAAAGGATGAAATTTAATATATTATTTTATAAGTAAAATAGATAAACCTTAAAAAATTTTTATTAAAAAAAAGTTTGATTAAATTTTTACATGCTTATTACTACTACAACCATGATATTTTGGGTCCACAAACGTGTTAATACGTGGTTCCCCCAGTCTACACAGGTATCATATTTTACGCTGTAAAAGAATATCTGTACCGTAATAGTAGTATAGGGGCTGCCTCGATACGTAATTCGTCAAAGATATTCTAAGAGTAAAAAAAGGTGTGTAATTGTTCAGTGGTAAGCGAATAAATTATTTTGTATGTGTGCTGTGTGCGGGTGTCTTCACTAAACAACCAATTAGATACAAGAATAATAAATTTCCTTCATTTTTCGACCAGCGTAATAACTGTGTTTAGATATCATGTTTTACAGATGGGTTATCAGAATGCATTTATCCCCAGTACACAATGTGAGTTCCATTGTTGTTAAAACCATTAGGCAATTTGCGTCATATTTTTTTTTAATCTGATATTTGTATTATAACGTATTCTCTCTACCTTGCCATAATCCTATCTAATTCTTGTAAATTCAAATAGAAGTGTGTCAAAGTTATCTTACAGTAGTTATTGCGCAGGGTGCGACCGGTGCCAACCGATAAATTTCTTTAGGAAAGAGTAGTGTTATGATTAGAATCATAGTTAAGTGGTTCCATATAAAATTTTTATTCTATATTTTCCCTCCATAGTAATATTTTACTAATATTTTAAACATAGTCCCCGGACGTCTGCGCATTAATTCACTGTTTTAAGATAAATCTGATGTACTGTAATTCCCTTAGAAACCTAAGGTTTACAGGCTTACTAAGTTTTACTATGTTAAATAACAATGATTATTGATTTAGAAGACCTATTACTTCAACTTTGAATTCTAATCTCAAAATATTCGCTACAATCGAGAATATATTCCACGATAAAGACGTATATATAAGTAATTTTATCTGTATACTGAAAATTAACCCACAAATTATCTTGTTTATCAGTGTTAATATATATTTTTTTACGATAGCGTTTTTAAGAAACGCTTGTTTCTTTGTATTTGATTGTATTTAAAAACGATTTAACTAACTCGAAAAAGTATTTTTCGAGTATTCGAAAGGAAAATCGTATTTTCTTTATTTTTGATCGATTACAAGTACATGTTTCTTTGTCAAGTTAAATAGCTGTTGCTATGCATTATTTCTTGTTATTTTTTTAAACTTTACCCAAATGTAATATTTTCATCAAATAATCTTAAATTATAACAATCCAACCGTAATTTATTAATCTTTTCTCGATAAAACTTAAAATAACGTCATTTATAAATTTAATTTCTAGTATTTGTTTTCTATACTAATTATTACTGAATACAACATGAAATGTGTTAACCCATTACGAACTTTAAAAAAAATCACAGGGTTATAACCACCGGTGTTATAAGGGCCTTGGATTTAGTAGAATTCTACTCGTTTAAACATGATAAGCTGTGCGATTCAATGTTAGCGCAATAAAAAATTGATGGCTTCCTAAAATTAACACGTAAAAATCTAAGTATATAATTTTTTAATCATAATTTTCTACTTTTACTATTTTAATCTTAAAATCTATTTATCTTGTACTCGTATTTTCACGACAATTTATATACAAGACTAAATTAAAAAACTACAATATTTTTAATTACTAATATTTTACTAATTATTTATTAATATTTTTAATTGAATGTAATAAATCAAATCGGCTTTAATTAATGCTTCCTTCTGAATTAACTCAAGTTAGGTCTGCTGAACCTTTTGATGCGACTTTTTTTTCTATTTTGCCATGAAACAAAATGAATAATTGTATTTCCAGTCTTTCAGTATTATGTTCAGTAAAGTCTAATTTACATACCTGTTGCAACTTTCATATGCATTATGAATTAATTACATTATATATTGTAGTATTACACATTCATGATGGAAGGTAGATTACTTCAATAATAATTCTGTAAGTGTAAAATGCCTAGCGTCTTTGCGTGTTTAGATTCATCGCATAGGAGAAAATCTGAATCTGTTCTGAAGTCTTCTCCTCTGAACTAACAAGCTGGTTATTATTCTTCATCAGAGTAACATGATATGATGAACAACGTTTACTGGTAAACTGCAGACGGATTACAGTATATTCGCTATTAGTATATTCGGATTACAGAAGCGCTTACTCTTTAGTGCCGTAGTATTACATAATTTTAGACCGCTTATCAGACCCGAGGAAAATCTTAGAGTTCTTGTGATAATGATTTACCTTTAAGTAAATTTAAAGGAATAAATATGTGTTAGCGTAATAAAGTGCTACCATAGCATTTCATTTGTAAGATTTTATGGACTAATTGTAGGAAGTTTAAAATATACTGATTGTAAACATTAGTGTAGAGATATGAAAATAAAAAAATAAACTAATTTAGTTATTTGGCGCTACCATAATAGAACCAGTTAATTAGAAAATACCCATACCGTTCTGTAAATTGGATACTTTTCTTTCTTGCAAGACGAATAAACAATCATATTTCCTAAAAAAAAATTGAATACATCAAATTCTTTTTGCATTTTTCGAAATTTCCTTCCTTTAACTCACCTGACTATTTAATTTTTCTAGCTATTTATACAAGTTATTTTTTTCTGGTAATTATTTTTATACAAATCAAATTACCTTTACGTTAATCTGTAGACCGGATTAAACGGGAATCGCGCTTCCGCGAATCGGTTAATTTGATAGTTGATGGTTGTAATTTACGGTAGGTGGTCGTGGTTGGAATAAGCCATACGAAGGCGATACAGGTAAGTTGTGTAAATACATTGATGGAAATGTCTCTCTTTTGCAATAATCACACTCATCGGAGGGTCTCAGAGTCTAAGGGAACAGGTACGCTTTAAAGCGACCGTGACCGTTCAGGAACTGGGTCAGCTCGTTTTCCGTGCGTGCGATCTAGCTATCACCGGAAGTTCGGGATCAGTCTGTAAGTCCATTTATCCTTTTTCGACTGATCCCCATCTCTCCTTAGTAAATGAATTGCACCGAGTTTTTAGCATTCTATAACTTGCCGTCATTGCCATGAAACTATCACTGAAATAAGTACAGTTTTCATGTACTTAAACAAAAAAACAGAACTTTAAAAAGGTACGATCCCATTAACCGGAAGCCAGTCGGTATATGATTCTGTTATCCGGAAGCCTCCGAGTTTTAATGATTTTTTACACGGTATTAATTTTAGCAATGACTATTAAACGATATAAAAAATAAAAGAATACATTTCCAAAAGTCATTACAAAGTTAACAATAATATTAAATAGTTGATCTGTAATCTGTCATTTATATAACGAAGCCACTATCTTTTGGATAAATAATTGAAATTCATTTTAAAGACTTTTATATTTCCTCATAGTTATTGTTCTACGGACAAGAATGAAATACTGTTAGTGAGATTACAAACTACAGTCGTTCTAATTTCGTTATCTCTCAATTATTTTGCATGTCAAAGCATTTTCAATTCTTCATGTCACTTGGGTTTACAGATTACTCTATGGAGCAATGTGTAAGTCTTCATAAAATGCGGTCAAGTGGACCGTCGTGGCGCTACTCTAGTGACACGAAGTCCTTCCTACCACTTAAATAGGTGAACAGTCGCGAAATAAATATGTATTTTTCCGTCGGTATCGCATGCAACAGTAGGTTGTAGTTATACAACAGTAGTAGTTGTAAGAAAAATTGCCATTTACGAGTGAACAACTGGTTGGAGCGAAGCCTTCATCTGTCGTAATAATCATATGCTTTATTTTTTACTAGGGCGAAAATTGGTATCATCCAATTTTATGACCATCATCTAACACGAGCAAGAATACGTTCGTGACTATATCATGTGAGTAGTATGTGTATTTTCGCGACTTCCCGATAGAGTGAATATAAAATAAGCGATAATGATGTAATAGTTGAACTTGAGGAAAGCCTATTTATTCGAATGAAGTTATAAGCTTATTAAACGAGGGAAGGTTAAGGTTATAAAACATTTTCGGATGTTTATGTAAATGACTTAACCAAGTATCTCAGTTGAAGTTCTCGACCGGATAGCATCAAATATTTTTAAAAATTCTGTAGAAACTAAATCCCGGCTATTGGACTAGTACCAATAAAAGTTATTTTTTATAGTAGAAAAGCTAATTTGGGAGGGGATAAAGATTAATTAATTCTCTACCCCAGATTGATTCTTCTTTTATAATCTATAGAAGTTATTTATAAATCTAGTAACTCAATCTTTAGCTTTCATTGACGATCCACCGCATTGTTTTATGTTAAAATGTTATACTAAGAAAAAATATTCTAAAAGATCTCTTTATAATTTTTAGTTCTTTTTTATACTAAAAATTAATTTATTTTCCCTCGAGAGCTTTCCTCGCTTATACTTACCTATTTTTAACATTTTCCTCTCATCATTCTTTTTTAAAAATTGTTCTGCTTAAATAACAAAATTCATGATGTGCCTGATAAAGTTGAGGGTACTTATGTATTAACGCTACCGCAGCTACAGCTTTATTTAAAAACAAAGTAGTCAATCGGATTTCGGTGGAAAATGGGCCGATATAGAGTTTAACATAGGTTCAAAACAGTTTCTATTAATTTTAATAATATATTTTTTTATTTTATAAATAGAATTTAACCAAACTTAACCTACGCTCGCTTCGCTTGCTAACATTGACTAATTAACAGGAGTGTTTTGATTATTTAAATAATAAATAATTGCAATAATTACTGAATTTATTAAATAAAAAGATTTACTCAAAATTTTACGGTGTTAATTAGTCAAGGTTAGCGAGCGAAGCGAGCGTTGGTTAAGTTTGGTTAAATTATATTTATAAAATAAATAAATATAAATAACCATTTATTAAAATTAATAAAGAGACTGTTCATTTTCCACCGAAATCCGATTGACTACTTTGTTTTTAAATAAAGCTGTGGCTGCGGTGGCGTTAATACGTAAGTACCAAGTTGAGCTCTTCTATTTTAATATTTAGCTCATAATTATCTCCCTTTTTGTCATATTTTATTGTTAATTACCACAAGAAGGGCGATTTTAGGCGAACCTATGTACGTAACACCAGCCATTCTTGAGGAATAATAAGCATCCCATCCCAGTATTATAAGGGAAATTGAGGACTGAAGTGGTTTCCCGTTGTCTTTTACACTCTTGAGTTGAATTTAATGTTGCATATCAGCATTTCAAACGAACCGGAATGCAGGTAATAATCGGTTCAGCCTAACAGGTGATACTCTAATTTAGTTCACTAAACGGAATTGTTTTGTATAATTGACATCATTACTTTAAGAGAAATCAGACTCTGACCAAATGTTGCTTGTTCCGAATGTGCTTTACTGTGTTATAAAGATAAAAAAAAAATGTGACAGAAGTGTAAACAACGAATTAATATGTCCGTTTTATGGGAAAGGGATTATATAAATATTACCTCAATTCAATAAGGGACACATTTAATAACTTCTCTGCTTTAATTTTGTTAATTTTTAAATTAAATATCTCCCCAGTGCATTTATTATATTGACTGTTTCCTCTAATTCATTCTTAGTTCCAATATAAACAATATAAACGAATCGCAGTATTTTTCTTGTTTCTCCAAGGATTTTTCCTGAATTCTCAAATCTTTTACTTCTTCCTGTGTATAGAAACTGAAGTACAGTGTAGATACACTCTTTTCTGCACTGGAGTTGGTTTTTCCAAAATAGCTCTTCTTTTCCTTTATTTCATCCATGTTTTTCGTTACTTTAAAATTCTCAATAAATTTTTTAAAAAGATTGTATTTTAAAAAGACGATTGAATGTTACATGGAACCATCAGCAGCTGGAACACTCAGAAGCGCCAAAGTACCTTGGAGTTAAATTAGACAGATCACTTACGCATAGGGCTCAATGTCAAAGCGCAATGTTGAAAGTAAATACGAGGAACAATCTCCTGAGGAAACTCCGAAGCAGTGAATGTGGTGCTAAGCCAACCGTCCTGTCGACGACAGCTAGAGCTTTGTGCTATTCAACAGGCAAATATGCATGTCCTGTGTAGAACAGATCAATACACACCAAAAAGGTTGATATAGCGCTGAACGAGACCTGTCGTTTAATAACGGGATGTATGAAACCCACTCCTATTGAAAAGTTGCACCGAGCGGCGGGCATGGAGGAACCTGGAATACGTCGAGCTGAAGCCGAGTACATTGAACGGTTCAGACAATCTTTCGATTCACGACATACATTGTACCAGATGGAGCGACCACCCCCTCCGAGACTGAAATCGAGAAAGGAATTTTTGAACTCTACATCTATCGAGCCCCCTTCATGGTTCCCAAAAAGGGCCCCAACACCAGGACATGATCTGGACTGGCAAACTTGGGTGACTTTAAACCGGCTTCGAACTGAGGTTGCACCAACCAGAGTTAACCGCGCTAGATGGCGTCAAATAGAGCCTAACGACCTGAACTGCGAGTGCGGTGAGATTCAGGACTCTGAACATCTCATAAAATACACCCTCTGCCCGACCAAATGCACACTAGAAGATCTGTGGCAAGGAAATGCTTCTGGTGTTTCGGTGGCACAATACTGGTCGCAAAGGTTTTAATGTCTCATCAATTGGACACGAAAAAGTAAAAAGTAAGTTTACAAAGTTGTAAGAATTTTCTTTATGGAAATTTATCAGAGGTTTTTATTTAAGGATAGATCTATAAAAATGATACAAATTTCTACAGGATTTTTTTTCCCAATAAAATTGTCATTATTATTTGTTATGTTTAAGCTGTAATGAAAATTAATACTAATATTTGAAGAAGGTAAAAAAAAAACGAAATAATTTCGTCATAATTACGCATAAATTAGCGAAAGTATCGTTAGACTAATTAAATTATGTAAGGCGTCAGAGAAGTTTTAAATTCGACCCAGTTACTAAATTAATTGAAAAGTATCGTGGTCATGTAATGCACTTAATAATCAAAACTAAGTAAACTCACAGTTTTACTTAAGTAATTAATACAACAACTTCGTAGATCGTTTGCTCTTACCGTATAAGTTATATATACTATTTAATTATATATTACCCGCACTGAGGCGTAAAAACAAAATTGTTATGAAGGTCTCTTCCGTGCTAAAAGATTTCTATGCATTATAAATTTCTGTAAAAACAGTAAAATATCACAGAAGTTATTTATTGATTTCTTTTGACATTTTATAAAATGCGTAACACTTTTAAAATAATTCAAACCTTACTAAAATTTAAAGGGTATTTGTGGAAACAATATTATAATACTAACATTCTGCTTAAATACTTGGAACTGATATTATTGGAGTGTAGAATATTCGTTATATCTTAAAAGAAAGTGAATTTTCATTTATCTATCCATCCTACCTTCCTCGTTAAATAAGAGTCCGTGAAAAAAGTACATCTAATGTCTTACTAACAATAAAGAAAGACTTTTAAGAAAGAATGACCTGATCCATGATTTAAATTGCCAACTGAAAAATTATTCGTACTGGTATTGAAAAATGGTAACGTATCTCTTCGCTAAATTTATTTAGTTTCCATTTAATTTTTTTTATAATTTAATTCGAAAACTAGAAAACTCTCAAAAACTGTTTACAAAAATATTATTCAAAATCTAAAACTAGATGACAATTCGGTCGTTTTAAACAACCATTAGTAGGAGGTACGAGAGGAATTAGTATATAAATAAATTATATTTATAAAAAAAGAAAGAAGAATAACAATAATAATAAATATCACTTACAAAAATATTACGGCCGAACTTCGTGGGGGAGTGTTAACGTCTCGGCTGGAGGTCCCGAGACCTCCGGCAGAGACGGATCAGGCATATGGTTCGTCCCCCGGTCAGGCATGGTATTTTTCATATGCTACAAAATTCCATTTTTACGTTTCCATGTAAGATTCTATGGTTTCTTTGTAAGATTCTTTGTAAGATTCTATGGTTTATTAATTCAACAGTAAAAAAAAAAAATATTTCTACCTATAATTACAAGAGATAAATATTAAAAATTAAAAACAACACAACTGTCAAAAAAAAAACATTGCTGATAAACATTGTTCTTTAATATTACTAATATGGGATAATTAAAGAGCGTGCGGTAACGTAAGGATTTCAACGCGGGGTTATACATCTAAATCAGTTCAGCCGTTGAGCTGATACGGTGGAATAAACATACATACATCCTAAATAAATTACATTCTTTTTTGGGCAGTAGTTAATAAAGTAAAAATAACTGTAGGCTAAAAATTATGAAGTATCATTTTAGACAATCCCCGTCGAAAGCGTAAAGTTACCTTAATAAGACTTTAAAGCAATTAAACCGCAACTTGGACTGCCCACACGCTCCTTATCCAGTGGTTGGATAAATTGAAAATTTATCTCTAGATAAATTTTCATTCAGAGGTACCATGAACCTTAAACCATTCAATGAGTTTTCTCCTCGCATGAAATAAATTAAGGGAGGGGTCTAATATTATAACGAAAATTTCATCAAAAAAATTATATTTAGTAAATTTAAAATCCTAAAAATTTTTGATAAAATTACAAATTTTCAAGCTTTCTAATTTTTGTTTTTTTCGGATATTTATTCAAATTTTCGTTTCTAATAGATCTATTCATCAGACAAGATTGTGGCCGATTTCTCTTTTCATTATCATTTATAATGATATCATTCTCCGGTTTTTTTAATTTTTTTTATTTAGTTTTCTTATTTTTCTTAGTTTTTCCTATATATCCTAAATTGCAGTTATTATCTTTTCAAATCAGTTTATAAATGCCCGGTCTTTTGACGGTTTTAGTAGCATTTCCGAAAACATTGAGGTTAATTTTCTATTCAACCGTAGTAGTATGTCTGTAGATTTGTTTGTAAACAATTTTTAATGTGTACTAGATCTCATATTTATGTCAATAACAGTATAGCATAGATGTTTCTTTGTATTTATTCTTCTAAGATTATTTTACAGTAACACTGAGTGATAAAGAATTGAAATGTAGTTTAATCTGCTAAACATTTAATTGCAACTTTACTTTTATTTATAAAGGATACTTTAAATTTATAAAGAAAACATTTTTTATATTATTTTTTCTAATATAGTTTTTTGTATTTTTAATTCATCGTGTCTGTTATACATTGATTGATTAATAAAATTCTTAATCACAACATTGAACTAAAGCTAAAATTATTTTACTACAGAGTATTTATTATTTTTCTATTTGATACTGGTTTTCCCTTCCTTTTACGAGTCTTAGGTTAATTCGCCGAGTGGTTCCGTTTAATTATCTTCGGTCTGCTCTTCAATCTTTTTTAGCGTAAAAATTCCCTATCTTAGATTTACTTTCCTATGTAGTATATTTTTACATTATGTTGTAAAATCTTGTACTTCTTTTAGATTATATTATAATAATGGGAGAAAAATTTACGCCCTACAGTAAAAAAAGGTTTCTTTACACGTAAAAAATCTCTTTAAAAGAGTCTATGTAATCGTAGCCTCATTTAGAATTATCCTATAGATTATATTACAAAAAAGTCAAATTTTTTTTGTTTAAATTAGCCGTTTTCATGGATCGATAACCTGTTCAATACTATTTTAATATCATCTACATAAAACTTAAAAGGATATTAAAGGCTACAAAAAAGGTCATTAAATATACAGCAAGAATTAGGAAAATAATATACATAAGCAATATTTTAAAAATATAAAATTAATTTCGATTCCTTCATTATTTAATAAAACAGTAATAGGTTACAGACAAATATTAAAATAAATTTTGATACTCGTTATTGTAACAGAGGTTTGTGAACAAATACGTTTGTGGAAAACCATAGAGCAGTATTATTTGAAAGTAAAATATTGCGGTAAAATTATATGAGAAATGGCTATACGATATGAAATATTTGATAATAGATTTTTTTATCGGTTAAAAAAGTTTTAATTAAAAAATATTTCTGCCCTTTTGAAGAATTTCTGTTCCTTTCTGATTGGTAAGTGAGGTGGTTGAAGGTTTAGGAATAATTTTTTTCCTCACTTCCCTTCTGTGAACAGCAAAACCACCTCAATCTGTTTGAGATACAACAGCAACGTGAAATTCAACAATTTTTTATCTCAATACAAAATGTGTTTTTCAATGTTCTGTATGGGTGTTTTTTAATTATTTTAAAGCTATTCTTACTGACCGGCTTGTCGGAATTTTTTTTATTAATAATACGATTTTAAATATCATTTTTACTCGGAATTCTATTAAATTCTGTGAATTGATAGAATGCATTTTTTAAAACCAACTGTATAAATTTTATAAATAACTTTATTTAATCAATACATATTTTTAAAAAAAACACAGAACAATTCATAACCACATAACTGGACTGCTTTAACTTTTTTAGTCGTTTCATCCAATAACAATTTTATTTAGTAAAGATATATCCTATATTTTTTTTTACCTAAATCAATCAAATCAGTCACAATTTCAGAGGTGTATTTATTAAACATTAACGTTTTATTGATTTTATTAAAAACGTAAAATAACATTTAACAAAATTAATAAACTTCAGTATTATAATACTTCAGTATTAAAATGAGACTGGATAAAGTATACTTTAAAAATAAATAAATAAATGTGGATTAAATTATCAACATAAATGTCACAGATAAATTAATAATAAATAAATAATATTTAGCAAATAGAGTCAATGTACGTGGTCAATATAAAAAAAAAACAAATATAGCAAAAGGGTGATATATTACAGATAGAACTTTTAAAATGGTTAATAAATAAATAAATATAAACCACATATAAAATTTAAATAAACAATATAAATATATTTATCTAATATATTACATATATACATATATTACTTTTATCAGTCCTATATATAAATATTCTGTCTTATAAATATTATTGTGGGTAGATTTGGTAAAAGTATTTCTAAATTATTGAATGGGTAGTTTTTCTATTTTTATATGAAAAATACTTAAAAACTAAATAACTAAAAATAGTATTTATGAATTATATTCTTCTACTCTTGAAATTAATTATTAGTTAAAATTGTATTGGAGATAAGTCTTACAGTGTAAAAATCATTTGTAGTATTACTGTGAATGACAGTATGTTATCTTGCTTTCATTGACGTGGAGATAACGTTGAAACAAATACTGACAGTTTGTTGTCACTTAGCTGTTGTCACTTAGTCACTTAGTCACTGTTGTCACTTAGTTTGTTTTCAATTAGCTGTCACAGATTTATTTTTAGTATTTCAGACCATTAATTAATTATACAGGAAATGCACATATTATGCAGGATATTTCCATTGCGACATTTCCATATTGTTTCATAAACATTGCATTGCATTGGATATGCAATTAATAATACATTTACCATTTGAAAATAATTTCTAATCGTTTATTAGGTAGATTTCATAAGAAAGCTATCTATTGTAATGAGTACCATGATTCGACTTCCGGAAAATTTCAGCATATCTTCGCATTTCACATTCCCCAGACCCCAAAACCACCGTCAGCTCAAAAGTTTATATATATTTTTAGGAAACAATATGAAAGTGATTGGCGGAACATTTTTTTCTTAAAAATAATTCGACCAAAAATTTCGGTCGAGTTCGTTAATGGGCAAAATCGGACCGTAGGGGTGGAAATGGGGTGGCTTTTTTGAAAAAAACAAAATATCGCCACAATAAATAATCTAATAATAAAAGTCTAATAATAAAATAATTTATTTCTATTAAACTGAATGTTTAATTTTCAGGTTTAGGTTACTTCATTCCATAAGTTTTTTTTTAGTTATGCAATTTTTTTATTTGCTAATAAATTGTTTAATTATAAACAAACCAGGATGACGCTGAGCTTAGATCAATTGATTTTAACGATACAATTTAAGTTGTTACTTGTAACTGTTTCAGTCCTAAGCGGCTATATTCCAATCTTTGTTGCGACAAACAAAAAAAACTATGAGAAGTTGATCACTTGTTTTTAAGCTAAAATTAGTTAAAATAATCATTTAAAATATATTGAAACTATTTTTATCTGTAACATAACTTCTTAATGAAATGAGTGAGATGCATAAAACGAAATGAAAGCAAGAAAAACGGCGATTTTGTTAAACAGCTATTGTTTAAGCGTTTGGATTTATTGGTTTTGCGAGCTATAAGCGAAAATACAAAATATTATTTGCTATGATTTCTATGTTTAATAAAAATCTGGAATATCAGTTAAAATATATGAACGTTTTTTTATGCGTTTGTGTTTGAAAATAACTTAAAATTGTCATCGAAACACATAAATATTGATATATTTATTACAATATATTATATATAGTAATATTATGTAATTTAATTAAGTAGATGAAAAATTGGTTACTTTAAGAATAAAGATAGTTTTAACCATAGTATTTACCTAGCATACGATATAAATTTAAAAAATGTTCAATCAGAAATCTCAAACTAGATACGCATTTCGATTTCAAATCATCATCGGTGTATAAAGGGCAACAGACAAAAATTTGAATTATTATAAATAATTTACATTTTGAAACTAGTAATTACATTAAAATATTATTTTACTATTATTAATGTTACTTAATTAATAAAGTATTGACATTTATCTTATTCATAATTTGTTCAAAATAAAAGATATTTTAAAATAATTGAATATTCTGGCTATGCCTTTTTCAAGATAAATTTTTACCTTATCCTATCCTACCTAAGGGGGGTGGAAACAGGTGTGGTAGCTGATCGAGGTAGGAAGTTTAAATGTTTAACGGAGTATTTGATGTAACTTTTCATTTTTAGCTTGGACTGTCTAGTTTGGACTATCTAAAGAAGATATCTTCTTATCTTATTTTTTAACTAATAGTATTTTTTATTTATTTTTAATAAACGCAAATATAAATAGGTTTTTTTTCAGGATTCTTTAAGTTTTCTTTGTTTAATAATTTATTATTTTGATCATAATATTTCTTTTACTGTTCTTTTCTATGTTTATATTTACTTCTGTAGCTACTCACAATGATTATTTAACAATCGAAATGCACTTCTAGTTTTGGACTGATTATTTTTAAACATTTTTCTCGGCATTTGCTGTTTTCGATTGTGTTTCAGCAAATATTTATAATTCCTAATTATTTGTATTATTTATTATATGTTATTTTGTTTTCTGTACAATCAAAAAAGAAAAATTATATTTCATAGGAAAATGATTTTTAAAGTAATTTATGTAGGTATATGTCTTCTTTTTTTCTTTTATTTACTCAAAATTAGAGTTTTAAAACCAAAAGACTAATTATTAAAATTTGTAAGCTTAAAAAAATGAAAGCATTAGAAAATTTCTCTCACGATAAAGATATTTAAAAGTATAATTAGGAGTAGACGTTTTTGACTTTGATTCGCGTTGCTCAGAAAGCACGTTATTTACTCTCGTTTATCTAACATTTTACTCTCTAGAACAATATTTATTTGTCAATTTTTCTGTTTCTTTGGATCAAAACAATCGAAACTATTTTTATCGATAAAACTTCAACACATTTTTCAGCATCGACCTCCTTTCCGTACTTTCTTCTAAATATCTCTAATAAAATTCAGTCCTTTTGAAATGTCATCGTAAAACTTGGTTACAACTAATTTTTAACTATTAATATGTATATTTAAAAATCGGATTAAATTAGGTAGTTTACATTTTAAAAGAGACTCGCAGATTTTTTATCTATAGTTATCGTACAAATAATAAGTTTCCAATACGTATCAGTACGGTATTTTATAGAGTTAAAAATTAATTAATTATTTTAAAAAAAGAATCATATCAAAATGTGATTAACATAATTTAAAAAATAGTTCAGTTTAAATCGTTTCAAAAACTTTTTTATGATCTGTACCACCACTATTTTGAAAAATTTCGGAGCTTCATATCTTCAAAACTAGTCAGCGAGTTTAATAAAATTTTATACATGTTTATATTATTGAGTAGAATGCTAAATCCTTCTACATAAAAATATTCATTCGGCAATACAAATAATGTTCACATTATTATTGAAAAAGACAAACAAGAGATAAATATTAAAAAATTAAAAAAAAGACTACAAAAAAAACATTGGTGACAAACATTGTTCTTTAATATAGGATAATTAATTAAAGAGCGTGCGGGTGACAATTTTGTATATAGTATAATGTTCGTATTAAATTTATATATATATATATATATATATAACCTAAGACACTACCGGAAACGTAAGGATTCCAACGTGGGGTCATACATCTAAATCGGTTCAGCCGTTGAGCAACTACGACGGAACAAACATACATACGTACATACATACACCCTAAATACATTACACTTCTTTTTTGGCTGTCGTGTAAAACTTCAGTTTTAAAATTTAATTCGATTCATATCCAGTGCCATAGTAGAAATACTGGTTAAAAGAAAATTATATTGACCTTACGTCTAGTTCGAGTTATTGTCATTAAAAAAAATCATAAACTTTGGTTAAATCGTGTTACTATACGAATGAATGCATTTACTAACAGTACACATTTACCTTTTCCAGCTCATCGACCTAAAAACAACCATTAACACGACATCCTTTCCAGCCGTAAACCAAAAATTCTGAATCCACATCAAAAGTTTGCCCGTTTTGTTAATAAGTACTAAAAAAAGTTACCTATTAACAAAACTCTACCTACTAACCTAACGATCTATCTTCTAACAAAACGGTCTGGACATACTAGTCATGAAGTAGGTATACCATCTACGCACACAATAGTTAAATGTATCCTATCGTATCCCAAAGTTAAAGTTATTATTTCATTTTACTCTACACAACGCTTATTATTATTATTATTCAATGATAGAAGTTTCCTGCTTACTTTTCGGAAGATAAGAGGTGGGAACTGACTTCGGGTATCTTATTTTTACTCTAAAATTTGGTGATTATTTCATTAAAAAAAAACATTTCGGCTACTTAACAAATGTAAAGAGATGTTCTTGAATCTTGCACTAAAGGTTATATAGAATTCTCTTTCTTAACATGAAAACAACCGACGAATTAACGTAAAATTCTCTTCAACATTATAAATCTTAACCCAAAACGCTCATATTTAAAGCAATAACGATACACAGAATTAAAGTTTTGAAAAACTCCACACAATTAAAAGTTTTTTTTTATTTTTATTTAAGCGAATTTATATTAATAAAATCATTTAAAAAAAACTATATATGTATTATTGATTGAATCATAGCCAAATATGTGATAACCTAGATTTCATTTCTACTCTCATAAGATACATTTACATTAAGAAATAATTGAATATTTAAAATTATTCTATTTTACTTATAAAAGAGAAATTGGAACAAAAAGATAATTAATAACGAAACAGTAAGGTGTTAAGAAAATGACAGTTGAACGACGAAAATCACATTTTATTCTTTTTATTATTTAAGATAAAAAATTTACTGATATTTGATAAATTATTTATATACAGCAAAAACAGGAACGATAAATGTTAGGAACAAATTTTTGTATAAATACAGCTCTCTATAATTTAAGAAAATGTTGATAAAAAATGTTTTTGCAGTTTTATTAGTGAAATGCATGTGATTTATGAATGCAACTGTTAATAAAAGTGTGTATATTACAATCATTTTTTCTGAAATTTTTTTAACATTTACGAAACAAAAATACCATTTAAAAATAAGAAATTCGTTCATTTAAAAAGGATTCCGCATTTTTGAAGCTTATTCAGTTAATATTTCTACCTCTGGAAACATCAAGACTTTTTAAAAGTCCTGTAAAAAAGCCAATTTTTAACTCTTGACGTTAAATGTATTTTACTTACAATAAATAATTAACAACAAACGTTAAAACGCGTAACACTAACATTTAAACGGTAAATTTTTATAATACGAATGTTAAATAATATATAGAATTATTGAAGGACATAGCATAAGTGTAAAAAAATTAATAATAAATAAATAAAAAAAACGAAGTGAAATATAAAATAAACGTCTGATATTTTTCATAAATGACTGGTAGCGTGACTATAATTACTTCACGAGAACCGAGTTGGTTTTAGAAGGTATTTTGATAAAGCTAACTTGCATGTAATCTTATTTTTAATTATTATTTACGTTTACATTATTAAATAAAAAGAATTACAATTTTAATAGGGTATCCCATAAGTTTCCATTCGTAGGAAAGATAAACATTTTTTTCAAGAAGACCATGGTGTATCGGGAAAATATACAAAAATCATTTCAATGAACGTATCAACAACGCCATTACTAACATAACTTAACAGGCTTGTAATGGCGTTGGTGTTCTTGTAGTGGTGTAGATAGATTGTAGTGGTGTTTTTCAGCAGTGGAGGACACGCATCGAAAGGTGAACACCATGCGGATATCATCAAAACAATGGTGGTAATTTAGAGCATATTGTATAAATAAAAATGGTTTCCATAAAAAAAATGTTTGTTTTTCTATGTATGGAGACTTACAGGACACTCTGTAGATTAACTATATACCAAATTCTTAAAAATTCTGTTATCTATATGAAATAAACAAAAAAAGGGAATCGTTTAAAATAACTGGGCCGAAGACCCACCTCTCCGTGTCCCGGCAGTCTGATTAGTATTTTTTTTAACTTTTCATCAAAATATATTTCACGAAATTATTCTAGTTTATGTACCTTAGAGTAAAATTTATTGAAAATCTTTGTAGTGGTTAACATCTACCGGCGTGGTGTTTTTCTAATTATAAATTTTCGGTAAGTTTTCAGAAAAAAATAGGTAAAATATGAACATTAGGAAAAGATGGAATGCAAGAAAGAGATTAAAGCTAATAAATTAGAACAAAAAATGGAGGATATAAGAAGAATAAAGAGAAGCAAAAGGCAGAAACAATTAGAGAAAATATTGGTGTAGGAACCTGCCACTCGGTAGAAGACCGCTTGATTATTGGTTACGGTTAAATTTTTTCGTGAAAGTTTTGTTGAAAATCTAATTAATTCTGATTTAAACTTATTTCATGGTTTTATATATATAAAAGTATAACTTTAATGAAAGCAATGAAAATGATTGTTTTTCATTTTGGATAGGGAACATAACATAGGTGCTACGACTACTTTAATTTAAATAATCATTTAAGTAATGAAGGAAAATTAAAAAAAAAGTTGTTTTTAATAAATATTAAAAGAGTTAGAGGCCAAAAAACATATACGTGTTTTTTAGAGGTGGGAAACAAATTTTAAGAAAATTTTTTAAAATATTCATATACGTATTAAGCTTAATAGATTTGCTTGTATAAAACCTAACAATCCCCTTCAATTAAGGCAAAAATGAGAAAAAGAAAATCTTCAAGAAAACGTTTCTGCATTTTAGGTTCGGTGTCTATAATTTAAAAACGTTTGTTTTCTTGATAGTTTTGTTTCTTGATAGCTCTGTATATGAAGTATAAACTTTCAAAAAGAATTTCGAAAAATATTTAAACCGAAGGAAGATAGAGCAGTATATATTTCAAATTTAGGAGGTGGGGGCTGATGTTTTGAAAAATTGTTTCCAAAACACAATTTTTTATATTGTTTTATATTTGCACTGTTTTTTTTGGATTGTTTATATATGCATTTAACAAATTTATGCAAGGTAACAAATTTGCTTTAATAAACTTTTCTCTAAAATGCCTCTGAAGAAAATCTAATTTGTTTTTTTGCAATATCCCCCATCCTCTTAACGAATTTTGAAAAAAAGAAATAGAAATATTTGAGCCAAATTTAAATAAAATCAGTTGGCTCATTCCTAAGATAGAAGGTAAAACGTAGTGCGACATACATACGTACACTCACACTTACTAACATATGCTTTTCTGGTCTAGATGAACTAGTTGGATATTATATACATATATAAAATACCCAACATTTTAAATAAAGCAATTTTTAAAAAAATATATACTTTCTTCTTGTATTAACATTTGTGATTATTTGACAAAAAAAATTAAAAAACAACAAAATAAATATTAAAAATTAAAAACACGACTGCCAAAAAAAACCATTGCTTTTAGATATAGGATAATTAAAGAGCGTGCGGGTTACAATTTTCTATATAGTATTTTGTATATAATATAGATCATTGTGGTTGAGTTTCAATTAACCACACATCTCAGGAACGGTCGACCTGAGACTATACAATACTACACTTCATTTACATTCATACATGTCATCCTCATTCATCCTCTGATGTAGTACCTGACGGTGGTTCCGGACGCTAAACAGATATATATATATATATCTGACAGGAGTTTTTATTTAATAACTCCTGTGGTTAGAATAACGATCTAGGTCAATAAAAACGCATTTTTAAAAAAATAATTTATCTAAATCAGTATTTAAAATATAACTTTTATTCATTTAACCTAATAAGTTGGCTGCAGATAATTTTCTCTTTTATCTGTAGGCTCTTTAAAAATTAATCATTTCACATTTAAATAGCTATATTTTAATTTCTTATTTGCAAGATGTTTTTAAATGAAATGTAGTTGAATTTTAATCAAAGTCCAGGTAGGAATCTCATCATATACCTTGTTTCATGTTTTATTTTTTCTTGATCGGATGGTGCATGATCCATATGATAGATCGGGAAGCTAATCGATGACGATTCTCACTAGCTCCACCTATCGTATTCTCTCGATTTTCTTCCATACCCAAAATTCAAAAACTTCGACATTATTATTCTTATTACTCTTTCCTAACGTTCATATTTCACCTCTTAATCTTTTATACTGAAAATCATCCCGAAAAATCTATAACTAAAAAATCTTCTCCATCTTCGTTGAAAAGATCAATTAAAGTTTATTGAAACATACATAAACTTGATTAATTTCATTTACTAGATTACAATGAGAAGATTTTAGAAAATATGCTTCATCTGGAACATGTTTAAAAAACACTGGATTGCTGGAACTAAACTGTTTCGGCCAAGTTATTTTAAACAATCTCTTCCTGTTTCATTTAGTTTATATAAAAACAGATATAATCTTTATAATCGTTTTTATGTTTAATTACTATTATTTAGTTTCTTTCTGTATAGTCTGTGGATATAATTTTCATTTGCGTAACTGTCGGTGTCGATTAAAAGAATGTAGTTAGTAAATCAATCGAAAAACCATTAAGAAAAATCTATGCCGAATTGGAGTAAATGTTATTTCATTTTTTTTTTTTTTTTTTTTTTGAAAACATGTCATAAAAGATGTATAAGTTCCTATTATAATATAGCTTTGTAACACCTCGAGACTGAAGGTCGATTGAAACTGTAGAAACCAATCCAAGATATTTTATTCATTCAATTCTTAATGCACGCGAATGATTTCTTTTTAATCGCGTTTAGTGAAAATCTAATAAAACATTATACTATATTATACAGGTATTTTTAATATAAATTACTTTGAATTAGCTGTTGTATCCTTGAGCACATAAGTCATTAGTCGATAGAGGTTCGGAGTCCATTTTTAAGATGCTTCTTTTTTTTCATTCATTTAGGAGTTGTTTGTGAAAGATAATATTTTTTTATTTAAAAATTAGTAAAGTCTTTTTAAATTATTACCACCTTTTAATATATTTTTACTTTAATCTAACCACAGGTTTTTGGGGTAAAACATAACTTATCTGCTGATAGCATTTTGAAAAATAGAGTCAGAAAGTCAGTGTCTAGTCAGTGATAGTCTGTCTTCGACAGACGACAATGGGTTATGCAGGGCGTGCAGTGTAATACAAAGGACCATTTTTTTTTTTAAATTTAAGCAGTGTTATTATCTGTATTTGTTTTTAATAATTTATTGCATTTCATTAAGTAATTCAAAAAATAAAAATACGGATTAGTTTTATTATTATAGAGGTTTATCAATGGTATTTAATTTTTCTTATTCAATCCCATCAAATCGGACATGATGGTGGTTTCGTTTTCGGCTAGAGTTTGTAAGTGTATTTTTAATTTTTTTATATTCGTGGATGTTGATTTATCGTCGGGGAACTTTTAAAAAAAACCTTAGATTGTCAGTAGGATGTTTTAGTGGTTAGTTTCGAGTACCCTCTCGTGGAAGCCTTAGGTGTACTTTTCATTAAATTTTTATCTTATTTTTTCCTTGTAAAACTGTTTTTTGTTTTGTACTATTGCTTAGAATTTACGCTGTGTGCTACTCTCTGTTTTACAATAAAGTTTAGTTAAAGTAGTTTAAAATGTCAAATGTAAACGAGTTTCGTAGAAGAGAATTTATATTATAAATACAAATGTTAAGAGATGTAATAACATAGTACAAAATATAAGTATTTTTATTTGAGGGTGTTATGATTTATACAGTGAATTCTAATTCTCATATCTCTGTATTTGAATAGATATAAATTTATTTGATTAGGTCACCATAATTTTTTATTACAATAAAACTAAACGACCTGAAATTTTATGTTTATGAAGATAAAAGTCAATTTTTAACATGTGTTTACTAAATACGTTGTAGAACTTTAGTATACACAGTGTTTGAAAACGACATTTAAACATTTTTTCATTAAGCCGTTTTTAAACGTTCAGTTAATATCAATACAAATATATGTATTCACACAAAGAGCATTCTACACTTTTATTTTCAGTCACATAAAATTAACATCGATTTGATGGCTTAAAAAATCTTTATTTTTTTACATTTTGGTACATTTTAAATAAAGCAATTTAAAGAAAAATAATAAATATACTTTATTTTTGTATTAACGTTGTGATTATTTGAAAAAAATTAAAAAAAACAACAAAATAAATATTAAAAATTAAAAAATACGACTGCCCCCCCAAAAAAAAACTATTGCTTTTTAATATAAGATAATTAAAGAGCGCGCGGGTGACAATTCTCTATATAGTATTTTGTATTTAATATAGATCATTGGTGGTTGGGTTTCAATTAACCACACATCTCAAGAACGTTTGATCTCAGACTGTACAAGACTACACTTCATTTACTTTCATACATTCATCCTCTGATGTAGTACCTTTCGGTGGTTCCGGACGCTAAACAGAAACAGAAAGTATGATCTGTTAGATCAAGGGTGTATCTGATGCGTGCAAAGGTTAGCCTTCAACCTACTCTCAAATACCTCGTTGAATTTTGAAACTCGGACGATTGTTTGCAGAGATATTATAAGAGCACTCCAACCCACCTTCCCAAACAGAGTTTGTTACACCCAAACGCAACCCGTTTGTTACCAGTTGATGGTGATGATTGGTCTAGCTTCTCACGACGTGCTCGCATCATCTCACCACTCTAGCCTCACACGCAGTCCCCGCGGGAAGCCAATTATAATTAAATATTTAATTCTATTATTTTTGTAATATTTTTCATTCGATCGATTCGAATCATTCAGTTCAAACCCAGCTCACAAAGTGATAGAGCCTCACAATTCACAGACGATTAATTCAATTCATTAAAATTTGTGATTCAACCGGCAAATCTCCACTATTATATATATATTTATGTAGCCTATGACACTCCCGGTAATGTAAGGATTCCAACGCGGGATCATACATCTAAATCGGCCGTTGAGTTTCTACGGTAAAGCAAACAAACATACATACATACATCTTAATACATTACACTCCTTATTGTAATAATTTTAACTTCAAAATTTTCCCGTTTAATGGCTTCTATTTTGAAAATATGCTTGGGTAGGGGAGGCTTTGTAGTATGATATTTAAGGTTTCTTCCCAATAGTTCACCTTGGAAGATCATTTATTTATTTGCGGTTGTTCCTTTTTTCTGTTGTCTATCTGCTCAGTACCTCTTAATTATTTTTGATATCTCTTTCCTAGTTTTTCAGCTCTGTTGTTCTTGTGTTTTGGGGCTTCTTGGATCCTTTTATTTTCATCTTTTAATATTTTCTTTAAAATTTCTCTTTCTCTTATAATTTATTCAGTTCTTTTAGATCTTCTTGGACTGTATGAACCATTTTCCTTTAGTTATTTTACTTTGAAAGAAATCAAAAATTTGTTTAGTCAATCTACTGTTATTCATTTTAAATAAGCGGGAGCAAAATGCAATTCGTCTTTCCCTTATCGTGTCTGATAGGTTTTCAATTTTAGTATAAAGTTTTTTATTTGGAATTCATTTTTCCTGAGTATTTTGAAATTTAAGATCTAAAATTTTTCTTATAATTTTCCTTTCTTTTTTTATTAGATTTTCTTGTAGACCTTTGTTGCCCAGTCTTAGGGTTACTGCCGCATAGAGTGCTTCCGGCTTTATCACAGTTTTATATCGTTGAAATTTTGAGTTCCATGATAAAGACTGTTTTATGTATTTTTCTTTAGCTGGAAAGCTAATTCCATTTGAAGGTTTTATTTAGTTCAATAATTAAATTTTAAAAAAATATTTATGTAAATCGGTAAAACAGAGTTCTCTTAAAGCTGGGTACAGGTAGCATATACTCATTATTATATACTCATTATATATTATTATATACTCATTATTATTATATACTCATATACTCATTATTCACGGGATTTACCAATATTATACAAACCACTATTGTTAGGAATATATGGCGTTGATCTTATATGTAGATTTGTATATTAGTATGTATTACAATGATGCTAAGTTGATGTAAGAAAGCAGAATATACAAAAAGATGACTTAAAATAATATATAAAATAACAAAAAACTATGATCCTAGTTTGGTAAAATAGAACAGATAATGACGAATCCAGAAAAGATGGTGCACCATCTTTTCATTTAAGAAATTGATGTTTCAATACATAAATAATTCGATAAATCAGATGTAATTTTTATCGGTATATTGTCGTTGCTGCTTTCAATCTTTTACATGCCATACAGAATAGTCTTATTACACTGAGATGATTATTGCGCCTTAAATGAAATTTATGTCGTATAGATTTAAAAGGTCTAGAACTGAATATGAACCCACCGGGTTGGTCTAGTGGTGAATGCGTCTTCCCAAATCGGCTGATTTGGAAGTCCAGAGTTCTACCGTTCAAGTCCTAGTAAAGCCAGTTATTTTTACACGGATTTGAATACTAGATCGTGGATACCGGCGTTCTTTGGTGGTTGGGTTTCAATTAACCACACATCTCAGGAATGGTCGAACTGAGAATGTACAAGACTACACTTCATTTACACTCATACATATCATCCTCATTCATCCTCTGAAGATTTATCTAAACGGTAGTTACCGGAGGCTAAAAAGGAAAAAAAGAACTGAATATGAAGTAGCCATACATTTTTTTGTATTATATTTTCTGGTTAAGGTACCTTATACAGAATTTTTTTAAATTTTTCTAAAGGGCTGAATCTTATAACAATTCTTATTATATAAAACCTTGGATTTCTATATTTAAAAAAAAAAGGAAGCTATTAAACAATCTGTTTCGACTGTTCTATTGTCATCATTGGCTCAGTAAAAGTAGAACTAGGCACGGGGTTCGTGCTTCCGCGAACTCCGTTAGCTAGTTCAGAGGGCAACGATGTAGGACATTCAAGATGTCCGGACGAGGCCTACAGCGAAGGCAAAAGCTGACTTTAAACTCACCGATGTAAATGGCTATCGAGGCATTTACATCGGTGTCATCCCAACGAGGCCTGGCTTATTACTATGAGATGTAAAAAGCTAGAGAGCGAAAGACGACTCCCGTTAAAGCCCATTATGGCTATTAAAGGGGGGGGGGGAGGTGGCGACCGAAAGCGTCACAAGGCGGGTGCCTTCCCTTATGGGGCTGGGATGTTCTACTATCATTACTTTTTTATCAGTGCTTTACGTTAAGGTATTTTCCGAAAAAAAGTGTTTTGCAGTCATTATTTAAAAAAAATTGTTATTTGATATATTTAAAAAAAACCCCAAAAATTACGGAATTAAGGAAAAAATGGTGAAAAATTTCCAAAATATTATACATGTGAATAATTTACTTGGTGAATGTAAATATTTTATATTCCTTGGAAAAATCAAAGGAAGAAAGCTTGTTTGCATCTCTAGAATGAAACGTTTTCTTAAAAAAAAAAAACAGAAAAGTTATTTCTAACGTAATCAGTTATTCTACCGAGCTGATTTTAACGATTATTATGGATATAGTAAGGTTTCATCTATAAATCTGTAAAGGAAATAAAAATATCGTTTTTTTCGTTTCTGTTTTCAGAATTTTGCAGTGTGTGCATTATACTACCAACAACTTTGCTTTTCCAATGAGAAAACTAAAATTTATTTTTCCTCTTGTATTATCAATCTGTGTTACTCCTATTTTAGCAGATTAATTTGGTTTCGTGTAGTGATTATAAAAATCTAGAAATAACAAATTTAAATTATTTAGTCTACTAAAAGGTTTAAATATTGATTTCGAGCCTCATGTTTAACCGGCAGCCTAAACCAAGTTTTATAGCAACTGTTTGGGCATGATAGTCACGTTTACCAATTTTCAAAATTTTGAAAGCCGAGTTTTTCGATAATTTTCCAATTTTGATAAAATTATAATGTTTATTGTTATGTAAGGTACTATATTTCTCACATATTTTTATCAGATGTGCAGTGACTTATTAAACATTTATTAAAATATAATTTTTATTTTAAATTAATTCACGCTGACGGCTGTCAATTTAGAAATATTCATCGGAACAATAACTTTTGGCTTCATGCTGATACAGCGTCAAAATTTTACTTAATAATAATTAATTTTACTTCACCTATACGTTTAAAATTATAAAATTTTAGGTAAAAAGAATTTTTTCTCCAGAATAACGTAGTCACACGCATTTAGACACTCTTTAGATTTTCTATATCTAAGAATCACTTCTTTTTGGATAGCTAATTAGTTTCTGGAGAAAACTAAACTTTGTTGCAGCGTACATTTAACCAGGTCAATGTGGAGTTGGTAATCAGTATCTATTTGGGTAAAAATGATTTGATTTTCGGATGGATTGTGGACCTAATTAGCTCTCACCAACTTGGATTTTTACGACTATAAATGCATCAGATGTTTCAAATGTGTCTGATGAATGAACGCCTATTAAATTAGTTATTTAGGTACACAAAGTTATTTGAAAGTATTATCTAACTCCATGGCATATTCAAACTCAATCGTCTTCACAAACCCAAACCTGTGAGCAAACCTATGTACTAATACAGGCCACCTCCAGGTCGTCGTTTAATATGTATTAAATATAATCTTTCCTAATTAATAACTAAATTTCCCATGGCATGTAAATCAAACAGCCGTGGATAGCTATAACATTTTTAGATTGATTTTACTTTAGATAAATTTATATAATTTTATAGATAGTTTTGAAAAAATTTAATTAGGTGTATGTAAAATTTTTAGATTAGATTTTTTTCTAGATTAGATCAATTTCTAATCTGTGTAACTGAGGAAATGCTAAGTCCTGTACTTTAGCCGTAGCGATTGTGATTTAATTAAACTTTATCATATCTACCAGTCTTTTCTATCAGTTTATTTTTTAAGACGAGCGAACCTTTCAGTCGGGGTATATCATTCAAAAACCCGTAGCATCGTAGGACATTGTATGATAGGATAATAGGACCTACAAATCAAAGTTATTATTATGCTGTACAGTTACTTTAAGCGAAAAAATTTCGGGATTTGCCCAAACGGGTGCATATACTACAGTGTCGTATCGCAAAAGCTACTGTAGTGTCCGCAGGGTAATGAAAATCAGTCCTCAATTCCTTACCTAAATGATGGAAGTAAACGTGTTTAGTTTTATGAACTCCACCGATCGAAAAAATATTTTTATCTAATTTGTTATGAATTATTTTATTTTAAACTGCTAGTTCAGCGGGATTCGATTATCATTTAGGTACTTTTATCCTTTGTTGCTTTCTTACATAAAAAACTATACTTTTTAGAGTTCCAGAAATTTGAAATTTGGAGGATAAAATACTCTTGATATAAAGGTGTGGAAATTAAAAAAAAAAAAAAAATGTAAAATTTTCTTACGTGTTTTCAATAATCTGGAGATGTTTTGTAGGAATAAATATTTTTACAGAATGATCAAATTAAATTCTTTTCTTATCTAAAGATATTTTAAATCTTATTTTTTTGCTTGCGTGTTCAAGTGTTGTTTTCGAATGTATATTTCTATGATCCATTAAGAGATCGTAAAAAAATTGGGGAATGGAAAATTTGGACGTTTAGAAACAAAAATAGTAACCAAACTAGATTAGAAGAAGGCATAGTTAAAAATTTTTATTTTATGTACTACATACTGTTTTTCTTTTATTTTAAATAAATTTTGTACAGCTATGTACTACATACTGTTTTTCTTTTATTTTAAATAAATTTTGTACAGCTTTTTTGTGTTTTTATTTCGTTTCAATAAAAAATATTGTTCGCTTACTTAATTGAGTAAATGCGCTACTTATTCGGGATATACTATTTTCAAATATCGATGATACCATTGTGAGAATAACTTGAGATATAACGTGTTAACATTTCGTAAGTCATTTGCATATTGCTGATTTCGTCCTTTTTTAAATCATGTAGTTATACATTATAATAACCTACAAATACCTTAACTCAATTGTTTCAACAGTTCTCAAGGCTAGTTTAGTGTTTTTAAAAAATGTAAAGGTGCTCAAATACGACGAACCTATTTTTTATGTATTTTTAAGCGGTATGAAAAAGTAGATTTTTTTTTCTGTAGTGATATAAGTTAACTGGAAGAAATTTACAAAGAAAATTTAAAGATTTAAAAAATTTGTTTATCATCATCATTACTTAATATAGGATTTTTATTATGTTATCATATATTTTCTGATGTTATATAGTAAACATCATTACTCTAAGAGAAAGTAATTCTGAATGATGCATCTTATACCCAGATGCTTTACATATTTATCACAACATAAGGAAAACTGGGACATATACTCGAATTGTAAAACAGTGGATTTATTTGTCCTTTTTGAAGTGTACACACACACACACACACACACACACACTTGCCTATATTATATATATATATATATATATATATATATAAAATAGCAAATAATACGTATTATTTGCTATATATATATATATATATATATGATGTAATACTCACACACACGTTTGTGTATGTGTGTGTGTATTACATCAAAGTAATACTTCAATCATGCACCTTGCTTAAGTTTTGAATTGTTTTTAAATGTTCTTTTCTTATCACTATATATACTTTTTCAGTTTAGTAGATGATAATTTAATATCGACATCAAAAATTCAAAATTTAAAGAAAGATCAAACAGTATTATTATTTAATGCTCGTATTTGAACAAACATTTTTTGAAGACATTATGAAGACATTATTTTTTTTAAATGATATAAAAGTCAGTCTTACCTTATGAAAACGTCAGTCTTAGCTTAGGAAGTGTTTTTCACAATCAATTTCATTCGATTTTAAATACTACCTACCTAATTACAGAGTTTTCTTTATGAATGATTAAAATTTTGCGTTTGGATCACTGTTGCGTTTATGGACGTAATTTCTTTTGTGAGCTTTTTTTAATCTATTTTATTTTTTACCCGCTCGCTTTTTCATTTGGTAAAGCGTTGTGTTATTATCATGATATTAATAAAAAATTAATTTATATCGTTATCATTATTGTCCAGGTATCGGTTACGCAGCTGCGGTAATGTCATGTTGGATGAACGTCTACTACATTGTTATATTAGCGTGGGCGATTTTCTATTTCTTCATGTCCATGAGATATGGTGAGTATAAAGATTTACTTAGTAAAACTTTAAAAAATTATATTTTTTTATATATGTACTTTACTCGATGAGAAGATTTACTAGAGATTCTATTCTACCTTGAAATTTTAAGTTCAAGGAAAGATCTAACTTCACATAAAAGTAGACTAATATTGGATGAAACCGTGGTGCAATTTGTGATGCATACAGTAATGTTGTGATGACATGTATGCCTGTGTATGAAGAATATGATAATTAAGATTGATATGATATTGTAATGCGTATTTTCAGAGACAATTATGCTCATAAAATAATTTTTCAAATTTTATTTTATTTATTAATTACATATATATGTAATTAATATGTCCGGTTTCAGAAATTAAAAATTAATCTCTTATAAATAATTAAATCAGAAATGATCGAGTATTACTGAAATATCTCAAGTACTATAAATTCTATAGGGGTCTATTTTTATCAAAAAGATTCTGTACTAGTGACGCCGGATTTAATAAACAAGTTAGTCGAGTAAACAGCCGGGTTTGTCAAGTAGTACGTACGTTTTATTAAAGTTACGTAGATACATACTAATAATCATCATTTAAAACTCAAATTCATTTCACATAAAACAATTATTTTATTTAAATGATCTTTTAAAATTTAAATTCATTCTGAAGTTTTGTTATTACTGTATTACTTAGTTTATTCAAAGGATTATGAACGATTTAAAAAATTCTACAGTTCAATACCGCTAAAAATCGTAATTGTAAATATCAATTACAATTTATCTTACATATCGTTTTGATTTTTAATTATAACATTTCTGGACGTTCCTATATTGAGTTTTTCCGACGTACCATGCTGGTTTACAAATGATAGGGGAGCTGTTACAATAATATTAGATGATTTCCTGAGAATTTTTTTATAGTTTTTAAGACCCATTTTTGCTATTAATTTTTGATTTCCTGGCTTACAGTGTAGAAAGCTGTTAAAGAAATTATTGTAGCGGGTCAAAATTTTGGATACCAATTTTTTTCACTTCTCAACGTTTGAGTTCACCTTAGTACAAAATTAAACAAACTGAAAATTAAGGCGCAATGTTATAAGTTATGCATTAATATCCGTATGCGTGTGTCGATGTTTATTTTACCTATCTCTGGAACGGGGAACGTAGAATCATGAAATTTTATATGGTGATTCGTCTGTATTTTAAGTACTGATGCTGTTACAATTTTATAAAAATCGGACTACGGGTGGAGTAGTTCCTCTTTAATCATCCCCCCTATAATTTCTTAAATTTTTTATCCTAATTTTTAACGGCCAGTCTTACTTCCTTCATATAGGATAAAAAGTCAAATTGGTGAATAATTAATTTTTTCTTGATTAAATCTTTTAGTTCTGATTAAAAATTTAATTCTGATGACAGTGCAATATTTTCTGAAATCATTTTCAATTTCCTGTTCTCCTCTAACTCTTCGTCAAAATTTTTTCTTACTACGTTCTACTATGCATTTTGATCACCTATTAATCCTCTCTTATACTCTTTTTAACAGCGGTCTTCCTCCTGGACCGCTAATCTTATCAAATGTCGGTTTCGATTTCCCAAATTTTTTCTAATTTTTCTTTACGTTTCATTTTCTGTAATTATTTTCTTTATAATAATAAAGAATTTTGTGAGTAAGTAATTAATTACTTCTTACAGTTAATTAATTAAAAACTTAAAATGTATTTTTTATACGAATTATTTGACATTAATACATCTCTACTTCAACCATTCTTACTTCGATATTCACGCTTCTATTAATTTAATTCCTTACATGTCAATACAACATTTTGCCTTTGTCGTCTTTTACGACTTTCTGTGTACATCCATCAGTTTAATATATTTCACCTTATCCGAAATTGAGTTGTTATTCTGCTATTTAAAGTATCTTATTTATCTAAACAATCTCCTCTTCTTAAATTTATTCATTTTTCCCCCGATTATTTCGACTTCAGTACTTAGTTTGTTCATAAGTATTTATTTGGCTGTATCCCATCTATTTTGTTTCGGGTTTTCTTTTAATTTCTTATATCTAACCTAAATTTCATCATTAATAAATTATCGCCAGAATCAACGTCCATACTCCATGTAGATATTTTTTATTTTTTCCATCTTCTAGATAAATGTTTGATATTAAAAGATCTCTTTTTAAGCATGAAAGCTCTCCTTTATTTTGATATCTTTTTATTTAATCCATTCTTTTGAAATTTCTTTTTATAATGCTTCATTACAATATCAAAACTTTTAACAACTGAAATAAAGGATTAAGAAACTATCCTCGGTTGAGTATTTTATCTGAATAATACTTTTTACCCGTATACTACGTAAAAAAAAAACAACGTAAAGTTATTAAAATTCTTTTACTGCATTAGTTATTCTTAACGCTATACATGTCACAAGGAAATATTAAACCGATTATTAAGAACCGGTTAAGACCAATCCATTAGTTATTAATCACAGCATTTAAATATTTTTAGAAATTTAAATATTTTAATTAAACATTCTATAAAGCATGTTATACGATTACAATTTAAATTGAAGTATTATAATACAGTAAATATTAGTTTTATTGTTTATAAAATGCTTATTTTAAAATGATTATCTCATTTTACAGACGTTCCTTGGCGAACATGTAACAACTACTGGAACACGGAATATTGCGTGAATCCATACGACAGGAAGTCACTGACATGTTGGAAAAAATACCTCAATACTACTTATCATACAGCGTACTGCCAAATAAATAATAGAAATGTATCCGTAAAAGAACTTACTGATCCTGTTAAAGAATTTTGGGAGTAAGTAATTATTTTTTTATAGTTTTTAGATCTGCTTTGCAAAAGGTTTAACTCTGATTTGTTGGAATTTTACATATTTTTCTGTTCAGCGCTAATATTTTAATTTCATCATATTTATTACATCCTGCCTATAATTTAATTTATTTTGTCTATATATTCTGAAATTTTCCTGAAAACGTTTACCTTCTACATTTCTTCCCATTAATAAAACCACTGATTTTGGATACCTTAACATATGACCGATCAAATTGATTTTTCTTATATTTATTTCAAGAAGAAAAACCACTTTTACTTTTTATACGTGTAAATTATATTCTCTGCAGCTTAAATTGTGAAAATGTGTAGTTTGTGAATGACACCACGCCAACAGAAATATATATTTACAAAAACCCTCAATAGAAGATAGACTTAGCATATAAAATTTTTTTAATAAAAACTATCTTTTTGTAAATCCATATAAAATAAAAAAAATAGTGTTTGGAATGATGTCGCTTCAGGAAATAAGTTCTGTTCACTCGTTGAATCTTCTACGAATCTACTTTAATTAGACGTTTTCGTGGAGTGCATTTTTAGTTTCAGTTAAAATAACTACGTTAACGAAAGATTTTTTCATTTTTCATAAATTGTTACTCCGTCCTTAAACTTTTCTTTAAAATCTTTTACGCTTTGTTTAATACATTAGTTGAAAAGCAATGAAGTTAGGCTGTATCTTATTTTCTCACACCTTTTCGAATTGGATCATGGCCTTCTTTTTGTATATCTTAGCATATCTATCTGATTGGTTTGGGTTCTAAATATATTCTAACTGAATTTCTCTCACATTATCTTTTATTCTTTTTAATAGTTTATCCTTTTACCCAATTTCCTATTAGCATTATCTCAGTTTTTGTTAATAATCTTATAATTTATGTTAATCATAATTAAACTCCTCTTGAAGACGGCAGAATAGCCGAAAGCGCTCGAGGAAATCATATTGGAATTTGGTAAGCTGTTTTTGAGGTTATATATAGTGGTTGTTATATCAAACAGTGCCACGTTCGAAAAACTAAATCTTATAATTACCCAAATTTGTAAATAGAAAATGCTTTTATAAACAAATAAAAATCAGTTGATCTGTCTAGAATTTTAAACGTTTTGTAAACGATTTTTGAGCGTTTTTTATGTAGGAATTTATTTCAATAAACGTTAGAATAGTTCTGTGTAAATTTCCTCTCTAGTTAAATAAGTAGTCAGGAAATTTATAATTCCTTTACTACTAAATATCTTGCTCAACTTTCCATCTTATTTTATTAATTGATATATAACCTAACCTACATACATTCATACATAACCTATTCATTACCTTATTTAAATTGACTAACCCAACTATAATTGAAATTATTAAGTTGTAAGACTATAAATAATCCAAAGATTTATCTCTTTTGCCCTACAGGCGTAGAGTTTTACAAATCTCAGAGGGTGTTCAATATGTTGGAGGAATAAGGTGGGAATTAGCCGGTACATTACTGCTGGTCTGGGTTATGTGTTACTTCTGCATCTGGAAGGGAGTGAAGTGGACCGGCAAGGTAACGTATTATAAATTAAAAATTTCATGCTGTAAAATTACGTATCAGATCCTAGACTAAGTAGTAAATAATAAAATCGTAACACTTTTTTCCATCGAATTTTTTTTTAGTTCGGCATTTTTTCGTTTGTGCACTAGAATAGAATACTTTTACTTATGCTCTAAATTCTTCTTGACTCTCAGTATTCTAATTGTGAATAGAAATAATTTACATTTTGAACTTATTTCATTACAAAACGTCACAAAAAAATTGCATCTGGAGATATACCATAAATAACGTTTTATTCAAATGTAGTAGTTTAAAGCTTAAATATAAAAATGAATAACTTTTGAGCGTATATCATGGGCCAAAACTCCAGGAACACTGGTATTCGCTGATGTTTGCTAATACGAAGCTATGTTATCCTACTTGCTTCATGCGAACATGGGAACAAATGACTCCAAAAATTGGAATGATATCGCTATCATATCGTTTTCTTTATTCGTTACTAAGGATGACAACGAAATCATTCTTGGCGAATCAAGTGTAGGTGACATTTTTGGTGAGGTTCAAGACAAGGAAGAAAAAGAAGTAATATAACCTGTAAAAGAGGAAAGGAGATAATGGTGATGAAGACATAAACGTCTGATTTACAAATTCCCATGGCTGATCAAAAGCAAGTGATAAGCGCTTTACAATAAGTGAAAATGCTAGTGAAGTCACGGATTAAAGCAGGCGCTCCTTAATAAAAAATAATTTTTTTTAAAAATTATTTGAATTTTTGAGTTTTCCACAAAAAATTACTTTTTTCCTTGAAGTGATGCTCTTCTTTGTCAAAAACGTGCACCTTTTCAGTAAAATTAATTTTAAGGGGGAAAATTTATTAATTATTTGATAGCAGAACTTTGAGTATTTTTTAGAATGTCCACTGTTATTAGTAAGTTTTATCTTATACTTATGATCGTAGTTATGCGATTGAGTTATTAAAACAAATTTTCTTCTGTTATCCGAAATATTAAAATGTTACTCTTCATATTAAGTGTAATTTTTTCTTATATTTCTGATTAATTTATTTTATGTTAGCTAATACATAACTTTGCTTTATTCGCCTTTAGTTGTTGTGGTGGTGCGGTAGAAGTAAAGTGACCTTGTTTAAACTTGCTGTGAAAGCTAACTCGAAATATCGTACAGTACTTTCAGCGATGCGGAATTCTACATCGGAGAAGGATATGTCCTAAAGGCCAACAAATTATGTCGTCAAGTGCACAGTCGATCGTAGGCGTTGCAATAGTACAACGTGCAGAACGGAAAATTGTCGGCGTAAGGGGAAGTGGCTGGAGAATTTTAAAATAATCGATCCATAATATTGGATTATTTATTTATTGGTGGTGTAAGGAAATTACGCTGCGCCAAATTCTACCCCGATGGCATACAGGGAATACGAAATATCACTGGAATGTTTTACGAACATCACAGTGTCAATCATTCAGAGAATTTCGTTAATTCTATTACGGATGCGCATACTCAAACTATTGAATCGCTTTGAGTTGCAGCTAAACTTAGGAACAATCGGAAATGCGAGACAAACGGCAGTGATAGACTCCTTATTTACGAAAATTTACATGGAGAATCCCTCACAAAAGTGTGAATTTGCAAGAACAAATGAAACAAGATATTATTGTGTATATCCCTCCTAGCTAAAGATGAGTGATATTTTTTATTACAGAAATAATTTTACATATTACGGGGACATTTAAAAAAAGACCTTAACTTTTTTTACGTAATTTAATAATACTTACAATTTGAAGACACTATAAAATTTTAGGCATATTTAAATAAACTTTTGTATTTTGGCAATTTTTTTTAATTCATTTTTTTTTCGTTTTCGAATTGGTAAATTTTTATTAAATTTCATTAACGAATCTGTTTGGATTTAATTTTTGGATGAATTTGTAACCATAAAGAATTAGATATTCATACAGCTTGCCTGATGACTAAGCTGCTCTATAACAGCAATGATAGAGATGACAAGAAGATAATAACTGTTAAGAAATTGATTAAATAGTATTGTTACAGTAAAGGCCACACTAAATTGAATATGAAAGAGTATATACAATCATCTTGGCATTGATATATGAGCAATATAATAAATTTTAATTCTGTTAAAATTGGAGAGAATGAAAATTGTTTAAACTCTGTATATTTGTGCACCGAATGGATTGACCTGCATCGGTTTAGTTATTAGCATTTTACTTTTATTACGTAAATATAATGAAGATATTTAACATGAAATAATGGGGTCCAATTATTTTTATTTTGTGTTAGCTGAATTTTTTATTAAAGAAACAAATAGATGACACAATGGAATGAATTAAGTGAGAGAGGAGAAAGCATATGAAATAAATAAACTCGCTGCACAAATGAATGTATATTTTATTCATATCATAGTGATATTTTATACACTTATTTAAAAGATTTTCACCATATTGTCCACCTATATCACTGAATTTTTTTATATTAGTGCTTTTTGAAATAATGATTTTTAAAGTAGTCATGGCTCCTCAAGAGAATAATAATGAATTATTCTGTATAAATCACAAAAGTTTTAAGCAAAGATTTCTGTAATGTTATGGGCTTTCAAGTATAAATTTCTTGCTAAAATCTGTTTTAATTCTCTTTTAATTAGCAGTACTTAAATAACTTTGCTGCCATCATTCCACTCTTCTTTTCATTTCATGTGTCTGTAAAATATAATTTTTCCTTAATTTTTTTTATGTAATTACATTAAGAAAACAATTTAAACACACAAAGTATTTTAGGTATATTTAACTAAACTTATGTATTTTTAATTTTTTTAACTCATATCTTTTTGTTTCAAATTTGTAAAGTTCTAGGAAATCTCATTAACGAATCAGCTCGGATTTAATTTTCAGATGTTTTTTCTATAAGTTAATAGTTTCTGATTCTTTCAGTTAAGTATTCTAACAACATATCTCCCTCCACATTTTATAAATATATTCTGTGTAAGAAATATTTAACTAGTTTTAACCTTGAAAAATATGGAATCCTCAGAAGGAATTTTAAGATTAGATGTAAACCTTTACATAACTTTTATGCAAATTTAGTGAATTTAATTAAAAAATAAACATCAGAAGCTTCATGGCTGTCACATTCAGATTCAAAGTTTACAATGTATAGATACAATATAGTTAAAAACTGAAGAACATAAAAAAAAGAATGTTACTATTGTCACTTCTGGATTAAATGTATATTCAAATTGGACATACTTGATAATTAGTTGAATATACAGTTTAAACAAAAATTTTATTAGAATTCAACATTTCTTCCCTTTTAAAAACATTTGAAATACTAGCTGTGATTCAATTAATACTGACATGATCACTAAAAAATGCAAATATTTTTTTTCCAGGTTGTTTATTTTACTGCATTATTTCCATACTTTTTGCTGACTGTCCTATTGATTCGAGGTATTACATTACCTGGAGCAGCAGAAGGAATTCGATTTTACATCAGCCCAAATCTTTCAAAACTTGGTGATTCAGAGGTAAGATTCATAAAATGTATCTGTTTTTAAAGTACTTTAATTGAAATTTATTTTTTAATGATGGTTACTTTAGTCAATAAAAATATATAAACTAATTTATCCTTATGGTTAGACAAATATCTGTTGTTTTTTTAAATTTTATAACTGATATTATTGACAAGGCATGGCATAATCTTGGTAGGATCAATTAGAATGCAAACCTTTACTGATATTAATACATGTTTAGTTGTTTACAAGATCTCTTGTGTGATTGAATCTAGAATACACAGATTGGAATCATTGTCATCGATATATTTTGAGACCTATTTATCTGTTGGATCAAATGAATATTTTGCTATAGTCTTTGCTGTCTCTCTATTCCTGAAATTTCTTTCTCTGGGTCTTGACAAAATCTGCTGTCATAAAATCTATTAAGACTTCACACTAAGTTATAGTATTATAAATGACAAAAAACCAATGAGTCTTGACTTCCACCAAAGACAGGCTCACCATGTCCTAACAAATATAAATGCCCTAATTGCCAAGAAATTCTGTGGAATGTCACATTCAACTTAATGCACTGTGTTAGTTATGATCACCACAATATTTTTTAGAGTTGATTTCTTTGATAAAAAGAAATTGGCCACGTTACTAAAGTGAATATTAAAGGTCTAAATGCATCTTATATATTCTTTTCAGTGTAGGTTTTCTTTTTTATGTTTTCACAATATTTTGTGCCATCATATTAGTTTGTTTTCAGAATTTGATTTTCCTTATTATTTATTTAGTTTGTAGTTTTAGGTTCTGACTAGGTTTAGATTTAGGTTAGTATTCTTTTTGGTCTTTATACTCTTTACAACATAACAAAACAGGATTTTTTAACAGTTTCATTTCATTAGCTAGGTGTCATATTACATCCCTGGTTACAGGGTGGTAAGGGCAGTTTTAAACAAGCTGGAGGCTATGAAAATTATTAGTATATTGAATATGGTAGTTTTTATTATTGTTTTTAGTCAATATTGGCCTCTGTCATTATTTAACAATGCATTTTCGTTTTTATTGGTAATAATGTAAGTTTCCTAAGAATGTAATTGTTATTTATTATGAAATTTTATAATATTTGTAATAAATATACAGGGTATCCCATTTGAAATGCCCTATTTTTATTTAACAATATCTCCAAAAATATTACACATGTTCATATGAAACAAAAATTAAATTAAAGCCTGTCTTATCAAGTTATCTCATCCAGCCTTATCTTAACCAGGAAACATCTCACCCAGCCTTTCCCTTACCTCAAGGAGCCAATGCAGGGGAGCCCATCTAACTGGATGAGGATATTAGGATGCCTTTGCTCAATTTTTGGGAATGCAAACTACTCCAACATGTCAAGATTCCTGGTAGGTGAATTGGAAGAGGGGGTTCAATTCCTTGGCCACCCAGATCACCAGACATAACCCCCCTGGGCTTCTTCTTCTGGGTTATGTCAAAGGCAAGGAGTATACAACAAAAGTAGCAAACATCCAGGAGCTGTGTGAGAGCGTTCAGAATGCCATTTCAACCATCACACCAGAAATTCTTCAATGAACATGGCAAGAAATTACCTTCAACTGGATATTCTTTGTGTGACTAGTAGGGCACATGTGGAGGTGATGCGATGTAATGTGATTTTTTGTTATAACTTATTAAGACATGCTTTAATTTAATTTTTGTTTCATGTCGATATGAGTAATATCTTGGGAGATATAGTTAAATAAAAATAGGGCATTTCAAATGGGACACCTTGAATTAATGAATAGTTTTCTAGCAATATTGGACTAATGCCGATTTCTCTGGTCTTCTTACTTTTACAAGAAGTAAGCCAAATCTTCCTTTTCTCTAGTTTTAATTGTTTGTTTTGATACTTTATATAGTATAAATTATAAATCTCATCTTGTCATATTACTTTGTAGATGTCTGTTCTCTTGTTGGTTTAGTTTTGTCTTTAATATTTCTAAGAATAAAAAGCATATTCTTTATGAATGTTAATGTTTAAGTAATATTTTTTATGTTGTTGCTCAAAGGAAGATATATTCAATTTTTGACTATGCTTTATCTGGTCTTTCTTTTCTATCATTCTGAAGTAAGGTAGTTCTGCTGTCTTTAATTCATTTTTTGTCGATTCATTTTTGTATGCTATAATGATTTCTCTAGTAAAATCATTCAACCTCAGTTGAATCTTTAATAAAATCCATTTTTCCGCCATAAGTGTTCAGACCAAGCTGCACCTAGTTTGCTGTATAAACTATTGCATTAAAAGCTGCCATCTTACAGCTACTAATAAATCATCTTGTTTGGGTGCTGTTACAATTAAAAATAGTTTATAAATTAACTAAAATAAAACACACAGTATAAACAAAAATTTTTACATATAAATTATGCTTTCCATTTTAAAAAAAAAAATTGTTTAGGAAATTCAAATTCAGTTTTCCAATTAAATTATTACAGTTTAGCAGACAGATTAATGTGAAAATTCAAACTGTGGTTTATAAAAATCTTATTTTTTGTGCTGCACAATCATCTTATAAGGTTTGTATTCATGCGATTCAAACATTTGAATTGACACATTACGTTAATAGTGTTTAAAAATGGAGGTGTAATTTCAGTTGTCAATAAATCTTTCATTATTCCAGGTATGGATTGATGCTGTGACACAAATATTCTTTTCCTATGGATTAGGACTTGGTACCTTGGTTGCATTAGGAAGTTACAACAAATTCACCAACAATGTTTATAAGTATGATTGATATTATTTATTTTTATAATTTTTTTCAGCCATGACCTTAACATGTGATTTGTTGATAAATTTATTATTGATCATTCTGTCAAATGTTTTTATTTTTTGTGACAGAGGAAAAAATTAATTTCTGTTATATAACCATTATCATTTGTTATGAGTTAATTATTTGTGGGTTATGCACTTTGGTTTATTATCATTAACAGACTGAGGGATCATTCTAGAAGTTAAAAATAATACAGTTTTTCTACCAAGAAGTGGTACAGTACAGAAGTGACCAAGACACAATATAAATATAGGTAAATTATAGGTAAATTCCGGAATCAGCTACTGTGCTTCATATTGGGTATTTCACAGATGATAATTAGAATTAGCTATTATCTTTTTGACTTCTATTTTAGCTATATTATACGTACATGTCTTTGGAATCTGATGCTGATAACCTCCATAATAAAAACTATCTATATACCCGAAATATCATCTCTGAAAACATACGTGGAGTTAAATATGGAATAATTATTAATATAAAAATTGTAATTTTTTCAGAGATGCACTTATTGTATGCTGTGTAAACTCAGGCACAAGTATGTTTGCTGGATTTGTAATCTTTTCAGTCGTTGGATTTATGGCCCATGAACAGCAAAAACCAGTTGGAGAGGTAGCTGCATCTGGTAAGAAACTGATTACTTATGATTTTTGTTTTAATATAAATTCCCATTCTATTCAAAAAAATGATGAGAGATCTAGTTTTATAACTTTAATTAGAATATTTGTATATATATTTTTTTTTCTGCTGAGATGAAACAGTATATATATATATATATATATATATATATATATATATATATAACACATTGTATTACAACATAAAAGGGTATATTAATATATTGCTTTGCACTATCTGTTTCACTATTTTTATGGTCTGATGTATATAAAGAACCTGAGGTACAAGAGGTATTAGTCAAAACTGCTTTCTCTATGAGTAATGGTATTAAATATACAGCCAGTTCTTGTAGTATATAACAGATTGAAGGTGTAACTTGTAGGGCTAAATATCATAGACATTTCAGTGGGTTTTGTACATACTTTTGACGCACTCCTCTTTTGACTTACTCAAATAATCAGTTTTGATTATTCGACACTATGGTGCTTATTATTTATTTTCAAAAAGTTCCACTTGTTAGTTTTACTTTTTTTGGCACTTCAGAAAAATTGTTCTAGTATCAAAAATTATTTTTATGGAATGGGTGTAGTTACTCCTTACAAATACATCTCTTTAATTCTACCATTAACGTTGTTATTGGTTGAAATTCCATTTTTTCAATGCCGTATACTTCAAAGATATGAACCGTTTTCAGAAATGAGACATGATTTTTTTTAAAAAGATAATCACCATTTGTAATTTAAAACAGTTACTTTGTTTAAAGTTCCTATTTTTAAATATAAATATAAATATAATATTGGGTTATTCTAGCATTGCAATACATATATTTTATTTTCAAACATTTAATAATAATATAACAAATACTTTTAAATTATTAACGGCTTGCAATTTCCTTTTTTTATGGAAATTATATTAAGAAGTATCCAATATTCAACAAAATTATTCATTACTTTTTCAATAGTATACAATTATGACATCACTACATATAAACATCATTTTTATAAAATTGATACCAAGTAATGCTTTTTTTTACTTCTATTGATTGTTCTTCATTTTTATCATTTTTTCAATAATCTGTCTTTTTAATTCAGTTAAGATGCCAATAAATTGTCTAAATGATTAGTGTCAATTTGGAAAAAAGACATATAAATGTTGTATTTATTTAAGGAACGTGCTGTGACAAATTTAATGTTATTTAAAAAAAATATAAATGTTTACTATTAAACAAATTTACAACACCCATTGCTGGTGTTTATGATGTATATAATTTTTAAATCAGATGATTAATATTTTTCAGCTTATTTTAAAATATTCTTTCACACTTGTTAATATTGATGGAAGTATTTTGTAATTGTTTAATTAAACAAAAATTATAAATACATATATAGCAGTTAAATTGTAAATAATTTACATATTTTTATGATTTATGTTATTTTTTTAAATACATACTTTTACTATCAAGATTAATATTTATATAAAATATTATATGAATATTAATTATTTGTGTCAAAAGCAGATGGTGAAATATCTGTATAGATTGAATACATGCACATATCATGTCTGATTAGATTATAAATTATTAGGCTAGCAAGTATGATCACCCTTTTCCTTTATTTAACTAATTGTTATTGCATCAGGCTATAGGTAATGGATGACCTGGACTTAATTCTGTCTCTCCAGTTATCCTTGAAGACCTTTTCCATCTTTCACTGTTTATGTCGCCCTTTATACAATTATACATCTTTTTCTTGGTCTTCCTGTAGATCTTTGTCCTATTATGATTAAATTAAATATCTCTGTTATTAAATATTCATTTGACAGAAAAACAGTTTTTAATGCTTTTTATTCTACAAAAGGTTTGCATTATATAAACAAAAGTTAGCAGGCAAGTAAGATATGAAATGCACTAAATAAAATGATTGATTGCTACAGATTCATAAATATACATATACAAATAAAAGATATTTATGAATATATCAAATAAAAATTGTAATATTCATTAAAACTAAAAAAAAAAAATAAGTTAAAATTTCATTGAGTATTTATTCCAGTTAATTATTTCACTGGCCACTTTATGTAAACAGATTAATCATTTTTTATTTACTAAAATTTAATGTAATTATATTTGTTTATCTGTAATCACAACCATATTTTAAATGTTTAGGACCTGGTCTGGCTTTCCTTGCATATCCATCAGCTGTATTACAACTTCCAGGAGCACCACTTTGGTCTTGTCTCTTCTTTATAATGTTACTGTTCATTGGTTTAGACAGTCAGGTATGAAAGTTCAAACTGAAATCAGGAGTAGTATTAATTAATATGTAATAAAATATCACCACACATAAAAGAATATTGTATCACATGTGATTCTGTGAGTATTCTGGAGCAGATCCAGAAAACTTTGTTTAGGGAGAGCAATCAAACTAAGAAACTTTTATTATTATTTCAAATAACATATGAAATTTCTTCTGAAAGTAATCAGGTATTTGGTGTCACAAAATGTAAAACTCTGTAAACTTTTACAAAAGATAAAACTGTTTATAGTTCTGTCTAAAACATGAAAACATCACTTCAGTGGCCATGGGGACTGTAGCAATTCACTTCCATGCTGTTGCAGAATCTATAATTGTGAGTAAATTAGAAATTTATTAAAACACAGCTAGCTCTCTGGTCAAAAAGACCAGAGAGAAAAAAAACCTGGATTTCAGTTCTACATAAAAGACTTGAAATCAACTAAAATTTAATGCTAAAAATACTTGCTGTACATTCATACAGTAGTAGACAAAATTAAGTTGTTAGCAAATATTCAAGAACAGCCAGTGTGAGGAAAATAAAACTAATTGTGCAACAATGCATCAAAATTTTACTTTTCTACAAGAATAATATAGACTTCAATCATACCAATCCTAAAATTTTCAGTTTGTAGAATATATCATCTCATCAGTTGTGATAATGGCAAATAAACATCTTTACAGGAAACATGTTTCCTGGTTTATTAATTATCCTTTTTTTATATGTGTATTGTCTAAATATTACTAGAACTAAAATCAGTTTATCGAGGCTGAATTGAAATAATAGTAAAAGCTTACTTATATTTTTCCATATGAACATTCTCATGTTAATCATGCTCAGTGGTATTCTGTACTATGTGGCAAAGCCAAGTAAGAAATCAGTGGTTCGGTGAATTTCCATGTTTAATTAATTTGATGATAGTGGTGTAATATATTTTCTTGTGATAAATAAACAGCACAAAATGTTTTGTATGTTGTATCCTGCAGTATCATTCCATCAATTTGATTATGTATAGCACAACCTTTATTTCTAGAAACTCTACATATTAATTATTTTATATGTAGTTTTATTTATTTATTTTTTTTTTAACACAGTCACTATTATAATATTGTTTTAAAATCATTCTGTATATGTAATGTATATCATTCTGTAATGCATATGATTGTTATTATGAAATACTATCATATAAATCAGCTTTATATGACAAATAAAGAATTTATTTATTGCAATAATTGTGGTAGTCTGTGATGTATAATAAGATATATAAGATAATCATTTATAGAAAATAAAAGCAAATTACTATCTATTTATAAGACTTCTTCTCTGTCTAAACAAAACCACTCCAGTGTTCTTGTTTGGGTAAATACTTTGCCTTGTTGGGTTATGCATATATGTAATTTTTCATTAATTTAATTAACTTTCAATAAAACAAAAAATATTTTTAATGTTTATGATGCTTCTTTTTTTTAAAGTTTTGTACAATGGAAGGATTTATAACAGCCATGGTTGATGAATACCCACAGCTACTTAGAAGAAGGAAAGAACTTTTCATTGGAATTGTTTGCATTCTCTCATATCTAGTCGGGTTTTCTTGTATATCACAGGTAAATATATCACCTTTATGTAAAAATGTAATTTATAAAATATAATAAAATAACAACTAGTTTATTATATATGTTTGTATATATATATATATTTTTTTTTCTTTTCCTTGATGATATCACCACATAAGCTTGAAAGCCTGTGTGTGGGATATGGAAATGGAATTTTGTAGTGCATGCCTGATTGAGATTTGAACCCGGAACATCCAGATGAAAGGCTGAGATGCTACCACTGTGCCACAGAGATTGACTGCAACATGTTTTTTTGTCTTTAGCATTTTGCACTACTACTGTTCTTGGGTATGTCTCAATAGAAGCAGTATGTTAAAGAATTAACAATAATTATCTTTTATAATGACAATTTTACATTTCTTGTACACCAAAGATTATTTTACCTACTAATATGCATTATAAATGTTTACATTTTATGTAATTTATTTATGCATTCTCATTATAATTTATTATTTTATAGTATAGACTACAAATTAAAACATTACTTCTTTAAAAAAATGCATTTTTAAGCTGTCAACTGACACACATGAAAATGATTAATCTCTTATTTAACACAGTTTAGAGCTACTAGCATTCATTCTACTATTTAATAATTATAAAAATAAAAATATAAAGTAGATCTCTTTAACTATTGCATAATGGATGAGCAGATAAATTAATTAGTTAATAAAAATTAGTGAAATGATAATATAAAACCACAAAAAGTTTTAAGAACAAAATTTTTACACGACTGCCCTAAAAGGAGTGTAATTTATTTACGGTGTATGCATGTATGTATGTATGTATGTATGTATGTATGTATGTATATTTGTTTGTTTGTTTGTGTGTGTGTGTGTGTGTGTGTGTGTGTGTGTGTGTGTGTGTGTGTGTGTGTGTGTGTGTGTGTTTGTTTGTTTATTTGTTTGTTTGTCTGTTTGCTTGTTTGTTTGTTCCATCGTAGCAGCTCAACGGCCGAACCGATTTAGATATATGACCCCGCGGCGGAATCCTTACGTTACCGGGAGTGTCATATATATATATATATATATATATGTATTAGTGGAGATTTCCCGGTTGAAGCACAAACTTTAATGAATTAAATTACTGAACTATGAGCGTCCATCACTGTGTTAGCTGGGTTTGAAGTGAATGATTAAAATCAATCGAATGAATAAAATTACAAAAATAATAGAATAAAATCAATGTTAATAAAATAAAATAATATTAAATAAATTTCAAAAAATTCGGTTTAATAATAATGAGCTTCATTATTATTAATGAACTGCGTGTGCGGCTAGAGCGGTGAGGTGATGCGAACACCTCGTGTGACCATCAACTGGTAACAAACGGGTGCCTGAGACGCTGTTTTAGGAGGTGCAATGGGGTGCTCTTATTATATCTCTTTAACCAATCGTCTGATTTTCAAAATTCAAACTGGGTATTTGTTAGTAAATTGAAGGCTTACTTTTGCTTGTATCAGTTACATTTTCGATCTAACAGATCACGGTTGATTGGAAATTTTGTTATAATGGTAACCAATCTTCTGATTTTCAAAATTCAAACTATTTACTAGTATAATACAAAATCGCGATGGAACCAAACCAGAACAAAAATTAACTGATATATTCAGAAAAATCGAGTGACCTGCGCTACGCCGAGACTAGCTTGAACCCGGCCAGCTCCCACAAATGGTCTTTGTAGAGCGATGATAGTACGATTAGAGATAATGCTGTCGGCATCGGATTGAGGATCGAGCGAAATATTGTCAAATTTTATGCTTTAGGACAGGACAAAGTGGAAGGCGTAGAAGGCGTATGCTGTCCCTAATATTGTGCTGGACTGTGACGGTGCATGAACTACAAAGGACTACCCTAGATAGAGCTTTCGTAGATCTGAGCACTCACATCTTTGCCAAGGGCCAGGCCTACGTAGTACTGAATCGCGTGAGACAATTTGAGAGTTTAGGCATTAGTTGATTGGATCCCAGAAAATTGCTGTATGATCCGCACGATAAAAAGTCTCTATAGGAACTCAATCGCTTAAGAAATCTGTAAGTTTAGATTGGTAAACGCCAATTAAATAAGTTAAATGAAATGTTTACAGTTTCCTCATTTGGCACAGTACGTTATTTTCCTTCATTTGACAAAATTAACCTTCATATAAAGAATAGCAGGATAATATACAAAACAGATATGCATTTAATAATAATTACTACGGGTTTTTGTAATTATATAAAAATGAACCTTCATGTAATATAAGTTTACAGAAAAAAAATTCCTGTTACTGTAATTAATTAATCTTTAATAGATTGAGAGTAAAAAACAAAATACTGCAATAACAATTAAAGTCACTGTTACTGGATTATATAATTTTTTAAATTATTCTTTATATTTTTGTATAAATAAATGAATTTCCATCATATTTAATGTTGTGTTTTATTACAATATTATGTGTAAGTAGATATAAATGAACGGTTCTGGCTCAAAATGAATATTGATTAAAGAATCATAAAATTTCAATTAAATAATGATTTAATTTTTTTTTCATTTTCTTTTTATGGTTTCAATTTTTTACAAGATAGTGATTCTTTAATGTATCTAAATTAGCTCACTCAAATTCGATTGACCAAAATATTTTATAAAATTAAATATTTCGTAATATTTTACTAGCAATTTTTTACAGGGTTAATGATTCTTTCATGTAAAAAAAAATTAATAATCTTTAGAAATCTAACCAACTACTCTTGTTTTACTACTTTACCAGTTAATGGTGAATAACCAACTCAGTTCATATATTAATAAACAATATGTAGTTGTATTGGGTTTTTAAATTTTCTTCAGTTTCAATTTTAATTTTCAAATTATTAACTCCTGCTTTTACTGATTCATCTTGTCGAGAACAGTCAATAACATATAAAGGATAATTGTTTTTATAGTCGGAAAAAGTGTATGGTGACTCGGTATTTTTATAATACGACTTTTGAAATTTTGTAAAAATTTTAATCATCAACATTTTATTTCCTTTCAAATCTTCATTTGGATATAGAGTTGAGTTTATCATCACTTTGATATTTTTCAGTTTTCAAGAATCAAATTTTGACATGTCTTTAACACATTATCTTTTCTATACAATAACATAAGGTGGTTTGTCTAGCTGTGAAGATGTCTTTGCATACCATTTTATAGAATTTGTTTAGGAACTGTTGGATATTCGTGAATTTCCCAATTTCTAAACTGCATAAGCAACTCTATTATAATATCTCAATTTAATCTATTCCAATTGAAATTCAGGTGTAGCTTTTAAATATGGTACATCCCATGTGATTTCAATTATTTTCAATTTAGATTTATGATTTGAAATTGTAGCGAATATCGCGTTTACATTATTATTATATCGTTTCAACACTAATTCTTATGCATCGTTTATAATGATTTTTTTTCATAATCTTCAGCAAAACTCATCTACATTGGTAAAGGTATACACAGGTCAAAATTACAATCATTGTCTATATAAATTTTATTATTTACATTTTTTATCCAACCAGCTGATGAAATTAGAGAATGTCATTGATAGTACATTTTTCATGATGGTTTTTAACAGCTAAATTTCTAGTATTGGCTCTCTCTTGTCATTATCTCTTGTCCATTTAAAATATATTTAATTTCTTCAAATAAAAATGCACTCGCAAAAATACCAAATCAGATGTAATTGATTTTTATCATTTTCACCTGTAAGTTTTCGACAAATAAACAAAAAACTATCACCTGGAACAGCATATACATCTGGCTGGTTTACAGAAATTTTAATTTCTACACCAGTATAAAATTTATTTACAAATGCATAATGTTTGTGGTACTGTTTATACGTCAAAGAATTATACTGACGTTTATATTTTTCAACACTTAAATAATTCATTATGCAATCTATATAGGAAAAATTTAATTTTTAATTTCAATACATTATTGCTTTAAAGATTTTAATTTTCCATTTACAATTTCAAGACCTAGAAATTTTAACTTTTTAATGCTTTTTTCAGTGAAGATGTAAGGTTTTTTTAACAACATAATCATACTGATTATCATAGATAAGCGGCATATTGTCTATCTATAAAAAATAAAAATAGTTTATTTGCAATAGTTTATTTACATAGTTTCAACACCAACAACAAGTTGACTTGTTCTCCACGTAAATTTAATAAATTGTCATTTTGAACAGTGAATTGTATCTCTAAATTGTTAATTTCTTTCACATTTACTGGTAAATATATAATATTCAATGGATATTCTTCAATTATATCACCTGAATCTGCAATAAGTGGGAATTCATACAAAATATGCTCTTGATTTCCATTTTTTAAACTACCTGTAATAATATTAGATTTTACACGTATTACATTTACGGGAGCAATGTTTATTGGTTTATCTGATACATGAGTTACATTTAGGTTCAAAAGTCTCGTTCCATATCCCATTAATTTCCAATACTGAAGGGTGGAGCAGAGGAGACGCATGTTTTTCACTACTGAATAACTTCGATTGTTTTAATCATAGAAAAAGGTTTTACGTTAAATAATAATATTTTTATTGCATATTTGAAATCAACATACCATAATTAGGTTCAGAAAATAATGTTACAAGATGATGTCCTTCTTGTCGGATGCAAATTCGGAGCCTCTCCTCAAAGCTCTGTACGACTTTCTCCATTTCATTCGATACAGCTTCAATTTCTTGACGAATAAAAATTTTTAGGTCATCGATTGCGTGTGGCTTGTTCACATACGCTCTTGATTTCAGGTAGCTCCACAAAAAGAGGTCACAAATTGATAAATCGGGAAAGCGTGGGGGCCAAGAAACATCACCAAATCGTGAAATGACATATCCAGGAAACATTTGTCGAACCACTTCAATCGATGCTCTCACCATGTGAGCTGTGGCACCATCCTGTTGGTACCACATTTCTCTCATGTTCATGCGATGCCTTTCCAGTCCTGACGCAGGAAGTTACACTCGATGTAGTGCGCTGATGTCACTGTAACTGCGATTCTCCCCTCTTCAAAAAAGTAAGGATCAACAATCCCTATCTTGGAGACACCTCACCACACTATTACTTTTGAGCTGTGAAGAGGTTTTTTGTGTAATTAACGTGGGTTCTCCGACGCCTAGTACCGACAGTTATGTACATTAACGTAGCCATCCAGATGGAAATGGGCTTCATCATTATTAGGGCGTTTGCATCTTCCGTAAGAATGGGTTTCACTATTCCACAAAATTCTTTGCGTTGCACAAAATCCCTTTCAGTTAACTGCTGGACAATCATTATTTTGTATCAGCGAGATTTTAATTCACCGTGTCAGATTGCTGAAACGAACGATGTGACATACCCAGCGATACAGCCTGTCGCCTAGCGGATCGTTTCGAACTTGCAAGAACTGCCCTTCTCATTCTGTCTACGTTTTCCGGAGTTTGGACTGAACGGGGAAGGGCATGTGGATTTTTTCTTCATCATAGATCCAGTACTTCTAAACGCCTCAACCCATCGGAGTATGGGGGTTTGATCTGAAACTGCACCTCGACGTTTGATGTTAAAATTTCGACGGAAAAGACGTGAACCGTGACCACATAATAATTACTTCTAAAAAAACTGCTCGACACCAAACACACGATTTTCTATGCTCCAACGCTCCATAGCGACTTAAACTCCGTAGTCTGAGCTGTGCGCCAGAGGTCAATACCCCACTCACCGCTGAGTACTAGCGATTTAAAAAACAAACGTTTCAATTTCTTCAATTTCATAACTGGCTGTCGCTATAATTATGTTTTTTTAAAGTTATTACATAATTATTATTTTCAACTTGTTTTACATCATTATCCAAACCAAAACGCAATTTATTGTTTTTGTTTTCTTCTACACTTGGAATACTGTTACCAGCCATCAACCATTATAAGCCGATTTCATATTGTCCTTTTGAAAGATTAATAGTTGAAAAAAATTATTTTTAATTACAGAACTATTACCATCTATTGATAAAACAAGTGGTATTATATCTCTTTTTAATAAAAAAATAATAAACAATATTAATATTTTATTCACTTAAAAACTATAAACATAATCGTCCACAAATTACATCATCTTCAGTTTGATGTCTAGCATTATTTTATGTTACATTGAATTTTTCACCGAAATAATTCATCAATTATACGGGTGGATGTATGTTACCAATGTTTACATTCTTTTTCTGTTTAGCCTCAGGAACCACCGTAAGATATTACTTCAGAGGATGAATGAGGATGACATGTATGAATGTAAATGAAGTGTAGTCTTGTACAGCCTCAGGTTCACTATTCCTGAGACGTGTGGTTAAAACCCAACCACCAAAGAAAACCGTTATTCACGGTCTAGTATTCAAATCCGTATAAAAGTAACTGCCTTTACTAGAATTTTAACTTTAGAACTCTCGACTTCGAAATCAGCTGATTTAAGATGACGAGTTCACCACTAGTCCAACCCGATGGCTTATGTTACCAATGCTATCAAAATAATCTACATTTTAATAATTTTTTTTATAACACATCCAATGTGTACCAGATCCATTTGAACAGTATAAATTAAATGTAACACATTTATTTTTTCCAATTTTCATAGGTAATGTATTCTTCATGAAAACACCTCGAAAATGTGACATTTTTAACTGTTTTTCATATTCAACAACCAATAATCATATAAAGGTCGTTTTGGTATTGAATCTATTAACTTTTTAAACTTTTTTCTTATTAGTATCATCTTTTAGGTAGATTTCATGAGAAAGCTACCTAATGCAATGGGTACCATGATAAAACTTCCGTAAAATTTCGACATATCTTCGCGTTTCACATCCCCTAGATCCCAAAATCAACGTCAGTTCAAAAGTTTATATATATAATTTCATTTTCTTGTGGACACGATATCTGCCGTAATCTTGCGCCAATCACTTTCAAATGGATACATAATATAACGACCCAAAATCTCGGTCGAGTTCGTTAATGGGCAAAATCGGACCATGGGGAGCTTTTTTGAAAAAAACAAAATATCGTTATAACTTTCTTATTAAGTAAAATATCGAAATCGCTTAAAGTTCCTACCATTCTTTGGATAGAGGCCTAAAACGTATCTAAGTAAAATGTTTTGATATCACCCATTTTTTGATATTTTCCCAGGGGGTGGAAAAAATGGGGTTTCGAAGACAAAAAAATTATACCTCCCTTAATAAGCACAGTATCGAATTGGTTTAAAGTGGTCGTTAGTCCTCTAAACATTATCTAAAAGTTTTTTCTGAAACAATTTTTGATATGACCAACCCTTACGGCAAGGGATCACCAAAGTATTGTTGGAATTGTAAGAAGCTGGAGTTTGTCGTATGCTAAACGTGTGAAATTTTTTTAACATGCAACCACTGTGGTATTGAGTAAATTTGAATAATCTCTTAACTTTAAGGTGAAAATATTTTATCCCTTACTTAGCACCGATGAAATCTATCTCCGCCTTCCGGCGAGCCGAAAGGGGGAAAATAATAGAAATAAACCAATAAAATATTCAAATAACATCTTTTAAATCGATTCATGAATTCTAACTTTTATCATAACCTAACCATTTTACATAAGCTTTATTAGCCTTCCTTTTGATTATTTTTTTCAATCAAGCATACATCTTTATGCTTTGTAATTCGTGTTGATAAAAGCGACCCTTTAAAATTTAATTTCTATTATCAAACAATTCATAAATAATGGGTCTAGATTCAGTGTGTATGGTATGTGTTCCGAATATTTCATTGGTCCAATTCGGCAAATAACCTTTAACAAACGCTTTTTTACGTTTGCTTATGCGTACATAATCATAAACTTTAAATTTTACTTTTACAATATTTTATTTCCTATCATATATTTTATTAAAATTTTTCAACACTTGTGCTTCATTGCTTTATTTACACCTTTTGGTTAAAATTTTGTAGCAGTATACATGGTATTATTATTATCATTTACTAAATCTTGTAGCATATCAATTCATTTATAATTACCGTTTTCTGTAAATTTAATCCTTATTTTTGTTTTCAAAGTTCTATTGAAACGTTCAGCTATGGCCACTTTTTATCTGAAAATGTTGAATAATGATTTATGCTGTATTTTTTCATCAACGCTTTAATATATGAATTATAAAATTTTTTCCATGATCCTTTTGTAAATGATTTCTTTTACATTTTTCAAGTATTGGTTCTAAAGCTGATGCAGTTTCTTTACCAGATTTATTCTCTAATAATATAGAGTATGAAAGATTAGAAAAACAATCAATCACGGTTAATAAATGTTTGTATCTGTTATTGAATCTGGAATAAGGAATCATTTTGACTAAATCTGCTTGATAAACATCATGAAGTCTTTAATTTCAGTTTTTCTAGTTGGAAAATTGCGTCTAGCTGGTTTATGTAGTTTTTTCTATATCAGCTTTAATTGATATTATTCTACTATAAGAAAAACTATTTATAAATTAATAAAACTATTTTCATACAAACTACTTAGTTCCTTTTTTAAACTATCAATATTCATCAATGCGTTTAAATGGTTAGATTTCCTTTTTAAATTAAACTCTTCATGAATAAAATTGTAAAATTTTACACTTCTTGGACATTTTAGTTCTTCATAAATGATTTTCTAATTGGGATATATCATTGTTTTTTTTTTGTAAATCTGTTTGAGAAATTTTTATGTTGCTTTCAAATAACATAATATTTATATTTAGAGTTTGGTCACTTTTATCAAAAATTATAAGACAGTTGTCTTTACTTTCATCATTTATATATGGCTCAGAGATAGTTTTAAGTTTCTTTAGTTAAAGTTTAATTCTCCATTTTATAATTTATGTTTTGATAAATAAGAATATTTTTTCTTTTTCAATTTATAATTTTTCAGAAATTTTTTCAAGCTCTTGGAATTTTAATTGTAACTGTTCGTTATTGTTTTTAATTTCACCAAAATCTTTGATAAAATACTCTTATAATGTTGTAACATTTTTGATAAACATATTTTTATATCTAACACACTAAATTCAAAATTAATTCCTTCCTTAAATAAGTACCAGAAATTAGTAAATCTAATGGATTTTTCCCTTTGGATAAATTTTATATGAAAAATGTAGCTGGCCGGAATTCGGGCTAGCTAATTTTTTTGAATAATTTTTTTTTTAGAATGAGCATTTTCAAGCCCTTTTTATAATCTTCTCCCACCATTTTGACATAATTTTGTAGCGATAAAAAATCCTGTATTTATATCGATAATTAGGTTAAAATCACAAAAAATACATAAGAATAGTTATCTTTTAATCTAACCATATTAACATCTTTTATTTGTTCATAACAAACATCAATGAGACTTTTTTTTTATAACCTATAAATTTACAAAATTTCTTAACTATGATAAAATATTAATTTTGTGTTTTCATTTATTTATATTTATATTGAAAAATGTCAAATCATCGAATATTTTTAAATGGGCAAATTGTTATGCTTGCTGTAAAAAAATAAAAGAAATGCAGCTTAATAAAATGCATAAAATTAAAAAAAATAAATTTTTACAATCACATTTGCATAAAATTAATCAAACTAATGATAATCATACGTAAAGGAACTAAAAAATGGATAAAGATGATAGTTTTCACGAAATTAAGTTTGTTTCATATTAAATTCTGCGTTACATTACATTATTAATTTTTATATTTATAATGCAGACATGAACTAATTTCGTAAAAAAATGAAATGTAAAATATTATCTCGTCATTGTGTCATGATTGATCAAAATTTAATGAAATCTAGTTGTGAAGTTTGAACTAAACTAACGTATATTAAAAAAAATCAAAGTAATTAGAAAAAATTGAAAACAGAGATAAGATGGAGGTAATAATTCACCTTCATAATAATTTTTATATACAGGCTTCAATTCTAATGGTATATTACAATGAACCCAAGCCATAGTATTGGTATTATCTATAGCAACTCTTTTATTATCATAATTCAATAATGCCAATTTGTTTGTAACTACAGTATTTATTGTATTTTTATTTGGTCTAAACATTACCATATTCTTATAATTTTCCAAATCGGGCTCGTCAAGACCGGCTTTGTAATCATCAAAAGTAATATTTTTTTGCACTATTTTTTCTTTACACCTTTTACTTTTTCGTAATTTTATCTGTTGTAGTCTTTAAAGTGTACATTTTTGATGCCAATCCTATAAATTCCATTATTGGAATACTATTTACTTCATCTCTAAATTTACCTAACACTTTTATAGTTTTTGTAGAATGATTCAAATTATGTTTTTGGCATAATCTGATGTATCAAAGCGTTGAAGTAAATCATCACATCTCATGTCAACAAAAAAAATCATCTGTTTCAACTTCATAGATAAATCTATCCGTATCCATGCAACACAAATTGAATTTATCTCCATACTTAGGCTTCATAACATTATAATGAAATCGTACATTTAAGTTTTACTGAGACCTAATATTGTTAATCTTACACAAATCGGTTTATTTAAATGTATCGTATCTTTAGCCATTTGAACGCCTACTAATGTCTCTTTGAATATTATTCCATCTATAAAATTAAATTTTGCGATTAGATTTCTTAGTTTAATTTCATCCACCAACAGTTTAAAATTCTTATAATTTCTTACATTTTTCATATTCTTACTTAATACAAAAACAGCTATCAATGATGGCTTTTCTTCTGTTTTCAGTATTTAAATCTACATAAATTTTTGATCATGCTTTCTGTTTAAATGACAGTATACTGTGTACTTGTTTTACAATCAATCCGTTAGCTATGGTTTGTTTTAAAACTACATAATGACACAAATAATTTTTTATTTTCATCTAAGTGGTCAATAATTTTTTACACTTTGAACCAGGTGGTGCTTTATTAATTGGTAAAAATGATAAATCATTGTGAACTTTATGCAAGCGTGTTGGGTAGGTCCCATCAACTTCAAATATGTAACCAATATCAGCTTGATCAGTAGGATTCATTATAAAATCTAAAATTTGATTGAATTGATGTTTATCAATCCATTTGAAGTTATATGGTAAAAGTCGACTCATTGCCCAACCAAATAAATTGTTGGCTTCAATGTAGGTTATATATTTATTGGGGAGCACTGTTATTATAGTTTTCAAGGTATTTGTTGTTTGCTACAGCATAATTTTTAACACAAGTAGATTTACCGCCTCTAATACCGGATTCAATAGATATGTACATGTCAGTATCAATAAACAGTATCAATTCAGTATTAATTTTACACAACATGGCATCAAAGCCAAACCTATTGCAGATATATTATGTGCTGCATCAAGATGGTATTCTCTTTAACATAATGACCTAAAATTCTCAAAAATATCGGCCGACAACAACACGTCACATTTTAGATATATATCACTATATTCCCTTAAAATTTTACATTTAAAATGATCCTAAACTATTTTTACGTGATTATATTTATCGTCGGTAATATGCGAATGAGTTAATTAACTGTAATTTTTTTCTTTTGGTGGTAATTATGTTTCATCCAATTTTAACCACGAGTTTGTATATTCTTATGGATACACACCTCTTTTATGACCAATGATCATTTATCATTCACTGTAGTATGTTATTTGACATGATTAAATGATCCTTTCGGTTAATTGGATGCTAATTTTTCTAAACTTTAAACCATAAATTGAAAATTGTCTAAAAATTTTACACTCATATTATCTGATATCTTTTTTGTAAACATTGTATATTTTTCGGTAGTTTAGGCATAATGTTTATATTTAACTGATCATAATCTAGTTATAGATTTTTTATAAATTATAAAATTTGAATCATAACCAGTCAAATTGTGAATAAATATAAGTATAATATTTTGTACTTTTCTACGTAAATTGCATTTATCACATATGCTGCTATATAACGACTTGTAAAATGACAATGATCTCTAACGTTTTTACATTTTTTTGAAAGATGTTTGACACATTTCACATCGTTTAGTATTATTGAATTTTCTTTGTTTATAATTTCAGAGTTGTCATGTCAACATGTATAATTTCTTTCTGAAACTTTATTATATCATAAACTGATTCATGACAAACGAAATATAGACAATAACTCATTGGTTCTTGTATGTGTGCTGTATAACTATAAGATTTTGTATATTTAGGATGATATGGTGTGGGATTTAATACATATTAAAAATCTAAATATGCAACAACAGGTACAGGAAATTGGTTTTCATGTTTTTTTTTAAATTTCAATTTATTCTCACATGCTTTTGGTATTTTTGTATGTGCTGGTTCATTGTAAATACAGCGTTTCAAATACGCTTTCATTCTATCCTCACTTGTCTATTTTTATAATAGAATGTAAAACAACGTTTGCATACATCTACTGCAGATTAATTTTTCGTCAATTGAGACCTAATCGTGAAACTTCTCTCATATAACAATAGTATGAAATATCGGGACTTATCGGTTATACGGGACTCCTACTGAAATGCAATTGCGTTTTGTGTTTTACTTTTTCTAGTAAATTTGCATCATTTATCTGTTAGTTTCTTATTTATGATATGAATTTAGAAGTGTAAGATAATAATTATATATAACCTTTGTTCGCAACTTGAGACGATAAAAATTTCCTAATGACGATATCAATACACATTTATTTCTAGATTAATTGATTTAATTTATCGTTTTATAGTGTGCTGTGCATTCGATTTATCTTTACATGTAGTGCTGTATAAAAATATAAAATAAAAATTTGGGAATTACCGAATTCTGAACAGTAAGCAGTGAAATTTTTCCAAGCACAAGGCCTATTACCGGAAGTAAAATTTGCAAAAACCAACACAAGTGTAACATGTATTTTGAACCATGCGCATACTGGAGATGCATAACTAAAAATTGTTGTAAAAAGATATCCGTACGTACGAGTCGGAACATGATTCGAGGGTAGTCGCCTTCCGTTCCTAACATTACGTTTCTTGTATCGTTGGACGGAACAGATGGCCAGTTTGAAATGGTGCCAACGACATCTCGATATGAGTTACGAATCTACTGTTGATTGCACCAGTATTACTGCACCAGAAACTACTGTTGACTGCACAATACATGCACCATGTATTGTCGAGAAATATGTATATTAGCCATGGATCGAATTTCATGTAAAAAAAATTGGCTGTCATGGTAAAATAGTAGAGGTAGACGAGACAGTATTCACTAAATGTAAGAACAATGTTGGCCGTGTGCTTCCCCATCAATGGGTATTCGGGGGAGTATGTAGAGAAACGAAGGAAGCATTCATAGTTCCAGTGCAGAATGGAGACACTGAAACGCTGATTAAGGCGATCAAAGACTACTTTAAGCCTGGGTTTACAATTTATTCGGATTGCTAGCGAGCTTACAACACGGAATAGTTTGCTGGAGTAGGTTTCGATCACCAAACCGTCAATCATACATACAACTTTGTAAATCCTACGGACGGAACTCACACACAAAATATCGAGCGGTTATGGAGATCAGTAAAGTGGCGAAATAAGAAACAGGGGTACGGCAAAACACCATTTGGAGACGTATCTAGCGGAGTTTTTATGGAGGCAGCATACTGATGTAACTGGCGCTGATACTTTTGAGGCATTCTTACTCTAAATTCATGTCTACTGGCCATCTAAATAGGTAAAATAAATATAATTTGTATATTTAACGTTAATTAGACAAGGTTAGCGAACGAAGCGAGTGTAGGTTATGTTTGGTTAGTTTATGTTGATATACGTGCGCGATTCGTCATTACAAGGAATCAACATAATCTAATCATACATAACCAACGCTTGCTGATCTCGTCTGATTAACGTTAAAAATAAAAATGATATACAATAAGTTATACATATATATATATGTTTTATAATGTCGAGTTGCGTACAAAGGTATAATTATTATCTTATTCTTCTGAATTCATATCATAAATAATTAATCTTTAGATATAACAAATCAAAGTAGTCTGATTTTTCAATTTCGCAGACTTTTGTAGGTCTAACTTCATCATATGTTAGTGTATATACATTTATAGAAACATTGTTAGCAGCTTCAATTTTTTTAATATCTTTTATCTCGACTGGAAAAGTTTGGATGTTAAAGTCATACTATCCTGTAAATCAACAGTATATTGTTTATCTAATCGTTGTGGATTATGACAGGTTACATGTTTCGAATTGACATTTTAAACCAGTATGTCTTCACTTTGTACATTAATTACAGCCTTTCTTGGTTCTGTTTCATCAAGTAAATCTATATATGAAGAACTGCGTAATGGTTTAAATTTATTTATAAGTAACAATAAACCATCTATACTGACTAAACATTAACCTCTACCTTTACCTTGAAATTCACATTCTTCAACTAATAGTTTTTCAAATGCTTGACCTATAGCTTTTTCTAAATCATTACAATTATATATGGGGATATTTTTAGTTTTAAAAGCCAAGTTTTGACTATTGATTTGGTCATTTTGACTTTTTTCATATGTACATTCCAACAATAGATTGAATTTCTAATGGCATATTTTGCTATATGTAATTTTTAAATATTTAAAATGCAGTTTTTTATATTGTTTAAAAATAGATAAATATCTTTATTTATTTCATCCATGTTTTTATAGTAATATGTAATTAAATTATTTTTAAAGACATTTTCCAAAACTGTAAATGAATTCGAGTCACAGAGAGCTAATGTGGCTCGTTTTTTTTCTGTTTTCATAATCATTTTCTAAACATACACGTTTACCGTTCATCGCAGCTATAAAATAAAAATTGGATGGTCATATGAATAATGAACAGAATAAAGTATACGATCACGTGATTGGTGGATGACGATCATATGATTGATGCATGGTGATCACGTGTTGGGGGCATAATGATCACACGATTAAAAAATACATTAAACAATCATTAACTCTGAAAATATTGCGAAAATTTGTAATTTAGCTTGTAAAAGGCTGCGTAATTTGTAAATTGTTATTTAATCGAAATTTTATGATTTTTTAATCGAAATTTAATCGCATTAACCCGAAAATATTGCTTGCAAAAGATTTAGCTTGTACGAAACTGCATAGTATGTCATTTTGCCTGTAAAAGGTAAGCAAAGGCAATAAAAGAAAATAAAAAAAAATTGAATCAGTTTTAATCGAAATTTTATGATTATTTAATAGATATTCATTTTGGGCCAGAACCGTTCATTTATATCTACTTATATAAGTTAAGTAGAAATATTGATATAACAGCACAATGGTTAATAATTATTTTTGAAATTATTCGTAGTATTATTCATCTTGAAATAATTTTTATATGGTAAGAAAATTTTTTTAATTTCTTCGATAACTAGTTTTATAAAAAACTTACGAAAAAGATCTGTTGAAACCTTCATGTGTAGTTATTATAACACAGAAAAATCGGTATCTTCTTTAATGGTGCGGTTTATTTATATATGAATTATTAATATTATGTTCAAATAAAATGTTGTATGTGTGTAAATCAGATAGAAGAGAAATAACAAATCAACAGAAAGTTAAAATTTAGAATATATTATTAAATTAATAAAAATGTACTGTAACTAAAGTAGATATTAATATTTGTAGACTATTAATATTTATTATGTATATTAAATCGTAGGATTTAATTTAAATACATTCATGAATACGCGATACTGAAACAGAGAAAATTTCTTTAATTTATTCTGTTTGATTAAAATAGAAATGCAAAACATATTTTGTTTTATCCTATAATTCTTGAAAAATATAAGTTAGGAACTTGGGACCTCGATCAAAATCTGATGTGTTCTTGAATGTGATATCAATGAATAATCGAAGATTTAAAAACTTAAACAAATGTTCATTATAATTTAAAATTGAAAATAAGTGACAAGATCTTTTATAGAGCATTATCACATTAATGTTAGTAATGCTGTTGTTAGGCAATCAAGTAGGGATGTTGTACTTACATTTATAATGCCACTTTAAACTTTTGAAATGGGAGTGAATGCGGTGGTAGATGATCATAGCTATCATTTCTACTTTAAAGTTATAAAAATAAAATAAAAGGGAAGAAACAGTAAGCTTTGTTATGTTCAATGTGTTTTATTATAGACAGAATGCAATTATTAAAAATATAATATAATATTAAGATTGATGAAACCTTAATTTAAAATAAACTCCAATTTCTGTTATGATTTGTAATAGTATATAATGCAATTTATATTCCTTGTTTTAGGGAGGAATGTATGTATTCCAAATCCTTGATTCATATGCTGTCAGTGGGTTCTGCTTATTGTTTCTGATATTCTTTGAATGTATTGCAATATCATGGGCATTTGGTGTGAATAGATTTTATGATGGAATTAAAGAAATGATAGGATATTATCCATGGATTGGTTGGAAATTCTGCTGGACATTTACAACGCCAGTCATTTGCATTGTAAGTAAACAAATAGTTTTTTTTTTTTAAGTTATTAATACAGTTCTTTGCCTTTATGTTCTGAAAATATAAGTGAAGTTTTGTGGTATGGTGAAAATATGAATTCTGAGGTAAGAACAAATTTGCAACCTTTAATTAATAACATTTTTTTCCAGTAAATAATATTTTTATTTCTATAAATTAATTTTTTTAGAAATACTATTTCTCTTAAAGAGGGTAATATTTTTGCATAGCATAAAACTTTATTATATTCAGTTAGGTATTTAAGACTTAGAATGACACTAAGTAGAATTATTACACTCATTTTGAAGTTAGTGATACAAGTTAGACAGAACAGCATTATCCAGAAATTCTATAGAACCTTGGTTAACCAAAACAATTTCAGTTACTTCCCATCTGGATACACAGAACTTTGTAAAAGTATATTTTTCTGCAAATTAATGTGAGCAAGAGATAATTTTTAGTTAGTTATGTTGTATCACTTATTCCAGATGTAGTACAGCTGTTTCCTTCCATTTCAAGTATTGTCTGAAAATATCTTGTTTGCTTTGAGAGGTTATGTGTATTGTTTACTTATTTTATTTTGATTTCTTCTAGTGTAAGTGATCTTCTTGTGATTTCATTAATAAATTTAGAAAAGTAGCAGTATGGATTTAACTCCTAAGAAAAGAAGCAAGATAATAACACTCAATGAACATACTTGTATGATTCAAAGACAGATAGCAGCAGAGTGTAAGGTGTAGTTAATAAGATAATTAGACAAAATCTTGAGATGGGTACAATTCTACTCCAATGAAAAGGTCACTGTGAAAGAAAATGTAAAACCACCTTAAAAGATAATGCTATTTTACATAGAATAAGTAAAATTAATTCTCAGAAAAATAGTTTTGAGTCACAAAAACTTGGAATCAGCTGGTGTGAAAATACATGATTCTGCTGTATGCAGAAGACTTCTGGAAAGTGGTTGCAAGACTTGAAGACCTATAAGAAAACAACTTCTTATGGATGCCATGAAGAAGAAAAGTCTTCTTTGGGTTAAAAAATACAAAAACTGGAGGGCTGAGACTTGGAGAAAAGTCTTTCTCTGACAAGAGTCATTTTCGGGGTGTAAGCATGTGACATGTGCGAAGAAGTGATGATGAGCGGGTTTCACCAAAACACATCAAACAAGTTGTAAAGCATCCTTTAAAGATGTATTGGGGATGCTTCAGCTACTTTGGACCTAAAATGTTAGTACCCATATCTGGGATGGTGAACAGTGAAAAGTACATCCCATTATTGGAAAGTAGGACTCTACTAGAACTTCAAAAACTTGCAGATTTTCTTGGAGTTGAAAATGCTGTTTTTCAACAAGATTTGGCCCCTGCCTCTCATCAAAGAAAGTTAAGCTTTTTATGTCTCAAAAAGGGATTCAGTGTTTAGACCAGCCTGGAAATTCACCAGACCTGAACCCAATTGAAAATTTGTGGGCAATTGTGAAGAAAGAACTGAGAAAAATGGACTGCATTACCAAAGAGAAGATGATTTGTGCTCTGATAAAGGTGTGGTTTCACAATCATGAAATTAAAGAAATATGAAAAAAAACGTATAGATTCAATGCCCAAAAGAATTAAAATGGTCATTAAAGAGCAAGGAGGACATTAAATAGTAAAAAATACTGTACATTCTTTATATGTAATAAATTTTATTATTTTTGAAAATAAACATTTTTCACATTAATTTCCACAAGACTGTAACTACATTTCAAAAAGTAATTATATATTGGTTATAAAACACACACACACACACACACAAAACAGTAATATGGAATATTGCACTATTATTTCTTGTTATTTAATATTATTCTAAATTAAAAATTCAAATGTTCCATACTGATGTTAATCTTATCTGAAATAACTGTGGTCTTACTTAAGTAGGTATATAATTGATATAGAACTACATTTCAGATCACTATCCAACATACATCAATACTAGTTGCTATATTTACAACATTTCATGAATTATAAAATTGCATTTATTATTAAATAATAATTTCAGGGTGTATTTTTCTTCAATCTTCTACAATGGACACCGATAAAATACTTGGATTATGAATATCCGTGGTGGAGTCATGTGCTTGGTTGGTTAACGGCTTTGTCTTCCATGCTCTGTATACCAGGATATATGGTATATCTTTGGTGTAAAACACCAGGAGACTTCAATACGGTAAATTTTGATTTTTAAATATTTTGATACTTATTCAATAATTTTTTGATACCTAACTTTTTACTAAAAAGCAATATTTTACTTTGTTGCATGCTCAAATGGGTGGTCCAGCAATAATTTTTTACTAGTTATTCTAAAAAAGGCAGAGACTGGATAAACAAAACTGCCCACGGAATAGGTAGTTGGAGTGTTGAGGAACACTGAAATATCATGAACAGTAACCAACCAAATAATAGCTATTTTTTTTATTATGGGATCTTAATTGACACCAAACTAAAAAAGCAGGATTTTATATATCCTATGTATATCTGGACACTACCACAAGGTATAATTTACATTCTGTTTAATTATGGAGCAGTATGCATTTCTAATTTTTATATATGCCAAATAATTTTCTTTGTAGCTTCAATATACCTTTATTGATCTCAGTGTGAGTGATAATTTGATCTTAAACTCCCTCTATAGTTGTCAGTGATCCATTTGAATTGGATATAATTATTAGCATTTTGTCTCAAAGATTGTCACTTTATAACTTCTATTCATACATATCCATAACACCATACATATCCATATTATAACACATGTTTACAACATTAAACATTAAATTCTTGTGAAGTGGTTTGTATATATATTTAGTATGTAATAGTTTGAAAGTAATAAAAGTCTAATGTAGCCTTATTAGTATTTTGATCAATACTATGTTAAATTTTTATGTAGATCTCTATATATATCTTCAAATATTAGATAAATATAAAAAAAAATTAATAAAACAAACTTGATTATTTACTTACTCATATGACTGATAATTTACAAAGATTTTTCTAACTATTTTTTTAATGTTTTCACAATGCAAAGCTTTTAGTGTGAATGACACCCTTGATAAATTATTTTTATCAAGTGTATTTTAGGGAAAAACTGAGAATTAAAACAAATTTGAGTTTATATAGAACAATTGAGGCCATTTCTCAGATAAAAATATGATTAAATAGAACTTGTTGAAGAAATGTTTTAAATTGAAAGAAATACTACAAGATCCAGAAACCCAGTACTAAATATGAGACCAAATAAAGTTTGAGTTTGTCAAAATAAACCTGCTGAAGTCTCTTGGCTATAGCACACTTCACTAAAAATACAAAAAATCAAAATCTAGTCAGTTGATTGTTAGATCTGTATTGTGATATTCCAGAAATTTCTGAATATCTAAGCATTGGTGTTGAATTAGAGCCCATATGTAGTATTGTTCTATTTCATATAGTGAGTGTGACTAACACTTAACACTCTTGGATTAACAAGCCAGGATCTACTATTAATTAGAGTACAACAATAGAATGGTAGCTAGAAACAGGGTACAGGAGCGAATATTAAAATATTATTGGTGACTTGGTCTCACACTGTTAACATACCACAAGAAAGATGTTGACAATTGGTACCATTGTCACCCTTATGGATATCTAAACAGTTCTCAATCTATCATCTAATTCAGTGTTATGCTAATGGAATTTTCCATTAGCATAACACTGAACTAAACAGTTTTAACTATTTAATGTAATGTAGTTAATATTTAGTTACAGTAACATTAACATAATATTCTAGCATCATTAGTATAGATAATAGTCTGTGTAATCCCAGTGTAACAGAATGTTCAAAGCATTATGTGGTGATTAATAAATTTAACAGGAGTCAGTATGATAACACCAGACGAACAAGTAAAAACAGCACTAACTATACCTACTTTATTGAAATTCAGTCTAAATTTATCCTGGTTCTATTAAAGAAAGAGATATTTAAAGGAATGAAATAAATCTGAAGAAAGTATACAGATATATTTGTAAAAGAATGCTTAAAAAAAATGAAGGTCAGTAAAATCCTACACAACTTTCATTAACTGGGAAAGGAGGTCAATAAAAGAAAAAGAAAAAGAAACAAGGTGATTTCAAAATTGTATGTTAACTGTGAAATTTCAAATTAGAATTAATATTTGTCATATTTAAATCTGGAGATACATTTTTTGTATTATACTTGTTGCAGATAAACACAGTTACCACATTCCACATATTAAGAAGTCTTTTATTCATTAGTATGTTATTATTGTATAAATATAATAATTACTATTATTTTAAATTTATTTAATTAAATTTACTTTAAATAATAAATGTAAACATTAACGTTTTTTTTTATAGAAAATATCACTTCTTGTAAGAATAGAAGATGATGTCCCTACTTTACGCAGAAGGATGATGGGAAATAATGCTGATATAACATCTCTTTAAGTCTTCTTGTTTAGACTGTTGGTAAATTGGCTTTATAAATATATAAATGTATATCAAGGGACAACCACAGCTCTCTTTTTTAGTATTAAAACTGTTGTTCTTCTACAAGGAAAACCCTTGGTGTTTCTCAGTGTCTATAATAAACAATGTGTTATTTATTAAAATATTAATTATTCAATATTTATAATCTGTTATACAAGTATATTATCCGATATTTATATAATATATAAATATCAGTGAATATAATATTATATTGAACATTTGTACTTCTATATTTATTGATAGCTTTGTTAAGTAATAGCTATTTTAAATTATTGTTTAGTATTAAGATTTAATAATGTTTGGAACACGTAGTAATGCGCATATTAGTTACACCGTTATTATAATTATTATTATTATCTTCTAATTATATTATTATTATTCTTATTTAGATATTTATTTTATTACTCAGTATAATAATTATTATAGAATATGGATGTTTATCAGTGAACTGTGATGTTTAAAACAATGATAGATATTCAGTTAAAGTATTTTTCCCATTATATAGCTCAATAAAAAAAAAAAAAAACTATTACAACTCAGTATTAATTAATATTTTAGAAAAATAACATAACCAATTACAGACTTTTATTTGTGTAAGATTTTTCAAATACATCTCTCTTCATGCTTTTTTTAAGTGTAAATGAGCTATTGTATGAATGTCGTATGAAGATTGTTATGAAATAATTATTTATTTAATAGGTAAGTGTATAAGTAAAAAATTCAAGAAACATAAAAATATCAGCAAATGTAAGTGTGTATTTATAAAATTAATTTTAAGATTTTTTTAAATTACCAATTAAATTTAATACAAAATATTATTGCCATTAAAGTAAAGTATAAGATTCATTATTTATAAATTGTTTATATTACTTCTTTAAGTATTGTTTAGTAATAAAACTTTTAAGTATTATATATATATATATATACATATATAAAACAATTTCTATTAAATATTTTCAATTCTAAATCCAGATAAGGAGATGAAATGCATAATATTATACTTTATTCGCAAATACTGCGAACTTAACAGAAAAATATTTTTGATATTATCAATTAAAAATATACATAAATTGCAAATTACATCATATATATAAGGAAAAGAAGTAATACCAATATATGGATTTATAAATTGATAGTAACAAAAATTACAAATTTTTCTGTTTATTTATAAGGTACTGATTAAAGGGCTTCCATGTTTAATAATATTTTATCAAACATCTCTTTATTTATAAAAATTGCCATCTTCCATCCAATTATTAATTATATCCTGTATTAAAAAATAAATAGTAATAATATTAACATTTCTTAATGTACTTTCTAAATAGTAATGTAAGCTTTATTTTATTAGAATAAATCCTTATTATGTAGATGAAATAATGGAATTATACAAACAAAAATATATATATAATATGTATTAATATAATGATAGTAATCGTATATAAAATATGGAGCATAAAACAAACTTAAATTAGTTTTAGTTATTTAGTTTGTAAATTTTAATAATTTTTTTTTCTAAAATAGTAATTGCAATATTTATCATCTTTTATTATAAAAGATTATGTAATTATGCTTTCTGTTTTGTCTCCTTTCTTTTTTTAAAATAGTAATTACAATGTTTGTCATCTTTTACTATAACCAATCTGTAATATATTTTATTAAAAAATTACCTGTACTGTTCAAAAATATCACAGAAGTGAAACTATAATGTACAAGCAATTGTGTGCCAAATATTATCAAATAACTTCTGAAACAGATTTTTAACAATTTACAGATAAGTTAAACAAATGGCAACAATATTAATAAAGATGTTTAAAATTTTGTATAATCAAATACTATCAATGTTATATTAAAGAATTTCATTATGTGTCATAAATGTATACAGGCTCTTTGAAATTAAATATGCCTATAAATCATAATTTGTATTACTCATTGCAAAAACACCTCATCCACTTTATACTATTAAAGTTCCATCCTTAACCAATGCAATTGATAATAAAAATTAAGTGTCAGCAGAATTGCAGAGTGCTGGTCATAGTGTATCCACATGTTATTATATGCTCGAATGCCCTCTGGAGCCACAATTTACAGTTTATTCCAAGTAATATTAAAAATGGATTACAAAAACATAATGTAATGCGTATTACTATGTTCATGTTACTAACAGGTATGATATGATAAAAACTGATTTTATTTTTATTGAGTACCTATTATAAATTGCAAACGCATTCCTTTATAATCAATGCAGTGAAGTTAACAATTTTATCTTGACAGATATTCAGTATGTACACATTCAGTTTTTGTACAAAATCAATATAAAATCTTTGACAAAATACATAAAAATAAATAAGTTTTTTCTATTTAAAAGTGAAACTCTACTTGCATCATTACCAGACTATCTCTTTAGTCTTTCTAATAGGCCAGCATCCTTCATTCAGTTACTGAGGTGTAGAACTGTTAATTTTTGTAGGTATTTTTAAATTTTTTTTGTTTTTTATAGTGATCAATATTATATTAATAACTATAGATTCATTATTAAATATTAGATTAATAATTAATAACTATATCAATATAATAATAATTGTTAAATTATAGTATTTAAAAAAAGAAGAAAGCCTGGATTGGAAGTATCAGTTGCGACTCTTTTTGTATCCAAAACATTGGTATAACAAGGATTAGAGGAGTAGTTGCTATAATCCTTACTCGCTAAAAGATTCCAACAGGCTGTTGTAAAACTATACCCAGCACTTTCAATTTGTTTAAGTTAATATCAAACCAGGAAATGGTTTACTAAACATGATTTTGACTGATGGCAATATACCATTTTTTTTCACAATTTTCAGTTTCCAGGATGCTATTCCCTAAGATGTTCAGAGTTTACAGAGAACCTTTTTATTGCAAGGGCTGCAGTTTATTCTTTTACCAGAACTAAACAAGATTATAACATTGCTACTTTATTATACTAAGATACAAAATTAATGACTGATGAAATTTTAAGAAAATCATAATTGTAGCCATTTCAGTATATCTTTTCATTGTCACTGAAGCATTATCAGTTTTTTGACTATATTAAACATTATACAAACCAGTGGCGATTCGGATATAGGCACCGTGGAACTGCAGCACCCCATATTTCCACTTGATATTATCAATAACATTTAACATATGAATCCTTTTTTCTTTAATTCTTTCTTTATACTTGTACACTATATAATCCTTAAGCTTAATATCGGTAGCCATCCTGCAGTTTATGAAAAAGACACAAAAACTTTTGTACGGAACTGTGTGCTTCACAGTTATAGTGGTGTGGTGTTTGGCTATTGTGCGCATGCACACATAGGAAGCTGTATGTGAGGCTGTGAGGGAGAGAGAGCACAGTTGCTCCTGCAGTGCCAACCCTGGTGTGCTGGTGGCAGGTAGTTTTTTTTTATTCCATGTTTATGGAACATTCCTTGTTCGTTACCTTTTCTAGTTTAGTCAGTGGAAGGAATATGAAAGTGGTTTAGTTGTTTTATCAGTAGTGATCAGAAGATGGCGGAAAGTAAGGGCTCTTTGCGAAATCTTTCCAAAAACACGCTGGAAGGACAAAAGAGAGGGTAAAAACTAATTATGTATCCAGTAAAAACAAATTATGTATTTGTTTCTGTGTGCTGCGTAGAAATTTAAATTAAGCACCATTGAACTATAGTGTTTTTAAGTGGACATTTTATTATTATCTAATAATACTAAAAAATATTATCTGTATTGACATTTTATTATTTATTCGGTTAAACCGAATATGGGTTTTAAGCGCATTGTGCTTAAAAACCATGTACCATATTCTTGAATGTGATGAAGTGTAGAATTACATTATTATCCTGCTTCCAACTATTCTACTTGATTTTTTTTTCAGTTCTTCTATTTTACAGAAAACTTTAACCATGGCCTTGAAAAGGCCCACAGAAAATGTTTTCTGAAGCAGCACTCCCACTAATCATAGCTACTAGCCATCACTGATACAAACTACTTTTAAAACAGTTAAATAAACATGCAGTACCAGAACAATAACAATTTTTAAATAAACTTTTTCATAATAAGGAGCAACATATCATTATTATATATTTTAGGAAGGGTCAAAGGGTCTAGCTTTACCTGACTAGGACATTAGACTGAACTCTAATGATCTACAGCTAGCCTCACACCAGGCACCAAGGATGCAAGGTTCTACTACAGATTCTGCCATCCTCAGCATATACCTAGCAGAGTCTGACCCCTACACTTACATAACTAATTGTGGGGGAAAATGATAATGACAAGGAAAAGAGGTGAGGAGTTTGTAAGGACAATCTACTCTTGCAGGAACTACAGTATCAGAAACAATCCCTTGCAGAAAAAAGCTGAAGACTGTCTCCTGGCAATAGGTGCCCATTTTGCCCACAATCCCTCCGGAGATTGAGGCATATTTACTCGAGTGATCATGTTTACCTGCATTATTTATCTATGATTTTGCATAATCCAGCTTAAATATATGTAACAACAAATTCTTTTATACTCCAGAAACTACTGAAGAACAGATAAAGGTTCCTTAAACGAACAATCTCCTCTATTCCTGGAATTGTGTGGATGTTGAAGAACCCGACTGAGCTATAAGCCAGACATCTACTGGAGGTAAACATTATAGAAAATTGAAAGTTGTAATTAAAATTGGTTGTGCCAAAGAAAAAATGCAGTTAGTAATGTTTTACATTATAATTTGAATGTATAATTACAATACATGCTAATACAAATACAGAAATCTGTTATGCTATTGTTTATACAACCCGGACTTTTCATTTCCTTCTTCATCTAAAGAAGTGCTTCTTCTTTCATAGAGTGAGGAAATGGAAATACCAGCACTAAACTGGCTGAAGTCTTAGGTAGGAGATTTTTATGCACAAGATGTAAAGAACCTAAGTTAGTTCCTTCTTCTAGAAATCACTTTAAAAAAAACAATACTATAACAAAAAAATAAATAAACAAATCTATTAATAAATGATACTTTTTCTCTTTTTTTTATGATTATACTTTTTATCAATGCCTTGTGGATGCAATTTCAGAAATTTTAAGTACTATTTTTGCATGTTCATATCCCTTAGTTCATTTCTTTCTGCTTGATAAAAAATAGCTGAACCAAAAAATATTGACAAAACAAATATCTTAATATAAACACTATGCTTACACTATGAGCCATAATTTTCTACTTAAGACCCAATCCCACATCGGATGAAACACCAGAAGTGTTTTTTCACCAAACACCAGTGAAGAAATGGATCCTTTTTTATGTTGTATTTTTACTACTTGGTCAAATACTAGCTAAATTGCACTTAAAAATTGACTAATTAAAATTTTTACTAAAAATTAAAAGAAATAATTGATGTCTATATTTCCTTTAAATAGATGTATTGTCACCACATTTGCTAACAAATGGCTTCCAGTTGTTGCAAATACTGCTAGACTATTCTGAAACCATAATTATGTATAGGGTTTTCCTAACACGAGTCATTTTAATAAAGTTTTTTACTTGTGATCCAGGGTTACATATGCATAATACTGTAATTAGTTAACAATAACTCATGTGGCAGAGACTTTCATACAAATTGTTTTTCATTGAAGCATCCACATATCCATTTCCTCCTGCTTCACAACTTTTGTATCCAGCATTAAACCAACTGTCCACCACTTCATATCAGATGTACTGGAGAAATCCTTTATATTAAATTACCTCTTTTTATTTTTCCCCACATAGGGAACTCAAGTCTCTAAAATGTTTTCTGTTCTGAAAGTCCTTTTTCCTTTACAATGTACCTCTTCCATTCTATTATCAGTCCTTCTTTTTCTTATGCTTGTTTTACTTCTAAAATCCTATTCTTTTTCCTACTGCCCTTAAAAAGTTTCATTTTGATACTTGTGCTTGATTTTCATGATAGAACTCTCAGTTCTGTGTTTGTACAGAGCTTTGCACTGTTTTATACGCAATAAAACATAAACATTATAATACCTAATTATCATAAAATGTTTTAAATTACCATAAATATGATCAAAATTGTCATGAGAAAACCTTCCTGATCTGTATTACATAAATCTTTTGGATGTAATTATTGACTAGAAGCCAAAGTTACAATTAATTATGCAGTGCAAAATAATGCCATCATTGGCCATTTCTCTTACATAAAATAACGTATATCTCTATAATTTCATTTCGTCAGTTAAACCTTTCATCCAAATTTGTGTAACCTTGCATTAATCCTTTTGCTAATATGAACACAATTAAAAAAAAATGTATTTTTTTTAAGTGACATACATTGCTATGGCCATTCACGAGTGACCTTTATACAGCAGCTTGTTAAACAGAAAATTCCTTCCAAAAGAGATTAGTAAATGGATAGCTGTAAAACAGTTTTTAATTAAAAAATTTTTGAAAAGATTACAATAGATTTATAAAAGTCTGATTATAGCATGTGAAACATATCAAAATTAAGGGTTAATTTTTCAGTTGTAACAGATTAACTAAAATTTCCGATGATTTTTTTATCAATTGTATTATTGTTATATGACTTAAATGTAATCTTTTCCTTATGCATTATTTTTTAAGATTCTATATTGGAAGTATAAAGAAAACATTTCAAAGAATTATTTGTTCTAATTAAAATAAAATTCTTATGAATAATCAGTTATTCAGTTCAAGAACTGAAATTGATAAAGAGTACACCATTGAATTTTTGCTTTGGTGGCTGTATCATCATGAAATAGCTTGTTTGATTTTAATTTTATTGAACTAGTATTATTATTTTTAGAGAATAAAATGTAAAAGTTATGGTTCAAATCCAAGTTCTGTATAGTTGCCATACTAAGAACACACCTGTATGATATACGGTGTGTTCAACTACCTGCACTAATCATATTGCAAATATTATTCAGTTTTTGATAAACAGTGTATGCAATAGTCAGTTGCCTAGCTAATTTTATCTAGTCTGGTTGGTAGCATTTACCACTACAAAAACAGCTCTTAGTTTACAGTGTAATATCAGTTTTTTAACATTAAATCATGGTAATAAAAACTTTATTTGTTTTTATTTTTATAATCTTATCAAGACCAAAGATTCACTTGTTTACATAAATAACTGCTGTATGAAAAATTAAATTTCCAGAAAAAAATTATATGAGCTTCAAGAAAACATATATTTATATACTACAAAGCACATCTGTCAAAAGATGATAGTAAAAAAATTGTTGTAATGTAATGCACAAATGGATTGTAGATATAGGAGTATGGACAGAGACTACTGATACATCTACAAGTTGGTTGGTTGGAAATTGTTAATAAATGCTAACATTATGCAGCAAAATTGGACCCAGCACTTTAAATTCTATTCTAATAAACTTTATAAAAAAATGACTTCAGTGATAGGAGATTTGCTGGTTGAAGCACAAACTTTAATGAACTATGAGCCTCTATCACTGTATTAGCTGGGTTTGATGTGAACGGTTCAAATTAGTTGAATGAATAAAATTACAAAAATAATAGAATTAAATTTACGTTAAATAAAATTAAATAAATTTCTGTTTAATAATAATGGACTTTCCATGCGGACTGCATGTGAGGGTGAGAGTACCTCGTGCAAGGCTAGACCAATCATCACCAACTGGTACAAATGGGGTGCTCTTATATCTCTGCAAACAATTGTTTGATCTTCAAAATTCAAACAGTGTATTTGTTAGTAGGTTGAGGGCTAACTTTTGTATATATCAGTTACACTCTTGATCTAACAGATCATGATTATTTGGAAATTCTGTTATATCTTCACAACCAATCTTCCAAGTTTTAAAATTCAAATGGGATATTAGAATAATAGAAAATCATGATGGCACCAAGCCAGAACAAAAATTGACTGATATAGTCTGAAAAATCAAGTGGCCTGCACTACACAGAGACCAGCTTGAGCCTGGTGAGCTGAATAGTAATTGTTATATATTAAAGCGCTTTGAATAATAATTATCCTATATTTAATAGCCCCCGACTGCTTTTAAATATTTTTGTTAGACAAAATTTTCTTATCAATGTAAGACCTGGTGAGAACTTAATCATTAGACAACCTAAATGTCTACTATTTCTACAATATGAAAAATATATTTAAACAAATTAAAACTGTCTGAAAGTTGATTGGTCACCAATTATTTTATTTAATTAGATACTACTTAACTATGTTTAGAACTTTATTTACCTTGTTTTCTTTTTTTTTAGTTCTGATTTATTTTTTGGCAGCTGTTTTTTAATTTTTAATGTCCAAGAAATGTCCTATAGGATCAATTACCTTTCAAAAGTAAAGATTTCATTTATCATTAATGAGAAATGAAAACAGCTACGTAGAATGGATGAGCAGTAGCCTTATTTTCTTGAGCTTTTCATTCATTACATATGAATAATGTATAAACCCACTCAAAATACAGTGAGTGATTTACTATGTCTCAACTCAATTACTATTTTACAACCTTCAAGCAAACTGCTATAAAGAGATTATGTAATCATGGCTACAGATGCAATTTTATGTGACAGAAATAGGATGAAAAAATGTAAGTGGAATTTCCTTGCAGGAAAGTGGATGCAAGATGAGGGAAAAGTTTTACCTGTTTTGCTGCCAGCCCATGGTCATAGTTAAGCTAGGCAGATGGGTAATTTTCTCTGAATAGAAAAACTATTCAGAGAAGTTTTTCTGAATCAGAAAAACTATTTTCCAATTCAGAAAATTACATCTTGAACTCTGCACTTAAATGTGTATTCAAATATTTATTAGTTACTTAAAGGAGAATATTTATAGTACTTATCATACATACAAATTTTCTACAATGGATGAAGTAGTGTTATCATAGAACCACCACTTCCTTGTGCCAAAGTTAGCAGAGGATGATGTATTTAAAGTATTCATGTGCTTTATGGACAAATTAACCCCTTACCTGTCTTTGACAGAATATTCTGACATAGTCGACGTACATGATTGGGCCATTGTAGGAATATTCTGCCGTCAACTTTTTGTCCGGTTTTAATTTGTTCTCAATCATAATATTCTGTTGTTTTACATATTTTTTTTTAGTAGTATTCTGTAGTGATAGATAATGGTAATTGTTAGTTTTAATACAGTGTAAAGTGAGGGATTTTCACGTGTGTTTGATTGTAATCAGATAACCCACTGTAATGGCGAGTTATTTATTTATGGTGATTTGTGTAGTTCATCAGAGCTACATATTTATGGTGATTTAATTATCCACAATAAAAGTCTTACAATGGTGTAAAATATTTTCTATAAAATTGAATGTTCACCAATAAGATATCAATGATTAGCTGAAGTTAAGCAGTAAAATTTTTGTTACATGTTTGTTCACTGCTGCTTTACTGCAACTCGTTTAGTGTAACACAAACTCACATTTGAAGAGAGCCAAATTTTCATATATTAAAAATACAATGCGTACAGAAATGAGGAAAAAGTACATATTAAAAAAATAATAAATGAGAAAAATATTAAATTTAAATAAGTTTCTTCAATGGGGAAAAATTAATTAAGTGTGGCAGTTAAGACTAGTAGATAATCCATGGTAATATTTTTATTTAAAATAATAGTAACCTGTAGAAAAGATAGTCTTAATTTCATTGTAGTAGGCTATTATAGTTGAATTTTCTGTAATTCACACATAGTTGCATTTATTTACTCGGGTATAAAAATGCAGGTATTTTTAAATGGTGCTGGAATATGTAGTGTTAAATTGCAACTATCTTAATATTGTTTCTGTGAATACGATAGTTCTTTAAAGCATTTTTTTAAAAAATACATGCCCCTTTCAATATTCACAGTAGGTTTATTTTTTTAGGGAATAAACCCTGCAAAAAAGCAGTTACTGTTTATGGTACAGGTAAAAAAAAATTAAGACTAATGTTCTGTTTTACTGCCGTAGGATCCAGCTGTATAGTGAAAAACAAAAATAAAGACCACTAAAAGGATTTTGCTTACTATATTTTATTGTTTCACAAGATACATTTTCTTTACAGTAAATATTGATAAATTAATAATAAATTTTAAAAATTAACACAATGGAGCAAATCAATTCCAGTCTTAACATTAGGATAGTAATAACACGATAATTAAAACAAATTTCTTACAATACACTCATATACATATATAGCAACATTACACAAATAATTAAAAGAGTGCATTAATGTCCAAATGTAAAAGACTTCAGTAACAAATTTCCTACAAAACGTTTCATTTCAGCTTTGAACTTAAAAAAAGAAACCTGTGAAGATATAACAAAAGTTTTATCACTCTAATATAAAACAATAACATTTTTTAAAATAATTATTCATTTAATATACATGAAGTAAAAACATGATATATATATTTCTCTATATAATAATATTACAATAAAACAATTATATATAATAATTATGACAATAATAATAGCTACCAAATATAAGCAAGTAATCAGTATTTAACTGCTAATAAGAAGGTGAAATGTAATACCTTTGAGCCACCTACAAGGGCTGGATAGTATGTATAAAATATATTTCTGTATATATATATCATTTTTTCCCCAGAAAATCGTACACTATGTCACAATTAAAGGAATGTCATATACCGATAACATGGAAGACATAATAATAATATAATTATTTCATAAGAATGTAACATACACTTTAAAATAAAATACATTCAACAAGAATTAATTGGCCAATAACTTTTAATTTATAACCAAAAACAGAATAAATTAAAATAACTCTTAAAATTCACAATTTGGTTTTAAAGATCCAATTTTACTAAGATTATGGTTTAAATTTAATTAAAAAAAAAAAAAAATAAATTAAAATACATATACAGTAAACTTAATAATATAAGAAATAACACATTATTTGATGAAATCTTGCACAATGATTATAGTTTTTGTGCGTGCCAAATGGCAGAAAAAATTCTGAAAATTACAATCATTTAAATATAAATTTTGTATTATTCATTTTTTTCCCTTCTAAATAATATATCCTTTAACACAGCTTGATATATACATCACATCATTCTCAGTTTTTATCACATTTAAAGGTTGATAACAATATGAATCATCCAATAATAAAACGTGATAATAAAAACTACTATAATAATAAAATTTCAATAATAAAAAATTCAGTGATATATTAATAGTTCTGCATGAATTATTCTAACATTTATTCAATTTATTCATGTAAATACATATAAATTTATAAAATAAGAATTATCACTTTATCATTAAAATTTATTACATATCAAAAGCTAAAAAGTTGTGAAAATGAGTCTGATATAATTCAACCTTTTCTCTATAATATGCTTACTAAAAAAATATTGGTTACATTACACAAGCTGAAAGTCATATCACAAAATAATATGTTTCATTAAACATTCTCAAATAATCAAACTCTATTGTATGACCATTGTATTGAAACCACACTTTTAGCAATTACATAAAATTCAAGGATATCATAAACAATAAACAAAACACAAAAGTACAACAAAACAAATAATAAGTAAAATTTTAAGATTAAAAAATTAAGCAAGACTATATATAAAACTTATCAAATAAAAAAATGAAGAAAATAATAAACATTACAAAACAGAAGATAATTGAAAAAGTCAATTTTTAATAAAACCATATCAACAAATCCATATTCACAGTCTTAAATACCTGAATCTTTTTGGGAATTTTTAATAATGAAACACTTAAAGAAGGTATGCATCACTGAGTTTTCTTTACTTATCAACCACAAATTTTAGAAATGATTATTCTAAATAGGGCATGTCTATAAAAAAGTTAGATAGAATAATTCCTAGCAGACAATAAATTTTAATATAAAAATAATAAAATAATTGATTATAGTATCCATACTACCAACTTTTAACTGCTTCAAAGAATTCATACAAACTATAAGGAAACATAATGAATAAAAAAAGTACATAGTGTTATAACTGGAAAAAAAACATTAATGATCTAGCTCTGTCTAACGTTAAATAGATTTTTAAAATAAAAATTTTTACATTTAATGGAGAAAAAAAACTTTAAATATATAATTAAAAACATTGCTCATCAAAGACTCACATAACTGGTAATTATGTAAAAATGAGCAAAAAATAATCAACATCACATTTCTTGTTTAAACAGTAAACTTACACAAATCATACAAGATATTTACTAAAACAAAATCAAGTTAACTATGCTATTAGGATAAGACTTAAAATGGATTATCTGTAATTAATTATATAAAAAATATTTCAAAACAGGTAAAACAAATATTTGAAATACATTTATTGACGTATAATGTTTTAGGACAAAATCTAATAATTTTCTTTTGATTTCTGTAGTGTCTAAAACCACTTATAAATTGAAAGGAAAATATTTAATATCTTACATACAATGATTTTCAAAATATAATAAACAATCAAACTCACAAATTCAATCGATTAAAATAGAACCAAAATATTTTAAATAAGAATTTAAAATGTCATGGACATCAAATATATTCTAAATTAATTATTCTATATAATATATTGAAGACATAGTATTAAAAAAATATATATACAAAAATAAGCACCAAACGATGATTTTTTTTTAATGTACCATGTCATATACATATAATTAAAACACAAATTATACTGAAACATAGAACAGCTCAATTACAACTATAAATTATAATTCTATGAATTTCTGGTCTTTCTTTTATATTAATCTATTATGATCATCTTTCTTCCCTTATTTAAATTATAATAACTAATTTAATATGTTTATTTAGTTAATTACTGTTACCATATATTTTAAAAATAAAAAATTATATCTCTTTTATCTTTTAGATTACTTGAGGTTTAAATTAGTTGATAACTGAACTAAATATGTTCATTCAAATATTTTAGTTACAGATTAAATCATTAGGCAACTTTTTTTTTTTAATTTTATAAGTTCTAGAAATATGTACAATTAAAATATTCTTCAGTTTATATACAACTTTTTATGAGTTTTTTGGGTAACTTCTAAGGGGACTGTAACGTTTTTATTTTTGACAATTAAAAATGAAGTCAAGATATAATACAACTCATATAATAATGTGCTTATAGAAAACTTTACTGGTCCTGCCAATAAATGTTTTTCTAAGAAAAATTTGGAAATGTTTACTTCAAAAAATAACTTTTCTAAGTAATGAAAATGTCATCGATACCAATTTTCAAAATTATACTGCTACTGCTTTTAGCTCAAAGATCATGTGATGCCTTCTGTTTATATTTCCATTTTCATAAAAATGAAATACAGCTTTTCAATAAACATCCAGCTAGTCTGAGGTACATGGCACTGTTGCCCTATAATATTGAGAAAAACTGACAAATACTTGGCTAAAGGTTCTAAAATTTCTATAACTAACATACATACCACAAGCCAAAAAGCGAGTGACAGAACAAAACTGATTATTAATTTTGAAAGAAAATAATGAATGAATTACAGAACATGATTTATGATAAAAAAACACTATCCTTCTTCAACAAGCAAAAAAAGATGATTCATAAGAAGTAACAATAAACTACAAAAAAAGAACAAAGCTTTACACATTTAATATAAGAAAAGAGATTCATAAAAAATGTTTTAACTTCAAAAAAAAGTCAATCCTAAATTTTCTCAAAATAACTTATAAAAATATTTTGATGTATGAAATAATATACCGAACAAACAACCTTATAATGCCAATAAAGCAATGGATACCTATATAAAATAGAAGTATTTTATATATATGTATACATATAAATTATAAACATGCACACATTTATTTATGTTAATTAAAGCTAGTTATCATGTATTACCAACATATTTTATGTTGAATAAATGTAATTATTTACTTAATGTAAAAATATTTGCACTACAAAAACTTAATATTTGGCAATACTGTACAATAGATAATATTGTTGATTTATGAAAATACAAAACACTGAAAACAATCTAAATTTCTAACAAGATTTTATATATAATATACAATAATTATGAATATATATATATGTTTAAAATGGTTGGTTACCATATCATAAATATGTATATATATAATATATAAATAATAAGAAAATAAAATTATACAAATATAAACATAAAATAAAAACATATTCTGCAACCAAAATGTTAAGATCATTTATTGAAAAGAAAAATGAATTAACAAAGTATAGAAAAAATTAAAAAAAATTCATACATATACTCTCATATACTAAAGTCAAAATTTTATTTTTGCTGAGAACAGAAGCCCTAAACACAAGGCAGTGATTTCAAATTGTCCAGAAATACACTTTTAAAAACAAATATGGATTCATTTTCAAGCAGAGCAGAGACAAAGAAGAACACTCAGATATTTTCACACAGCAGCCAGATAATCCCAGTTGCTTTACACCAGTTTAAAACAACCTACACTTGCCTTTCTTCTTCTTTTTGACCTGAAAAATTCAAAATATTTTTATTAATTCATTAACTATAATCATACACTCATTGACTATAGTGGGATTCAGAATGTTTTTCAAATTTTTAATTTTTTTCACACGACTGGCCAAAAAGGAGTTTAATATTTTTAGGGTATATGTATGTATGTTTATTCCACCGTAGCCGCTCAACGGCTAAACTGATTTAGATGAATGACCTCGCGTTGGAATCCTTACATTACCGGGAGTGACACAGGCTATATATAATATATAAATATATATTTATGTAGCCTCTCACGTATATATACACAGGGATCCCTTGCTTTACGTGGTTAATTCATCCCTGAAAATTGTCGTGTAAATCAAAACTGTTTTCTCAAAAAAATTGTATACAATATGGTACTGTACTATTGTACAGTATAGCACCTATGTATACATATTTAATAAACTTTCTTCTTTCTTTCTCAGATAGACGACACAGAAGTTTTAGACAATTTGGCTAAACGTGCTTTAATAGAATATAAATCGAATCCAGTACAGTAAATATGATTACATACAGTACAGTATTGAAGACAAAGTAAAAATTATAATAATAATAGAGTACTAAAGAAAAATCATAATATATTACAGCATTATTAAAAAAACACGTGTGATTTAGTTCAGCCTTGATTTCTTACAATAACTGTCCAGTTTACTTTGCTTTACTGATAGTTGCAACTGATCTAGCACCATCTTGTAGCATTTCATATCACTTAACAACAGTCAATTTATAACTTTTGTACTTCGTTCTCAATCAGAATCATTTTCAGTTATGTAATCACAAAATTTTTTGATGCATTCTGCCTCCTGTAATCCTTTTACTGTTAATTGTGGCTGAGAAAGGAAAGAATGAGGTTGAAGGTTCACCACTGTTGATTTTTGAAGACCATGATTTAAATGTGTCCCTGCTATTTGAATTGTCATCTAGCTATTCATTTGGCGACTCAGCTAGTGCTAACAAGTCTTCATTTTCTAAAAGTTTATCTCCTTCCACAAGTTCATTTACATCTTCAGCATTGATTTCGAACCTTACACTGCTGGCAAGTTACACAACTTCATTATTAATAGTACCTGTAATTCTTTGTCTGATATCATCAAATGCAGTTTGTCTTGATACAGCATGTGCCATACTATACAAAGCATATTCTCTTTGACTTCTTTCCAAGCTTCGCCGACATTGTTTGCAGCATAAAGGATATTCTTTCCAGAATGTTTGCAAATCACAAATCTCATTTCTTGAACTGTCACAGAAACCACCTGAGAAAATGTTTTTTAAGATTGCAAACATTGAATGCTTCAGTGATGTTGTATTTATAGGCATATAAACAACTTTTATATGTGAATTAATTGCTTCCAATTCCTCAGAGCTTGGATGCCCAGGAGTGTTATCGAGCAGCTGAACGGCATTGTGTGCAATATTGTTTCTTGTGGAAAACTTTTTGAGTTGCAGGCTAAAACAATTCTTAAACTGGTCAGAAAAAAATGCGCTTCGTTACCTGTGTTTTTTGGTTGGATGTCCAATACACGGGAAGAGACTGTTTGTTAATTCCTCCAAAAGCATGGAGATTTTCTGGGTGATATATGAGCAACGGTTTTAGTTTACTGTTCCCCATCGCATTTCCTCCAAGTAAAAGTATGAATTGATCTTTAGATACTTTAAAACCAGGCATATGGTGTTCTTCTTTTGCGATAAAAGTACATTTAGACATCTTTTCAAAAAATTGCCGTTTTGTCAACATTAAATAGTTGCTGTGAGGTTTATCCTCCTTCTTTCATGATAATTTGGAGATCTTTTTTGAATTTTTTGGCTTCTTCTTCATTTGCACTGGCTGCTTCACCTTGAATCAAAATTTTATGCAGGTCTGAACATTTTTTTAAAATTTCAAACCGTCCTTTGCTTGCATTGAACACATAGATATCTTCAGCAAGGTATTTAGGTCTTAATAGTTCACATGAACTTAATGCTCTTTCATGAATAATAATAGCTGTCATGGGAATACGATGTTGAGTACAATCTTTAATAAAAATTTTCAAAAGTTTTTCAAGTTCAACTGTTAAAGGAGATCATCAATAAGACAGTCGTAGAGCCTGAAGAGGAACAGCATTTTTCCAGCAATCATTGTATCCTTATTTTTAATTATTGAACAAACTGTTGATTCAACAAGGCCAAGATGATTTGCGATATCAATGTCACGTAAACAATCATCGTTTTTTTATCACCTCCAACTTGGTCTCAAGAGTGATAGTTTTCCTTTTCTTTCTCGTACATTTAAGGTACGTATAGTTAAAGTACGTATAGTTAAAAACACAAAAAAATATAAAATAAAAAGGTAATTCGTAAATAATTCACAATAAAATTCTAAAATATCTCACACAATAAATTACAAATATTGTACGTACTATAGCCTTTGTATCATACATTGAACACAAGCCATTCATCAGAATTATATACTGCACAGTAATTTAACGTAAGACAGAATAACTTAACACGACATATTCTCTGAACAGCTGATGGCTGACTAACTGTGATCATTAAAATGTTTATAAACCAAACACTTCAGTATTACCAACCTAACACGCTTCAGTATGCTAGTATTGAAAGGAAAAACCCGATTCATTGCTTATTGCATTACATGTGTTTATAAGTCCATGTGTATTGTTTAATGAAAACCTTTTTTAGAATTCTTTCAGGAATATTATTTTACACCTTATATATAGTAATTGACCGCATTAATTTGAAACCAGACCAATGTTAAATCAAGGGATAGTGTTATAAAATGAACCGTGCAAATTCAAAATCATATTAAACCAACGGATTAATATGATATTAATATACATACGTTTAAATAAATTTTAAATATTATACTATATACAAAATTATCATTCGCACACTAATTAAATATCCTACATTAGTAATTAACCTATATTAAAGAGCAATGTTGTTTTTTTGGCAGTTGTATTTTTTAATTGTTAATATTTATCACTTCTTTGTTAAGGAAATCAATATTTCTTGATTAGATAAATTGTATTTACAATTTAATTTTCATTTTACAAAGCATCTACCCAGTGTATTTACAAAAATCTATTTTTCCAGGTAAAAGAAAACTTGCATTATTTGATATTTAAATCCCCATTAGGAATGATTTAAAATAAATGAAAAAGTGGAAAACTGGTCATTTTTAACAAAAAAATTTGTAAGTCACTGCATTCTAAACAGCACTTGTACTCTAAAAAAAGTGAGTTATTTTTTATATAATTGATTTGGTAAGTAAAATACTTAATTTAATATTTATAAAATTAGTTTTTATTAATTAATATATTTGATAAAATAATATAAATATTTTCAATAACAAATCTTAACAACATAAATAGCCAATTCAAACATGCAACGGCACATGTAAGAATCTCTTAGTTAACACATTTTGAACTGGATAGTAAATTTTTTTAATACTACCCAATAATGTAGCAAAAAATTAAGTGTACTATCCATCAACGGATAGTAGTTGATGCATAGTAAAAAAAAAAATATACCTACTGCTGAAAAACATTACAGCAGAAGCCAAGTTGGCCAATCATTAGGTAACTGTTTGATTAGCACTGATAATTTTCATCTGCTTTTCTCAATCACAATTATGAAATAGTTGTTGTAGGCTTGGAACTGAAAAAGAACTTCTAATCTTCGGAGAAATTTGAAAATAACAAATGGATTTTTATACTAAATGATGCTCAATTAACAACTCCCAGTAAAGCACAATCAGCGATTTACATTAAACAGATTGCTACCACTAACATCAATGAAAATTATGCCATGGGTGGCTAGCTGTGTCATTAAGAATTTGGCACTGTCTAACATGACAATGGTCGATTGAATTGTATCACATATAAGTGTTCAAAAGAAAACAAGAGAATTTTTTCCGTTTTAAACAAATGAACATTAATGCTTTTATTCTATTATAAATACCATAAACAAAAAAAACATAAAAATAGTATTCTTCAAGTCAGTGACTGTATTGTTTCCACGACATGAACAAAAATTAAAAATATTAAATGAAAAACTTAAAGAAAATAATTACTTAATTAGAAAATATTTCTCTTTAATCTAATTACCTAAGCTGTACAACCCGATTACGAACTTTTCCAAAGTTACTAACATCTTTAAGCTATTTTTTGACAAAATATTTAATAAAAGATGATCACAGAATTAACAACTGCTTAAGAAAAGTTATTTGCAGAGTTGATAAGTTAGAGATAACAGTAAAATCTAAATTTAAAAAATTATACAAAACCAATTTTTGATTGGCATGATTCATTACTAATCTGATATTTTTCATCTGAAGTGAAACAATTAAGAAAGTAAAGCCGGAATTCCAGCTTTACTGTTTAATGTTTACTGTAAGTTTTTACAACTGTTCTAATACAGAGTAATATTTTTTACAATACAGTATTATTTTAATAAATCTAGTATTAACTACTAATGATTTCTTCAAATTTTTATTCTTCTAAATATAGATCCAATTGAGCTCTCTTTCAATGTATTCTTATTGGAAAGTGGCCTTAATTTGTAAGTTGTGACAAACAAAAACTACCAAGAAGAAATTAACCATGTATATAAAAGGCCACAATACATCAAACTTACCCTTGCGTCTGACTACATATCTCTGATGGATTAATATAAACCACTAAATAGTTTAGACAATTCATTACCATTTTAAAATTAAAGTCTATTCGATTATTATTACCACTATCATCAGTAAATGGATTTTCTAACTGACAACATGTTCTGGATTGACAACCCACAAATGCAACAAGGTACACTTGCCACACAAATAAGGGATATGCTACAAGCCCCATTTCTACAAAGTTGCATATTTGATATCCAGGGACTTACAAACTTAAAAAAAAAAAAAAAATTAGTAACAAATAATATAAAATATAAACAAAAATAAAAAAACTACTTTTTCATATTATTATAACTCTACAATTAAATAAAAATATGCAGTACCAGATTTCTTATGAAAACAAAGAGAAAACAGCCAACTAAGTAAAATATCATTAAAATGTAAAACTTTTATCATTACACCGTTAAATTATTCTAAAAGATTTATGCTGAGCCCTGTAAATATTCATGTTCAGCATAAAAGACATTATAGAAAATTATAAATTAATTTTAATAAAAAGGAACAAATAATTTTATATTAATTTTTAATAACATTACCTGAAGAGCAGCTCGAGTGGCAGTTTCAAATACCTCGCGTACCCCTTCCTTACTTTTAGCAGAACATTCTAAATAAGCAAATGCATTGATTTTCTCGGCCATAGCTCTACCTTCTTCAGGTTTCACTGGTTCTTGCTTCATTTTCCCCAATTCTTTAATTGTGTTTGGGTCATTTCTCAGATCCTACAAAAACAATAACAAAAAAGAATATTTAGTTTGCTTAAATTTAAAATTATGCCCTCTAGTATCAGTTTCTTATTATTAAAAAAAAAAAGATTGTGTGTGTGTGTGTGTGTGTATATATATATAATAAAGAATAATATAAAGACTAAACATACTTATAAATATACTAATATCAAGAATATAATTTCATATCATACTAAACATATTTTTATCCAATTTCTGTATGAATTTTAGGAATTAAAATTGAAGTATTTCAACTACTTAAATACAACTATTGCATAACAGCTTCATAAACTTGAATGGATATCTTTTAAGTATAAGAAATTTGCAATTGGATCTATTATGATGGTTTTATATTACTTTAAGCAAAGTCGGATTTATTTTGTTCATTTTAAGAAATTGTTTTTTATTTTGTGTAATAAAATATCAGTAAAAAATGTGTCATAACTTTCAGTTCAATATCTGAGAAACATTAGTCAATTATTAAAGGTAATTTTTTTCTCTAGTTTTAGCCAAAAATGTATATTAAGTTGCTATAAAAAAATTAAAATCTAGTTCATTTTTTTTATTTTTAAAAAGAAAGAAATTAATAAAATTCAGAGAATATAAGCAATAATTTGAATTCATCTATTTCAAAAAAAAAAAAAAAAAAAAAAAAATACGGTCCAGTAAGTAGGGCAGATTTTCGGTTTTAGTTAAGAAAGAAAGGTATGTTGCACTGCTGTAATGGTTATTGAAAATAAAATTGCTTTCAGTGTTTTTTGCATTTTATGTAATATTAGTATCATGTGTTCTTTTATAATGCTATCAGATACTGTGTATTGTTCCAATAATTTTCAATTCTAATTTTGGTTTTTTAACATGTTAACCTTTAAGTTATAACATGAAAACCTTGAAAACATATTGAAAAAATGGAGTTTTTGCCTCTAATTCTGGTTCCTCTGAACCAGTTCACTTGAAACTAAATACGGTTCTTCTATTCATAATAAGTTTACATCATCCCACCAAATTTTGTCAAAATCTGTTAAGATTTGTGCGTCCAGTAGAGTGAACGAAAAAAAATCTTATGCATACATATGTATATAAACGTTGCAGAATCATGTTCAAAAGATTTCAAATGTAAAAAAAAACTGGTCCCGTGCCACCCCTTAGAAAATTTGACTGGGTGCAGTAGCAATTTCTAACAATTCTTTGGAAATTCGCTAAAAATTTGAAGAGGTATCCATAACAAGAAACATCTCATGTAAAATAAATCAGCAATATCAAAACACCCGTAAAATAATATGCATAAAAAATATAACAGTGTTAACAGACAATAAGTTGAAATACATGAATTAAGTGAAACACATTTATCTAACTTAAATATATTTATATATGCAAGAAAAAAATTTTATGTTTATGTTTATTGTTTACAAGTATTATTAAAACTAGAAAATGCCCCGTTCGAATTTTGAAGATTGGTTGTGAAGATATAACATATTCCAATAACAGTGATCTGTTTGATCGATAGTGTACCAGATGCAAGTTAGCCTTCAATCTACTAACAAACTCCCCGTTTTAATTTTGAAAATCAGATGATTGTTGGCACAGATATTGTAACAGCACCCCATTGCACATCCTGAAATAACCCCCAGGGGCACCCTGGTCGTTACCAGTTGATGGTGATGATTGGTATAGCCTCTCATGACATTCTTGTATCACCTCACCAGTAGCTTCCCATGCAATTCCCACTGGAAGCATATTATTATTATTAAACAGAAATTTTTTTAATTTATTTAATATTATCTTACTTATTTAATGTAAATTTAATTCTATTATTCATTCAAATTCTATTTGTTCATTCAATTAATTTGGATCATTCAGTTCAAACCCAGCTAACATTGTGATATAGGCTCAGTTCACAGTTCATACTTCAACTGGCAAATTCCACTTCAACATATATATATATATATATATATATAAACACTTGATAACGTAAAGATTCCAATGTGTAGTCATACATCTAAACCGGTTCGACTGTTGAGCTGCTACAGCAGAACATACACTGATTTTTTTATGGTTGTTGTTAATGTTTTTTCAAGAAATTTATCTAAAAACCTTCTCACTTATCCAAAAACATGGGTAAAAATTTGGTTGTGATTGATTGAGTAGTTTTTTTTATACCAAATCAACAAAAATTCTCTTCTTCTTTATATAACAGTAAAGATTATATTCATAGTAGTTTGTCAGACAAAAAACTTATTAAAAAATAATTGACAAACAACAATGAACAAATAATCAATATAACATATAGCAATGAAGAATAATAATTATTATTAATACAACATTAACATTGCCAACTAGCAATTTAGTTAAATGAGACTTACTACAAAACAAGAAAAAATAATTTATCAATCTGTGAATAGATTCCTACCTTCTTGTTGCCAACTAGTATGATAGGTACATTAGGGCAAAAGTGTTTAACTTCAGGAGTCCACTTCTCTGGAATGTTCTCCAATGAATCAGGAGAATCAATAGAGAAGCACATAAGAATAACATCAGTATCAGGGTAAGAAAGTGGACGGAGTCTATCATAGTCTTCCTGACCAGCAGTATCCCACAGAGCTAGCTCGACCTGTTAAAAATTGTACTCTGTTTAGTTTTAGAAATCATATATTGTACTGTACTTCATTGTACTAAAATTTCAATCATGGAAAGACTTTTTGTAGATCACAATATTATTTACACTGTGTGGTATTAACAGTGTATACATAAAGCAAATTTTTAAGTTAGTTTAACAAAATTCAATATAAATTAATCAAAGGTATAAAGACTAATTAAATTCAGTAATTCCAAGTTAACAAAAAAAAAAAATGTTCATTTTGACCACCTTGTATATGCAAAAATCATTGATTTTATCTAAAATGATGTGCTTATAGTTACTATTATCAACACAAAGAGAATGAAAAACATACTGTAGAAGATAACATTGTAGAATTACAAATAGTATAACATTTAACATTACTAAGGCTTAGTGTTGAAATATTATACTCCATACAAATTACAAAGTAATCAAAACGAATAATACTAAACCAACTACATACTATATCTAAATACTATGTACTCAATCTATTTTTAACAAAAGTTAAGTAACACAAAGTAATGTTTGTTGGCTTTCTGCTTCTTTAGAATGAATAAATTTTTGTAAGTCTTTAATAAACAATAAATCTGTGACAACTAGCCTCTTTTTAAAGAGTAAACCTTCTTTCTTTTGAATCACTGATGATTATAAATAGTTTTACAGCAATTCAACTTATCTAATAGCTTTCAGATTCAACACATATAGCAATCAGAATATAACAATACTAGAAAACTATTACTTAGCTTTATTCAAATGATGTATAATGTAGCATCAACCTTACTTAAAGAAGAGCTGGATATTACTCCCATAAATAACTTTTATAGACTACAAAGATTAAAAATAAAATTTTGTATTTTTTTAATAAAAAGTAGGAGATGATTTTTAAGCAAAAAAAGAATTAGTCTAACAAGTGTCATTTTAAATGACAATATAACAATAAAAAGTTCAATTTCATAAACAGATTTCTATAAATAGTAACTACTGCAACATTAAGTTTTTATATTAATTATGATGCCCTTCATAATTTCATTAACTGAAAGGGCTATAAACTAGTTTGGCCTGAAATATATTTTAATTGTCCCTGAAAGCAGTATATTTCTTGAAAAATAACAGTAAATATATTTTTCTTCAAAATTTAACAACACAGTTTGAAAAAAGAGTTGTTTGAACATTATTGTTTTAATTTTGATTAACATGAGAAGGTTCTATGACACTTATCTTCTACCTTCTTCTAAGGTAGAACTTATGCTGAACTGGTAGAACTTATGCAATACAATATTTCAATTTTTTATTATTGAGTGGGCCAAGTGTCCTTTAAATTTTTCACAGAACAGAGTAACCGTAAAAAAAAAATTGGCCTAAATTTCATATTAGTTTGAAAATTAATACATTACATTAATAAAGGTACTCAATTTTATAAATGAAAATATAATTATCCACAACTATAGTGTCTGTTACCTTTGATTATCTGATTTAATGTATATATGAAAAATTAAAACATACTCCAATTTATAAAAGATGATATAAATAATTCAATGTTACCTGTTTTCCATCTACTTCAATATCAGCAACATAATTTTCAAAAACTGTAGGCACATACACTTCAGGAAACTGATCTTTGCTGAAAACGATCAGCAAACATGTTTTACCACAGGCACCATCTCCTACGATTACTAACTTCTTTCGAATAGCAGCCATTTATTCTAAAATATATAAAAGAAAATTACCAAAATAATTATAAAAATAATATTACTTTAAGTAAAAACCACTTGAGCTACAGCAATAAGAGTAACAATTAAAACTATTCTACTTGAAAACATCTACTCAAATAAAAAAAATCTTATGCATACACATGTACATAAACGTTGCAGAATAATGATCAGGAAATTTCAAAATGTTCCCTGTTAAAAACAAGGTGGTTGTTGTCTTCCTTCTGGTTTCGGAAGTTAAAACTAAAACTACTATTAAAATTAAAAATTACTACTATAAATATACAAAATACACTATCTATAATCTATGTACTTTATAACTACTTTTATAAATAAATAAAATTCAACAGAAGAATCACTTAAAGACAAGAAAACAAAATTACAGGCAGCACTGTATTAAAAAAAAGTTTCTTTTTGACAGTAGTCTAACATTAAGTTTATCTAAAGACAATTTGGAACTTATGCTGTTAGTTCCACCCCAAACATCCTTAAGATTACTGTAACTCTTAACTTAACTTTAATTGCAAATGCTCATTAAAAATATAGGGGTGGACAAACTGCATAACTGCTGACAATTTTCACAAAATTGTTAGATAACTTTTTAAATTGTAATAAAAACCAACCTGATTATAATTATTAAACATAGTTTACAGTTACGCAGTTAGTTTTCTCTTTCAGGAAAATGGACTGAAATATAATATAAATACTAATAAAAATATCTTTACTTCTAACTTAGAAATGTTAAAGGGCAAAATAACATTTAGTAAGCATAGTACAAATTTCTGTATAACATAACCTACACATAAAATTAATCTGCTTAGAAAACACAAAAATAATCTCACACTAGTTAAATACAATTTAGGGTCTGCAATGAATTAGTTTTAAACCACTGAAAATTTATGAAGACAGAGATACCTTCCAAATTACTTAATTGCTCAAAATAAGGTCAGAAAAAAAAGAATAACTAATATCTTAGCAGGTAAATGAAAGGATCACCAAAGCTAAGTACAGAAGGCAGCCCTTGTTTTAAATAAAATAACTAGTGTCAGGGGGCAGAATGCTAATCATAATCAGATCATTTAACCTTATAATAGTAAAATAAACAAACACAAATAATCTGTATTCAAAGAGGCGCAATACCAAACAACTCGGCCTACAAAAGTAAGCTTATTTAATCCACTATGTTCCAAACATTGCTCACAAACTAAAAAAAAACTGGTTCACTCATTAACTGCTCCCTTTAATTCATTAAATAAAATTATACCCGGTTTGCCGTTTTACCGAATCTGACATCATTTAATACAAAATCGAATACTCAAAATATGGTTAGGTGCAACAACGCCATTGACAATGTCAGCTATTAGAATATTAACTGTACAATAATTAAATGATACTGATGTAAACAATACTTCTTTAAAATGTTAACTAATAGTAAACAAAGAGAATTAAATAAATAACACTATTAAATAAAATGAATACATGGCATAAGTACTCCTGACCGGAAGAAAGGTGACTACAACATATACGTTCACCAGATTACGGTAAATAATTCTTCAACACTGACTTGTAAAACGAAAATATAATACTCATTTATTCTTAATAAGTAAATAAATAAACTCTACAAAAAACACAAAAAATTTGACAATTCTTACCCCACCAGCAATCAATGGACACTCAAACACTGATATTCAAGATGGCTGCGAGAGAAACAAAGAAATATGGACTATGAGTTCAGAAAGAGAAAATACTCAACAAACCAAATACTCAACGTAAAATGCTGTCTGCCGACATTCCGCTGTACTAACTTGTACTGATTTTTCACATAAGTAAATGTATGCAATATTTTAAATGATGGAATATAATACTATGATTTTAAAGTTGATTGAGAAAGCCTGAACTTCTATTAAAGAATCATTATAATTGGGCAATGATAACTTGTGTATCCACAACTTGTGGACCACTGCTGCTCGCAATAGTAGTTTTATTCT